>NW_027331970.1:1145000-1745000 GCF_048418815.1 Hemitrygon akajei | reverse complement strand
AGCTTCAAGCAGATAAAATGAAGTAAGAACATGAGTTCTGAGTGAAAAATAAAGGAACTGGTAGCTGAGGAAGCAGAAAGGCAGAGAGAGGAGCAAAATAAAAATCTGGAAATTGTGACTTTAAAGGAGAGAGCTCTCACAGAAGAGGAGGTTCAGAGAGAGTCAGTAGTAATTTATCTTAGAGATGGGGTGTTGATGAGGAAGTGGAGACCACCTACTGTTCTTGCAGATGAGGATTGGGCTATTGAACATCAAGTGGTGGTCCCGGAAGTTTACAGGGTTGAAATTTTAAACGTGGCTAATAGTACGTCTTTAGGTGGACACTTTGAAGTGGAAAAGCCAATAAATGAAATTGTTGAAGGAATTCTACTGGCCTAATTTAAGGAAGAAGGTTGTGAACTTGTCCAGGACTTGCCATATCTTTCAGGGTGTAGGAAAACCTAATCAGGTGATCCCAAAAGCACCATTTAGGCTGATACCTGTTTTTGGTGAACCATTTTCCAGGGTCATGGATTGAATGGATCTATTGCCAAAGACTGCAGCTGGCTACGAGTATCTGTTAACCATCATGTGTGCTGTGTCTAGGTTCCATGGAATGGTGCCCCTCTGGAACATCAAGGTAAAAACACTTATCAAATTCTCCACACCGGTGGGTCTACCTAAATAAATCCAATCTGACCAGGGTAGTAACTTTACATCGAGAACATTCCAGGGGATAATTAAAGAGTTGAGAGTTAAGCATATTGTGTCACCTTTGACCTTACTCAGAGAGCAATGGTCAAGTCAGAATGTAAATGTGATCAGGTGTTGTCATGACTCCAACCTCGCACCAGTGAGTACTGTCATGACAACGGAGGAGTTTGTCGTGGCTAGTACTGGAGGACAAAATCATTTTACTGAACTCCCTGTAGTTATCACAAGACTCAGAAAGTCCGATGATTTTCAAAAAATATTGATGGGAAAATTCAACAAATTCATCCCGACAGAATGAACTTGGAGAAAAGCAAGCTGGTGGAAAAAAGAAATTGAGTACATGCTTGCAGCTGGTATCATTTGGCGATCTACCTCAGACTGGCAGCGTCTTGTGTTCTTCTGCCGAAATCGGACAGTAACGTGATATCCTGTACTGACTACAGGAAAGTCAATGCCATCACAAAGACAGATGCTGATCCTATCC
Source organism: Hemitrygon akajei (assembly GCF_048418815.1). Taxonomy (NCBI): domain Eukaryota; kingdom Metazoa; phylum Chordata; class Chondrichthyes; order Myliobatiformes; family Dasyatidae; genus Hemitrygon; species Hemitrygon akajei. The sequence goes on along the minus strand of NW_027331970.1, from coordinate 1,743,823 downwards.
CGAGAGTAGATGATTGCATTGATAAAGCTATGTACCTTACAGAAAATTGACTTGCTAAAAGGATATTGGTGTTTTCCTTTGACTGAAATGGCTAGAGAAATTACAGCGTTTGTCACACCTTCAGGGCTGTATGAATATAATGTTTAATCTTTCGGAATGAAAAATGTTCCAGGAACATTTAAAAGGATGATTGACTCGGTAATTAGAGGTTTAGAAAACACAGGGGTTTATATCGAAGATTTAGTGGTCTGGAGTGACACGTGAGAAGAGCACGCTATGGCTGTGGGAAAATTGTTTGAGCAACTGTAAACTATATTGTGTTATAACCCCAATGCTCAGAGCATCTGACTTTTCCAAACCATTCTCCATAGCAACAGATGCTAGTGACGAGGCTGCTGGAGCAGTATTATTGCAAAAAGGTGAGGATGACATTGAACACCCAGTGACTTATTTCTCCAAGAAATTAAATGTACACCAGAAAAAAACTATTCCACTATGGAAAAAGAGTTACTGCCACTTATTCTGTCTTTGGAAAGTTTATATTTGTCCTGCCCACAAGCCACAGATAGCTTACACAGATCATAATCCCTTAGTGTTTCTGGCTAATATGAAAAATAAGAACAGAAGGTTGTTGAATTGGAGTCTGATATTGCAAGAATATGACCTTGAAATTAGACATGTCAAAGGTACTGACAACATCATAGCCGATTATTTATCTAGATATTAAGTTTGAAACTGTACCCGTTTTACTCTGTTATCTGATGATTACTCATGTATTGTTATAAACTCTGTAATTCACTTTTAACCTGAAATATTTCCCTTCGTAAAAATTTCTTAAAAGGAGGGGGTGTTGGGTGTCACCCTAGTATGGAAAGGGGTCCAGAACAGACACTATAAACGGTGCTGCTTTTAAGAGAGAGGGGGAGAGGCTTCCAGAGCAATGAGAGAGAGTGAAACTGCTCGAAAGAATGATGTTATGGTTCCTCTGCTGATTGTTTACCTTTCACAAGGTTACTTGATTGCTTGTACGGTTTCTGCAGAAAGCGGTGGGAGGAGCAGGTTGATGGACAACTGGTGTCCAGCATGTGGAGATAAAGAGCAGATCCACTGTTACACAGACAGACACACCAGGAGACACACACAGTGTCAGACACTGAACGATAATTGTGCACCCACATGAAGTTGGGGTTTTGGAGGATCAATTGGGGGAAATCGATCAGGGGCTCACAGTGTGAAAAGGTGCAAATGGTGGGGAATTATTTGAATTATTTGTGTGCCCATCCTTGCCTAGGTGATAACAGTCGTACGTATCATGGTCATAGTCGATGATCACAACAGGACTTCGGAAGACAACCGGAAGATCGACGGCATCACCTCTCTCTCTCTCTCTCAAACGTTACTCAATTAAATGCCACAAACTGAACTGAAATCTCTTCATCATTGTAAGACTGTATCCAATTACCCCTAGGTTTGAAAGAGCCTAGTTTTGTTCCTATTTCCACACATACATATATATCTATATCTGTATCATTGCTAACCTGTTTGATATATTTGCATTTATATTACTGTATTGAGTAATTTACTAATAAACACTATTAGTTTATAGCAATACCAGACCCCAAAGTGTTTTCCATTTCTGCTGGTTCTTTAACCCAGTCACTGGGTACGTGACAGTAGAAAGAGATGGGTTATTTACTTCAATCATTCTGCACTACCACTCAAAGAGTTGTACTGCATGTGCATGTAACGAGAGCCGTATAACTTATCTCCTTCTACCTTAGGCCACAAACTTATCTCCTTCTCCTTGTTCACAGGTTACGGGGGGAAGGCCGTGGAGTCGGGGCTGAGGCAGAGGGGGGAAGATCAGCCAGGATTGAATTCCAGAGCAGAGTTGATGGGGCCAAATGGCCAAATTCTGCTGCTGTGTCTTGTGGGCTTATAGATAGGTGCGTGGATCTGTGAAGGGCTATGGTCCAGATTCCCTCTCCACAGTGTAACACCCTGGGAAATGTTTCACCGCTAACGTAATGTTCTCTCTGTAGAAGCAGTGTTTGAGTTATGGGGAAAAATAACAGGTGCTTTGGAATGTGAGCTGGCTCCTTTGTTTGGAGGGAGGTGAAGAGGGAAGACGCTGGAGAGAAGCGCTGGTAGGACTGGAGGCATTGGGGAAATTGTACTTAGATGGAGACAGGTGCCCAGATCGACAGAGGATCGATGAACTGAGCTCCAACTTGTGCACATTGACTGTTTAATTATAAGCGGCCCTTAGTTTTTTAAATCTTTCTTATCTTTACTAATCTTTCAGTTAAGATTCACAAATATAATTTCTTTAATCGTATTCAGTGTGTTGTCTGTTATTTCTGGGCATTGAGCTGTAACAGGGTAGCAAATTACACAGCATTCACACAAAGCGGGTTTGGGGTGGGTGCGCCGCATCAGTCTCGCAGGTTTGGCGGGACCAGTGTGTCTTCCCTGGATTTACGCAGCCCAGGAAAGCAGTCGGGACCTAGCCGTGATCGAGTGAGTTTTCAAATAAAAGACATTTCCACGACATCGGTGGACTGATTACCATTATGTCCCTGGGGTTTATCAGCTCTCAGGAGTCGAGTTCTGTACTTCTGATCTTACAGTTGTAAATTTTATCATCTCTTTCTCGCTTATTTAGTTTTCTAATGCTTTTGGAATCTATTTCCTTATGACACCTGTTGTGTCATTCGTGGTGTGGATTATCAACGGGCTAATATCTATCCTCCTGTTTTCCAAAGGAATACATGTTTTAAATATGAGCAAAAAGTTACAAAGGCGAACAGACATAAGAAAATGAGTCTGATGAAAGTTTTCAGGTCGAATCGCTAACTGTTTACGAATTTCCATAGGTGATGCCTGGCCTCCTGAGTTCCTACTGCAATTTGTGCGTGCTGCATGCGGATTTCCAGCATCTGCAGATTTTCTCGCGTTTCTGATAAATGAATCCCTTTAGTGGATGCGACCAAAGGGGTTCACCAAAGCACTAAACTGACGGGTATATTGTTTCACACACAAAATGCTGGAGGAACTCAGCAGGCCAGCCAGCAACTGAGGGAAAACATACAGTCGACATATCGGGCGAGACTCTTCGGAGAGAAAAAAAAACTGAGGAGTAGATTTATAAATTGGAGGAGGAGTGAGGAAGGAGAGAAAATCCAGATGATAGGTGAATCCTGAAGGGGGAGAGATGAAGTACAGATGCTGGGAGGTTGATTGATGAAAGAGACAGAGGGCCACGGGAAAAAGGGGGAGGGGTAGATGTTATCTTGTTTGTAAATGTAATTGTTTCTAAATCTTTTCGTGGTTTGCACGCGGTCATTCAAAGACAACAAACAACTTGTGTTCCTACTCTCTCACCGGGATGATTTTAAAACCTCCCCGACACACCACAATGAAGCTTTGATCTTGGGTAAACCAATGGGAAATCCTAACCGTGCCAATAATTTCAAAACAAAAACAGCGGCCGAACACATCATATCGCCGGCAGAAGACAGCCGGTGACTCCTGGATCCCTGACTCCAAAACAAAGACACTTCAACAAAAATGCTGTGTGAATGAATACTGTGAAACAAACATCAGCAGCGGCAGTATTCTCGCCGAGATCCCACTTAAAATTTCTATCACTTGTTCGATATATTTTCTGAATCGATTCATGCAGCCAAACAGCTGAGGGGCCTTTGGCTGACTTGGGCGGTGCAGGCTGTTATCCTGTGGGACTCAGAATCTCTGAGCAAGCAGCTGCCTGCCCGCAGGGCAAATTCCAACACACGCATTCCTCAGGAGAGGGAGCGGCCTCTCTGCTGAAATCGGAGCAGCCGGCTCGGTAGTTTGCTGTCAATCAATACTGAAGGAACTTGGTTTAATATATTGTTTAACCATTCCTTCTCCACGGAATGGCAGCAAAATCGATACAGAGATAACATTTATGTGATATCGAATCCCAGAGTGAATTAGTACCGTTAGAGTTGGTGCCCGAAATGCTGAGGGTTTATAATCTCTTTTTTCTTTTTTTTCGTGTTCCGTGCACTGCCCTGATTCCTCCAGGTTGTTACAGCCAAGGGTGTTAATAGGAACAAGGTCCCTCTGCCTATTAAATGCTCCCAATGGCGTTCACCTAAATTGCCTTTGACAACCAAGTCCGGCTCCTGGCCTGTACGTGTGGCTTAGCTACTGACCCTGACGGAACAGTTTCTACTGACAGGAGACGGGCAAGAGTCATAATATTTGCCGTTTCGGGCAGATGTGGCTCGTCAGCCGCGGTTGACAGTTCGTCGTGAAGGAATTCCCTGGTCTCAAACCTCCGCTACCTTATGGCTGAATCTACTCATGCGAAAGGATTCGATAGTAAACACAGAGGGAAAGCTCCGGAGCTGCAGTTCCTAAATTGACTTCAACCCTGACTGGCAACTGCTGCGACGCTGCCGGTGCCAAACTGTATGGATCTCTGCCGATCCTTGCTGTTCATTATGCGCGTGGAGCGGGGCAGCCTGCTACATGGGCAACAGCTTGCTCTCCGTATCGTACTGACCTGGTTTGCGTATCTAGACAGCTAGGGCACAACATCGATGCTCAACTCTGGCCGACAGAGGCCCTCACCTCACACTGCCCTACGAAAGGGACCCAAATAGTCGAGTGTCAGATTGTGCCCCGTGACCCTTGACTGACCCCACACCGCGTCTGTGGGAGAGGGATGCAGCAGGACTGGTAGAACCACTGACATCCTCGGCCTGGGGAAGAGGTGGACACCGCAGTCCTGGTTCCACCCACCTGACACAGCTGTCGGGTCTGGCTTTGGTGGCGGTGCAGAGGAGGTTCACCGGGTTGATTCCTGAGATGGGGGGCGGGTGGTGATTAGACTACGGGGAACTATTGATTCACCTGGGACTGTACTCGCTGGAATTCAGAAGATTGAGAAGAGATCTGATAGGTACATATAAAAATATAACAGGGGTGGAAAAATAGAGGCAGGAAAGTTTTTTTTTCCCAGTGTTAGGAAAGACTAGAATGAGGATGCATAGTCTCAAGATTCGAGGAGTAGATTTAGGATGGAGATCATCTTTCCCAGAGAGTGAAGAATTCTCCGCCCGATAAAGCAGTTGAGGATACCTCAGTAAATATATTTAAGACAAGGTTGGATAGATGTTTGCATACTAGGGGAATTCAGGGTGATGGGGAGAAGGCAGGCAGGTGGAGATGAGTTCATGGTCAGATCAGCCATGACCTTACTAATGGCAGAGCCGGCTCGACGGGGCAGATGGCCGACTTCTGCTCCTATTACCTGTGTTCTTACTTCTTATCTTCGACCGGAGCGGGTCGGACCGTGGGCTGAGGAGGAGGAGTACAGCGAACAGGGGAATCCCTGAGGGGAACGAGGTGAAACACATGCAGAACTATAAAAAGCTGCGTTAACCTTACCTCACGTCCGCATTTATCTTCTCAGTTGATTTCTGGGCCGATCTCACAAGTTATCTCCTTATTATTCAATCCCAGCTGTCCCCAACCTGGCGCCCACGGATAATGGTAGGGGTCCATCGCATCTAATCGGTCGGGAAAGCTTGCTCGACCCCAAAAGTGGAACGGACGTCCTCTCGTTAAAGTCTGCAAGTCCCAGGCTGTGAATTCGAGCCGCCCACGCTCTGCGAGATACGAAGCTCCGCCCAGCAGGTCCCGTCCTGCCCGGGGCAAGACGAGTTTCACCTTAAACGTCCCAGCACAGAGTCACCTGCTCATTCGGAATCAAGTCAAAGCCCTTCCCCAGCTTCCTCCCACTTCAAGTGTGAACAAGATATGTCAAGTCCTTTGCTAAACAATTGCAGGGAATTCAGCAAAAACTAATCTGTAAATCAATTTCCTTGTTTCTTTTTGAGTTTAATTACAGAAGTTTGGCTATAAAATTCATGTTATTTTGCATGCATTTTTTTTGCTGTAAAAGTGGTCGCGGAATCCCCGCCCCTTAAGTCACCCCCGTGTAAGATAAGGCATACGAAAGAGGAACTGTCCAATACGGGGTACGGAGGTCTCAGAGGGTTAGGAAACTCCCAGAGAAGTTGGCCTATGTTGCACCTGAGGAACAGCGCGTGAGGTTTACTGTTTGGGAAGCAATGTCACTGTTTGTGCCTGGGTTAGGGTTTGGTAAGTAACAATGTAACAATGGGTTACATTGTTTACTATCTATTGTGCTGTAGAAGTAATTTAGCTTTCATCTGAAGAAGGAAGTCGTAAGGATTTAAATTCCAATTCTCTTCAACGCATTCCAGTCCAGTTGGGGTCAACCGCCATTTATCCAAGCCCAGCTGTTACTTCACATTACCCAGTCATTTAAAGTGGGTGCGTGGACTGGTGTGATTCGCAGTTATCGAGGATCAGATACCCTCGGCCTTGCACTGGGAACGTCAGACATTGAGGTTGGCGAGTGCGAATGGGTATGGATGGTCATATCCATAGACAAATGAGTGTTTAGTATTTCAGATAGTTCCACGACTTACATCTTGCTGGGTCAATGAGGTACTGACTCGCTTTACACTAAAACCTGCTCCACACCTCCTCCATATTCTAATGTCCCGAAGATACTGATCGGTAGGACAATTTGCCTGGGGAGAACACCTGGGAGATCAGAAGGTGAATGTGAACTGGAGTCTGGACTGGAGACACTACAGTCGGCTCTAGCTTGTGTTCAGGACGTCCCCTTATTATTGAATTGAAGCACTGAGGTGAATAGATATTTCACCGCGCTGCTAACCTGCTCCCTGAATTTCAATGAATCACGGCATATACAAATGTGAACTGCCACTGCGGAAATGGGAATCTGAGGAGTTTTGTAGTGTTAAGAAGTGTGAGTTCATGGAATTGATTGTGGGATAATGTGCATAATGAAAGATACCTCCTCAGAATACACAAAACAGTTGGGTTTATGGAAGATGGGCTGAAGCAAGAAGGGAAGGAATTATGTTGGCACGCGTGGAGCTAGAGTCCGGATTAAAGTCACTGTTGATCCCTTTGGCTTCAGCTCAGGATGCGTCTTTGTTAGTGATTGGGAAGCAACAATGTGACCGGATATTTCACCGCGCCGATAACCTGCTCCCTGAATTTCGACTGAGTCACTGCATAGATAAATGTGTTCGTGCAGCAGCTGAAATCCCTCAGCAAGTACGCCACGTAGTGAAAGATCCACTCAGAATCTCTGAAATCGAGTCCTTTTCCAGAAACCTGGTAATACATAACGTTTGCCACGCACGTCATCCACAGGAGGATGAAGCTGCCGGAGAGAGTGAAGAGTAAAACTATAGACCTCTTCCTGCTCTCCATCTCCTGGTCACTGCGGTCCTCCCTCTTGTTCTGACCCTTCAGACCTTTACGAATCCGGCTGGCTACTAAAATGTACCGAACTGTCAGAGTGTTGAGCAGCAGGATTACAGCGAAAGGGAGGAAGGGGGTTAAAACCATATCGATCCAATCATAAACAACCCATCCAGGGTCACTGAAATAATTGCCCATGGTTACACAGCCCCACGGTACGTTGTCGATGATTACCCATGGTTCCCGCACGAAGTACCGGGGAACGTTTTTCAGACAAAACAGTACGCCTGTTGATGTTATAACCACAGCCGCAGTTTTTCCGGTACAATATTTTGTTTTCAGTTTCTGGCAGCAAATGGCGACAAATCGATCAAATGTGAAAATAACGGTAAACCAGACTGAACAGTGTGTGGATGTGTACGTCAGAACATCGATGACGCTGCACACCGGGGTGATGCGCAGAAAACTCCACGGGAAATAATGCCAACTGATTCGATACATAATCACCTTGGTGATAATGGTCAGTAGATCCGCCGCTGCCATGGCCACCAGGTAGCGAGTGGTGCAGGTGGAGAGACCGCACTTTCCCCGGAGCAGAATCACAATCGCCACTACATTCACTGAAAAGAGATGAGTCAGAGAGTATGTGAGTGAGTGTGTTTGTATGTGTGTGTGTGTGTGTGTGTGTGTGTGTGTGTGTGTGTGTGTGTTTGTGTGTGTGTGTGTGTGTGTGTGTGTGTGTCCGTGTGTGGGTGTGTAGGACAGCAAGAAAGAGAAGAAAACTGACACGGCAGTTTACTGAACACATTTTCCTGTAAGTAACACGAGATCCGATTTCAGCTACAGTTCAGGAGTCTAGAGTCGGTGAACGGCTGCTAATCTAGTAAAATTCTCGAGCCGCCCTCTCAGTGAACGGCCTTCTTCCTTGTGGAGGTAAGATAAGTGGGTAATTGACGGGGATAAATGCGTTCTGCGGGAAATGCAACGAAGGGTGCAATTCCGATTCCTGCCGCTGGTGGGAACAGTTTTATTGAATTTATCGTGACCGACCCGGGCTCTGCAATCTCAGCATCTGCTGGGGCCGAGAATGGATAAAGAGGGAAACCACACATTCGGAATAATGAAGGACATCATCAGATCCAGGAGGGTTCATGGAAATCAACAAGTACTCATCGTTTCATGCAGAGACCGTTCTTCAGAACGAAGCAGTACCTCAATTTTCGGCGGATCTCAGAGCGACAGTGCGGACAACAGTAATCAGAGGCTGAGTGTCTCTGTTATGCTGGTTTAATTATCCAGCGCAGCTCAATTCGATAACACACGGCAGCAGATCCTTGCCAGTGGTTCATGTGAACAGATGCAATTATTGACCAACAAACGGTAGAATCTGACAGTGACAGTCAGCACACGGAAACGTGAAACACACCAACAGGGGTTCATTCTGTTCAATAACTCAGAAGCAGTGAACACAGAGTGCACACCTTTCCTGAGAGCTGCCTGTCACAAACATTGGTTCCTGTTATTAAAGGCAGGGAAACGACCGAGTCGCTCCCATGAGTTAGAGGAGAGACAGGGGGTTAATTTCATTTTCATTAAGCATGTAAAATCAGAATGTTGAATTTACAGGATCGATATCTCTGACCGACATTTGTTCAATGATTATTAAGTTGCAAACTGGTAAAATGCCCATAAAGAGGATCAAACCGGTTAATACACAGAAATACCAAAGCAGGAATTGTTGCAGTTACTTACCAGGAACTCCAATGACGGCAATAAACACGAACAGTATTTTCTCCAGGTTCAAGTACCTATCCAACATTACAGGCATTTTCTGTCCAGTGATGTGTCCCCTGTGCTACAGGCGATCTCCCGAAATGAAAAGATGAGACAGCACACGCGTGGGGTTTTGAATTAACATTTGGGTAATCCACAGGGACAGTTTTCGAAAGAGTTTCAAACGAAGATTCTTAAATTATTTGCAAACCAATTACTTCAGAGAAATAATTCCCGTGGTGATAGAATGTGGTTAAATTAATGAATTGTTTTTTTAACCATTTGAGTGAGTTAGTTTGTCTCAACAAAGATGTCTGAACATTTGCGGTGGCTTATCGACTAAATGTGTTTCTACTGTAAATATATACTTCCAAGAAACCAATTGTCAGACACACAGTATTAAACTAAATTAATTAATTATAGCTTATGAAATCGTATTGAACCACTTAATGTTACCATTGCCCTGAAGAGTATAAACTCCTGCTGTGGTTTGAGTTTGGGTGACTCCACCAAGAGGGTCACCAAAAAAATGTCTGTTTGTAGTGATGAGAAAAGCTATTCAAATCCACTAATCCCTGCAATTTCTTCAACGACTTAGTCACAGTCAGAGCATTTGGAGTTCCTTCCTAACCTTATGCATGGCTTTAAAACTCAGCAATCTAATGGGGGGGGGGGGGTGGGAGATACTTTTTTATTATGTAATGCCCTGGTTTATATATTTACTGCTATGATGTAGGTTTTTCAATTATCTGGTCCATAAGAACGGAGTGAAATTATCATAAGAACGAAAATGTGGAAAGTGTGCCTTCAAATATGATGTAGAAGAACTGGGGAGGTGGGGAAGTTTTTACATGAGTAGCACTAAGGTTGGTCTTGGGGATTTTGTTCGGCGGCAGAAGAAGGGAGTAGGCGCTAGAAAGAATCAGTCATAGGACACGATCTGCTGGGGAAGCAATTGTTCGAGATATATTACGAGTAACGTTCGGAAGGTGGTGTGAGCTTTCACGCTGACTGAGGGCTTAGTTCATCAGTGACGTGAAGTTCAAGGTGAGTTCCAAGTTTTGCACAATTCTTTGCTGAATTACGGCGGGCCCTTATCGTTCACTTTTTTTAAAAACTAATCCTTAAGTTAAGATTCATAAATGTAATTTCTTTAATCATATGAAGGATACAGTCTGTGATTTCGTAGTACTAATTTGTAACAGCGTAGAAACTTACAGAGCATCCTCATGCTGGGTTAGAAATACAGAACAGCTGAAAACCTACAGCGCAATGTAGGCCACAATGCTGTGCCGAACATCTAATTAGTTTAGAGGTTACCTAGAATTACCTATAGAACTATATTTTTCAAAGCTTCATGTAGATATCCAAAAGTCTCTAGAAAGACCCTATCGTATCCGCCTCCACCACCATCGCCGGCAGCACATTCCACGCACTCGCAACTCTCTTTGACAAAAATCAAAACAAACAATTACCCTTGCCATCTCCTCCGTACCTACTTCCAAGCATGTTAAAACCGTGCCCTCTCGGTTTAGCTTTTTTAGCCCTGGGAAAAAGCCTCTCACTATTCACACGATCAATGCCTTTCATCATCTTATATACCTCTTCATATCAATTCTCATCCTCCGTGGTTCCAAGGAGAAGAGGCCGAATTCACTGAGACTATTCTCATTAGGCATGCTCCCCAATGCGTGCAATGTCCTTGTAAATCTCCCCTGCGCACCTTCTGTGTGAGGCGAACTGAATTGAGCACAGTACTCCAAGTGGGGTCTGACCAGGGTTCTATATAGCTGTAACATTATCCGCACGATAAGGCCTCAAGTGAATGGTATCCTATGAGAAGAGGAGCTTCTGGCTTTCAGATTACCTGTTTACTCTGTATCAAATAGAAGTTGGCGTTTTAACTTAACATTGTTATCTGATAAAAAAATTCTAAAGTTTTTGGAAAACCATATTAATTTTTTCTTTAAAGTAAATTTTAAACGAGATACTGCTAGTACTATAGTCTGGGATACATTTAAAGCATATATTCGTGGAGAAATTATCTCTTGCTGTACCTATATAAAGAAAAAAAAGCTGACAAAGAAAGGTCTGACCTAGCAGCGATATTAAAAAATCTTGATCGAAAGTATGCCCTATCTCCAGATCCAAGTATATATAATAAGCGTATTGAGATCCAATCCAAATATAATCTTCTGCTGACTTACCCAACTGAACGACAGCTGTTGATAGATAAAACTCGATTTTACATTCACGGGGATAGAACAGGTAGTTTATTAGCCAATCGCTTATAATATTTGACAGTTAATCGTCGAATCACAGATTTTTTAATAGATAATGGTACTAAGATATCCGACCATTCTGAAATTAACAACGTATTTAAAGACTTTTACCTTAAGTTGTATCAGTCTGACTCTTCTTCAGATGATACCTATATGAATGCTTTTTTTCAGTAATATCAATATTTCTACATTGTCTGCTGATAGCGTAACACAGTTAGATCAGCCTATTTCTAATGAAGAAGTGGCTGAGGCTATACGTGCTTTACATTCTGGTAAGACCCCAGGACCTGATGGCTTTCCTGGGGAGTATTATAAAACTTTCACGACGTTACTTACACCTTATTATCCTCTGTTTTATCAGAGACCTTTAAATTAGGTAAACTCCATCAATCTTTTTATGAAGCTTTTATTTCTCTTATTCTTAAAAAGAATACAAATCCAGCTGAACGTTCTTCTTCCGACCGATTTCTTTATTAAATATTGATGCAAAAATTTTATCCACATTCTTAGCTCGAAGACTTGAAAATATTTTAACATCTATTACATGATCAGACAGGATTTAATAAAAATCGTTGCTCACATTTTAATATACGTCAGTAATTGAATGTGATATATTCACCATCCAAAAAAATCAGAATGCATATTGTCCTTAGATGAAGAAAAAGCCTTCGATAGCATTTTGTGGAAATATCTTTCTAAGACCTTAGAAAAGTTTAATTTTGGGCCTAATTGTATTCGTTGGGTTAAATTAATTCACTTGTCTCCTACTGCCAGGTTATTACTAACTCTCAAATTTCTAAGCCCTTTAATTTACAGCGGGTAACTAGACAAGGATGCCCTCTTAGTACTTTTTGCTTTAGCTATAGAACCCTTAGCAATAGCATTTCGAGAATCTAAGGACATTTCTGGCATGGCAAGGGAAGGTATGACTCATAAAATTTCGTTATACGCTGATGATATTTGACTTTTTATCTCTAACACTGAAACTTTCTTTCTTTAATTTTCCAGTTTAGTTTTTTTCAGGATATAAGCTGAACTTACATAAAAGTGAGCTACCTCCTTTAAATGAACTAATGTCATCAAACGCCAAATTTTCGTTCCAAGTTGTTACAAGTCAATTTACATATTGACTTGTAACAATTACTAAAAACTAACGAATTTATTTAAAGAAAACTTAAACTCTTTATTGAATTATGTGAAAAAGAATCTTTCTAAATTGTCTTCTCTTTCGTTATCCCTAATTGACCGAATTAATTCGATTAAAATGAAGATTCTTCCTAAATTTTTGTATCTTTTTCAGGCAGTACATATTTTTATTCCTGAGACCTACTTTGATTTTTTGGATTCAATTTTAACATCTTTGGAATGATAAACAAGCTCGTTTAAGTAAAGTTTACCTACAAAGAAATAAAGAGATGGGTGGATTAGCCCCACACAATATTGGGCTGCCAATATAAGGTATACTACTTTTAGGTGCTATTATATTTATCGTTAAGATTGCCCATCATGGGTCTCCTTAGAAGTCAATTCTGTAAAAAATTCCTCTATTGTCTCTCTTCTTGGATCATACTCTTCGTTTACAGTAAGTAAAACAACAGATGATATAATTGTTAAGCAAAGTTTAAGGATCTAATCTCAATTGAAAAATGTTTTTGGTTCAGTGTATTTTCCATTATCACCTCCCATTCTCCTTAATTATTTTATCCCTTCCATGACGGACAAAGTCTTTAAGGATTGGGATGAACTAGGTATTAAGTGTTTTGGGACCTGTTTATCTCAGGGTCTGTTGCTTCATTTGACCAATTGTCAACTAAATTTGCACTGACAAAGGCACATTTTTACAGATACCTTCACATTAGAGGTTTCTTATGTTTCCAATCAACTACTTTCCTATAGGTCGGGATAAAAATTTACTGGACGATCTTTTAAATTAAAAAAAACTTTTGCTAATGGCTCTATTACCGATATCTATAACTTGTTGATTGATTTTAAGCAAGACTTTTTAGATAAAATAAAAAAAAGCTTGGGAGGATGACCTAAATTGTCAGATTTCTGATGAAAGATGGAATAAAATTCATAAACGGGTTAATAAATCATCTTTCTGTGCTCGTCATTCCCTTTACAATTTAAAGTTGTTCATCGAGCTTACATTTCTAAACAGAAGCTGTCCAGTTTTTATCCGAACGTTTCTCCACTTGGATATAAATGCAACTCTGCTGATGCCTCTTTAATTCATATGTTTTGGTTTTGTCCTAAAATTGAAAAGTGTTGGCGGGAAGTATTCCAAGCCTTCTCACGACTTTTTAGGCTCCAATTTGACCCAAATTCCCTTACCTCCTTGTTTGGAATTATTGCAAATGAAGATATAACTTTAAATACTCCTTACCTACAGGTTTTATTTTTTACCTCTCTTTTAGCAAGTAGAGCAATCTTGCTTAAATGGGACGAGTCTATCCCTCCTAGACATCTTCAATGGCTCCGTGATACTATGCCTTTTTTAAATTTAGAGAAGATCCGCTGCTCAGTCTTACATTCGAAACAATCCTTTTTATGATATCTGGGGACCTTTCCTAAATTACTTTTCCAATTTATAAAGCTCAACAGTGCACAGACTTTTATGTATATTTCTATCTTGTCTTCTTAAGAAAATATGTTTTTTTTCTAATTATCCATTATCATCCATCAGCTTTTTTCTTTGGTAGTTGATAGTGAGTTGATTTTTATATAAAATATTCTATTATGATATATAACCTATCTTTAAATTTTTGATTACGGAGTGGCATACCTTTATGGGATGTGCTATAATATTTTGATCAATTTTATTACAATATATGAATGTACACACTTTATGTTGAGGTGTATCTATGTGCTACACTCTGTAAATCTTATTTCTTTCTTCTGAAAAAAATACTGTAAATATATATATATTATATTACCATAATCCCCAACAAAACTTCTAGAATGAAATGATGAAACAATGAAATAATAACTTGCTCCGAAAAGTTCAACAGCTTCCGTACTGAGATCTCTATCCTGTTTGTTACACGGTAATGTGGAATTCTCCTCAGTGCGGAGATATCGCTGGTCATTAATGTATGAAGGAAAATAAAAACGCTGTGATAAAGACCTCGATGATTACCCATGGGATGATGTGAGGCAAGGAGCTGAAACGAAGCCGGAGCAAAAGTATGTTTAACTGAGAATTGGGTAGAATTGCAGCAGCAAGCTAAATTACAGCGGGACTGATTAGTGAAGCAATAATGTTTGCCATGATGTTATGAACCGTCTTGAAGAGAAGTTGTAAACATTAATTAGAAGTTTACATATTTGTGAGGAAGGTGGGTGCAAGGACCGTGGAAATAATGCATTTGAATCAGCTTTAGAGTGCTTGTGGAAGAAAAGAGTGAGTGATAAGAAGCAATAAAGTTCACAGCGAAGTGGAAGGACGAGTAAAATATTTACTGATTTACACTCATTCTAAGTGTAATATCGAACTTATTACCAGAAAAGGAACGTAAAACTGAAGATCAAATGAAGAGTCTGCAGCCGATAAGAAAGCTGCTGGGCCAACATCACCATTTACAGAGAAATAATAAGCAGGTCTGGATTTGAAACAGGAGGTCAGTGGTGGACGCAGCGACGCAGCTCCGAATGGCTATGGTAATGAAAGTCAGCCTATTTCCAAACATCTCCTGCCAGCATACAACCAAAGAACCTAGTACTATTGTCACTAATCCGAACCCCTTCCGCATTTGCAATCAGAGAGAAAGGGGCAGAAATCTGAATGAATAATGTCACATGCACTACATCCTTTTTTCCCTCAGAATCTGAGGAATATTGATCATGATATTGGGACATTACTACCCGCGGATAATCATAGTGAGCTGTTAGAGGCAACTGATGACTAGAGAGCAGAGTAATGTCAAGGTACATATGACCCTATGTGAACATATCGAAAGACCACAGCACATAGCTGCTTAATGAAGCGTCAGAATTATATTCGTAACATTCTACTTTTTCAAAAATACAAGGATTGAGGACTAAGTGAAGAATGAAAGAATCCGTTAAGTTACTTTTGGATGTTAGCAGAGGATACCGCTAGCCGTGCTAACCAAACGCAACCATGCAAGAGGCAAGCATAAAAACAGAAGAACTTATAGGAACAAGGAGAGGACATTTAGCTCATCGAGCCCGTTCCGCCATTTAATAAGTTCATGGCCAATCTGACCATGGACACATCGCCACCTACCTGTTTTTCCCCCTTAACCCTTAGTTCCCCTGTTTTGCAAAAATCTATCCGACCTGGTCTTATATATATTTCTTGGTGTAGTCTGAAGTGCTTCACTGCGCACAGAATTCTACCGATTCACCACTCTCTGGGAAAACACTTCCTCCTGATCTCTGGCCAATATCTACATTCTGCATCTTGAGGTTGTGTCCCCTAGTTCTGGTTTCATCTACCAGTGGAAACAACTTTCCTGCCTCTATCTTATCCATTCCTTTCTTGGTTTCATATGTTTCTATGTCCTATAACTCCAGGCCACAGTCTTCAAATGAACTCAGAAGAGGAAGAAGAAAGATATTAAAGATAGAAATAGAGCTGAATCAGAAGATGCAAGCAAAAGACTGTTCGTTAGGCGCTATCATCCTAAACTCCTCCCTTCGATTATAAGGGAGGTAACATAATAAAGGAAACTACCTTCACTCCATCTTTAAGGCAGTAATGACCATCGTTACGAATGGGGGGGGGGGAGCGCTTGTGGCCAGGCTACAAGTACAGTGTGCGAATATGTTACTTCAACGGTGGTGATGGGAATTATGAAAGCTGATAATATACAAGAATTTGTTCATTTAATCGCAATCCTATCTTTGGTCAGTCATTGGGAGTGAGAAAACGTTTAAGTCGTTGGAGATTTGGTGACATCGTGACGTCATCTTCTAGATATTTTTCTAATAATTTGCGGACAGTACATAACTTACAGCATCCATTTGTCTTAGACTGGAAAGGATTTCCTCGCAGCACACAGGAATCTGGAATGCCTTTAATATTGTTTGATCCCTCTGTCCTTACACACAATGAGGTATTGAGACGCAGTAAAGAGTTATAACGTGTACACTACAAAGTGCTGTGTGAGATTATAAGGGGGGTAACGCATTAAATAATATACCTTCGCTCCATCAGTAAAGCAATTCCGGACTGGATTTTGGTGGGGCAATTTTCCCAGTACAGTGCCCAAACCTATTCATTCAAGTGGTGGGGACGGAGATCATTAAGTTTGATACTGTGCAACAAAAGGCTAATTTACTCTGAATGCTCTCCTTGGTCAGAGATTGGTGAGAGACAGTGGACGCCGCTGGAGATTTAATGACGCGGTGACGCCATTTTTAAATAGGTTGAATATTAACCTGCGGAAGATACATGAATTCCAGCGTCCATTTTCTTTAGACACGAAGAGATTTCTTAAATGTTGTATGATTTTAATTATAAATTACTTGATCACTGTTCAACACTTAAAAGTTGTTTAGATTGTGAACAGATTGAGAATATCGAATATTTCACAAGGACTGAACATTTGTGAGTTCAGTTGAAAGAGAAACAGTGTTAATGCGTGCGTGAATGAACGGAAGGCAGTCGTGTGATTGTTAGCATTGTATTGAACGGATATTTGAATCAATCTTTCGTATTACCCTTTCTGCAAATGTACGCTTCATGGTTTGAAATAAATTTGCAGGAACATTTGAGTATCAGAGACTGCTTCTTTTTCCGAAATTGTCTAAAGTTTATGTATGAGAGCCTCAATCGCCACATCTGATTTCCCTTTGTTCTTTAGAATATTTGAGAAGGATTTTCATTCTAGGAATTAACTGCTGGTTCTATATACGCCAGTTTTCAGCAACAATTTTGCAGGAAGAAACATTGGAGCTAAGATTTTTGTTTCGCCTTACCTGCGTATTTTGATTGCATTCTTGTGTCGGTTTGCTTTAGATTTGATTCAAAGCGAGAAACGGATTCCACACTGGGCATGAGAAATGAAAGTTAAATGGATCGCGATATGAGTGCATCTGTTCCGGGTAAGATAATCCCGCTATTCAAATGTAAATTGATTTAAGACACATTTGTGTGTATTAGAATTGGGAATTTCGGGTGGCTGGCTCACTTGGGAAGCATCAAGTGAAGCTTCTGAATATTTTGGAATGCTGATTTTGAGTTGCAGGGTTCCATTGGAAAAAATATGTTTTGATGCAATTGTAGTATCTACCCAGTAATAACTAAACGTGATTCCAGTTTAGATAGGGTGCAGTTTCAGTCCGGATTCAGATCTTTGATTTCAAACTCAGCCCCAAATTAGTAAATTATCCAAATGCTGCAGAATGGTCAAATTAAAGTCTCTCAGAACACTATAACAGCAGACTCTAGATCTAGTTGTAAAGTGTGTAATAGATTCTACCATCCTTGCGGATCATCACTAGCCACTGTCCACCAGGCAGTATACACTCCATCCACGAACTAATGGGCCTCTCATTCTTTCGACAGTTCAGAATCTATGCAGCCAGGTTTCACTAGATCCCAGGCCACCTGCCTTTCTGAAAGTGTGCATCATCGGGAACCCAGTCTAATACGTCACAAAAAATAATATATCCCACATTGATTCTTCTCCTTCATCTGCCTGTTCTTTTTTTCACTTTTCAATATGATTTATTCTGGCTCATAAGGGACACAAAGCCGTACTGACTGTCCCCAAGCAGAATACGTTTTTCCGTTAAGAAGCCTCTCCAGTTCCTTGCCCACTACTGACCGAAGACGCATTGACCTGTAATTGTCATGACTATCCCTATTACTTCTCTTGTACAAAGAAATAACTTTTGTCATTCTCCAAACTTCCCGTACTACCTCTGTGGCCTGTGATGACGCAAATGTCATGTCCAAAAGCGCAGCAATATCTCTGCTCGCTTTCTCAAATTACCTGGATTGCATACCTTCTAGCACCGGGAAATGGATTATATTCCTGTAATACCAACTTCCAGCTCGTAATTATAAACACCTGCATGCCGCAACACACCTGCCTTTTTCCGCTGTATCCACATTCATCAAGGTCTCCCTCACTGGTGAATACCGAAGCAAAGTATCATAAAATGACTTTTACTGACTCCTTGCACTCCAGACTCATGTTTCCTCTTTTTTCTCTGATCTCTCCAACTCTCTCTCTTTCTCTTCATTCTCCTGTCTTTCAGCTACCCTAATGCGGCCCTCCCATGCCTTCTCAGGTCCCCTTTTTTTATTTCTCTAAGTCCATTGTGAAATCCCACCTGGCTACATTGTGACTTTCCATTGCCCTGCCTGATCCTTCCTTCCAAAACCTTAAGTATATTTATTTCTTCTCCTTGAAGAGTATTTCCATACCTTTTATCAATCAGCGTTACTTTATGGGGCTATCCGATTCCCGCCTCAAGGAAAGAAGCCAATGCTGAACCCCAGTCAAGTGCTCCATTGACAATCTCCATATTTCTCTTGTGCATTTCAAAGAACAAATCGCTTCCTTAATTCGACTCCCACGTTCCTACCAAACAGTGTCAATTAAATACATTCTATACTGTTTGCTCCTATCCCAGTGTAAAGTTTGTCGAATAGCTGTACTCCATCGTTCTGAATTCTGACACGCGGAGAGATCAGATACCTGACCCACTTCACTTCCTATTATCAACACCAACTCGTCCACCTGTCCGCTACTTGTGCCAGGTCTCCTTCCTAGAAACACCTGAGAAATTCTGTCAAATCTAAACATTTTAAAAGGAGGAATTGCCTGTGAATATTAGTGAAGCCGTGTTCATTTATCACCTGTGCAAAAGTTATTTCCCCATCTGTCACGGTCTCTGGGTGTTGTTTTCGTTTTAGTGATGGGAGCTCTGTACAGAATACTCTCAAACGAGTGTTTCTTCCATTCTTACTTTAGAGTTCCACTCATAGTCAACTGAAAGGCAGTATCCTCCCTTTCCGCAGCTGTGATACGATCACAATTTCCTTGATTTTAAAGGGCTTTCCCTTTACTCTCTTTTACCTGACTATAAGCATTTTGAAACATCGAACCCGAAAAGTCCGGACGTCATTCCTCCCCTTGCGATTGAATTGACTTTGTTTCCTACATCCTTCACATACATGATGAATAAAAATATTTAAGTTACTTCTCCATCTAAATGTGCAATGTAAATCCTAGTAATTTATAATAATTTATACAAATAGAACAGGCAATGTAACATAGCAAAACATTCAAATCTGCTTGAGCTAATCAGCTTAATGGCCTGGTGAATGAGTCTGTCCCGGAACCTATTGGCTTTTATGCTGCGGTAACGTCTCCAGATTAATTGTCAAATCTCTGCGATAGTTTGGAGTTTATTCATTACTGGATGACTAGGCATATGATTGCTTCAATCCATGACACATACCTCCTGATATTCGAAACTGTTCTATTCAAAAACTTCGGTGAATTGCAATTGGAGTGGGCGTTATCTACACAGATGGCCATTTAATGTAAACACATACTTCATTCCATTCTTCAGCTCTTGTCTGAATTTCCTCTGTGTCAGTGTATAGATACAAGTATTGGTGCACACACTGAGCGTTTGCAACATAAAGCCAAATTGCTGTAGTATATATACCGGGGAACTCAGATATCTGTCCAGGAAATAGTAATTTTCCGTTTGCCATTTCAGGGAATGAACAACGTAGGGCATCCAAAACAATATGAAATTAGCTGAAATTGCGAACAATAAAATCATCGATTTTCTGCGGTTTTCCACCTCGGTATCTTTCTGTTTATCGCTGCTCTTCCGAAACCCTCTGCGGACTCTGTTTGCCGCAATTATATGTCTTACTGTTAATCCATTGAAAATAAGAATTAAGCCGATAGGTAGCATCGGTGATAAAATGCTATCCAGTAATTCGATTCCTTTCCACACGGGTAAAGTAGCGTATTCATGTGTGAGGGCGCAACGCCACGGTATGTTGTCAATGATGACGTAAGGTTCAATAGCAAAGTAAAACGGGACACTTCTCCCGCAGCTCACTATAATCACGGTCATCATAACCACCGTTGCTGTTCTCTCAGTGCAGTATCGTTCCCCGAACTTTCGACAACATATTGCGATGAAACGATCGAAGGTAAAGCTGACCGTAAACCAAACAGAACAGTCCCTCGTTACAACCCTAAATACAAGGTTCAGAGCGCATACCGGAGTGATGAGCAGGGCTCTGGAATAAATGTAGATATTGTTGGTCCGGTCCAGTAAAGCGAAAACTATAACCGCCATCATATCCGCTGTTGCCATTCCAACCAGGTAACGGGTGATGCATTTGGAGAGTCCGCATTTTCCCCGAGATAGGATCACAATCGCCGTTAAATTAACTACAGGAAATTTGGAGAGACAGAAAAAAAAACACAGAATTATCGTTAGCTGCTAATATCTGAAGTCCCACCATTTTTCCAATGCTATGCAGGGTATGATTTTTTTTTAAATTTGGAAGTGAAATGCAGAAACGGACAGAATGAGCAATGGGTTGGCGACTTCCTGACAGATTAGAACCGGGCATCTGATTTTCACGTCTCTCGTACCGGTGAAGGTCAACCGCTCCATAAACAACGCCATTTCCATTATTTGAGGTAAAATAGCTGAAGGGTTTATTTGTGGTAAAATCGTGAGATTTAATGCATAAGTTATATTTCAACATTTTATGCAAGAACAGACCTGTGGGTCTTTATTGGACTGGCCAGTCACTTGAAACCTTTCCTATCTGGAAATGCGACCTCTATCGGTTCAGAATGCTGAGCAAGTTGAAATTATGGAACTATGTCAATAGCGGCACCAACGTCATTGACAAACGAAATAAAAAGCATCACATAGAAACAATATAGAAGCTGAATAGCAAAATTATCAGATATTTGAACCCTCAATTCTGGAAACATATTTCAGACGAAGGTAGCATCTGTGCATAGTAAAATTCCAAAGAGTGCAGCGGAACAAAATCAAGATACCACAAATTAAGTGACCTGCTCCAGTACCTTACCAGGGATACCGATCGCAACAATTGTAGGATAGAAAATGCCCACGATGTAGAATATAGGCGGATATCCCATAATCCGTCAGAGGCAGCGTTCAGTTGCACGAAACTTTCTGACTGCTCATATGGACTGGTGGCAGGTTTTACGGAGTTATATATAAGTGAGAGCAAATCCACTGAGGCAATTAGTGTGGTTATCACATCCGTCGCGTGAGGGACAACCAGCGAAACAAACAGTTACATTAAAATGTTTTTCTCGCTCTGTCACCGTACCATGAATTCGTCTAGCCAAGGGATGTTACAAGTTATTAACTTTTAAACAAAAGATAATATGAACGTTACCAATGTACTTTTCAAGATATCTGACGTCAGCTGCTGAAATGGGAGATTTTCTGATAAGTGTTGGTTCTAACGTAGACAATCATCCTGCACAAACAACATGAACAATCAACTTCAAACAAATTTATTTTGTCACATTCAGCGGAGCACAATCGCTTCTAAAATTGAGGGCGGGACACCAGTTCAACAGATGAAATAGGGTACAATTTATTGAGGGGGAAGTTAGGATAATTTTTTCTGTTGCTTGTATCAGTCATTTCGAGTCATTTGAACGACGAAAGTCAAAGTAACAGCTGATGACATGTTGTACATATGTTCCTCTGAACGTATAAAAGAGATCGAGAGTTATATTCCAGGGACCTCTGATAATATAAAGTTACGCGGCCATACGGCTTGTGGACGGATTGATGAACGTTCTTTTCTCGATTAGCAGAGAGTGAATGGTTGATTCTTTGACTCTGACAACTGTAGTGAAGGGACTGCTGTTAGGCCCATTGTTTATTTTAATCATGCATTCTAATGACACAGATGTCGGTGTAGAAACCTGAATAAGAAGAATTGCGGACGATTCCAAAGTTCGAGGCGTTGTTCCGGCCAGGAACTCTATCCAAGCTTGTAGCTTGATGCTGTCCTGCTAGGAAATGGGCTGAAAAATGGCAGATGGCATTTAATACAGACACCTGTGAGATAGTCAGAGTTTCGAGGAAAGATACAACAGGTTTCGACTCATATATTGAATATGTGGACTTTACAGTGCAGTATTTAAAAAGAGACCTGGAGAAACAGATCGATAATTCCAGGAAATCGGTGTCACGGGCAGTTCGTCTCGTAATGAGCTCTGATCACATTGGCCTTCACAATCAGATCACTGAGTACACGAGTGGGGACTTTCTGTTGGAGCTGTACAACATGTTGGTGAGGCCGTCATAGAATATCGTGGGCTGTTCTGCCCATCTACTTACAGTTTTGAAATATCATTAAGCTTCAAAATATCCAGCGATAATTTGAAAGGAACAGTTCGGGAAATGAACAAGGTGAATGCACGCCGATTTTTTCCCATCCAGGGTTTATGTTGTAGACACTATAGAGAGGATGCATGGATACTAGAGAGGGAGTGCAGAGGAGATTTACAAGGATGTTGCCTGGAATGGAGATCGTACCTTAGGAGAACAGGGCCTTTTGTTCTTGTAGTGACGGAGGATGAGACGTGAACTGACAGAGGTGTATAAGATGAGGCAAGTCATTGATCGCGTGGATGATCAGATTTTGTTCTTCCCCCAGGTCCAAAATGGGTAACACAAGAGGTAATAACCTCGCATAGGTTTAAAGTGCTTCAAAATAGCTGCAGAGGGGATACAAGGGGTAAGTTCTTCACACAGAAACGAGGTAGTGGAACCGGATACAGCATGGTATTTTAAGAGTATTTTAGAAACGTACATGGAGCTTAGAAAAATAGAGGGCTATGCACTCTGGAAAGTCCAGGGAGTTTCTAGAGTAGATTACATACTTGGCACACCATTGTGCTCCGAAGGACCTGTAATGTGCTAAAGATTTCTATGTTCTATGTTCTGTCCTTTGAGTGAATCTACAACTAGAGGTCATAGGCTTGGGAAGAAATTTGAAACATGCAAGAAGTGTATGTAGTAGAAGTTATTCACTCAGACGGTCGAGCGAGTGTGGAAGGAACTGCAAGCGTAACTAGAAGATGCGGATTCAATCGTATCATTTCAGTGCAGGTTGTGTAGTTACGTGGATGAGAGTGGGACAGAGGGTGCAGATATATGCAGTGGGACGGAGGATCACAGAGGGATGACCTAAATGTACGCAAGCGCATATTTCTCTGTAGTAATAACCTGTGACTTCATGACTCTCTCTGTCCCATTTCCCTATCTAGTATCCTCTCTATTTCGTCACCAATCTAAGTATGTGCAGAACAGAGTGTGTGTTCAAGCTCAACTTTCAATCTCATTTCCTTCTACTTTTGTAGTACAAACTACTCTGTGCCTATTGTGGAATTCGTACCGATGAGCGGCCCTCAACTTATTGGAAAATAAAAGTCTTACCATTCTACATCCAGTGTGGAACTTGTACCAGTGTGCAACCATTCGTTGCCAGGTTAATGTCTCACGTCCATATCCACCGTGGAGCTGGTATCGATGCGTGATATGCAGAACTGGTATCATCACTATGGGCTGACTCACCACTCTGTATGGATTGCGAACAATCACTGTTGCGAGGCCCTCGGCTTCCTTGAGAATACCTCAGCACTGATAACACGCTTTTCTCTTTCACACTGTGAATACAATTTGTTAGGCTGACTGCGCTAGTCTCACCGTGTGATTCAGCTTTTCTTGTAAATTGCTTTCTATCAGTAACTCGGAAACACATTGCCATTTGTTGCGACAGCAAATCCTTTCAATCCCTACTCTGCCATTACATTATCTACTGCGCAATTAATCAATACAACCTGTTGATTGATCAATACATCAACGCTCGTACTAGTTTTGTTGATTACGGCTATATTTGTGTTGTTACCAAGGCATCATTTATTGTCTATCTCCAATTGTTCCTCCGATGGCAATGATTAACTTCTCTTTTATAGGATTGCAGCCTTTCCAGTTTCGCATAGGAAGAGGTAGAGAGTAACAGTGACGGACGGAGATATATTTCTCGGCAAAACAAGTTTCTGACTCACACGGGAACTCTGAGATAGCGAGATCTTCTGTGGTCATTGTCCAGACGCTGGTGGTGCTGCCTGGACGAGCACTGAACACGGTTCACACTGCAGAATGAAATGTGTTGAAGCGGTGGCCTTTGCTTGATGACATCAACATTCCTACTGACTTGCTGAAGATTTAAGTGTGGAATATTGCATCATACTCTTCTTCCGTGTCAGCTGTGGGCAAAAAGTAGGATATTTTAGGAGGCGAGTCACAGAGCAAGTCTTCAATGTGCATCTATGCATCCTGTTGCAAGGCAGCTTGAAACTCATTTTGCCAATCTACCTGGGATTCACTGGGCTCCATTCTTATAGACCGATCGCAGATCCGTCTGGATAGGAGCCCTGGAGAACGCTTACACGTTCATTCGCCAATGTCGAGAAGCATTGATTTTAGAGGGTGAATGCGAAGCGATCGTGTTCCACAATGCGGTACCGGAATCTATATTGGGTGTCAGCAAAGTGGTCTGAGGGATTCCTGTTGAAGACGGAGGGAGTTACGAAGGAGGAATGCTGGAGATGTGTTCAGGTAACAATCTGAAGATCTATTTTTTTTCCCCTCCAGCTATACGAAGAATGTGGAATCCATAGAAGGTGCGCAGAGGGAACTTATAAAGATGTTACCTGGATTAGGGAGCATGCTTTATGAAAATGTGTTGAGTGAACTCGGACATTTTTTCTTTGGAGCGACAGAGAATGAGAGGTGATGGAGGATAGAGGTGTCTGAAATGATGAGAGGCATTGATCGTGTGGATAGTCAGAGGGTTTTTCCCAGGGCTGAAATGGCGAGCACGACAGGGCACAGTTTGAAGGTGCTTTGAAGTAGGTACTGAGGAAATGTTAGCGGCAATTTTTTTTCCCACAGAGAGTGGTGAGTGCATGGAATGGGCTGCCGGCGATGGTGGTGGCGGCAGATACGATAGGGTCTTGTCAGAGACTCCTGGACAGGTACATGAAGCTTAGAAAAATAGAGAGCTATATGTCACCCCAGGTAATTTCCAAGGTAAGGACAAGTCCGGCAGAGCTTTGTGCGAGGATGGGCCGGTATTGAGCTGTAGAGTTTCTATGTTTCTATGACGCTGGAGGAAAGTCGGAGTAAATTCTCCAGAGAGTGAGACATAGATGTCGAGAAATATTCACCGGTTTCAGGGTGATAATATCGTTCAGTTAATCAAAGGTCAGGCAAATTGTTGCAAAATCAAACAATGTAACCTGCAAAATATTGATGATTACTATCTGAATTAAATGGAAATGCAGGAAACCGCATCAAATTTCAAGCGTGTGAATATGGTTGATCAGGATCTTCAATTGGAGTTATCTAAGGACACGGGGCTAGTTACATGCTGGAATGTGTTGTGCTGCCAACTCTGCTACTAAAATTCCAGATGGCGTCTCTCCGGTGAAAACAAGTACTGTCATTGTCATCCTGAAAATGTTTTTGTACTGGTCAAATAAATATCGCAAATGTTTATTATGGTAAATATCATTAACTACAACCAGCATTGAATTACTAACGGCTCAGTGTATCGTGGGTCTTCCGTCATCAGTGACACGTATACAATGGCTCTCATTTAATGGCAGGGAGTTTTTTTTTTAAGTGGGTAACATGTAATATCGCAGAACGACACTTTCTAACAAGTAAATAGACCTGTGTCCTTAGGTAACTCCAATTGAAGATCTTGCTCAACTGTCCTCACACGCTTGAAATTCGGGGTGGTTTCCTGCATTCTCCTTTAATTCAGATCAGGGGTGTCAAACTCATTTTAGGTTACGGGCCGGATTGAGCAAAATGCAGCTTCATGCGGGCCGGATCAGTCGGATGCGTGCGAACACAGCTTTAGTTGCCTCCGTTTTTTCAGCCTGCTCTCATGTGTCTCAGTCTCTGCTATAACTACAAAGTGTTTCACTTTACAAATTCCGTTTCTTATGAAGAAGACTGCCGAGCAAGACTGCCGAATAAACACTAAAAACCCTGAAAACCTGGTACCTGAATAAACTCAGCATTAGCCATATCATACGCCATAGGCGCTTCGATTACTGGGGCCAGCTTTAATAGTAATTAGATATTATCTCGCGGGCCAAAGATAATTCCACCGTGGGCCGGATTTGGCCCGCGGGCCTTGAGTTTGACATATATGATTCAGATAGTAATCACAATTATTTTGCAGGTTTCATCGTTGGTTTTTGCACAATGTACATTTGCTTAAGATTACCCTGATTACCCTTAAGATAAGTCCCTGTCATTAACAGAGAGCCATTGTGCTCTGTTAAAGATTAGATTTCATATTTATTTAGTGCACAATATACATGCTATGAAATTTACTAATTGTTAATATTTTTCAAATTAGCAGCTTAAATTTTGTGATAAAATATAATCACCAAGACCGTTCAATTTAAAATGTGATAAACAGTTACTTATTGGCACCACTGGTGGCGGGCCTGTTGTACTCTACCCAGAGGCAGCTCGTCCACTTTTCGGCCTCTCCTAAAATCCAGCTCCTACGGGTGGCTCCGGGTAACGGTTTGCATCTGAAAGTGGCAACCGCTAGTACGGCGCTTCGACAGGCGGGCTCAACCAGTTGGGAGTAGACAGGAAACTTGAACCCTCGTGAGTTAGGGATTTGCTTACCGCTGCATTTGAAGCCAGTTCCTGGACTCGGTAGATGAGATGAACTACAAGATGCAGTAACCAATAAGGCGGTGCCGAAAGCTTCATGGAGAGCGAAAGGTAAAACAAGGCACAGAAGGCGTCATGACTACCGCTGCAGCCGAGGCATTCTCCAATCTTGACGTTCTTTCCTGCCATTGGACTAAAACTTAAGCTTTAAGTTTTAAGAACAAAATAGATAGGTATATGGATGGGAGAGGTCGGCAGGGTTATCGACTGGGTGCGTGTCGATGGGAGTAGCTGAATAAAGTTTCGGCAGAGACTAAACGGGCCGTATGACATCTTTTTCCGTGCTGTAGTGTTCTAGTTTTGAGGCTGAGAGAGTGGAACTGCCCCAAAGCAACATCGTTTTCGCTATGAAATTCTGCATTCACAACATACGCCATCATCGGAAACGACGGGCAATCAACACTGCCAAATAAATAAACAAACAAACAAACAAACAAACAAACAAATAAATAAATAAATGGGCGTTAGAAATGAAACAACAGACAAATCGGCTAGGACATAACCCATTTATATTCTCTCAGAATTTTACTCTGCACGGTTTTCACAATCATTTCAACTATACGTCTGTTTTCCAATTATAATAATGCATATTTCTTAGAAATTCTCACCACAGCTATTTCAGAGAAAGAGATTTTCAGTTTATCGTCAATGGGCGTATATCAATAGATAGATACGTTCATAAATATATAGACAGATCGATTGACAAGGATTACATTTACGAGACAGATAATTTGATTTTTCTGGGCTGTGAGGAGAAACTGAGGTTCTTTCCCTCCTTCCAAGGGATCCAGTACTACAATGAACAGGACTAGAGGAACATCACTTCCCACCCGGTGTTATCAGTGCCTTCTAACGAGCCACCGAACACATGTTACTTCTTTTCCAGATCCGTCAATTCTGCAATTTTATTATAACATCAGATTCACACATAGAATATCACAGCTTATTCAGAACTATCTTCATGTATTCTGCTGAATTCATTGCCTGTCTAATCTCATGATGGACAGCAAAAACAGTAATACCATAAAATCATATCAACATCCCTCTTTATAAAAATACTCTAGCACAATCACACTATTAGTGGTGATCCCCTGCAATCAGATATCGCACTGTCGCTGAATATCAGAACATATTATTTATTTATTTATTCTTCAATGTCCACTCCCTTGCAGCAAATAAAATGCTGATAACGCACAAATTACTAACTGCAGGATCAATGCCTAAAATATGTATCATTAGTGGCATTTATAGCACCTTGAACAACAGAAGATGACGATGCGATGTGGACAGAATTTCTGTGCAACTTGTTTTTCAAAGGAGAGAGTTGTGCGATCAATGTACCAAGCAGTGACCGAAACATCAGTGTACATAAAGACATTTAACCTCGACTTTTGGACACATTTTCGTACTCATATCATGTGTGACCCAGCGCAGAAGGAGAAATTTTCTTTTTTTTTCCTATCAACGTATTGGCCCATGTTTATTGGGCAGGGAATAAACGTGTAAGCTTTCTGTTGTTTCAAGCAGATGGTTTAGAAAAACAAGAGGGAATTATTGTGCATCATTAGTCAGATTAATTACAGTCAGGTGAGATGTAGTTAACTCGTTATAGATCGGCACTTGGCAGAAATGCGAGACACGCTCAATTACATATTTGTGTACAATAAAATTGAGCGAGTTCTTAAGGATTTTGAAAAAAATATGCAGCCTAAAACACAACCTCATAAATGTGCACAAGCTCAAGAAGGTGGAGAGATATCCTTTTTGTTCAGCTCTTTCTCTTTTCCTCCTGTCATTTCCCAGCATCGGACACATACTTTCATTTATACGATCAAACGCAATGTGGTAGATTTACACTGATGACCTCTCACAATCATTGTTGTGAGCTTTCCGTTCAAATTTAAATCTGGGCTCGTACGCAGATCAGTGGAACAAGAATCAGGAGCTGCATATACATGTGTCACTTGTATTCAGTGGCAAGAGGTAATAGTCCCGATCTGGGAATTGAAAATTGAATAATTTACTGCGCAATAGTGTGTAGAGTTTTATATTGTACAACCGAACTTGACTGTGTTTCGTGTCACGAAGAACATTTTAGTTGCTGCTTTTCCAGAACAATTACTACACACACACTGACAATGGCATTGCTGGCGATGATGATGACGACATTGATATTCCAGGCTCATCACTGACCAGACTAATAATAGTGTTGGCTCTGCAGACTTACCAGTGACAATCATTTACTCATGGACATTGATTTAAGGTGACGATAGAGAATTAATGGGAAGTAGAGGGACCACTTTTAACCAGTGAATTGAGTAAGTGTGTGGGACGAGCTGTCCCAGGATGTGTTTGAGGAACACACTTTCAGAACATTCAAAATGCAATTGGGCAGTCCATGGATAAGAATGCTTTAACGGGATAAGTTTAAAAAGGAAGCAAATGAAGATAGCTTAGATGGTACGACCTGCCGTTTCTACATCCGTTTACTAAAACTATTTACTATAAGAACTGGAACATTAATAGCTTCTGCGATTCTGTGCATGAGTTGTGCTTCGTTTCCGATTTCGGTTACTTGTGGCAGTTGGATTTCTGTGGTCTTTCACGGAGGGCAAATTATGAAAAATCACAACGATTACAGATGAGGTAATTTTGCTTGTCAACATATGCAAGGTCAGTTCGAAGAACGGAAATGATACATCTGGATAAATCGTGTCCTCTCACCCTACTTCTCTGCATCAAAGGGAGCAGCATCAGGTGCCATACTCCGGAACTATTTTTTTTTACCACTGTAGTGTGGGATCATGTACGGGCTTCGTTCCAAAGAATATATTTTAAAACTTATCTAATTTTCCTTTCTGTTTCAACAGCGGTATGTATGTATAATGAAATAAGGCACCGTGGAAGTGTTGACGTCCGTAAATGTACAAATGTATCAGGATGATATGCAATCTACTCATCAACTACTTGAAGTAAATCAGGGAAAGGTAGATTGTAACGAATACCTATCGGCCATTCAGTTATCTGACCCATTGAATACTGGAGGGAAACCACTTGAAGAAAGCTAAACAAGCCAAAGCACATTTATGCTAACGCCACTTTGCCTCCCCACCACCAGTTTTCATTACCAACTTTTAGACATAACAGACGAACAAAAATCAGATTTTTGACAAATTTCCTATTTCCTTTAAAACACGTAACAGCAAAAAACGACATATTGCGTTCTTCCTTCTATGTTAAATGTGATTCTATCTTCCATGTTAAGTTTTGCAACATGTTCTGATACGTTTTGTGTGCAATTCAAACTTATCTAATAGCAGAAGCATATATCCTCACAGATTTTGCTCAACTACTGTTCGAATCAAGGGAAAACATTTCATGTCATTTCATAGAATATAATTAACGTCATTTCAAGGGTGTCTGTAATATCACAGGAGAGACGACTTCTGTACTTAGCACGCTTGCCGTTCAATCTCTCAGGAAATGCAGAGCAGGCCTGAGCCAAAATCAGAGCAGTGGAGCGGATTCAGCGGGGAACGATAACTTCCATAACAGATCCAAAAATATAAAGCAGAATAACATCAGAAAACACAAAGCAAGGTGCAAGGGAAATTAAGCTCGTCCCATACACTTACTCACGTCATCGGTCAAAAGTGGTCCCTCCACTTCATACTAATGCTCCCCGTCACCTTAAATCAATGTCAATTCGTAACTGATTGTAACTGGTATGTCGGCAGACACAACAGTATGATTAGTCTGGGCAGTGATCGGCCTGGATTACCATTGTTGTCATCATCATGATCAGCAATGCCATTGTCAGTGTGTGGCACTAATTGTTATTGACAGATGTCAAATTTACAGTAGTAATTGACAGATAGCTATCTCCATTTGTGCAGGGTACTATAAATGTCATTAATGATTAGACATCTGAGGTATTGATTCTGAAGTTTGTAATTTGTGTGTTTACATTTTATTTGCTGCAATGTGGCAGCCATTGACAAATAAATACATAACAAATATGTTCTGATATCCAGTTGCAGTTATCCAGTTACTCTCTGACTCTGAAGCCTTTGACTATTCACACGATCAATGCCTCTCATCCGTTTATACACTTCTATCAGGTTACCGCTCATCGTCCGTCGCTCCAAGTAAAATTACAAAGTCCACTCAGCATATTTTCATAAGGCATTCTCCCTAATCCTGGCAAATCTTTGTAAATCTCCTCTGCACCCTTTCTATGATGTCCACATCATAGCTGGACAAGAGAAAAAAAAAAGATCCTCATGTTTTTTAATCTAACACAACTCTAGCATTACTCCTCCGTAACTTCGTCCGTCTTCGACGAATCTTACAACGATAGAATTCCCGACACAGCCGCCAGCGCATTCTGCGGTTTCTGCAGGCAGCCCGTCACTCCCTTGTCCACTATCCCTCCGTACTAATCTCCTTTCTGGCATTATTATCACTGCAAACATTACAAGACAACTACCTGCATCAACACGTCCTCCCTCATTCCCATTGATGAGACCCAATATAGATTCCGGTTCCGCATTGTGGAACTCTATCGCTTCGCATTCGCCTTCTAAAATCCATGCTTTCTGGACTAGCGAATGAACGTGTACGTGTACAGTGCTCGTCCAGGCAGCACCTCCAGCGTCTGGACCAGGGGTCGGCAACCTTTACCACTGAAAGAGCCATTTGGACCCGTTTCCCACAGAAAAGAAAACACTGGGAGCCACAAAACCCGTTTGACATTTAAAATGAAATAACACTGCATACAACGTTTTATTGCCTTTATGCTATGTATAAACAAACTATAATATGTTGCATTTATGAAATCGATGAACTCCTGCAGAGAAAACGAAATTACATTTCTGCATGCAACAAAAACATTTTGAACTCCGAAAAAAAGACGTTGGGTTGAAGGTTACTTTTAAGTAAAATACTCGATGTCTATTTGAGTCCTTCATGTATTTATGAAAAACGCCGAACTTAAATTGTCCGCCAGCAGCAAAGCAGAAATAACGTCAGCCAGCTGTCAACCTGAAAAATAAAAGGACTATTTCACTGAACAATGAAAAAATATGAATATACGTAAAATAATAGGCAATTAAAATATTTATCATACTTGTTTAATGGGATTTCTGCTCCTGGACCTCAGCGCACAGCGTCTGCACATCAGGGCTGTATGATGTCACCATCATCTTTACACAGGATCGCAAGCTGTCATCTGTGAGGCGTGCGCGATGTTTGTTTTTAATAAAGTTCATGTTGGAGAACACCTGCTCACATACATATGTGGATCCAAAGATCGACAGGACTCCAAGCGCATACTTTTTAATGTTTACATAAATGTCGGGGATAGCATTCCATGTTTCGAACACAAGTTTGTCCGGTTTCGGGAGGTTTTCAATATCACTCCATTTGTGATTCTGAGCAAGAACGGCCTTCTGACGGGCAACATCTTCAAGGTCTGCTGTCAAGCGTCTAAACTTGGACACTCATAAGTCTTTGTCGGCTATGTCGGACAGTTCCATCTCAAGATCAGTTTGACTCACACCTGCCAATGCAGTCTTATTCAGTAGGGATGGATCGATGTTTAGGGGAGTGACCGGGAAGGATAATGTGTTTTTTTCCTCTCTGAACTCACAGAAGCGTTTCCCAAACGATGTTTGCAATGCGATGATTGCAGAATGTAAATACTCCGAATTTATCATGTCGTGAGCTTGTTTGAACTCTCTCAAATTGGGGAAGTGAGACTATGTGCCTTTCTGTAAATCTCTGGCAAGCACTGTCAACTTGCGCTCGAATGCCAACACATCCTCCAACATGTGCAGGGCAGTGCGTCCTTTCCCCTGAAGAGCTGTGTTCAGCGTGTTCAGGTGCGCTGTCATGTCTACCATGAAGTGTAGCTTTTCCAGCCACTCTGGCTGTTCCAGCTCAGGAAAGGTGAGCCCTTTGCTGCCCAGGAAAGTTTTCACTTCTTCCAGACACGCGACAAAGCGTTTCAGCACCTCCCCTCTGGACAGCCACCGGACTTTGTTGTGCAGCAGGAGATCAGAATATGCGCTTTCCAGCTCGTCCAGTAACAAGCGGAATTGACGGTGATTTAAACTTTTTGCCATTATTTTATTGACAATCTGAATGACAACATCCATTACTTCTGTGCATTCCGGAGGAAATGTTTGAGCGCACAGTGCCTCTTGGTGCAAGATGCAGTGAAAAGTCAGCAGCTTTCTGTCCAGCGACTTCTGCAGAAAAGCCACAAAGCCCTTGTGCGCTCCTGTCATACTTTGTGCCCCGTCAGTAGCTACTGACACCAGGTGGGTGGTCTTTATTTCTTTGGCTCTTAAACAATTCAGCACAGCCTCACAGATGTCCTTCCCCCCGTGTTTGGCCTTTTAGAGGTATCAACTCAATCATTTCTTCCTGTGGCTCGGCAGAATTTACATACCGGCAGAACAGCGCTATTTGTTCAATATCACCTTTGTCTTTAGACTCGTCACAGGCAATCGAGTAGGCCACAGCTGAATTGATGTCTTTAATTTGCTGTCTTGTGATGTCTTCTGCCATTTTTATGGTTCTGTCTTTGACAGTCTTTGCAGAGAGGGGCATATCCCTGATTTTCTGCACAATTTCACTCTTGTTTTTAAAGTCCGTGAATAGATGTTCTGAAAACTTAATGAAAGATTCTTTTATATATTCACCATCTGTAAACTGCTTCCCGTGCCTGACTAATTCCTGACCGGCAACAAAACTAGCATATGTAGTTTATTTTCCAGACTTCAGCTACTTCCTGAAATTATTTTTGCTCAGATCAATCTTCCGCATCAGTTCCGAAACGGCTTTTTTTTCTCTCATCTCCATCCGGATATTTTTGAGCAAAGGCTGCGTGTTTATTCTGGAAATGTCTTGCGACGTTTGACTTTTTGTTGTTTGCTAGTTTCTCATTGCATATTAAGCATACCGGTAAACCAGTCTCGTCAGCAGTGAAAGCAAATGAATCTGCCCACGTATCATTAAACGTTCTGTTTTCTTCAGTCACTTTTCTTTTTTTAGAATTCTCCATAGTTAGCCTACCTTGGATCGAAAAATTAAAGAAATCGCGCACTGGCGGGCGTCAGGCATTGGCAGTGGTGACGTATATTAATAGCGACAAAAAACACGTTTTATTTAGATTGTACAAGATCACCATAATCTTCAAATTTAGAATTACATTTCAAAAACTAACAAACTAACATAAAATACATTTTAATTAAATACTCATCATTTATTTTCCAAAGGCACAGGAAGCCGCAGCACAGAGATGAAGGAGCCGCATGCGCTCCGGAGCCGCGGGTTGCCGACCCCTGGTCTGGACCAATGACCACAGTTGCAGGGGAACTCACCACCTCAGAGTCCCCGTGTGAGTTAGAAACCTGCTTTGCCTAGAAATACATCTCCGCCCGTCACTGTTCTTTTTATCTCTTCCTATTCGCCACTGGAAAGGCTGCAATCCTATAAAAGAGAAGTTAATCACTGCCATCGGAGGAGCAATTGGAGCCAGATAATAAATGATGCCTTGGTAACAACACAAATACCGTAGAAAATCAACAAAACTAGTACGAGTGTTGATGTATCGACCAATAAACCAGATGTATTGATTAATGGTGTAGTGGACAATGAAATGACGGAGTAGGAATTGAAATGACTTGCTGTCGCAGCAAATGTCAACTGTTTTCGAGTTACTGATAGAAAGCAATTTACAAGAAACGGTGTATCACACGGAGAGACTAGCGCAGTCGGCCTCACAAATCATATTCAAAGTCTGAGCGGGAAAAGCGTTTTATCAGCGCTGAGATATTCTCAAAGAAGCCGACGGCCACGCATCAGTACATGTTCCACAATACATACCGAGTGGTGAGTCAGCCCACAGTGATAATACCAGTTCCGCACATCGCACTTCGAGACCAGCTGCACGATGGATACAGAGAGGCGAGTCATTCTCCAGTGATAGCAGATTCGCACACGGATACCAGTTCCACGATAGATACAGACGTGAGACTCTCTCCAGTCAACCGAGGGCTGCACATTGGTACAGGTTCCACACTGGATGCAGAGTGGTGAGACTTTGTTTTTTCCAATAAGCCGAGGGCTGCCCATCGGTACTAGTTCCACAATAGGCACAGAGTAGTGTAGGTTTCAGGATCAGAATGAAATAAGCTTGAAAGTTGAGCTTGAACACACCCTCTATTCTGCAAATAATTAGATTGGTGACTAAAATGAGAAGACATTGAATGGGGAAATGGGACCGAGATAGTCATGATGTCACAGATTATTACTACAGAGAAATAGGCTCTTCCGTCCATCTAGGTCATCCCTCTGTGATCTTCCACCTCACCCCACTTATCTTCACCATCCGTCCCTCTCTCATCCACGTACCTACACAACCTTCACTGAAATGATACAATTGAATCCGAATCTACCACTTACGCTTGCAGTTCATTCCACACTCGCTCGACTCTCCGAGTGAATAGCTTCTACTACATACACTGCTTGCATATTTCAACTTTCTCCCCAAGCATATGAACTCTAGTTGTAGATTCACTCTAACGATGGAATATAAAACATATTGCAAATACTCCATATTGCAGGCCTTTCGGTCCTCAGTGTTGTGCCGATGATGTCAATACTCCAGAAACTCCTCAGACTTTCCCGAGCGCATAGCCCTCTATATTTCTAACATTTATGTACCTGTCTAAAAGACTCTTAAAATGCCCTATTGAATCCGCTGCCACTATGGCCGCCGGCACTGCATTCAATGCACACACCACTTTCTGTGTGAAAAAGCTGCCCCTGGCATCTCTTATGTACCTATTTCCAAGCACTTTAAAACTATAACCTGTTGTGTTAGCCAGTTCGGCCCTGGGAGAAAAACAGAGACTATTCACGCGATCAATCACTCTCTTCATCATATACACCTCTTTCAGGTCATCTCTCATCCTCTGTCACTACAAGGAGAAAAGGCCCTGTTCTCCTAAGGTACGAGATCCATTCCAGGTCACACGCTTGTAAATCTCCTCTGCACTCCCTCTCTAGTATCCACGCACCCTCGCTATAGTGTCTATTGTATGGACCTTGAATGGAGAAAATCTGCGTGTTCATTTCCCTAACTCTTCCTTTCAAATTATCGCTGGGCATTTTTAAGCTTATCGAAATTACTAAAACAAACGACAGAGAAAATGATCCTATCTTGCCCTTCAATAAATTATACCTTATTTTACTGGCCGAGCTGATATCCTGCCCTCAATGTCAGAGATGAATGTTGTCCGCTGAATGGGACAAATTAAATCTGATTGAAATTGATTGTCCATGTTGATTGCTCAGGATGATTGTCTAGGCTAGAAACAACACTGATCAGAAATGTCCCATTTCAGCAGCTGACGTCAAATGTCTTGGAAAGTAAATTGGAAAGGTTCGTATTATAATTTGTTTAGAATTTAACAACTTGTAACATCCACTGAGGATCCGATTTCATGGCAGGGTTAGAGAGTGAGAAATGTACTTAAATGTAACTGTTTGTGTAGCTGGTTGAGCTCATGCGACAGATGCTATAACCACACTAATTGCCTCAGTGGAATTACTCTGAATTGTATATAACTCTGAATCACATGAACACTTGGAAGCTTCCGTGCAACTGACGGAATATGGGATATCCAGCGATTTACTACATCGCCGGCGTTTTCTATCCTGCAATTGTAGCGATCGGTATCCCTGGTAAGATACTGGAGCTGGTCACTCTGTGTATGGTGCCGTCGCCATCTTGCTTTCGTTCATTTGCGCTGTTTGGACTTTTACTAAGCACCGATGCTGCCTCCGACTGAAATGTATTTGCAGAATTGAGGATTCAAGCATTTGATAGTTTTATCATTCAGCTTCCATACTGTTTCTATGATATGTGTTTTCTTTTTAAATTTTATTTGTTAATTACTTTGGTGCCGATATTGGTAAAATTACACAGTTTCACCTTGCTCGGATTTCTGAACCGACAGTGGTCGTTTTTCCAGATCAGAAGCTTTTTTCAACTCACCGGCCAGTAGAAAATCGACACTCAGGTCTATTCTTCCATTAAAAGCTAGATTGTAAATTATGCATTAAATCTCATGATTTCGTCACAAATAAACCCTTCAGCTATTTCACCTCAAACAATGGAAATGATGTTGTTTATGGAGCGATCGACCTTCACCGGTTCGTGAGACGGGGAAATTAGATGCCCGTTTCTCATCTGCCGGAAGGTCGGCGACCCACTGCTAATTCTGTCTGTTATTGTCCAGCCGGTGTGCACGGACAGAGTCCGCATAAATTGAATTTATGCTTCTCACTTCCAAAAAAAAAATCATATCCTGCGTAGCATTGAAAAAAAGAGTGGTATTCAGACATTTGCAGCTTATGATAATTCTGTGTTAATTTTATTTTTTCTCTACAAATTTCTTGTAGTTAATTTAACGGCGATTGTGATCCTATCTCGGGCAAAATGCGGACTGTCCAAATGCATCACCCGTTACCTGGTTGGAATGGCAACAGCGGATATGATCGTGGTTATAGTTTTCGCTTTAGTGGAACAGACCAACAACATCTACATTTATTCCAGATCCCTGCTCATCACTCCTGTGTGCGCAGTGACAGGTGTATTACTTATTATATCAAGGGACTGTTCTGTTTGGTTTACGGTCAGTTTTACCTTTGATCGTTTCATTGCAATATGTTGTCGAAAGCTGCGGGAACGATACTGCACTGAGGGAACAGCAACGGTGGTTATGGTGACCGTGGTTATAGTGAGCTGCGGGAAAAGTGTCCCGTTTTACTTTGTTGTTGAACCTTACGTCATCATTGACAACATACCGTGGCGTTGCACCGTCACACATGAATACGCTACTTTACCCGTGTGGAAAGGAATGGAAATACTAGATGGCATTTTAACACCATTGCTACCAATCGGCTTAATTCTTATCTTCAATGGGTTTACAGTAAAACATATCATTGCGGCAAATAGAGTCCGCAGAGGGCTTCGGAAGAGCAGTGACAAACAGAAAGATACCGAGGTGGAAACCCGCAAAAAATCGATGATTTTATTGTTTGCAATTTCAGCTAATTTCATATTGTTTTGGATGCCCTATGCAGTTCATGCCCTGAAATGGCAAACGGAAAATTACTATTACCTGGACAGATATTTGAGTTCCCCAGTATATATACTACAACAATATGGGTACATGTTGCAGACTCTCAGTGTGTGCACTAATACGTGTGTCTATACACTGACACAGAGGAAATTTAGACAAGAGCTGAAGAATGGAATGAAGTATGTTTTTACGTTAAATAGCCGTCTGTGTAGATATCACAGACTCCGATTGCAATTCAGCGGAGTTTTAGAATAAAACTGTTTAAAAAGCGGTAAACTTAGCGAACATATCATAAGTCAAACAATCATGTGCGTGGTCACCCTGAAATGATTAAATTCCAAACTATCGCAGAGATTTAACAACTATCAGGGAAACTTTACCACAGCATAAAAGACAGGACCAACAGGGTCCGGGTTTAGCTTCTTCCACCGGGCCATCAAACCGATTACCTCACGCTGCTTTGAGTGTTTTCTATGTTACATTGACAGTTCTGTTTCTTATAACTTATTATAAATTACTAGGATTGCACATTACACATTTAGACGGAGACATAACTTAAAGATTTTTATTCATCATGTATGTGAAAGATGTAAGAAATAAAGTTAATTCAATCCGAAGGGGAAGAATAATTTCCGGACATCTCGGGGTTCACATGTTTCAAAATGCTCATAGTCGGGTAAAAGAGAATAAAGGGAAAGCCTTTTTAACACAAGAAGAGTGTGATAGTATCAGAGCTGCGGAAAGGTGGGATTGTATGTTAATAGTCTGTGAGTAGAACACAGAAGTAGGAAGGGAACGAACACTCGTTTGAGAGTATTCTGTACAGAGTTCCCAAACCCAAAGCGAAAACAACACACAGAGACAGTGACAGATCGGGAGACAGATTTTGCACAGGTTCCTACATTAACACGGCTGTTGTCTCTGGCAACTTAAACATCAATGATATTCATCGGTAATTCCTCTGTTTAAAAGGTATAGATGTGACACAATTAATCAGTTGTGTACAGGAAGGAGACCTGGCACAAGTAGCGGGCAGGGAGACGAGAGATCATTACATCCTGTGCTAATGATAGAAAGTGAAAAGCTCAGGTAACTGATCTCTCCGCGTGTCAGCGTTTCAGAAAGATAGAGTACAGCTATTCGACATACCTTACACTGGGATAGCAGCAGACAACATGGAATGTACTTATTTGATACTATTGGGTAGGAACGTGGGAGCCGAATTAGGGAAGCGATGCAAATCTTCAAATGCAGAAGAAAAATATGGAGATTGTTCATGGAGCACTTGATTGGGGTTCAGAATGTGCTCGTTTCATTGAGGCGGGAACCGGAAAGCCCCGTAAGCTAACCTTGGTTGATAAGAGATTTGGAACTCCTCTTCAAGAAGAAGAAATAAATATACTTAAGGTTTTGGAAGAAAGGATCAGGCACGGCTATGGAAAGTCACAATGTAGCCGGGAGGAATGAACAATGGACTTAGAAAAATTAAAAGGGGACATGGTAAGGCTTAGGAGGACCGTGTAAGGTAGTTGAAAAACAGGAGGATGACGACAGAGAGAGAGAGTGGGAGAGATAAGACACAAAAGAGGAAACATTAGTCTGGAGTGCAAGGAGGCAGTGAAAGTCCTTTATGATACTTTGCTTCGGTATTCACCAGTGGGTGAGACGTTGATGAATATCGATACAACGAAAAAGGCATGTGAGCTGGGACATGCAGACGCTTAGAATGTGTGAATACATGAATATAAACCACTTCCCGGCGCTGGAAGGTATGCAATCCAGGTAATTAGAGAAAGCTGGTAAAGATGGTTTACCTGTGACTGTAAGGGATGAAATGATGGGAGGGAGGAACATTGCATTATAAATCAAGGAGAGCATCACCGACGTAGGATGTCTCACAAATTTCCTCACATGAAGCCAGGCAAGTAGAGATTCGGAATAAATAAAATGGCAATCACTTTGCTAGAATTGTACTCTAAATATCCCATTAGTTGGTGGGAGATGGATAAATATATATTTTTGTAAATCACACAGAGTTGTCAGGTGAACTGGGTTACAGCGTTTGGGCATTTCAACAAAATTAACTGAATCAACTTTGTTACAAAAGGGCAAGAAGTGGAATTCTTGAAATGTGCCCTGGAGGGCTTTCTGTACCTGTGCCTTGGTAGTCATATTCATACAGGGCAGGGAGTGGGTGAAGTGTCAGTGGACGAGGGATTTGTGAATTGCCAGTACAGAATTTAAGATATTATAAATCAGTCCGGTATATGGACATCTTGTTGAAAATATTTAAGTCATTATTGAGATCACAAAGAAATGTGCACAGTTCTATCACCAATTTATAGAAGTATGCCATTAATCTGCAAAGGGGCAGAAAGTTAAGAATAGCCTGGGAATTAAGGCACATTTCATTATCATACACAGAATCTGGTAGATGTCTATGTGGAAATGTTACCTGCAGGTACCTCCACATTTGGGAAATAGGAGTCATTTCAGAGTGATTTAGTGAGAATTCAGGTTCACCATATTCCTCTAAGGGTGAAGGACAAGTATGGCAAATTCAGATATTCCTGGGTGTTATGGGGGACTGGAGGTTTCACTGAAATAATAAGAGGCATGTGGTAGGGAAAGAACACTGAAGCCTGGGGAGGACTTCCAGTAGAACAGAGAGTGTAGGACAGAGAATGAAGGTGAATGGAGACAAAAGTTAAGGAGACACGTAGAACAACATTTTCTACACAGAAAGTGATTTTATGTGGTAAAAGCTACCAAAGAAACTGGTGGAGTGGTTCACAGGACATTTCAACAGGTTCATGGAAATGACTGGTTCAGGGGAATATGGACAAATTGCTGGCAAACGGAACGAGCTCAGGTAGACATGGATCAGATGGGTTGAAGGACTTTTTCTATGACTCCATTCAGAGGTTTGTGCAACATGACGTTTAAGCAGAGGAGTGTGTAGTTTAAAGAGGATATGAGGAAGAACTTCCTCTTTCATACAGAGCGTCTTTACAGCCTGGAACACAATGTTTGAGGAGATGATGCAAGCAGCTTTTTATAGCATTTGAATCCCAAAGGCATCAACGCTGCCTAAGTGTTCGATCAAATAGAAGCATGGAAAACCTACAAGCACAATACAGCCCGGTCCCACAAAGCTGTGCCGAATATGTCTCTACCTGAGAAATAGCGAGACATACACATAGCCCTCTATTGTTCTAAGCTCCATGGAGCTTCTTAAATGCCCTATCGTTTCCGCCTCCAGCACTGCTGCCGGAAGACTATTCCACGTACTCACCACTCTCTGCGTAAAAAAAAACTTACCCCGACATCTCCTCTATACCTGCTTTTAATCACCTTAAAACTATGCCCTCTTGAACAACGTGCAAGTGACAGACAGTGGTCAGAAACTGTTTGACAACAGTTAGCTGTCCCAATTAAACGAGATGGAGTCCCGAATAAACAAAGTGAATCCGATCTGTTTTATTGATTTGCTTTTGTTCTTTAACAATTGCCCCAATTCACTGGAACCCCGGTATTTCGTAACTAACAAGCATAGTCATTGTTCCTGAAGAGCTCCCTCAGTGACATTTCAGTCACGTGGTCAGCTGTATTTCCTCAGAGGAGGTCCGGTGTTGCTCCATGTATAGTTGGGCCAACTACATATTGTTGGAGAAGTCTTTCTGGGAGGCATTTATTAAATTG
The DNA here is from genome assembly GCF_048418815.1 of Hemitrygon akajei. Taxonomy (NCBI): domain Eukaryota; kingdom Metazoa; phylum Chordata; class Chondrichthyes; order Myliobatiformes; family Dasyatidae; genus Hemitrygon; species Hemitrygon akajei. The sequence continues at coordinate 1,701,795 of NW_027331970.1, read as the reverse complement.
TGCCCCATCCAAGCCGCTTGTAAATGACAGCTCCAATCAAAGTAAACTTAATACCAATAGCTGTTTCTGTCATGATCTACTGACCTGTGATTCATTCTCAGGCGGGCATTCAATGGAGATACAAAGAAACACAATAGAATCAATAACACATGACAAAGATGGACAGACAACCATAAAAACATAAGGTATAGGAATAGAATTACGCCATTTGACCCATCGAGCCTGCTCAACGATTTCATCATGGCTGATCCATTTCTCTCTCTGTCCCAATGTCCGACCTTCTCGCCTAACTGTTCATGCCCCAACTAATCAAGAATCCATCAAACTCTGCGTTAAATATATCCAATAACTTGGCCTCCACAGATGCCTCTAGTAATGAATTCCACATTTTCATCACACTCTGGCAACATAAATTCATCGTTTCTGTGTTCTAAATGGACGTCCCTTTTTTCTGAGTCTCTGCCCTCTGTATCTCGACTCACCCACCACAGGAAACATCCTCGCGACATCCGCTCTGTTGAGAACTTTCAACATTTGATATGTTTCAATGAGATCCCCTCCCCCTCTACCGTTTCCCTTTCTCCGATTGTGCACTCTTCTCTCCTATCAGATTCTTGCTTCTCCAAACCTTTACCTAACCTTCCTTCCCCACCTCTCGGCTTCACTTATTATTTTCTAGCTTCTATCTTTGCCCTTTGCCTATTCAGGTATGTTCCCACCTTCTTCCCGGTCCTGCAGAAGAGTCTTGGCCTGAAACGTCGAATGTTTACACTTTTCCATAGATGCTGCTTCACCTGCTGAGTTCCTCCAATATTTTCTGCGTATTGCTTTGGATTTCCAGCATCTGCATATTTTCTCGTATTTACAATGCCTTCTGAAATTCCAAGTACACAACATCCACTGATTCTTCCGTGTCTATCCTATATCTTCAAAGAAGTCCAACATAGTTGTCCAGCAAAATTTTCCGTTAAGGAAACCATGCTGACTACGGCTTATTTTATTAAATGCTTCCAGGTTTGCTTACCAATCGATTCCAACATCTTCCCAACCACTGTGGTCAGATGAAATGGCCCATAAACTACTCTCTTTCTGCTTGTCTTCTTTCTTGAAAGAATGGAATGGTATTTGCAATTTTACTCTCCTCCAGCACCATGCCAGAGTCTCTTAATTCTCGTACAGTCATCACTAATGCCTCCACAATCTGTTTAACTAGCTATTTCAGAAGGCTGGGATGTAGCCCATCCGTTCCAGGTGATTTAACTACATTCAGAACTTTCTGATTCTCTTGCACCTTCCCCATGGTCATGGCAACTTCACTCACTTCTGCTCCGTGAAAAATGTTGAAAAGACTACAAACTGTGCGAAAGAGAAAAAGAAGAAAATAATAAGAATTATTATTATAGGTAATCCATTTTAACTGTCTCGACATTATAATACAGGATAAAAGCAAGCAAGAACAACTTGCTAACTGAACATACGGTGGCCATTCCAAACACACATAACATACTAAATTTAATAACTGAAATACAGCAGAAATATGCGGAATTAAAAGAAGAAATTGAAAGACTACAAATCATGGACACGGTATAATTTGCCCCAAAAGTAAAGTCTATAACTAGTATCATCTACAGATCTCTTCACAATAGCATACCCACCCAGGTCGACACAGCATATCTGATGTAAGTTTCCAGAAATTCCCACTGCTAACACAATTACAACAGTCCGCAAGTTCCTACCAATTGAGGAATGAGTGGGCTTGTCTATGTTCGTACTTCATGTTTTAAAAGCTTAAGCTGAGAAAAAGAATTGACGATAGATGTTATGAACATGAGTTCTAGAGTCATTAAGATTGTCTGTAGTTTCTGAATCAGTTCAGTGTTGGTGCATTTCAAGTTATCCACCCCACCACCCGAATCTTAAGGCTGAAGGATAGTACATCATATGCGCTGTGAAAGTACTAGACACTTAATATTTACAATGTTTAGAAGATATTTGTACAGCTACATCGTTAGGAGAAGTTGAGGGGGACACTGGCTTAAAAGATGCTAATAGCACTAATTGAGATGGAGTTCAACTCAGATAAGTTTGAGGTGGTTCATTTTAGTAGATCAAATATGATGGCAGTATACAACATTAATAGCAAAACTCTTGGCAGTGTGGAGGATCAGAGAGATTTTTGGATCCGACTCCACTGGACACTAAAAGCTGCTGCGGAAGTGGACTCTGTGGTTAAAAGACGAGTGCCGAGAGGTAATGTTGTAGCTATATAGGACCATGGTCAGACCCCACTTTGAGAACTGTGCTCAAGTCTGGTAGCCTCACTACAGCAAGGATGCGGAAACCATAGAAAGGGTGCGCAGAAGAATTAGAAGGATGTTGCCTGGATTAGATGTACAAGTTAATTAGAGGCATTGACCGTGTCAGAGAAATTTTCCCAGGGCTGAAATGGCTAGCATGGGAGGGCATAATTAAAAGTTGCTTGGAGTTAGATACAGAGGAGAGATCAGGTTAAGTTTTTTTTTTACGCAGAGAGTGGCGAGTGTGTGGAATAGGCTGCCGACAGCGGTGGTGGAAGCGGAAACAATAGGGTATTTTAAGAGGCTCCGGGATAGGTACATGCAGCTTAGAAAAATAGAGGGCTAGGTGTAAGCCTAGGTATTTACAAGGTAAGGACATTTTCGGCACAGCTTCGTGAGCCGAAGGGCCTGTACGTTTTCAATGTTCCTCTGAGATCGAAAACTTAGGCAGCGTTGATGCCTTTGTAATTCAAATGCTATAAAAAACTGCTTGCATCACTCCCTCAAACATTGTGCTCCAGACTCTAAACAGGCTTTGTGTGAGAGAGGAAGTTCTTCCTCAGATCTTCTTTAAACTACACACTCCTCTGCTTTAACGTCATGTTGGACAAACATCTGCATGTAGTCATAGAAAAAGTCCTTCAACCCATCTGATCCATGTCTACCTGAGCTAGCTCCATTTTCCTGCATTTTATCCATATCCCACTGAACCGGTCCTATCCATGAACCTGTTGAAATGCCTTTTAAATGAGGAATTAAACCCACTATCAGTTTCTTTGGCAGCTTTTACGACATAAACATCACCTCTGTGTTGTTAATGTTGTCCCTCGTGTTTCTTTAGCATTTGCCTCCATCCATCATCATTCTCCGCCCTACACTCTCTGACACTGACACTTCACCCACTCCCTGCCTTGTATAAATATGACTACCAAGGTACAGGTACAAAAAGCTCTCCAGGGCCATTTCAAGAATTCCACCTCACACTATTAAACGAAGTTGATCCAGTTAATTTTGTTGAAACGCCCAACTGCTGTAACTCAGTTCCCATGATATCTCTGTCTGATTTAGAAATAAATTTAGTTCTCCATCTCCCACTAACTAATGGGATATTTAGAGTACAATTACAGCAACGTGATTGCCATTTTATTTATTTCTAAGCTCTACTTGCCAGGCTTCATGTGATGAAATTTGTGAAACATCCTACGTCGGTGATGCTCTGCTTGATTTATAATGCAATGTTCCTCCCTCCCATCATTTCATCCCTTACAGTCACAGGAAAACCATCTTTACCAGCTTTCTCTAATTACCTGGTTTGCATACCTTCCAGCGCCAGGAAATGGTTTCTATTCATGTATTCCCAGTTTCCAAGTCGGAATGCTAAGCGACTGCATGTCCCAGCTCACATGCCTTTTTTCGCTGTATTCACAGTCATCAAGGTCTCACTCACTGGCGAATACCGAAGCAAAGTATCATTAAGGACTTTCACTGACTCCTTGCACCCCAGACACATGTTTCCTCTTTTGTGTCTTATCTCTCCCATTCTCTCTCTGTCGTCATCCTCCTGTTTTTCACCTACCTTAACGCGGTCCTCCTATGCCTTCCCATGTCCACTTTTAATTCTTCTAAGTCCATTGTTCATTCCCCCCGGCTACATTGTGACTTTCCATAGCCGTGCCTGATCCTTTCTTCCAAAACCTTAAGTATATTTCTTTCTTCTTCTTGAAGAGGTGTTCCTTATCTCTTATCAACCAGGGTAGATTTACGGGGCCATCCGGTTCCTGCCTCAATGAAACAAGCACATTCTGAACCCCAATCAAGTGCTCCATGAACAATCTCCATATTTTTCGTCTGCATTTGAAGATTTGCATCGCTTCGCTAATTCGGCTCCCACATTCCTACTCAATAGTATCAATTAAGTACATTCCATATTGAGTACTGTTATCTCAGTGTAAGGTATGTGGAATAGCTGTGCTCTATCGTTCTGAAATGCTGACACGCGGAGAGATCAATTACCTGATCCATTTCACTCTCTAGTATTAGCACAGGATCGACTGTTCACCTGTCCACCTGCCCGCTACTTCGGCCAGTTCTCCTTCCCGTACACAACTGAGAAATTCTGTCACATCTAAACCTTTTAAACATTGGAATTACCAATGAATATCAGGGAATTTTAAGTTGCCAGAGACAACAGCCGTGTTAATGTAAGAACCTGTGCCAAATCTATGCCCCGATCTGTCACAGTCTCTGTGTGTTGTTTCCGTTTTGGTGATGGCAGCTCTGTACAGAATACTCTCAAATCCGTGTTTCTTCCCTTCCTACTTCTGAGTTCCACTCACAGTCTATTAACATAAATCTTACCACAGTGTCCTCCCTTTCCGCTGTTGTGATACGCCACACTTTCCAAGTGTTTAAAGGGATTTCCCTTTACTCTCTTTTCCCCGACTATGAGCATTTTGAAACATCTGAACCTCGAAAAGTCCGGAAGTCATTCCTCCCCTTGTGATTGAATTAACTTTATTTCTTACATCTTTCACATACATGAGGAAGAAACATCGTTAGGTTATGTCTCCGTCTAAATGTGTAATGTGCAATCCTAATAATTTATAATAAGTTATAAAAAACAGAACTGTCAATGTAACATAGAAAACACTCAAATCAGCGTGATTTAGTGAGTTTGATGGCCTGGTGGAAGAAGCTGTCCCGGAGCCTGCTGCTTCTGGTTTTTAAGCTGCGGTAACGTTTCTTGGATAATTATGAAATTTCTGAGATAGTGTGGAGTTAACCATTTCAGGATGACCAGGCATATGATTGTTTGAATTTATGGCATATTTGCCAAGGTTACCGATTTTTTAAACTGTTTTATTCTAAAACTCCGCAGAATTGCAAATTGAGCGGGCGTTATCTACACAGACGGCCATTTAACGTAAAAACATACTTCATTCCATCCTTCAGCTGTTGTCTGAACTTCCTCTGGGTCAGTGTATAGACACATGTATTGGTGCACAGACTGAGAGTTTGGAACATGTACCCACATTGCTGTAGTACATATACCGGGGAAATAAAATATTTATCCAGGTAATAGTAATTTTCCGCTTGCCATTTCATGGACTGAACTGCATAGGGCATCCAAAATAATATGAAATTAGCTGAAATTGCAAGCAATAAAATCATCGATTTTCTGCGGTTTTCCACCTCGGTATCTTTCTGTTTATCGCTGCTCTTCCGCAGTCCTCTGCGGACTCTATTTGCAGCAATTATATGTCTTACCGTTAACCCATTGAAGATAAGAATTAAGCCGATTGGTAACAACGGTGTGCAAATGCCATCTAGTATTTCGAATCCTTTCCACCCGGGTGCAGTAGCGTATTGATGTGTGAGGGCGCAACGCCACGGCACATTGTCGATGATAACATAAGGTTCAACAGTAAAGTAAAACGGGACACTTTTCCCGCAACTCAGTATAACCACCGTCACCATGACAACCGTTGCTGTTCTCTCAGTGCTGTATCGATCCCGCAGCTTTCGACAACATATTGCGATATAACGATCAAAAGTAAAACTGACCATAAACCAAACAGAAGAGTCCCTCGTCATAACAAATAATACATCTGTCACTGCGCATACAGGAGTGATGAGCAGGGTTCTGGAATAAATATAGATATTGTTTGTCTGTTCCACTAAAGCGAAAAATATAACCACCATCAGATCCGCTGTTGCCATTCCAACCAGGTACCGGGTGATGCATTTGGAGAGTCCGCATTTTCCTCGAGATAGGATCACAATCGCCGTTAAATTAACTACAAGCAATTTGGAGAGAAACAAATAAAATCAATACAGAATTATCGTTAGCTGCAAATGTCTGAATTCCCACCTTTTTTTTTTCAATTCTACGCAGGGTATGATATATTTTTAAGTGAAAAGCATAAATTCAATTTGCTTGGACTCTGTCCGTGCACTCCGGCTGGACAATAACGGACAGAATTAGCAGTGGGTTGCCGACTTTCCTACAGATTTGAGCCGGGCACCTGATTTCCTGGACTCACGTACCGGTGAAGATCGATCACTCCATAAACAACACTATTTCCATTATTTGAGGTGAAATCGCTGAAAGGTTTATTTGTAGTGAAATCATGAGATTTAATCTATAAGTGTCAATTTAACGTTTTATACAAGAACAGACCTGAGTATCCATATTCGACTGGCCGGTTAGTTGAAGAAGCGTTTGATCTGGAAATGCGACCATTCTCGGTTCAGAAAGCCGAACAAGGTGAAACTATGTAATTATACCAATATCGTCACCGACATAATTGACAAAAACAAACGAAAAGACATCACTAAGAAACAATATGGAAGCTGAATAACAAAACTATCAGATGCTTGAAACCTGAATTCCAGAAACACATTTCAGTCGAAGTTAGCTTCTGTGCTCAGTAAAGATCCAGAAAGTGCAAATGAACGAAAGCAAGATGACGACAGCACCACACACAGAGTGACCAGCTCCAGTATCTTCCCAGGGATACCGATCGCTACAATTGTCGGATAGAAAACGCTGGCGATGTAGAAAATCGTTGGATATCCCATATTCCGTCAGAGGCAGCGTTCAGTCTAAGTGCTCATGTGGTTCAGAGTTATATACAATTCAGAGTAATTCCACTGAGGCAATTAGGGTGGTTATGATATCTGTCGCATGAGCTCAACCAGCTACATAAACAGTTACATTAAAGTGTATTTCTAACTCTGTAAACCTGCCATAAATTCGGATCCCCAGTGGGTGTTATAAGTTATTAACTTTTAAACAAAAGATAATACGAACGTTACCAATGTACTTTCCAAGACATCTGACGTCAGCCGCTGAAATGGGATATTTTCTGATCAGTGTTGTTTCTAACGTGGACAGTCATCCTGCACAATCAACACGGGCAATCAATTTTAAACAGATTTAATTTCTCGCATTCAGCGGACCACATTCGTTTCTGACATTGAGGGCAGGATATCAGCTCCGCCAGTAAAATAGGGTACAATTTATTGAAGGGGAAGATATGATCTTTCTATTTTTGTCGCTTGTTTTAGTAATTTCGATAAGCTTCAAAATGCCCAGCGAGAATTTGAAAGTAAGAGTTCGGGAAATGAGCAAAGTGAATGCACGCGGATTTTCCCCATTCAAGGTCTATACAATAGACTCTATAGAGAGGGTGCGTGGATACTAGAGAGGGAGTGCAGAGGAGATTTACAAGGGTGTTGCCCGGAATGAATGTCGTACCTTAGGAGAACAGGGCCCTTTTTCCTTGTAGTGACAGAGGATGAGAGGTGACCTGACAGAGGTGAAGAAGATGAAGAGAATGATTGATCGCGTGGATAGTCTGAGTTTTTTCTCCCAGGGCCGAAATGGCTGACCCAACAAGGTCTATTTTTAAAGTGCTTTGCAATATGTACATAAGAGATGCCAGGGGCAAGTTTTTCACACAGAAAGTGGTGTGTGCATGGAATGCAGTGCCGGAGCCGGTAGTGGAAGCGGATTCAATAGGGCATTTTAAGAGTATTTTAGGCAGGTACATAAGTGTTAGAAATATAGAGGGCTATGCGCTCAGGAAAGTATAAGGAGTTTCTTGAGTATTTACATATTCGGCACAGCATTGTGGACCGAAAAGCCTGCAATATTGAGTATATGCAATATGTTTTATATTCCATCGTTAGAGTGAATCTACAACTAGAGTTCATATGCTTGGGGAGAAAGTTGAAATATGCAAGTAGTTTATGTAGTAAAAGTCATTCACTTGGAGGGTCGAGCGAGTGTGGAAGGAACTGCAAGAGTAAGTGGTATATACAGATTCAATTGTATCATTACAGTCAAAGTTGTGTAGGTACGTGGATGAGAGAGGGACGGAGGGTGAAGATAAGTGGGGTGAGGTGGAAGATCACAGAGGGATGACCTAGATGGACGGAAGAGCCTATTTCTCTGTAGTAATAATCTGTGACATCATGACTGTCTCTGTCCTATTTCCCCATTCAAACTCGTCTCATTTTGGTCACCAGTATAATTATTTGCTGAACAGAGGGTGTGTTCAAGATTACCTTTCAAGCTTATTTTATTCTGCTCCTGATACCTACACTACTCTGTGCCTATTGTGGAACTAGTACCGATGGGCAGCCCTCGGCTTATTGGAAAAACAAAGTCTCACCACTCTGCATCCAGTGTAGAACTTGTAGCAATGTGCAGCCCTCGGTTGACTGGAGAGAGTCTCACGTCTGTATCCATCGTGGAGCTGGTATCGATGTGCGATGTGCGGAACTGGTATCACCACTATGGGCTGACTCACCACTCTGTATCCATTGTGGAACACGTACTGATGCGTGGCCCTCGGCTTCTTTGAGAATATCTCAGCGCTGATAACACGCTTTTCCCGCTCAGACTTTGAATATGATTTGTGACGCTGACTGCGCTAGTATCTCCGTGTAATACACCTTTTCTTGTAAATTGCTTTCTATCAGTAACTCGGAAACTGTTGACAATTGCTGCGACAGCAATTTATTTCAATTCCTACTCCGCCATTTCATTGTGCATTGCGCCATTAATCAATACATCCGGTTCATTGATCAATACATCAACGCTCATACAAGTTTTGTTGATTTATGTGATATTTGTGTTGTTACCAAGGCATCATTTATTATCTGTCTCCAATTGCTCCTCCGATGGCAATGATTAACTTATCTTTTATCGGATTGCAGCCTTTCATGTGGCGAATAGGTAGAGTTAAAAAACACAGTGATGAACGTAGATGTATTTCTAGGCAAAGCAGGTTTCTGACTCACACGGGGACTCTGAGGTGTCGCGTTCCGCTGCAACTGAGGTCATTGGTCCAGACGCTGGAGATGCTGCCTGGACGAGCACTGTACACGTACACGTTCATTCACTAATGCAAAAAGCATGGATTTTGGATGGCGAATGCGAATCGATAGTGTTCCACAACGCGGTACCGGAATCTATATTGGGTCTCAGCCATGTGGAATGATGGAGGACGTGTTGATGCAGGTAGTTGTCTTGTAATGCTTGCAGTGATAATAATGCCAGAAAGGAGATTAGTAGGGAGGGATAGTGGACAAGGGAGTGACGGGATACCTGCAGAAACCGCAGAAGGCGCTGACGGCTGTGTAGGGAATTCTATCGTCGTACGATTCCCGTTGAAGACGGAGGAAGTTACGGAGGAGTAATGCTAGAGTTGTGTTAGGTACAAAACATGAAAATCTTGTTTTCCTTTCTCTCCAGCTATAGGAAGGATGTGGAACCCATAGAAAGGGTGCAGAAGGGATTTTCAAAGATTTGCCTGGATTAGGGAGTATGCCTCAAGAAAAAAGTTTGAGTGAACTCGGCCTTTTTACATCGAGCGACGGACGATGAGAGGTGACCTGATAGAAGTGTATAAACGGATGAGAGGCATTGATCGTGTGAATAGTCAGAGGCTTCAGAGTCAGAGAATAACTGGATAACTGCAACTGGATATCAGAACATATTGGTTTTATATTTATTTGTCAATGCCCGCCCCCTTGCAGCAAATAAAATGTAAACACACAAATTACAAACTGCAGAATCAATACCTCAGATGTCTAATCATTAATGACATTTATAGTACCCTGCACAAATGGAGATAGCTATCTGTCAATTACTACTGTAAATTTGTCATCTGACAATAACAATTACTGCCACACACCGACAATGGCATTGCTGATCATGATGATGACGACATTGGTAATCCAGGCCGATCACTGCCCAGACTAATCATAATGTTGTCTCTGCCAGGTACCTCTACCAGGTACAAACAGTTACGAATTGACATTGATTTAAGGTGACGAGGGAGAATTAATAAAACGTGGAGGGACAACTTTTGACCAATGACGTGAGTAAGGGTAGGGGACGAGCTGCCCCAGGATATGCTTGAGGTACACACTTTCCGAACATTCAAAATGTAATTGGACAGATCACGGATAGGAACGCTTGAACGGGATAAGGTTAAAAAGGGAACAAATGAGGATAGCTTAGATCAGTGGTTCCCAACCTTTTTTTGGCCATGCCCAATCTAATCACCTCTAAAATCATGATGCCCCCTGTGGTGATATATAATTCTAATGTTTCTACAGCATACAAAGACAGATACACCGTTTGAAAGAGATGACGCAATGTACACACCTTCACACCGCCAAGAACCGAAAGCTACTGCAAAAAGCAGCATTGGCGCGACCTCGTACGAGTTTCTTACGCGTTTGGACTTGTTCATTCGTTCCTTCCTACATCAGTCAATTCATTAATTTAATTATGAAAGCCATTTGATGGTTGTAATGATGGTGATACACTATATATACAGTACATACGCAATTACACATGTACAGACACACAAGTATTTTTATGTATGCATACTGTATATACACATATGTATTAACTCGCACACACACTCATACTCACACAGACTTACTAGAAAAAATTCACTGTTAATAACTCATTCTCGAATTGCCCCCCTTAAAAATCAAATTACCCCCCTGTGGGGCGTACGCCCCACGTTGGGAACCACTGGCTTAGATGGTAAGAACAGCTTGGGCGTCCGTTTCTACATCCGTTTGCACAGACTATTTACTTTAAGAACTGGAACATTAATAGCTTCTGCGATTCTGTGCTTGAGTTGTGCTTCGTTTCCGATTTCGATGTCAGTTGTGGCAGTTGGATTTCTGTGGTCTTTAACGAAGGGCAAATTATGCAAAATCACGTTTACAATTGAGGTTATTTTGCTTGTCGATATATACAAGGTCAGTTCGAAGTACTGGACTGATGCATCTGGATAAATCCTGCCCTCCTACCCTGTTTCTTGCATCCAAGGGAGTAGCATCGGTTGCCATACTACGGAACTCTTTGTTTCCACTGTGGTGTGGGATCATGTACGGCTTCTGGTGCAAAATAAAATATTTTAAAATCCATTTATTTTTTTTGTCCTTTCTGATTCAACAGCTGTATGTCTTTACAATGGAATAACGCACCGTGGAAGTATTGACGTCCGTAAAAGCACTGATTTATCAGGATGATATGCAATCTGGTCATCAAGAACTTGAAGTAAATCATGGAAAGATAGATGGTAAAGAATACCTATCGGCCATACAATGATCTGACCCATTGAATACTGGAGGGAAAACAATTGAAGAAAGCTAAACAAGCCAATGCGCATTTATGCCTACGCCACTTTGTCTTCCCACCACCTGTTTTAGTTACCAACTTTTTGACAGAACAGGCTAACAAAAAATCAGATTTTTGACAAATTTCCCATTTTATTTAAAACTCGTAACAGAATAAAAACGACATATTGCATTCTTCCTTCTATGTTAAATGTGATCCTATCTGCCATGATATGCTTTCATCCATGTTCTGATACGTTGTGTGTGTAAATCAAAAATATCTAATGACATGAACATATATCCTCACAGATTTTGCTCAACTCCTGTTCAAATCAAAGGGAAACGTTTCATGTTATTTCATAGAATATAATGAGCTTCATTTCAAGGGTGGCCGTAAGAGAGAGACGTCTTCTCTATTTATCGCGCTAAATATTTGCCGTTCAATCTGTCAGGAAATGCAGAGGAGGCCTGAGCCGAAATCAGAGCAGTGGAGCGGATTCAGCGGGGAACAATAACTTCCATAACAGATCGGAAAATAATAAAGCAGAATAACCCCAGAAGCCAGAAAGCAAGGGGCACGGGAAATTAAACGCCATTTGCAACCAGCTAAACGTTATGCAGGTCGAGTGAAATCCGAAAACTACTGGTTGAGGCCGACTGTTTCGATGAGTGAACAAGGATGGTGGTTGAGAACAGGGTTTAGGTAGGCTGCAGGTAATGTGTATGTAACGACTGGCAGATGAGGTGGACACAAGGATATGTCAGCGTGTGCAGGCTGATAGAAGCTCCAGCACCACCACCGTACATGGCCAGTCCCCGACGGCCTTAGCCTATCCGGAGTGGTACGGTAAAACTCAATGATGAACGGTTTATCAAAAAATGCTGCTATGAAGGAGGAGGTCACGGGTTCTGCAAGCGAGACAGACGACACTGATTACGAAGAGCTCATGAATCATTTACTTACCAACAGCAAGAACTCTGACAATCCCTGCAGTAGAAAGACAAATCCTAATTTCCTTGGAGAACGTCCTTTATCTGTTTGTATTTCAAGCTCTGCCAATAATCTGCCAATTTAAATAGGATTTCGAATTTAATCTGGATGTCAGGTGTTTTGCAGCATTTGCCGCGTTCACACGACTAAAAGTTATCTTTGGTCATTTTTTGCATTTGTTTTAATATTTTTGTACATAGGATGAAGTTTTGGCATCGGGTTGTGCTCCGAAAATCGCAAGAAGGATCCCGGAATAACAGGAATGTGAATTCTCGTAACCTGGATATTATAAGCAGAAGACAATCCATAATATTGCTCTTCACTCTATCGGGCAACTTTATGTTACTCAGGTTGACAGCATCTGGGAATCATTTTATCCCGCTTTTCGCCGTGTATTCAGGTCGCGACATAGCCTGTTGTACACGTGTCATTGAACAAATCGGAAACCTGCTCACTCACATCAGTTCCGGTGCAAACATCGGTATTTAAGCATTTACCCACACTAAATTCAGAGAAAAGCCAAACACTTGATAATGACTCCTTGAAGGATTATTATCACATTGACCAAGAATACTACATTTCAATCCATATCGCCATGTCTTCAGAAGTGTTCGGTTTCATTTCATGTCCGCTGTTACAACTTGCACCATTCTATCAGGAATCCCGGTTGTTATTGAGAAAAGAAGAGTCACATCTAACAAGGTGATTAATGTCCTCCTGGCCTGTTGCAGAATCTATTGTCTGAATCGAGTGATTATACTTAGTTTAGTTAATGAGGAAAAGCGTTTCAATGAACAGAATCGAAGGAAAATGAATCCTAAGGCAAATCTTTCATCGGCGGCACCGTGGATCATAGTCAGAAACTGAAGTCAGAGTTAAGAGACTAGGTAGACGTGTGCTTTACTTTAGTTTCTTGGAGAACAACAAAATTTAACAGTCAGCAGTCCAATTGTTCCCCATTTAATATCAAAGTTTCTATACAACGTACAACATCAAATTCTTGTTCTTCAATCATCCAGGTAAACAGAAGCGTACGCCAAAGGACGAGAGACAGTATAACATTTGGAACCCGAAAGCGTCCCCCTACTCACCCCTCACACGCACAAGAAGCAGCAAAGCATTGACCGTCCCCTCCACCAGTTATTACAGCAAAACGCACCGTCTCCCTCCCTCTGACAACGAAGCAATAACAAAGCCCCGGGAAAACATTATCTGCGGTAAAAGAAAATTACTTAAGTTAAAAAGGATAATTCAACATAGCTCAGGAGTTCTCTCCCCCTTTCACACATGCGCACACTCTCTGACTCCATTCTCCGTCCATTTGCATCAGCTCCACGTTTCTCCTTAGCACAGGGGTAGACAATGCGCTACATCTAAATTGGAAAGCCAAAACATTTTCCTGGCACAATGTCTGCCCGAAGTGCAAATCGGTGCAGAAATTTATTATTATTAATTTTCTTTTATTGTTTTCTCAGCTCAGCAAACCAAAGCACGCACATTTCGCAATTGCTAGAAGCAGGTGTAAAGCTCGGCAAAACCACAGTGGTCTTAGGGAGTCATCCTGGAAAAAAGTCTCGGTTCATTCTGAAAGTTTTATTTTTGATTGTTACCATTTTCAATGTCAATATACAACGATACTTCAACAGATGTCGAAGGAATTTCATAAATATTGGGTATAGTTTATATATATATATATATAAAATTTCTATTAACAATGAGTGTGGGACAGAGTCAAAGTCTTCTTTGTAGAAAATGTAGAAACACAGAACATTTCTGCATTACCGCTGGGCTTAATTTACAATTATGGAATCTATTATCAGTTGTTCTTTATTTGTGAAATACATGGTTTTACAATTTTAAATATTCAGTCGATTGTAAAAAAGATACATGAGCATATTTTGATGAATCATGTGTGATTTCCCCTTTGGGTAAGAGATATGTTTTACCATCTTTTCAAATGTAGTCACTTTTTCAGGATATTTAAGAAAACTTTTGACTTGTGTTACTAGGTACAGATGTAGGCAAATATATTTTATATCAATATTTAAGAATATTAATACTGCAAGTACATTTTCACTTCTAGGTATACTCTATAACTTCTTTCAACATATCCATTGTAACCAGTTATGCGCATTTCTTCATTCTTGTGTGTGCGTTCTGTCTCTCCCTAATCCTGCTTACTTCTTGATTTTGCGTAATGCTGTTTGACTGGATATTAGAAGAAAAAAAATCTCTGTGTTTATTCAGTTTCAATGCTGGTAATCGTAACGTTTTGGTTCATCGTACTTAGTGTCGTTATCGTCCCTAAATCATTGACACTGGTTTTGAACTGATAACACTGTTTTCTTCGTCTGGTGCGTTTCATGTTCTCTTTCTTCTACTTTTGTATGCACCAGGTTTCGGTTTTAATGTATCAGGTTTCGGTTTTAATGTATTACAATTTCCAAAATCCTTTTCTTATGTTAATCTTCTATTGACGTTATATTTGCTTAGTTTTTTTTTTCCTTAGCCTTTTCCTTAACTTTTTTTATTGTGTTGTGCATTTTATACTCCATTAGGGGGACTACATTTTATGGTTGCAATTATATTGCTTCCTCCCTTCTGCCATTTCGGTGTCTTCATTTCATTACTTCGTTTTGAGTTCCTATAAATGAGCGTCTCTATTTTGAGGTCATTGTACTCTACCGGCGTTAATGCTGCGCGTTATGCAACTGTGTGTTGTTCTTCAAATGTGTCAAGTTTTCCTGTGCGTTGTGATAATATAATATTATTGAGAGTCCTTAATAATTTTTGCAAGTTACAATGGCATATTTTGTTCACATATGCAAGATCTTTTGTTGGGTCCCGTGTAATGTTAAATATTAAGATAACTCTGTCTTTCCTCTAAGCTTCATCTGCACTCGGAGAAGGTTCTTCCATTTGTTGTTGCTGTTGGAATAATCGTACTTTCATCAGTGCTTCGGTGGGTTGCAACTGCATTACTTTCTTGTATAGCATTGTCGTGGTCTTTGGGTTGGCTTCTTACTAGCTCTTGTGCAACTTCAACTTGTTTAACATGTCTATGGTGATTATATTATTTTTGCTCCACGTTGATGTGGTATTCGCTGTGTATTTGCTTGCATGAAGGAATATCCTTCGTTAAACTATTGATGGAGTCTATGCTGTCACACCAGCTTCAAATCCCATTAAGGCTGTCCCATAGACATTCTCCATTTTCTCTCTCTTGAGTTCCACGACTGACCTGACTTCCCCGATCCACTTTCACCGTATTTCCTTTGACGTTCAGCTCGCATTGGCAGCCATCTTTTAGCGAAGTTTCAGAGATGGCCATAACGTCATATTTGCCAATCTGTAACTGAATTTTAAGACCGTCCATTTTATTCTTTATGCTGCGTGCTTTCAAATATAACACTTTCAGACCAGTATTTGTCGTTTTCTACTTTAACTGCATCACGTCTCTATTGCCCTGTAACTCATGTCACTGGTGTGATTAAGCCTCATCTCCTGCATGTTCTTTCCATAATCTCTGTTCCACGCTATCCTTTCTTTATTTCTGTTTTCCTCTTCCTCAGCCCTATCACCCCAGTTCCCATCTCCTCTGAAATTCACTTAAACTCTCCCGAGCAGATCAATGTGATGTTCCGGCTAAGATATTGGCCCCTTTGGGTTCTGTTGTAATCAATCCTTTTTGCACAGGTCGTGTCTCCCCCACTGAAGAGGCCCCAATGATCCAGGAATCTGAAGCCCTGCCCTCTACAACAGTCTCTCAGCCACACATTAATTCGGCTGATCATGCTATTCATGGGTTGCTGAACGCTTTACAAGCAGCAATCCTGAGATTACTACCCTCGAGGTGCTGCTTTACAGGTTCTTACCTAACTGCCTGAATTCTTTATTTTTCTCCTCCCTTTTCCTACATTTGTTAATGGCACTGACGGAACCAAGGCTTCTGGCTGGTCGCCCTCTCCCTTCAGAAAGTTCTGCACCCGATCCGAGATATCCCGTACACTGGCACCTGGGAGACAACACACCTTACGGCAATCTCTCTCAGGCTGACAGAATCTCCTGTCTGTACCCCTCACTATGGAATCCCCTATGTCTACGGCATTCCTCATCTTCCTCTTTCCCTTCTGCACCACCAAACCAGGCTCAGTGCCAGAGACCCGATCGCCGTGGCCGTCCTCTGTCAGGTTCCATCAACTGTTACAATACGAGATAAAGGTTACTGAGGGGAATGGCCACAGGGCTGCTTTCAATTATCTGAGATCTTTCACTCGTTTCTCTCTCTTCGCTGACCGTCACCCACTTATCTAACTCCTGCAGCCTCAGGGTGACTAACTCCATGAATCTCCTCTCCATCTCCTGTTTACTCTCCCTAATAATTAACTAATCAATTAACTAATCCCATAAACCTACAGAGCTGAAAATAAAATGCAATATACGGAGAGGTTACATAAACTTACTTATGACTTTTCTTCACAATTTACAGTAATATAATTGAGTATATTCTTAATTGTTTCTCGTTTGTGTTGACCATTCTAAAAACCGGAGAAATCGGAAAATAGGTGACGCAAATTTAACGTCGGACATCAGTGAGTATGTTTTTCTTCCCGTGTTAGTTTCCCCTCTGAACTTCCGACCCTCCTCTGCTCCTTTATCCTTTATTACGAAGGGAGGGAGAGAGAGGGGGGGGGGAGAGAGAGGGGGGGGGGGAGAGAGAGAGAGAGAGAGAGAGAGAGAGAGAGAGAGAGAGAGAGAGAGAGAGAGAGAGAGAGAGAGAGAGAGAGAGAGAGAGAGAGAGAGAGAGAGGGAGAGAGAGAAAACCTGTGTTGTCTTCAATTATCCTTTTCAACGATTTTTTCCTTGTACTGCAGATTGTGTTCTTTTTCCCTAGGACTTTGCTATTGCTTGGTTGGCAGGTGGAGGATGACGATGCGTTTTGCTTCAACAAGTGGTGGAAGGGGACGGTCAATGCCTTGCTGATGCTGTGCGTGTGGTGGGCGAATAGGAGTACAATTTCGGGTTCTAAATTTTTTACTGTCTCTCATCCTTTGGCGTACGGTTCTGTTTCCTTGGTTGTCTGCGAAGAACAAGAATTTGATGCTGTATACTGTATAGCATCTCTGATATTAAATGGAACAATTAAACTACCGACTGCTAAATTTTGTGTTTGGCAGGAAACTAAGGTAAAACACAGGTCTACCCAGACTCCTCATATATTTGACTTCAGTATCTGACTACAATCCACGGTGACGCCGCTGAAGGTTTTGCCTTAGGATTCAGTTCTCTCGATTCTGCTCATTCAAACTTTTGTTTTCTTACATTAAACTAAGTATAATCACTCGATGCAATACATAGAATGTGCAACTAGCCAGGAGGATATTAATCACCTTGTTTAGATGTCACTCTTTTTTTCCCAATAACAACCCAGATTCCTGATAGACCGATGCAAGTTGTAACAGCGGGCATGAAATAGAACCGAACACAACCCAAGGCACGACGTCCTGGCTTAATTTATATTTTTCTTGGTCACTGACAGAATAATCCTGCAAGGGGCCATCATCAAAATCTTTGTCTCTTCTCTGAATTTAGTGTGGGGAAATTCTTAAATACCGATGTTTGCACAGGAACAGATCTGTGTAGGGACATGAATACATGGCGAGAAAGGGGATAAAACGGTTCCAAGGTTGTGTCAGACCGAGTAACATGAAGGTGCCCGATAGAGTAAAGAAGAATATCATGGATTGTGTTCTGCTAACAATGTCCAGGTCACAAGAATTCACATTCCCTTTGTTCCGGAATCCTTTTTGGCGATTTTATGGCCACTAACAAATGCCTAAACATCATCCTATATGTAGAAATATTAAAACAAATGCGCACAATGACCAAAGATGACGTTTAGTCGCGTGAATGTGGCAAGTTCTGTTAAGCACACGGCATCCAGATTAATGAAATGTTCCCAATAATTGGTAGATGTGCAGAGGTTGAAACACAAACAGATGGGGGATGTCCTCCGAGGGAATCAGGATCTGTCTTTCTGTGCAGGAATTCTCACAGTTCTTGCTGTTGGTAAGTAAATGTTTAATGAGTTTTTAGTAATCAGCGTCTTCTGTCTCACTTGCCAAACCCGTGACCTTCTCCATCGTAACAACATCCTGGATCAATCGTTCATCAATGAGTTCTACCGGACCATTCCGGATTGGCTAAGGCGTCGGGGACCGGAAATGGAGGGTGGTGGTTTTGGGGTTTTTATCTGGCCTGCTCACGCTGTGATGACCTTGTCTCCACCCAGCTGATACGGTTCACCTGCCACTCATTCCATACACATGATCTGAAGCCTACTTAACCCCAGTTCTCAAACACCATCATTCTTCACTCATCGATCCAGTCGGCCTCAACCAGTAGTTTTTGACTTTCACCTGACCTGCATAACGTTTACCTTGTCAGATTTCCTTGCCCCTTATTTTGTGGCTTCTGGTGTTATTCTGTTTTATTACATTGCGATCTTATAGAAGTTATCTTTCCCCGCTGAATCCGCTTCACTGCTCTAATTATGGATCAAGCCTCCTCTGAACTTCCTGACAGATTGAACGGCAAGCGCATTAAATATAGAAGACATCTCCCGGTGATATTACAGCCGACCTTGAAATAACGTTTGTTATATTCCATGAAATGACATGAAATATTTACCCTTGATTTGAACAGTAGTGGAGTAAAATCTGTGATGATAAATGCTCCTGTTATTAGATATTTTTCAATTACACACAAAACGTTTCAGAACACGAATGAAAGCGTAACATCGCAGATATGATCATATTTAACTGAAAAGTAAATTGTAATTAAAGAAATAACGCAATATGTCGTATTTTTTTCTATTACGACCTTTAGCGAAAATAGGAAATTTGTCAATAATTCTTTACAATCTATCTTTCCCTGAATTAATTCAAGTGCTGATGAGTAGATTGCATGTCATCCTTTGGAATTTGTACTTCCCAACGGTGAGTTATTTCATTGTAAATGCATGCAACTGTAGGATCAAAAAGGGGAACAAATGGATTTAAAATGTTGTACTTACAATAGAACCCGTACAGGATCCCACACGACAGTTGTACGAAACTCTCCGGAGTATTGCACCTGCTGCTGCACTGGATGCAAAGAGCTAGGGGTCAGGACAAGTTTTATGCGGATGCATCAGTCCCGTTCTTCGAACTGGCCTTGTATCTATTGTAAAGCAACATAACCTCAGTTGTAAACGTTGTGATTTTGCATAACTTGTCCTGCAGGAAAGATCACAAAAATCCAACTGCCGCAAGTGACCGAAATCGGAAATGGAGCAAAACTCGGGTAGAGAAACTCAGAAACTATTAATGTTCTAGGTCTTAAAGTAAACTGTCTCAGTTAACAAATGTACAAATAGCGGTCCAAGCGTTTCGCACTATTTAAGCTATCTTCATTTGCTCCCTTTTGAAACTGTTAAAGCATTGCCCAATTAAATTTTGAATTTTGTGAAAGCGCATACGTCAACCACATCCTCAGTATCGCTTTCCATGTACTTAACACTTAAGTGGTCAAAGTGGTCCCTCCACTTCTTACTAACTTTCTCTCGACACTTTAAATAAATGTCCATTAGTAAATGATCTGCTAAACAGTTTGCCACTGGTAAGTCTGCAGGGCCAACAGTATTTTTAGTCTGATCATTGATGTGCCTGTGTTACCAATGTCGTCATCATCATGGTCAGCAATGACATTGTCAGTGCGTGTGCGTAGTAATTGTTCTGGAAAAGCAGCAGTCACGATATTCTTCATGAGAGGAAACCGCCGTAAAGTTCGGTTGTATAATATAAAGCTCTACACCTCATTGACTGATTTAGTGAAAACACTTCAATTACTAGACTAAAAAACACAAAATGCTGGCAGAATTCAGCAGGCCAGACAGCATATACTGATAGAGTATATCACCCTAGGTGACACGCAGTTGAAGTGGTGCCTCACCTGAAAGGACTGTCTGGGGCCTGGGATGGTGGTGAGGGAAGAGGTCCTACACCTGTCCCCACACCACTTTGCCTGCCAGTCAACTGGGGTAATATACTGTATCCGGTGCTCTCGATGTGGCCATTTATACATTGGGGAGACCCGCCGCAGACTGGGAGACCGTTTCGCCGAACACCGGCGCTCCGTCCTCCAGCAGTGGCGGGATCTCCCTGTGGCCACACACTTCAATTCCCCAGACCACTCCCACTCCAACATGTCTGTCCAAGGCGTCCTCTACCGTCAAGATGAGGCCACACGCAGGTCGATGGAGCAATACCTTATCTCCCGCCTAGGTAGCCTCCTTCGTGCCGGCATGAACATCCAATTCACTGACCTCCGTTGATAATCCTGACCCCCACCCCTACCCCTATCCCTATCTATTATTTTAGTCTGGTTCTTTTTCTCTCTCTTCCCCCCCCCCCCCCTCACTATAATCTCTTCCCCAGCCCTACCTTTCTTTTTCTTTTATTTACCATAATTCTGCACCTTCCCCCTAGACCATTTCCCTCCAGCCTATCACTTCCCATCTCTCTACTTTATCCCTCCTCCCTCGAGCATCCCATGTTCCTTCACTCCTGATGAAGGGTTTCGGCCCGAAACGTCGTCACTATCTCCTCCCATAGATGCTGTCTGGCCTGCTGAGTTCTGCCAGCATTTTGTGTTTTTTTAAATTTATTTCCAGCATCTGCAGATTCACTCGTGTTGCCTTTCAATTACGAGACTATTATTTCTAGCCACTGAATATAAGTGGCACATGCTTATGCAATTTCCATTTCTGTTTCCACGGATCCGCATACGAGTTCAGATTTGAATTTGAACGGAAACTATTTACTTCATTGTAAGTGCACCAAACTTTATTTAGTCTTACAAATGAAAATATGTGTCCGAAGCAGGGAAATGACAGGAGGAAAAGGCAAAGAGCAGAATAAGAAGGGTATCTCCTCCACCTGTTTTCATCCCTCACCTTCTAGACATTGTGCATATTCATCCGGTTGTGTTTCAGGTTATTGTTCATCCTGCAGAGACCACTTTATTCTGTTCATTACAATGTATGTCTCATTCCAGTAATACTTACAAATTATTCAAAATCTTTTAAACTGTCTCAATTTTATTGTACACAAACATATAACTGAGCGTATCTTGTAATTCTGCAAGTGCCGAACTATAACGGGTTAACTACATCTCACCTTGACAGTAATCAATCTGACTAGCGATGTGTAATAATTCTCTCTTGTTGTTCTACTCCATGTGCTTGAAACAACAGAAAGCGTACTCATTTATTCTCAGCATACAGCACATTTTTTCAAAGGTTAAGAATATCTAACGTATGTTTACACATATGCAGGGTGTTTTAACAATTATATTCTCTATTTTATTCCTGGCATGATGCATCAGAAGAAATGATATCGGTGTGTAAAGGTGATGAAAGCTCGTCATTCTCATGTTCCCCGGTGGTTTCCATTATCTGAACCCACTGAACACCAGCTGCACCTATTTTCGTCATTGCTGTTCTATACCTGCGAGCCCACTGAACAATGTCCGGATTTCTTCGTGCAGACTCACTAAGTATAAGCGTGTGACAGGATTTTAATATAAACAACACAGAATTTCATTTAGATATACTAAAATAAAAATGTGCCGGTGCTTCACAATATAAACACGGCCCAACGTGATGATAGAAAAGAATGAATGACTATTTCTCCTTATACACTGTGTCACACCTGAGATGAGTACGAAAATATCAACAAAAGCCGAGGTTAAATATCTTTATGTCCACTGATGTTTCGGTCACTCGTTGGTGCATTGACCGTACAACAGATATTGTTTCTGCAGTTTCTAATTTGTGTTATCAACATTTTATTTGCTGCAAGGGAGCGGGCATTGACATTTAAATACATAAATAATATGTTCCGATCAGCGACATTGTGATCACTGATTGCAGGGCATCATCTCTAACAGTGTGATTGTGCTGAAGTTCATTTTTTATAAAGAAGGATAATGATATGGTTTTCTGATCGTACATATTGTTTTCGTTGTGTTCGTCATGAGGTTGGACAAACAGTGAAATTGGACATGGTTTGAATAAGCAGTGATATTCTCTGTGTGAGGGATCATGGGACCTAATGTGGTGTGATAATAACATTTACGGTATTGATGGAACTTGACAAACACAGACATTATCACCACCAGTGTTGAAGTGATACGCTTGTAGAGCATGACTGTCCAGTTAATTGCAAGGATGGAAGTAACACAACTTCGCTCCTCACAGCCCAAAAGGGAATTAAATTCTCGTAAGCGTAATCCTTCTCAATCAGGTCATGTATATATCTGTCTATTTATGCAGCTATCTATCTATATCCGCACATTGGCGATAAGCTGAAAACCTCTTTCTTTGAAATAGCCCTGATGATAATTTTATGGAATATGCAGAATTAAACTAGAAAGCAGATGTATACTTGAAATGATCGTGAAAATCGTGCAAAGTGAAATCTTGAACGAATATCAGTGCGTTATGTCCTAGCTGATTTGTTTGTTGTTTACATATATTTCTAACTCATATTTAATTATTGTTTAGCGGTGTTGATTGCCTGTCGTATCCGACGAACGCGCAAAATTTGAAGGAAGAATTTCATAGTGAAAAAGTCGTTGCACGGAGCAGTTCCACTCTCTCGGCCTCAAATGTCTTGGTCCGAAGGCAGGAAAGGACGTCAAAATTGGAGACTTTCTCGGCTGCAGTGGATAACCGGGACTCCTTCTGTGCCTTGCTTTGCCCTTCGTTGTCCATGAAGCGTTGTTGCACCGCCTTCTTGGGTGTTGGATCTTGTAGTTGATCTCATCCGCCGAATCCGGGAAATGGCTTCATATGCTGGGGTAGGCAATTCCCTAACTCACGGGGGTTCAAGTTTGCCGGCGACCCTTACCTGTCGAAGCGCCATACCAGGGGACTGCCACTGTCGGATGCAAACAGTTACTCGGAGCCACCGGTAAGAGCTGGACGTAGGAGGGGACTAAAAGTGGACGAGCTGCCTCTGGGTAGAGTACGACAAGCCCAGCACGAGAGGTGCAAATAAGCTACTGTGTATAACATTTTAAAATGAAGGGTCTTGGAGATTTTATTTTGGCACGAAACTTGGCCTGCTAATTTGAGAAATATTAATAATTAGTAACATTCATAGCATGTACGATGTTCAAATAAATAAGTATCAAAATTGAATTTTGGTAGAGCACAATGGTTCTCTGTTAATGACTGGAAGTATTTTAAGCGGTTGAAATGTACTATATGTATATGTGTTCCAGAAGGTGGAACACACATGCTTCGCTAAGCCATTAGTAATTCAAATCTGGTTGTAGTTGATGATATTTATCATGATAAATGTTTACTTGACCAGTACATAATCAACATTTTCAGGATGACAATGACAGTAATTGCATTCACCAGAGAAACTCCATCTGGAATTTTATCGCAGAGCTGGCAGAGCAACACTTTCTAGCAGGTACATATACCGTTTTCCCATGTCCTTAGATACATCCCATTGATGATCCTGCAAAAACAGCTTTACACGCTTGAAGTTTGTTGCAGTTCCCTGCATTCTCATTTACTTCAGCGAGAAATCATCCTTATTTTGCAGGTTTTGTTGTTTGATTTTTCACAACATTTGTCTGACCTTCGATTCCCTTGTCCACTATTCCTCCCTACTAATCTCCTTCCTAGCAATTGTCACTGAAAGCGTTAAATGTGCCCTACCTGCATCTACACGTCCTCCCTCATTCCACATTGGTGAGTCCCAGTATAGATTTCCGTACCGCATTGTGGAACACTATCGTTTTGCATTCACCCTCTAAAATCCATGCCTTGTGCATTAGTGAATGAAACTGTGAGCATGTCCGGATGTTCCTATCAAGGTGGATCTGCGTCCTTCTATAAGAATGGAACCGACTGACTACAGGTAGATTGCCGAAATGAGTTTCAAACTGCCTTGCAACAGGATGCATAGAGTCACGTCGGAGACTTGCTCTGTAACTCGCCTCTTAAGATGACACGGAACAAGAGTATGATGGAATATTCCACATTGAAATCTTCAGCAATTCAATAGGAATGTTAATGCCATCCAGCGAAGGACCCCGCTTCATCACATTTCATTCTGTAGTGTGTACCGTGTTCAGTGCTCGTTCAAGCAGCACCTCCGGTGTTTGAGCCTTGACTACAGTTGCATGGAAACCTCGCCATGCACGTTTGAATAAGAAATCTGCTTTGCCGAGAAATACTGTATATCTCCGTCCATCACTGTTCTTCTCTACCACTTCCCATTCTCTACTTAAAAGGTTACAATCCTAAAAATCATTGTCATCGGAGGAGCGATTGGAGACAGATATTAAATGATGCCTTGGTAACAACACAAATATCGCAGAAATAAACAAAACTCGTACGTGCGTTGACGTATGGATCAATGAACCAGATGTATTGATTAATGGCGCAGGAGGAATGGAAATGAATTGTCGCAACAAATGTCAACTGTTTCCGATTTACTGATAGAAAACAACTTACAAGAAAAGGTGAATCACATGGTGAGATTAGCACAGTCTGACTCACTGATCGTATTCAAGTTGTGGAGGTGAAAAGTATTTTATCAACGCTGAAATTTTCTAAAGGAAGCCGAGATCCACGCATCAATATGAGTTACACAATGGAAAGAGTGGTGAGTCACCCACAGTGGTGATACGAGTTCCTCATATCAATAGAAGCTCCACGATGGATACAGAAGTGATAGTTTCTCCAGGCAACCGAGGGTTGCACATTGGTACAAGTTTCACACTGGATGCAGAATGGTGAGACTTTGTTTTTCAAATAAGCCAACGGCCGCTCGACATTACCTCTCGGCTCCTACATTCAATTCCACTATTGATGAACGCCAAAAAAATCATACGCCTTCTTAACCACAGTGTCAATCTGCGCAGCTGCTTTGAGCGTCCTATGGACTCAGACCCCAAGATCCCTCTGATCCTCCACACTGCCAAGAGTCTTACCATTAATACTATATTCTGCCATCACATCTGACCTACCAATATGAACCACTTCACACTTATCTGGGTTGAATTCCATCTGCCACTTCTCAGCGCAGTTTTGGATCCTATCAATGTCCCGTTGTAACCTCTGACAACCCTGCACACTATCCACGACACCTCCCACCTTTGTGTCATCAGCAAACTTACTAACTCATCCCTCCACTTCCTCATCCAAGACATTTATAAAAATCAGGAAGAGATTTTTTATAAAATCCCAGAACAGATCCCTAAGGCACCCCACTGGTGACCGACCTCCATGCTCAATATGACCCATCTACAAACACGCTTTACCTTCTGTGGGCAAGCCAGTTCTGGATCCACAAAACAATCTCCGCTTGGATCCGGTACCTCTTTACTTTCTAAATAAGCCTTGCATGGGGTACCTTATCAAATCCATGTACACTACATCTACTGCCCTTTCTTCATCAATGTGATTAGTCATATCCTCAAGAAAATCAATCAGGCTCGTAACGCACGACCTGCCCTTGACAAAGCCATGCTGACTACTCCTAATCATATTACACTTCTCCAAATGTTCATAAATCCTGCCTCTCAGGATCTTCTCCATCAACTTACCAACCACTAGGGTTTAAATCACTGGTCTATAATAATGCAACGATAATCGCCAGAGGATCATGGATCTCCTCCCTTGCCTCCCACAATAGCCTGGGGTACATCTCATCCGATCCCGGCGACCTATCCAACTTGATGCTTTCCAAAAGCTGCAGCACATCCTTTGTCTTAATAACTACATGATCAAGGTTTTCAGTCTGTTGCAAGTCATCACTCCAATCACCAAGATCTTTTTCCATAGTGAATGCCGAAGTAAAGTATTCATAAAGCACCTTTGCTATTTCCGCCGGTTCCATATACACTTTCTCACTGTCACACTTGATAGATCCTATCCTTTCACGTCTTATCCTCTTTCTCTTCACATACTTGTAGAATGCATTGGGGTTTTCCTTAATCCTGCAGGCCAAGGCCTTCTCATTGATCCTTCTGGCTCTCCTAATTTCCTTCTTAAGATCCTTCCTATTAGCCTAATAAACGTCTGGATCTCTAACATTACCTAGCTCTCTGAACCTTTTGTAAACTTTCATTTTCTTCTTGACAAGATTTAGTACAGCCTTTGTACACCACGGTTACTGTACCCTCAATAACTTCCCTGTCTCATTTCTCTGCACGTCTCTCTATCATCCACGTCCCTACACAAACTTCACTGAAATGATACAATTAAATCCGCATCTGCCAGTTACGCTTGCAGTTCATTCCACATTCTTGCGAACCTCTGAGTGAATAACATCTACTACATAAAGTTCTTGCATATTTCCACTTCCTTCCCAAGCCGATGAACTCTAGTTGCAGATTCACTTAAAGGAGAGAACACAGAATATAGAAATCTACAGCATATTACAGGCCCTTCGGTCCACATGCTGTGCCGAATATGCAACCTACTCTAGCAACTTCTTGGGTGCATAGGTTCCCTAGTGCATTGCCCTCTGTTGTTCTGTGTTCCATGTACCTGTCTAAAAGGCTCTTAAAAGACTCTATTGTATCCGCTTCTACCACAGCTGCCGGCAGTGCATTCCATGCGCACACCACTGTCTGTGGGAAAACCTTACCCCTGGTAACCCCTCTGTCTCTCACAACGCAGGCCACTTCATACTTATCTGTACTAAATGTGATCTGCCATTTTTCAGCCCATTTCCCAGCCAATCAACATCAAGCTACAAGCTTGGATAGAGTTCCCAGAGTGGACTACGCCCCCAACCTAGGAGTGTTCCGCATGTCTTTTGATTCAGTTATCTACATCGACAACTATGTCATTAACATTCATGATAAATAACAACGAGCCGAACACCAATTGCTGCAGCAGACACGTCAGAGTCAAAGAATCAACCATTCACTTTCTGCTAATCCAGATAAGAACGTTCATCAATTCGACTACAAGCCGCAGCTAAATTCGAGTGGCCACGTAATTTTTTTATTATCAAAGGTGCCTGGAATATTGCTCTCGATCTCGCTTATATGCTCAGAAGAACAAACGTACAACGTGTTTTACTGTGATACATATCACCGTGTGATACTGTGACTTTCGTCATTCAAATGACTCGAAATTACTAGAACAAGCGACAGTAAAATATGATCCCATCTTCCTCTTCAATAAAGTGTACTCCATTTCACCTGCCAAGCTAATTTCCCGCATCAATGTCAGAAGCAAATGAGCTTCGCTGAATGTGACAAAATAAATCTGTTTGAAGTTGATTATCCATGTTGATTGTTCAGGATGATTGCCTATGTTAGAAAGAACACTGATCAGAAAATGTCCCATTTTACCAGCTGACGTCAGATGTCTTGGAAATTACATTGGCAACGTTCATATTATCTTTTGTTTAAAAGTTAACAACTTGTAACATCCTTGGAGATTTCATAGCACGATACCAGAGTGAGAAAAACACTTTAATGTAAGTGCTTGTGTTGTCCCTCATGCGACTGAGTTGATAATCACACTAATTGCCTCAATGGAATTACACTGAATTGCATATAACTCTAAAACCGATCACCGGTTCACATGAGCAGTTGGATCGTCCCATACAACTGAACGCTGCTTCTGACGGATTATGGGATATGCAGCGATTTATTACATCGCGGGCGTTTTCTATCCTACAATCGTAGCGATCGGTATCCCTGGTAAGGCACTGGACCCGGTCACTCTATGTATGGTGCCGTCTTCATCCTGCTTTTGTTCCACTGCACTGTTTGGACTTTTACTGAGCACAGATGCTACTTTCGTCTGAACTGTGTTTCTAGAATTGAGGATCCAAGCATCTGATAGTTTTGTAACTTAGTTTCCATATTGTTTTTAAGTGATGCTTTCTACTTTTATAAATTACGTTGGTGTCGATATTGCCATTGTTCTACAATGTCACCTTGGTTGACTTTCTGAACTGACCCTGGTCGCTTTTCCAGATTAGAAGCTTTTCAACTGACCGACCCGTCGAAAATCGACACTCAGGTCTGTTCTTCATAAAACGTTAGATTATAACTTATGCATTAAATCTCATGATTTCACCACAAATAATCCCTTCAGCTATTTCACCTCAAACAATGGAAATGGTGTTGTTTATGGAGCGATCGACCTTCACGGGTACGTGCCGTGAATATCAGATGCCCGGCTGTAACCTGTCGGTAAGTCACCAACCCATTGCTAATTCTGTGCATTCTTGTCCAGCTGGAGTGCACGGACAGAGTCCGCACAAATTGAATTTCTGCTTTTCACTTCCAAAAAAAAAAAAAAATCCGAGACTGCGTAGCATTGGAAAAATGGTGGTCATTCAGACATTGCAGCTAACGATAATTTTGTGTTGATTTTGTTTTCTCCCCTAATTTCTTGTAGTTAATTTAACGGCGATTGTGATCCTATCTCGGGGAAAATGCGGGCTCTCCAAATGCATCACCCGTTACCTGGTTGGAATGGCAACAGCGGATCTGATGGCGGTTATAGTTTTCGCTTTACTGGAACAGACCAACAATATCTACATTTATTGTAGATTCCTGCTAATCACTCCTGTATGCGCAGTGACAGGTGTATTATTTGTTATGACGAGGGACTGTTCTGTTTGGTTTACGGTCAGTTTTACCTTCGATCGTTTCGTCGCAATATGTTGTCGAAAGCTCGGGAAACGATACTGCACTGAGAGAACAGCAACTGTGGTTATGGTTACCGTGGTTATAGTGAGCTGCGGGAAATGTGTCCCGTATTACTTTGTTGTTGAACCTTACGTCATTATTGACAACGTGCCTTGGCGTTGCTCCCTCACACATGAATACGCTACTTTACCCGTGTGGAAAGGATACGAAATGTTGGACAGCATTGTTACACCTTTGCTACCAATCGGATTAATTCTTGTCTTCAATGGGTTAACAGTCAGACATATAATTGAGGCAAATAGCGTCCGCAGAGGGCTTCGGAACAACAGCGATAAACAGAAAGATACCGAGGTGGAAAACCGCAGAAAATCGATGATTTTATTGTTTGCAATTTCAGCTAATTTCATATTATTTTGGATGCCCTATACAGCTCATTCCCTGAAATGGCAAACGGAAAATTACTATTACCTGGACAGATACTTGACGTCCCCGGTCTATATACTACAACAATTTGGGCACATGTTGCAAACTCTCAGTGTGTGCACCAATACTTGTATCTATACACTGACACAGAGGAAATTCAGACAAGAGCTGAAGGATGGAATGAAGTATGTTTTTACGTTAAATGGCCATCTATGTCGATAACGCCCACTCCAATTGCAATTCAGCGGAGGTTTAAAATAAAACAGTTGGAATAAATCATTAGGATTGGTAAATATGTCATAAATTCAAACAATCTTGTGCCTGGTCATCCGGAAATGAATAAATTCCAAACTATCACAGAGACTGGACAGTCATCCGGGAAACGGTAACACAGCATAAATGCCAGGACCAACAGGCTCCGGGATAGCTTCATCCACCAGGCCGTCAAGCTGATTAACTCGCGCGGATTTGAGTGGTTTTCTATGTTATATTGACTGTTCTATTTATTATAAATTACTAGGATTTACATTGCACATTTAGACGGAGACGTAACCTAAAGATATTTATTCATCATGTATGTGAAGGATGTAGAAAATTCAGTAAGTTCAGTCTCAAGGGGAGGAATGACTTCCGGACTTCTCGGCGTTCAGATGTTTCAAAATGCGCATAGTCGCGTAAAAGAGTAAAGGGAAAGTCTTTTAAACACAAGGAGTTGTTGACAACCTCACAACTGCTGAAAGGGAGGTGATTGTATGTTGATAGACTGTGAGTGCAACTCAGAAGTAGGAAGTAGCAGGCACAAGTTCTGGAACAAGTAGCAGGCAAGCGGACTCGTAAACATTTCATCTTGTGCTAATACTAGAAAGTTAATTGTGTCGGGTAACTGATTTCTCCGCGTGTCAGCATTTCAGAACGATAGAGCACAGCTATTCGACATACCTTACACTGGGATAGCAGCAGACAATATGGAATGTACTTAATTGATACTATTGGGTAGGAACGTGGGAGCCGGATTAGGGAAGCGATGCAAATCTTCAAATGCAGAAAATAAATATGGAGATTGTTCATGGAGCACTTGATTGGGTTTCAGCATTGGTTTGTTTCATTGAGGCGGGGTTCGGGAGGTCCCGTAAAGTAACCCTGGTTAATGAGAGATATGGAACACCTCTTCAAGAAGAAGAAATAAATATACTTAAGGTGTTGGAAGAAAGGATCAGGCAGCGTTAAGGAAAAACACAAAGTAGCCAGGAGAGATTTAACAATAGATTTAGCAGCATGAAAAGGAGTCAGGAGAAAGCATGGGAGAGCCGCATTAATGTAGGTGAAAAACAGGAAGGTAACGAGAGAGAGAGAGAGTGGAAGAGATAAGAGATAAAAGAGGAAACATGTGTCTGGAGTGCAAGGAGGCAGTGAAATTCCTTTATGATACTTTGCTTCGGTAATCACCAGTGAGTGAGATCTTGATGCATTTGGATACAGCAAAAAAAGGCAGGCGTGCTGACGCCTGCAGACGCAGAGAATTACGAGCTGGAAAATGGGAATACTTGAACATAAACCATTTCCCGGTGCTGGAAGGTACGCAATCCAGGTAATTAGAGAAAGCGAGCGGAAATATTGCTGGGGCTTTGGACATGACATTTGCGTCATCACTGGCTACTGAAGTAGTATAGAAGGATTGGAGAATGGCAAATGTTATTTCTTTGTTCATGAAATGTAATAGGGATAGTCTTGAGAATTACAGACCAGTGAGTCGGTCAGTAGCGGGCAAACTATTGGAGAGGCTTCTTAGAGACGGAATTTACGGAAAACCGTATTCTGTTTGGTGATAGTATGGTTTTCTGTCGCTTATGAGTCAGAATAAATTCCATGAAAAAGTGAAAAATAGGTAGATGAAGCAGAAGAGTCGATATGGGGTATATTAATTCTCTAAGTTGCTAGACTGGGTTCCCGATGGTGCACCCTTTCAGAAAGGCAGGTGGCCTGGGATCTAGTGAAACCCGGCTGCATAGATTCAGAAATGGCTACTCAAGGGAAGGCCGATGAGGCAGTTGACGGAGTGTATTCTGCCCGGATGACAGTGGCTAGTGATTTTCCTCAAGGAATGTCTAATCTTTAGTACACTTTACAACTATATATATATAGACTTTGCTATTATAGTGTTCTGAGAGACAGACCATAATTTCTCCATCCTGCAGGACTTGGATAATTTACTGAGTTAGGGCTGATTTTGAAAGCAAACTAGTGAATTCGGACTGAAACTGCACGCTATCTAAACTGAAATCACGTATTCTTATTACAGGACTGAAACTGCACGCTATCTAAACTGAAATCATGTATTCTGATTACAGGACGGAAACTGCACGCAATCTAAACTGAAATCACGTATTCTTATTACAGGACTGAAACTGCACGCTATCTAAACTGAAATCACGTATTCTTATTACAGGACTGAAACTGCACGCAATCTAAACTGAAATCACGTATTCTTATTACAGGACAGAAACTGCACGCTATCTAAACTGAAATCACGTATTCTTATTACAGGACTAAAACTGCACGCAATCTAAACTGAAATCATGTATTCTGATTACAGGACGGAAACTGCACGCAATCTAAACTGAAATTATGTTTACTTATTACAAGGCAGGTGGTACGGTTACTTCCAAACATTTTATGTTTCCAATGGAACCCAGCAACTCAAGATCAGTATTTCAAAATATTCAGCAGCGTCCTTTGTTGCTTTCCAAATGAACGAGCCTCCCGGAAAGCGAAATTCAAATTACCAATTCAAGTAAACATGAATTTGTCTTATGTCAGTTTACGTTTGAACAGTGGCTTTATCGTACCCGGAACATATATACTAATATCTCGATCATTTTATCCGTGATTTCGCATTGCCCTTGTGGAATCCGTGTCACCCTCTGAAATCAATACCAAAGCAAACAAACACCAGAATGCAATCGAAATACGCAGGTAAGGCATTTATTTCAACCAATGAAGCAGACATTTGCAGACAGTGAAATCCTTTTCTGAATGAAAAGGTTAATTCAAACATCCTTTCAATACAATGCCAACAATCACACAACTTTCTTCCGTTCATTCACGCACGGATTACATCTGTTTCTCTTTCAACTGAACTCACAATTGTCCAGTCCTTGTGCAATATTTTACATTCTCAGTCCATTCACACTTTAAACTATCGCTGAACATTTAAGTGTTGAACAGTGAACAAATAATCTATGATTAGAATCATACAACATTTAAGACATCCTTTCGAGTCTAAAGCAGAGGGACGCTGATAGTTATGTATCGTCCGCAAATCATTCTTCAACGTTTCTAAAAGATTACGTCACCGCATCCCCAAATCTCCAACGGCTTAAACTTTTTCTCACCTCCAATCACTGACCAAAGATAGGATTGAGATTGTATGAACGTTTCGTTGTATATTATCAGTTTTAATAAACCCCGTCATCACCGTTAAAGTAACAGATTTGTTCACTGAAGCTAGAGGCCCCAGCCGAAGTCGCGAAGGATGAAGTGGAAGCATTAAAAAACAAAGCAGTGTTTTACAAACGGCTATAAATGTGATTCGGAAATCCGCACCGGAAAGGAAAAGCAACACAGGCGATCGTGCAAAGTGCAAAAAACAGTTTCAAAATTTGCAGGACCAACTTGCAGCACAGAGAGGAATGAAATATGTTTTTGGATGTAAACAGGGGAGGAAGGTAAACATGGAGATATTGTTTTATATGATTTAACAGATTAAGCTACTTGACACAGTTACGATAATTACAGAGCCCCATTTCCCATGGAATTCCCACGAACACACTATCAACGGGAGCGGGTACTACCGTCTCAACTATTCTCATACCTAGTTACTATCAGAAAATTGTGCGGGTGGGGGTGGCGTAGGGTGAGCTAATCAAATCCGAACATATCAAACACCGCGCTGTTCGACGTACAGCAGTTTGGAGACATTGCTACGTATATCGGGACGTGTGTGCTCGGAGACGATCCTCGAGAGGTTTTCCAAGCAACTAGACATCACAGAGTAATACATGGCCTAGATCACTCTGAGGAAAGGACATTCATGATAATGTGTTTATATCCAAGTTTACACTCAGCTTTGCCAGATATATAACCAAATGTTCTGGGAACAAGGATGTGAATGAAGAACGCAATAATGACTGCAATGGGTGTTAACAGAGGAGACACGGCATACCTGCTATTCAAATGTGACAAGTGGAGAGGGGATCATTCCAGTGTATTTGCATCCCGTTTATGGATTGTGTTCCAAGGGATGTATGGAACTGCATTGGATCGGGACTATTTAGGAACAGTGGCCTCAGATAGATGGTTGAGGACACTGGTGTCTCACTACACCGATGAATCTAAAACGGTTCTGGAAATGTCTGATGGCAGGCATACTGATCATGGTCACTGAGGAAAATGAGTAGAGCGTGGGACAAGGAGATACAAAGACCAACGGAACTCTGTAATGGGAAGGGCATGTCTATTAAATGTCAGCCTGCCTGGAGAACAGGGGGTAGGGTTCTCTTCCCAAGGACCTTCTTGCTACAGTATCGAAGGGCACGGAAGGGCAGAGGATATGGAACAGGGCTCGGAAAAGCGAGAACTGAAGGTGGTGAAATTAAATGCTTTATCTGAGGTAAGGAGGGACACATTAAGAGAGAACGCTCAAACCGGAGACGGGAAAAAGCAGAGCAATACGGTTTGCCATTGGAGGGGCCAGAACGACCGAGACCACAAAATAACATGGTCGACACGCCATCATACAGGGAATTGTACCCTAAGCTCCAATGACCGTGTCAGGATTCACCAACATGGCTATGTGGCATAAGATATGATGAAGTCGGAAGGCCTCTGCCGAATAGTGGGGTTGGAGGCCACCCTGTTACCTATTTCTAGACACTGGCGGATCGCGAGAAAATGTAATAAAAACGCAAAGTGGAATATACAAGGTAAAAGTATTCAACGTAGATTTAGGACATTCACAAGTGGGACATACGAGTGCACCTTTGGAAGTTATAATAGGAGACATAGCATTGAAACATCCGATAGTGTTGGTGGCATTACTCGGGGAGAAAGGTGCATATACTGTGAAGTGATTCTATGGCTAAAGCGCGGCTCTGCTTTGACCCAGTGAATTGTAATATTTAGCAGTTGAGTAACACACCGCATGCAGATCCCAGCAGAAGAATATCAGGATGGAATACACACAATGACTGAAACGTGGATAAAACCGGAGGAGGTGAGCAATGAGCAGACGGTACAGCAAAATATTGCACAGAAGACGGGGCATTTACAGGGTTCAGACATTCCACCACCACCCCCCCCAAAAAAAAACAGAGGAAGTTATAGGTAAGTTAATACGTGTTTAGTACAAAAGGAGAACTGAGGCTGGTGGCCTCAACTATTAACTCACCCATATGGCCAGTGAGGAAAGCAGATGTAGTTGGAGGTTCACAATAGACTATCGGCAGCTGAATAAAGCAACTCCGTTAACAGCCCCAACTGTTACAACTAACCCGGAGACAGTAGTCCAACATATTGAAAGAGTGCAATGGTTCACAGTTTCAGACATAATTAATGGATTTTGATCTATCCCAGTAAATCGAGAGTGTCAATACAAGCTTTTATTTACCATTCAGGGTCAGCTGTATGCGTGGACAGCCCTACCACAGGCGTACTATAATTCCCTTAATATTTCACCAGTCCTTAGGGGAAGTTGTAAAATAGATTTCAAAAACACACTGTTTGGTGCAATACGTAGATGACATACCCTTGCAGACTGAAACCAAGCAGGAGTATTATCAACTATTGAACATAGAATAGTACAGCACATTACAGGCCATTCGGCCCACAATGTTGGTCCGACCCACAAAACCTGCCTCCCATATAACCCCCCCACATTAAATTCCTCCATATACCTATCTGGTAGTCTCTTAAAGTTCGCTAGTGCATCTGCATCCACCAGTGACTCAGGCAGTGCATTCCACGCACCAACCACTCTCTGAGGAAAAAAAACCTGAGGAAGGACACGTAGATACAGGTACGGCGCTTGTAACGCCTGCAGTGATAAGTGCAAGAAGGAGATTAGTAGGGAGGGGCATTGAACAAGGGAGTGACGTGATACCATCGGAAACCGCAGAAGGGGCTGAGAGTTGTGTGTGTAATTGTATCGTCGTAAGATTTCCGTTAAAGACGGAGGAGGAATGACGGAGGTATGTTAGGTAACAACATGAATTTATTTCTCTCTCTCTTTCTCTCTCTCTCTCTCTCTCTCTCTCTCTCTCTCTCTCTCTCTCTCTCTCTCTCTCTCTCTCTCTCTCTCTCTCTCTCTCTCTCTCTCTCTCTCTCTCTCTCTCTCTCTCTCTCCAGCAATAGGAAGGATGTGCAAATCTTAGAAAGGGTGCGGAGGCGATTTACAAAGATTTACCTGGCTTAGGTAGCATGCCTTATGAGCATAGGTTGAATGAACTTGCCCTTTTTTGCTCAGAGCGACGGAGGATGAGATGTGACCTGATAGAGGTGTATAACAGGATGAGAGGCATTGATCGTGTCAGAGGCTTTTTCCTCGGGCTGGAATGGCTAACACGAGTGGACACAGATATAAAGTGCTTGGAAGTGGGTTCAGAGGAGATATCAGGGGCATTGAATTACTAACGGCTCAGTAAAACGCGGGTCTTCCGCCTTCAGGAACACATTTACATTTACTTCCTTTTGCCTGCTTAAGAACTCCCTGTCGTTAACAGACAGCCATTGTGCTTTGCCAAGGATTGGATTTGATACTTATATTGTGCACGTTGTACATGCTATCGAAGTGACGAATATTTCTCTAATTAGCAGCTCAAGTTTCGTGTCGAAATAAAATCTCCAAGACCCTTCATTGTAATATGCTGAAAACAGTATATTCTTTGCGCTTCTGGTGGCGAGCTTGTCGCAATCAACCTAGAGGCAGTTCGTCCACTTTGAGTCCCGCCTGTCACCCAGCTCTTACCGGTGGCTCCAAGTAACTGATTGCATCCGACAGTGCCAAACCCCGGTACGGCGCTTCGACAGGCGGGCTAAACCAGGTGAGGGTAGCCGACAAACTTAAACTCAAATGAGTTATGGATTTGCCTACCCCAGCATGTGAAGCCAGTTCCCGGACTCGGCGGATGAGATCAACTACGAGATCCAACACGAAAGAAAACGGTGCAGCAACGCTTCGTGGAGAGCGAAGGGCAAAGCTAGGCACAAAGTGCGTTATTGTTATCCATTGCAGCCGAGGAAGTCTCCAATCTTGACATTCTTTCCTGCCATCAGACCAGGACTTTTGAGGCCGACAGAGTGGAGCTACCCCAGATCAATGTTTTTTTTTCAATATGATATTCTTCCTTTACAAGTTATAGCATCGTCGGAAATGACGGACATTCAACACCGATAAACAATAATTAAAAAATAAAGAATTAGAATTAAATCAATGGAACAAATCAGCTAGGGCATAATACATTGATGCTCTTCTCGGATTTTACCTTTCACCGTTTCAAGTATACATCTGTTTTCTAGTTATAATTCTGTATATTCCATAGTAATCGTCACCACGGCTATTTCAAAGAAAGAGATTATAGGTTTACCGCCAATAGACGCATATAAAGAGATAGATAGTTGCATATATAGATAGATAAAATGCGAAGGATTACATTTGCGACTCAGATAATTTGATTCGTTTTCTGGGGTGTGAGGAGCAACTGGGAGATTTCCCTTCTTCCAATGGATCCAGTACTGTAATGAACAGGACTGTCAAAAATCTACAGGCACATCTCTGAGAATCTGGGTGCCAACAGTGCTTACTCTGAAATGCCACCGGCCACATGGATAATGTGTCTGCTTGTCGAGATCCCTCAATTCTGCAATGTTATTATCACATTTCTTTCGGTCCCACTAACTCTCACACAAAGAATGTCACTGCTTATTCAGAACCATCTTCAAGTATACTGGTAAATTCATTGCTTGTCCAACATCATGATACACATATCGAAAACAATATGTATGACCATTAAACCATATCAATATCCCTCTCTATAAAAATGTTCTATATCACAATCCACTGCTATTGATGATGCCCTGCAATCAATATTCACACTGTCGCTGCATATCAGAATATATTGGTTAAACTTTTATGTGTCAATGACCGCTCCCTTGTAGCAAATAAAATATTGATAACGCACAAATTACAAACGGCAGAATCAATACCTCAAATGTGTAATCATTAACGGCATTTATAGTACCTGCGTAGCAGGAGATGGCCACATGATGTGAACAGATTCAATACCTCACATGTGTAATCACTGATGACATTTACAGTACCTGCACAGCATGAGATGGCTATGTGATGTGGACAGAATCAGTACGTCACATGTGTAATCACTGATGACATTTACGGTGCCTGCACAGCAGGAGATGGCTTTGTGAAGTGGACAGAATTATTAATGTGTAATCATGAATGACATTTATAGTACCGTGCACGATATGAGATGCCTATGTAAAGTAAACAGAATCTTCGTGCAACTTATCGTTCAGAGGGGAGAGTTGTATGGTCAATTTGCCAACTAGTGACCGAAGCATCAGTAGACATAAAGACATTTAACTTCGGCTTTTGTTGCTATTTCCGTACCCATATCAGCTGTGACCCAGCGGATAAGGAGAAATACTAACTCTGTTTTTCTATCATCACATTGGGCCACGTTTATATTTCTGGTCACCCGGATATTTTTTATTTTTATTTCCACATATCGAAAAGAAATTCAGTGATGTTTATTTGCAAGTCCTGTTACACGCTGATATTCAGTGGGTTCGCAGATAAAGTCATGCAATGACGAAAATAAAAGCAGCTTGTGTTTAGAAGCTTCAGATAATGGAAACCACCGGGGAACATGAGAATGCCGAGCTTTCATCGCCTTTACACAACCGATATGATTTCCTCTGATGTCTCATACCAGCAATAAAACAGTTAATATAATTGTTAAAATACCCTGTATACATGTAAACATACGTTAGGTATTCATAACTTTGAAAAAAAAATGTGCTGTATGTTGCGAATAAATGTGTAAACTTTCTGTTGTTTCAAGCAGATGGTGTAGAGAGAGAATTATTGTACACCACTGAGCAGATTAATAACAGTCAAGGTGAGATGTAGTTAACCCGTTATAGTTCGGCACTTGCAGAATTACAACATACGCTCAGTTATATGTTTCTTACAATAAAATTGAGACAGTTTTTAAAGATTTTGAAATAATTTAGAAATAGTGCTTGAATGAGATAAAACATTGCAAGGAACAGAATAAGGTGGTCTCTGCAGGATGAACAATAACCTGAAACACAACCGGTTGATTCTGCACAAGCTCTAGATGGTGAGAGATGAAAACAGGTGGAGGAGATTCCATTCTTGTTCAGCTCTTTGGCCGTTCCTCCTGTCATTCCCCAGCTTCGTTCACAATTCTTCATGTGGAAGACTCAACGGAATTCGGTACATTTACAATGAAGTCTTCTCACAAACATTATATTGACCTATCCGTTCAAATTTAAATCTGGACTCGATTGCGGATCTGTGAAAACAGAATCGGTGGTTGCATAAACATATGCCGCTTGTCTTCAGTGGCTGGAATTAATGGTCTGGGAATCGAAATGTGTCTTCATTAAATCATTTTCTGTGTAATGATGGGTAGAGATTTATATTGTACAACCGAACTTCACTGCGCTTTCCTGTCCTGAAGAATATTTTAATTGCCGTTTTTCCAGAACCATTACTGCACACACACTGCCAATGCCTTTGCTGAATATGACGATGACAACACTGCTAATCCAGGCACATCACTGACCAGACTAACAATACTGGCGACTCAGCAGACTTAGCAGTGACAAACAGTTTAGAGAATCATCTACTAATGGACTTTGATTTAACGTGAAGAGAGAGAATGAATGGGAAGTGGAGGGACCACTTTGACCAACTCAGAGTGTAAGTATATGTAAAGATGTAACCAAGAACCTGTTTGAGGTATACACTTCCACAACATTCAGAATGTAATTGGACAGTCCATGGATGAGAAGGCTTTAATGGGGTAAGGTCCAAAGGGGGGCAAATGAGGATAGCTTCGATGGTACGATTCGCTTGGGCCGCCGTTTCCACATCCGGTCACTAAGACTGTTTACTTTAAGAACCGGAACATTAATAGCTTCTGCGATTCTGTACCTGACTTGTACTTCATTTCCGATTCTGTACCTGACTTGTACTTCACTTCCGATACTGTACCTGACTTGTACTTCACTTACGATTCTGTACCTGACTTGTACTTCATTTCCGATTCTATACCTGACTTGTACTTCACTTCCGATTCTACACCTGACTTGTACTTCACTTCCGATTCTGTACCTGACTTGTACTTCACTTCCGATTCTGTACCTGACTTGTACTTCATTTCCGATTCTATACCTGACTTGTACTTCACTTCCGATTCTACACCTGACTTGTACTTCACTTCCGATTCTGTACCTGACTTGTACTTCATTTCCGATTCTATTCCTGACTTGTACTTCACTTCCGATTCTATACCTGACTTGTACTTCACTTCCGATTCTACACCTGACTTGTACTTCATTTCCGATTCTGTACCTGACTTGTACTTCACTTCCGATTCTGTACCTGACTTGCACTTCATTTCCGATTCAGTACCTGACTTGTACTTCATTTCCGATTCTATAGCTGAATTGTACTTCACTTCCGATTCTATACCTGACTTGTACTTCACTTACGATTCTGTACCTGACTTGTACTTCACTTCCGATTCTGTACCCGACTTGTACTTCACTTCCGATTCTGTACCTGACTTGTACTTCACTTCCGATTCTGTACCTGACTTGTACTTCACTTCCGATTCTGTACCTGACTTGTACTTCATTACCGATTCTGTACCTGACCTGTACTTCACTTCCGATTCTGTACCTGACTTGTACTTCACTTCCGATTCTGTACCTGACTTGTACTTCACTTCCGATTCTGTACCTGACTTCTACTTCACTTCCGATTCTGTACCTGACTTGTACTTCACTTCCGATTCTGTACCTGACTTGTACTTCACTTCCGATTCTGTACCTGACTTGTACTTCATTTCCGATTCTGTACCTGACTTGTACTTCACTTCCGATTCTGTACCTGACTTGTACTTCACTTCCGATTCTGTACCTGACTTGTACTTCATTTCCGATTCTATACCTGACTTGTACTTCATTTCCGATTCTGTACCTGATTTGTACTTCGCTTCCGATTCTATACCTGACTTGTACTTCATTTCCGATTCTGTACCTGAATTGTACTTCACTTCCGATTCTGTACCTGACTTGTACTTAATTTCCCATTCTGTACCTGACTTGTACTTCACTTCCGATTCTGTACCTGACTTGTACTTCACTTCCGATTCTGTACCTGAAATGTACTTCATTTCCGATTCTGTACCTGACTTGTAGTTCACTTCCGATTCTGTACCTGACTTGTACTTCATTTCCGATTCTATACCTGACTTGTACTTCACTTCCGATTCTATACCTGTCTTGTACTTCACTTCCGATTCTACACCTGACTTGTACTTCATTTCCGATTCTGTACCTGACTTGTACTTCACTTCCGATTCTGTACCTGACTTGTACTTAATTTCCCATTCTGTACCTGACTTGTACTTCACTTCCGATTCTGTACCTGACTTGTACTTCACTTCCGATTCTGTACCTGAAATGTACTTCATTTCCGATTCTGTACCTGACTTGTACTTCACTTCCGATTCTGTACCTGACTTGTACTTCATTTCCGATTCTATACCTGACTTGTACTTCACTTCCGATTCTATACCTGTCTTGTACTTCACTTCCGATTCTACACCTGAAATGTACTTCATTTCCGATTCTGTACCTGACTTGTACTTCATTTCCGATTCTATACCTGACTTGTACTTCACTTCCGATTCTATACCTGACTTGTACTTCACTTCCGATTCTATACCTGACTTGTACTTCACTTCCGATTCTACACCTGACTTGTACTTCATTTCCGATTCTGTACCTGACTTGTACTGCACTTCCGATTCTGTACCTGACTTGTACTTCATTTCCGATACTGTACCTGACTTGTACTTCACTTCCGATTCTGTACCTGACTTGTACTTCATTTCCGATTCTATACCTGAATTGTACTTCACTTCCGATTCTATACCTGACTTGTACTTCTCTTACGATTCTGTACCTGACTTGTACTTCACTTCCGATTCTGTACCCGACTTGTACTTCACTTCCGATTCTGTACCTGACTTGTACTTCACTTCCGATTCTGTACCTGACTTGTACTTCACTTCCGATTCTGTTCCAGACTTGTACTTCATTACCGATTCTGTACCTGACTTGTACTTCACTTCCGATTCTGTACCTGACTTGTACTTCACTTCCGATTCTGTACCTGACTTGTACTTCACTTCCGATTCTGTACCTGACTTGTACTTCACTTCCGATTCTGTACCTGACTTGTACTTCACTTCCGATTCTGTACCTGACTTGTACTTCACTTCCGATTCTGTACCTGACTTGTACTTCACTTCCGATTCTATACCTGACTTGTACTTCACTTCCGATTCTGTACCAGACTTGTACTTCACTTCCGTTTCTGTACCTGACTTGTACTTCATTTCCGATTCTGTACCTGACTTGTACTTCATTTCCGATTCTGT
The DNA here is from genome assembly GCF_048418815.1 of Hemitrygon akajei. Classification (NCBI taxonomy): domain Eukaryota; kingdom Metazoa; phylum Chordata; class Chondrichthyes; order Myliobatiformes; family Dasyatidae; genus Hemitrygon; species Hemitrygon akajei. Next base: position 1,659,412 of record NW_027331970.1, on the reverse strand, counting down.
ACCTGACTTGTACTTCACTTCCGATTCTATACCTGTCTTGTACTTCATTTCCGATTCTACACCTGACTTGTACTTCACTTCCGATTCTGTACCTGACTTGTACTTCATTTCCGATTCTATACCAGAATTGTACTTCACTTCCGATTCCCTACCTAACTTGTACTTCACTTCCGATTCTATACCTGACTTGTACTTCACTTACGATTCTGTACCTGACTTGTACTTCACTTCCGTTTCTGTACCTGACTTGTACTTCACTTCCGATTCTGTACCTGACTTGTACTTCATTACCGATTCTGTACCTGACTTGTACTTCACTTCCGATTCTGTACCTGACTTGTACTTCACTTCCGATTCTGTACCTGACTTGTACTTCACTTCCGATTCTGTACCTGACTTCTACTTCACTTCCGATTCTGTACCTGACTTGTACTTCACTTCTGATTCTGTACCTGACTTGTACTTCACTTCCGATTCTATACATGACTTGTACTTCACTTCCGATTCTGTACCTGACTTGTACTTCACTTCCGTTTCTGTACCTGACTTGTACTTCATTTTCGATTCTGTACCTGACTTGTACTTCATTTCCGATTCTGTACCTGACTTGTACTTCACTTCCGATTCTGTACCTGACTTGTACTTCATTTCCTATTCTACACCTGACTTGTACTTCATTTCCGATTCTGTACCTGACTTGTACTTCACTTCCGATTCTTTTCCTGACTTGTACTTCACTTCCGATTCTGTACCTGACTTGTACTTCACTTCGGATTCTCTACCTGACTTGTACTTCACTTCCGATTCTGTACCTGACTTGTACTTCATTTCCGAATCTGTACCTGACTTGTACTTCACTTCCGATTCTGTACCTGACTTGTACTTCACTTCCGATTATGTACCTGACTTGTACTTCATTTCCGATTCTGTACCTGACTTGTACTTCACTTCCGATTCTGTACCTGACTTGTACTTCATTTCCGATTCTGTACCTGACTTGTACTTCACTTCCGATTCTATACCTGACTTGTACTTCATTTCCTATTCTACACCTGACTTGTACTTCATTTCCGATTCTGTACCTGACTTGTACTTCACTTCCGATTCTGTACCTGACTTGTACTTCATTTCCGATTCTGTACCTGACTTGTACTGCACTTCCGATTCTGTACCTGACTTGTACTTCATTTCCGATTCTGTACCTGACTTGTACTTCACTTCCGATTCTGTACCTGACTTGTACTTCATTTCCGATTCTGTACCTGACTTGTACTTCACTTCCGATTCTGTACCTGACTTGTACTTCATTTCCGATTCTACACCTGACTTGTACTTCATTTCCGATTCTGTACCTGACTTGTACTTCACTTCCGATTCTTTTCCTGACTTGTACTTCACTTCTGATTCTGTACCTGACTTGTACTTCACTTCCGATTCTATACCTGACTTGTACTTCACTTCCGATTCTGTACCTGACTTGTACTTCACTTCCGTTTCTGTACCTGACTTGTACTTCATTTTCGATTCTGTACCTGACTTGTACTTCATTTCCGATTCTGTACCTGACTTGTACTTCACTTCCGATTCTGTACCTGACTTGTACTTCATTTCCTATTCTACACCTGACTTGTACTTCATTTCCGATTCTGTACCTGACTTGTACTTCACTTCCGATTCTGTACCTGACTTGTACTTCACTTCCGATTCTGTACCTGACTTGTACTTCACTTCCGATTCTACACCTGACTTGTACTTCACTTCCGATTCTGTACCTGACTTGTACTTCACTTCCGATTCTGTACCTGACTTGTACTTCATTTCCGATTCTATACCTGACTTGTACTTCACTTCCGATTCTACACCTGACTTGTACTTCACTTCCGATTCTGTACCTGAAATGTACTTCATTTCCGATTCTGTACCTGACTTGTACTTCACTTCCGATTCTGTACCTGACTTGTACTTCATTTCCGATTCTATACCTGACTTGTACTTCACTTCCGATTCTATACCTGTCTTGTACTTCATTTCCGATTCTACACCTGACTTGTACTTCACTTCCGATTCTGTACCTGACGTGTACTTCATTTCCGATTCTATACCTGAATTGTACTTCACTTCCGATTCCCTACCTAACTTGTACTTCACTTCCGATTCTATACCTGACTTGTACTTCACTTACGATTCTGTACCTGACTTGTACTTCACTTCCGATTCTGTACCTGACTTGTACTTCATTACCGATTCTGTACCTGACTTGTACTTCACTTCCGATTCTGTACCTGACTTGTACTTCACTTCCGATTCTGTACCTGACTTGTACTTCACTTCCGATTCTGTACCTGACTTCTACTTCACTTCCGATTCTGTACCTGACTTGTACTTCACTTCTGATTCTGTACCTGACTTGTACTTCACTTCCGATTCTATACATGACTTGTACTTCACTTCCGATTCTGTACCTGACTTGTACTTCACTTCCGTTTCTGTACCTGACTTGTACTTCATTTTCGATTCTGTACCTGACTTGTACTTCATTTCCGATTCTGTACCTGACTTGTACTTCACTTCCGATTCTGTACCTGACTTGTACTTCATTTCCTATTCTACACCTGACTTGTACTTCATTTCCGATTCTGTACCTGACTTGTACTTCACTTCCGATTCTTTTCCTGACTTGTACTTCACTTCCGATTCTGTACCTGACTTGTACTTCACTTCGGATTCTCTACCTGACTTGTACTTCACTTCCGATTCTGTACCTGACTTGTACTTCACTTCCGATTCTGTACCTGACTTGTACTTCATTTCCGATTCTGTACCTGACTTGTACTGCACTTCCGATTCTGTACCTGACTTGTACTTCATTTCCGATTCTGTACCTGACTTGTACTTCACTTCCGATTCTGTACCTGACTTGTACTTCATTTCCGATTCTGTACCTGACTTGTACTTCACTTCCGATTCTGTACCTGACTTGTACTTCATTTCCGATTCTACACCTGACTTGTACTTCATTTCCGATTCTGTACCTGACTTGTACTTCACTTCCGATTCTTTTCCTGACTTGTACTTCACTTCTGATTCTGTACCTGACTTGTACTTCACTTCCGATTCTATACCTGACTTGTACTTCACTTCCGATTCTGTACCTGACTTGTACTTCACTTCCGTTTCTGTACCTGACTTGTACTTCATTTTCGATTCTGTACCTGACTTGTACTTCATTTCCGATTCTGTACCTGACTTGTACTTCACTTCCGATTCTGTACCTGACTTGTACTTCATTTCCTATTCTACACCTGACTTGTACTTCATTTCCGATTCTGTACCTGACTTGTACTTCACTTCCGATTCTGTACCTGACTTGTACTTCACTTCCGATTCTGTACCTGACTTGTACTTCACTTCCGATTCTACACCTGACTTGTACTTCACTTCCGATTCTGTACCTGACTTGTACTTCACTTCCGATTCTGTACCTGACTTGTACTTCATTTCCGATTCTATACCTGACTTGTACTTCACTTCCGATTCTACACCTGACTTGTACTTCACTTCCGATTCTGTACCTGAAATGTACTTCATTTCCGATTCTGTACCTGACTTGTACTTCACTTCCGATTCTGTACCTGACTTGTACTTCATTTCCGATTCTATACCTGACTTGTACTTCACTTCCGATTCTATACCTGTCTTGTACTTCATTTCCGATTCTACACCTGACTTGTACTTCACTTCCGATTCTGTACCTGACGTGTACTTCATTTCCGATTCTATACCTGAATTGTACTTCACTTCCGATTCCCTACCTAACTTGTACTTCACTTCCGATTCTATACCTGACTTGTACTTCACTTACGATTCTGTACCTGACTTGTACTTCACTTCCGATTCTGTACCTGACTTGTACTTCATTACCGATTCTGTACCTGACTTGTACTTCACTTCCGATTCTGTACCTGACTTGTACTTCACTTCCGATTCTGTACCTGACTTGTACTTCACTTCCGATTCTGTACCTGACTTCTACTTCACTTCCGATTCTGTACCTGACTTGTACTTCACTTCTGATTCTGTACCTGACTTGTACTTCACTTCCGATTCTATACATGACTTGTACTTCACTTCCGATTCTGTACCTGACTTGTACTTCACTTCCGTTTCTGTACCTGACTTGTACTTCATTTTCGATTCTGTACCTGACTTGTACTTCATTTCCGATTCTGTACCTGACTTGTACTTCACTTCCGATTCTGTACCTGACTTGTACTTCATTTCCTATTCTACACCTGACTTGTACTTCATTTCCGATTCTGTACCTGACTTGTACTTCACTTCCGATTCTTTTCCTGACTTGTACTTCACTTCCGATTCTGTACCTGACTTGTACTTCACTTCGGATTCTCTACCTGACTTGTACTTCACTTCCGATTCTGTACCTGACTTGTACTTCATTTCCGAATCTGTACCTGACTTGTACTTCACTTCCGATTCTGTACCTGACTTGTACTTCACTTCCGATTATGTACCTGACTTGTACTTCATTTCCGATTCTGTACCTGACTTGTACTTCACTTCCGATTCTGTACCTGACTTGTACTTCATTTCCGATTCTGTACCTGACTTGTACTTCACTTCCGATTCTATACCTGACTTGTACTTCATTTCCTATTCTACACCTGACTTGTACTTCATTTCCGATTCTGTACCTGACTTGTACTTCACTTCCGATTCTGTACCTGACTTGTACTTCATTTCCGATTCTGTACCTGACTTGTACTGCACTTCCGATTCTGTACCTGACTTGTACTTCATTTCCGATTCTGTACCTGACTTGTACTTCACTTCCGATTCTGTACCTGACTTGTACTTCATTTCCGATTCTGTACCTGACTTGTACTTCACTTCCGATTATGTACCTGACTTGTACTTCATTTCCGATTCTACACCTGACTTGTACTTCATTTTAGATTCTGTACCTTACTTGTACTTCACTTCCGATTCTTTTCCTGACTTGTACTTCACTTCTGATTCTGTACCTGACTTGTACTTCACTTCCGATTCTATACCTGACTTGTACTTCACTTCCGATTCTGTACCTGACTTGTACTTCACTTCCGTTTCTGTACCTGACTTGTACTTCATTTTCGATTCTGTACCTGACTTGTACTTCATTTCCGATTCTGTACCTGACTTGTACTTCACTTCCGATTCTGTACCTGACTTGTACTTCATTTCCTATTCTACACCTGACTTGTACTTCATTTCCGATTCTGTACCTGACTTGTACTTCACTTCCGATTCTGTACCTGACTTGTACTTCACTTCCGATTCTGTACCTGACTTGTACTTCACTTCCGATTCTCTACCTGACTTGTACTTCACTTCCGATTCTGTACCTGACTTGTACTTCATTTCCGAATCTGTACCTGACTTGTACTTCACTTCCGATTCTGTACCTGACTTGTACTTCACTTCCGATTATGTACCTGACTTGTACTTCATTTCCGATTCTGTACCTGACTTGTACTTCACTTCCGATTCTGTACCTGACTTGTACTTCATTTCCGATTCTGTACCTGACTTGTACTTCACTTCCGATTCTGTACCTGACTTGTACTTCATTTCCTATTCTACACCTGACTTGTACTTCATTTCCGATTCTGTACCTGACTTGTATTTCACTTCCGATTCTGTACCTGACTTGTACTTCATTTCCGATTCTGTACCTGACTTGTACTGCACTTCCGATTCTGTACCTGACTTGGACTTCATTTCCGATTCTGTACCTGACTTGTACTTCACTTCCGATTCTGTACCTGACTTGTACTTCATTTCCGATTCTGTACCTGACTTGTACTTCACTTCCGATTCTGTACCTGACTTGTACTTCATTTCCGATTCTACACCTGACTTGTACTTCATTTCCGATTCTGTACCTGACTTGTACTTCACTTCCGATTCTGTACCTGACTTGTACTTCATTTCCGATTCTGTACCTGACTTGTACTTCACTTCCGATTCTGTACCTGACTTGTACTTCACTTCCGATTCTCTACCTGACTTGTACTTCACTTCCGATTCTGTACCTGACTTGTACTTCACTTCCGATTCTGTACCTGACTTGTACTTCACTTCCGATTTCGGGCACGTGCGGCAGTTGGATTTCTGTGATTTTTCATGGAGGGTAAAATATGAAAAAACACAGGTTATTTTGACTGTCAATATATACAAGGTCAGTTCGAAGCACAGGACTGATGCATCTGCATAAAACCTGTCCTCTCATCCTACTTCGTTGCATCCGAGGGAGCAGCATCAGGTGCCACACTCCGGAGCATTTTGTACAGCTGTGGTGTGGAATCATGTACGGGTTCTGCTGTAAAGGAAGTATTTTAATTCAATTTGTTTTCCTTTATGATTAAACAGCCGCATGTACTTACAATGAAATAACGCACCGCGGAAGTATTGAAGTCCGTAAAAGCACGAATTTATCAGGATAACATGCAATCTACTCATAAGCCAGATGAAAAATGGAAGTAAACCAGAGAAAGATATGTGGTAAAGAATACCTATCGGGCATTCAGAGATCTGACCCATTGAATACTGGAAGGAAACCACTTGCCGACAGCTGAACCCGCCAAAGCACATTTATGCTAACACCACTGTGTCTTCCTGCTATCAGTTTTCGTTACCGATTCTCAGACATAACAAGTAAACACAAATGTGATTATTGACAAATTTCCTATTCCCTTTAAAGTTCGTAATGGGAAAAAAACGAAATATCGCGTTCTATCCTTAATTACAAATTTATTTTACGTTAAATATGATCATACTGGCCATGTTACGCTTTAATACATACTCTGAGACTTTCTGTGTGTAGTTCAAAAATAGGTAATAACAGGAGCATTTATCCTCACAAATTTTGCACCACTACTGTCCAAGTCAAGAGTTAACATTTCCTGGAAGATAATTAACGTCATTTCAAGAGTGGCTGTAATATGACCGGAAATATGTTTTCTCTATTTAAAACGCTTGCCGTTTAATCGGTCAGGAAATGCAGAGGAGGCTTGAGCCAAAATCAGAACAGTGGATCGGATTAAGCGGAGAACGATAACTTCCATGACAGATCGCACAATAATAAAGCAGAATAACAACAGAAGCCACAGCAAAACGGACAAGGGAAAATAAACGCCTTTTGCGACAAGGTAAACGTGATGCAGGCCGAGTGAAAGCCATAACATACTAGTTGAGGCTGATTAGTTTGATAAGTGAGCAAGGATGGTGTTTGAGGACTGGGGTTAAGTAGGCTGCAGACCACGTGTATGGACCGAGTGGCAGGTGAAGCCTATCGGCTGGGCGGAGACAAGGATATGTCAGCGAGAGCAGGCCTGATGGAAATCCGACCACCGTCACCCTGCATGGCCCTTCCCCGACCGCCTCAGCTGAACTGGATGGGTCCGGTAGAACTTATTGATGAACAATTAATCCAAGATGCTGTTACGAAGGAAGACATTGATTACTAAAAGCTCATTAATCATTTACTTAACAACAGCAAGAACTATCACGTAATTGCAGCAGAAATTCAAACCCTGATTTTCTTGGAGAGCATTCCCGCTCTCTTTGTAATTCAGCCTCTGCCAATAATTTGGAATATTTCATGGGATTTTGAATTTAATCTGGACGCCACGTGTTTAACAGCATTTGCCGATTACACACGACTAAAAGTTATCTTTGCTCACATTGTGCATTTGTTTATAATATGTCCGTATATAGGATGAAGTTCAGGCCAGAACATCGCAAAAAAAAAGGATTCCGGAATTACCGGAATGTGAATTCTCATGACCTGAACATTGTGAGGAGAAAACAATCCATAATATTACTCTTCACTATATCGGGCACGGTCATGCAACTCAGTCTGACAGCATCCGGGAATCATGTTATCCTTTCTTTCGCCAAGTATTCAGATCCCGACCATATGCCCCTGCGGATATCATTGAAGATATCAGACAGCTGCTCACGCATATCATTTAGAAAATAGACAATAGCCAATAGGTGCAGAAGAAGTCCATTCGGCCCTTCGAACCGGCACCACCATTTTGAGATCATGGCTGATCAACTACTATCAATACCCGGTTCCTGTCTTGTCCCCATATCCCTTGATTCCCCTATCCATAAGATACCTATCCAGCTCCTTCTTGAAAGCATCCAGTGAATTAGCCTCCACTACCATCCGAGGTAGTGCATTCCAGACCTCCACAACTCTCTGGGAGAAGAGGTTTTTCCTTAAATCAGTCGTAAATGACCTACCCTTTATTCTCAAACCATGCCCTCTGGTACTGAACTCTCCCAGCATCTGGAACATATTTCCTGCCTCTATCTTGTCCAATCCCTTAATAATCTTATATGTTTCAATCAGAACACCTCTCAATCTCCTTAATTCCAGCGTGTACAAGCCCAGTCTCTCTAACCTCTCTCCGTAAGACAGTCCAGACATCCCAGGAATTAACCTCGTGAATCTACGTTGCACTTCCTCTACAGCCAGAATGTCCTTCCTTAACCCTGGAGACCAAAACTATACACAATACTCCAGGTGTGGTCTCACCAGGGCTCTGTACAAATTGAAGAGGTTTTCCTTGCTCTTGTACTCAATTCCCTTTGTAATAAAGGCCAACATTCCATTAACCTTCTTCACTGTCTGCTGCACTTACTCATTCACCTTCAGTGACTGATGAACAAGGACTCCTAGATCTCTTTGTATTTCTCCCTTACCTAACTCTACACCGTTCAGATAATAATCTACCTTCCTGTTCTTACTCCCAAAGTGGATAACCTCACACTTATTCACATTAAACGCCATCTGCCGAGTATCTGCCCACTCACCCAGCCTATCCAAGTCACCCTGAATTCTCCTAACATCCTCATCACATGTCATCCTGCCACCCAGCTTAGTATCATCAGCAAATTTGCTGATGCTATTTTCAATGCCTTCATCCAAATCGTTAACGTAAATGGTAAACAGCTGTGGTCCCAAAATCGAGCCCTGTGGCACCCCACTAGTCACCACCTGTCATTTCGAGAAACACCCATTCACCGCTACCCTTTGCTTTCTATCTGCCAACCAGTTTTCTATCCATGTCAATGTCTTCCCCCCGATGCCCTGAGTTTTGATTTTACCCACCAATCTCCTAAGTGGGACCTTATCAAATGCCTTCTGAAAATCGAGGTACACTTCATCCAGTGGATCTGCCCCGTCTAACTTCCTGGTTACATCGTCGAAAAACTCCAACAGATTAGTCAAGCATGATTTACCCTTGGTAAATCCATGCTGGCTCGGCACAATCCTATCACTATTATCTAGATATGCCACTATTTCATCCTTAATAATGGACTCTAGCATCTTCCCCACCACCGATGTCAGGCTGACTGGTCGATAGTTCTCTGTTTTCTCCCAAACTCCTTTCTTAAAAAAGTGGGATAACATTAGACATTCTCCAATCCTCAGGAACTGATCCTGAATCTAAGGAACTTTGGAAAATGATTACCAATGCATCCGCAATTTCCAGCGCCACCTCCTTTAGTACCCGAGGATGCAGACCATCCGGACCTGGGGATTTGTCAGCCTTCAGTCCCATCAGTCTTCTCATCACCATTTCCTTCCGAATGTCAATCTGTTTCATTTCCTCTGTTACCCTATGTCCTTGGCCCATCCATACATCTGGGAGATTGCTTATGTCTTCCTTAGTGAAAACAGATCTAAAGTACTCATTAAATCATTAAATTCTTCTGCCATTTCTCTGTTTCCCATAACAATTTCACCCAATTCATTCTTGTTGTTGTAGTTCATCCATGCGATGTCTAGATGCTTGCCATTGCATATCCACCGTCAACCCTTAGCAAGAATCATTTGCTAGTCTATCTTAGCGAATTCACGTTTCATACATTCAAAGTTACCTTTCTTTAAGTTCAGAACCTTTGTTTCTGAATTAACTATGTCACTGTCCATCTTAATGAAGAATTCCACCATATTATGGTCACTCTTACCCAAGGGGCCTCGCACGACAAGATTGCTAACTAACCCTTCCTCATTGCTCAATGTTAAACTAGAATGGCCTGCTCTCCAGTTGGTTCCTCAACATGTTGGTTCAGAAAACCGTCCCGCATATATTCTAAGAAATCCTCTTCCTCAGCACCCTTACCAATTTGGTTCCCCAATCTATATGTAGATTGAAGTCACCCATTATAACTACTGTTCCTTTATCGCACGCATTTCTAATTTCCTGTTTAATGCCATCCCCAACCTCGCTACTACTGTTAGTTGGCCTGTGCACAAAGCCCACCAGCGTTTTCTGCCCCTTAGTGTTATGCAGTTCTACCCATATCGATTCCACATCCTCCAGGCTAATGTTCTTCCTTTTTATTGCGTTAAACTCCTCTCTAACCAGCAATGCTACCCAACTTCCTTTTCTTTCCTGTCTATCCATCCTGAATATTGTATATCCCTGAATGTTGAGCTCCCATCCTTGGTCACCCTGGAGCCATGTCTCTCTGATCCCAATTATATCATATTCGTTAATAACTATCTGCACGTTCAATTCATCTACCTTATTTCGAATGCTCCTTGCATTGACGCACAAAGCCTTTAGACTTGGTTTTACAACACTCTTAGCCCTTATACAATTATGTTGAAAAGTGGCCCTTTTTGCTTTATGCCCTGGATTTGCCTGCCTGCCACTTTTACTTTTCACCTTACTACTTTTTGTTTCTACCCTCATTTTACACCTCTCCGTCTCTCTGCACTTATTCCCATCCCCCTGCCACATTAGTTGAAATCCTCCTGAACAGCAATAGCAAACGCTCCTCCAAGGACATTGATTCCAGTGCAGCCCAGGTGCAGCCCGTCCTGTTTACACCGGTCCCACCTCCCTCAGATCTGGTTCCAATGCCCCAAAAATTTTAATCCCTTCCCCTTGCACCATTTTTCAAGCCATGTATTCATCTGAAATATCCTCCTATTTCTACTCTGACTAGCACGTGGCACTGGTAGTAATCCAGAGATTATTACCTTTGTGGTCCTACTTTTTAGTTTATCTCCTAACTCCCTAGATTCACCTTGTAGGACCTCATCCAGTTTTTCACCTATATCGTTGGTACCTATGTGCACACGACCACTGGCTGTTCACCCTCCCACTACAGAATGTCCTGCAGCCGCTCAGAGACATCCTTGACTCTTGCACCAGGGAGACAACATACCATCCTGGAGTCTCGTTTGCGGCCGCAGAAACGCCTATCTATTCCCCTTACAATCCAATCCCCTATCGCTATAGCTCTCCCACTCCTTTTCCTTGCCTTCAGTGCCGCAGAGCCACCCATGGTGCCATGAACTTGGCTGCTGCTGCTTTCCCCTGATGAGACATCTCCCCCAACAGTATTTCTGTTAAGAAGGAACTACTGGCCTGTTAAGGAGGCACTACTGGCCTAATGCTACGCTGTCTAGTGGCCACCCCTTCCCTTTCTGCCTGTGTAGCCTTTACCTGTGGTGTGGCCAACTCACGGAACTTGCTATTCATGACTTCCTCAGCATCGCGGATGCTCCATTATGAATCCAATCGCAGCTGCAGACGCTCAGTGCGGTCTGCCAGAAGCTGCAGTTGGATACACTTCCTGCGCATATAGTCGTCAGGGACACTGGAAGTATCCCTGATTTCCCACATGCTGCAGGATGAACAAACCACGGGGCCGATCGCAGCCGCCATGACCTACCCAATATGTTGCCTCAACTTTTGAAACTTTCTCCTTTTAAAGGAACTTACCCGACCTTACCATACTTGGAGTGAAGCTCGTCCTCAACCACTCAAGACAAAGCCCTCCTACTCTGCCCCCCTGTAATCCGTCGCCCGCTCCGTCTAACTGTTCTCTTTAAAGACTCCCGCTGCCTCACGGTCCGACTTACACGCGCTTGCGCATTCGTGCCCCCGTTAAACGGCCGAAGAAAATGACCTACTTCTTCTAACTGTTCTCTTTAAATACTATCTATTGCCTCAGACACGCTAATTGCCTCAGCGAAATTGCTCTCTCCTCAAAAAAAGTCAGCTAAAACGATCGCCATTCCATCTGAGTAGCTGAAACGTTCCTTACAACTGAACGCTGCTTCTGACGGAATATGGGATATCCGGCGATTTACTAGATCGCGACCATTTTCTATCCCACACTTGTTGCGGTTGTTGTCCCCGGTAACGTGCCGGACTGGTTACTTTATGCATAGTGCCGTCGTTACTGCGCTGCGGTACCCGCACAGATGCTACTATCGGCTGAAACGTCTTTGGGAAATGGAGGATTCAGGCATCTGATTGTTTTATTTCCACTTTTCTTACTTTGGTCGCAGATTTTTTGATCTTTCGTCAATTAAGTTGGTGCCGATATTGTCACTGTTTCACAATTTCACCTCGGTAGGCTTTCTGAAGTGATTAAGGTGGTCTTTGCTCTTCTAGGCCCGAGTCTCTATCAGTGCAGACACTGCGACCTTATAACAACATGGTACCTTATTTAAATAACGGTCCAGTCTGTTTTCGACACGGAATTCTGTTCTTCTATATGTCAGTAAATGAGAACTCCTGCTTTATATCTCATTGACTCTACTTTGTCACCGCTCCAAACAATCCCTTCAGCTGTTTCACCTCTAATAATAGAAATTGCATTGTTTACAGGAGCGAGCGACTGCTAGCCGGTACGTGAGTGGTGGACCTCGGATGCCTTGCTCTAAACTGTGGGAAGGTCGTAAAACGACCGAAAATCACATCCGTCATTGTCCTCCAGCCGGAGTGCAGCGACGGAGACCACACACACTGGATTCCCCTTTCCACTTCCAAACAGACCATAGCCTGCATAGCATCGGTAGAATGGGGACAGTCCGGGAGCTGACCATATTTCTATTTTGTTTCCAAATTTCTTGCAGTTAACTTAACCCCGATTGTGATCCTATCTCGGTGAAAATCCGGACTCTCCAAATGCATCACCCGTTACCTGGTTGGAATGGCAACAGCGGATCTGATGGTGGTTATCGTTTTTGCTTTAATGGAACAGACCAACAATATCTACATTTATTTCAGATGTCTGCTCATCACTCCTGTGTGCGCTCAGACACTTGTATTTCCGGCTGTGGCGCAGGACTGTTCGGTTTGGTTTATGGTCAGTTTTACCTTCAATCGCTTCATCACAATATGTTGCCGAAAGCTGCGGGAGCGATACTGCACTGATAGAACAGCAACGGTGATTATACTGACCGTGGTTATAGTGAGCTGCGGGAGATGTGCCCCGGTTTACTTTGCCCTTGAAACATACGTCATCATTGACAATACGCCGTGGCAGTGCAGCGGAATATATGAATATGCTACTTCACCTCTGTGGAGAGGATACTCATTACTGGACTGTATTGTAACACTGTTACTACCGATCGGCTTATTCCTCGTGTTTAACGGGTTAACCGTAAGACATATTTCTTTGTGGCAAATAGAGTCCGCAGAAGGCTTCTGCACAGCAGTGACAATCAGAAAGATGCCGAGATGGAAAAACGCAGAAAATCGATGATTTTGTTGTTTTCAATATCAGCTAATTTCATATTATTTTGGATGCCCAATGTAACCCACTCTCTGAAATGGCAAGACAAAAACTATTTTCAGGAGGACAGATATTTGAGTTCCCCGGTATATATACTACAACAATTTGGGTACATGCTGCAAATTCTCGCGTGTGCACCAATACTTGTATCTATACACTGACATAGAGGAAATTCAGAGAAGAGCTGAGGAACGGACTGACGTATGTGTTTACGTTAAATGGCCATCTCTGTAGATAACGCCCGCGTCTAATGGTAAGTTGGCCGAGTTTTCAAATAAAGCCGTTTCAAAATCAACAGGTTTGGCAAATATGACCTTAATTCTTTTTCAATCTTTGTATTAAATTTCAATTCATTACAAATGTAGTTTAGCCTCCCAATCTCTTTGGAACTTACCATGAAAAAATATATTTTATAAAGAGACAAAAAAACCCTAAACTAATAAAAGCTAAACTAACAGAAAACAAAGACTGGCCTGCCATATTTCATCGGCTAAAATTATAATTTGTCGTTAACTCCGCTCCTCTATACATGAGCAAAAAATTACCAAAAAAAAGAAAGGATTCTGAAAGGATCAATTTACATCATATGGAAGTATTGAATAAACGGCCTCCAAGTTTCTTCAAATTTAACCGAAAGAGCCATAGTAGTGCTCCTAATTTTTTCCAAGGTTAATCAGGCTATCGTTTCGGAAAACCTTTGAAATATGGTAGAGGGATTGGAATATTTCGATTTGAGTAAAATGAATCTTCTGGCTATTAATGTAACAAATACAATTAGACGACAAGCCGATGAGGATAACTAAGTGTTGTCTATCACTGCTAGTCCAAAAAATGCAGTAATAGGATAAGGTTGTAAATCAACACGCAGAACTACTGAAGTAATATCAAAAAATATATTTCCAATATTTTTCTAGAAGAGGGCAAGATCAGAACATATGTGTCAAGGAAGCTACTTCAGATTTCCGTCTATCACAAATAGGATTTATATGGAAGTAAAAACGAGTTAACATATCTTTAGACATATGAGTCCTATGAACCACCTTACATTCTATCAAATCTTGTCTGGCTCACTTGAAGAATTATTAACTGCATGAAGCATTTTCTCCCATTTCTCTGTAGATAAAGATATTTGAAGTTCTCCTTCCGACCCATTCTTAATTTTATCAGAAGTACCTAAGCGTACTTTCAGAATTAAATCATAAGTAAATGCTATTAAACACTTCTGATATTTATTTAAACTTTTTTTTCTGTAACTTCAATTTGATGTGATATCGGAAAAGTAACTAACGTAGCGTTCAAAACGTTTCTAATCTGCAAATATCTGAATAAGTGTGAAGGCATTAATTCAAACAATCAGATGTCTGGTCAACCTGAAATTGCAGAATTGGCGGAAGATTGTCGACTTCATGCAGTTCAGGTCGGTAACAATACAAACGTTCGATGCTGCTGGTGTGATTGTCACTTTGGTTGAAGTATGTTCCAAACTATCACAGTCACTCGACTGGCAGAAGGGCAGGGAAGGCGTCAGGACTTTTCGGGTTTCAGATGCTTGAAAATGGTCAGGGAAAAGTAAAAAAAAACAAAAGGTGAAGGCCGAGCGATGACAAACCAGAGATAGGATCGTTTCTGCAGAAAGGGAGGACAACGTGGAGCGTTCGTTTGTTAATAGACCGTCAGACGAACATGAAGAGCGCGAAGGCCCCATTTTGAGCATTCTATACAGCCGCCCACCAAATTAACCAAACAAAAAACTGCAACGGAAACCGTGATGAACCGATCGGGAAGCGGATCTTGGACATGTGCCATGTTATTGAAACGAGCAATTGAAGCTTCCCTAATATTGTTTGGCACCTCCTCAAGGTAAATGGATTTGGTATGGTATCATTTCCCAGTTATGTCAAATATTGGAAAAGGAAACTGATCAGGTGACAGATCTCTTCGCGGGTCAGCGTTTCAGAACGACAGGGCAGAACTCCCCGACATTTACTTTGCATAGGGATAGGACAAGAGAGTATGGGATGTGCTTAATTGGGGGTTGGCGATGTATGATGCTACCTGACAGGAACTTGGGAACATACATTGGAAAATAATGTATTCAGGGAAATGCGTATCTGTAAGGTCTCACTGAGGCAGGGAAATGATGATAGCGTAAAGTGACCCTGGATGACAAGATTCAAGAGGAAGAAAGAAATATACTTAAGAGTCAGGAAGAAAGGATCGGGTAGGGTTTAGGCGAGTCACAATGCAGGCAGGAGAGAATTTAAAAGTGTACTTAGAAGAGGTAGAAGGGGACTTGAGAAGTCCTTTGCGAGTTGCACTGTGATGAACAGGAGGATGACGAGAGATAGGCAGATCAGAGGTAAAAGAGGAAGACTTGTGTGTGGAGTCCAAGGAGGCAGTGAAGCTCCTTACTGAATACATTGGTGAATGTGAACACAGCGTAAAACGGCAGATATGCTCGAACATGCCGGCACTGAGAAAGAGGATGCGCTGGAAACTTGGTAAACATGATAGGTTATTCCCCGGTGCCGAAAGGGATATTGTCCGGTGATTTTGGAAAGCGAACGAAGATATTACAGAGCTTTTCAGAAGTACACTTGTGTCTTCGCTGGCCACGGAAGCGGAACTAGATGATTGGAGGGTGGAAAGTGTTATTCCTTTGTCCAAGAAAGATAGTAAGGATACTCATTGGAATTATCGACCTGTGAGTCTTACTTCAGTTATGTGCAACCTATTGGAGAGGATTATCAGAGAGGACATTTATGGGTATTTGGAGAAACGTAGTCTGGCTACAGAGAGTCAACACAGCTTTTTGAGGCACTTTGCCCTTTATGAGGCAGGTTGAATTATTTGAAAAAGTGACAATAAACAGATGAATCAGAACAGTGTATCTGGGTGCGTGAATTTTGGTCAGACATTGATCCGTTCCCCACAGCAGACTCATTCGGAGAGTCAGGGGCATGGGGTCTAGGTAATCCTGTGTTGATTCAGAATTGGCTTACTAACAGAAGGCAGATGATGAGTAGATAGAGTGAATTCGGGCTGGAAGACAACGGGCAGCAGCGTCCCGCTAGGAGGGTGGAAATTTTGGGACATTTTACAACTATATTTGGAGTCTGCAGTTACAGTGCTTGAGAAATAGGGTTGTGGAAATAACCGATTTAATCTGACCACCCAGTAGCAGCTGGATAATTTATGCAATTAGGGCTGACGTTTTAAGCCAATCTCCGAGCTAGTGACTGCAACAGTGCGATATCTAAACTGACCTGCTATTTACATATTACAGGGCAGATGCTTCAATGTCCACAAAACAATCTTTTCCAAAAGAACCCTACAATTTACAACCAGCAATTCAAAAGGTTTAGCAGCAGCTTTTGGTGCTAATTAAACGAAATAGGCTTCCAAAATGCCAAATTCAAATTCCCAATTCAAGTACACACCAATTTATCCTAATGCCAATTTACCGCTGAATCGTGGTTTTATCGTATCGGGTGTAGATACGATCATATATTGATCCATTTAACCCTGAATACACATGGCCGGTGTGAGATCCGTGTCTCCCTCTGAAATGAATAATAACCATATAACAATCACAGCACGGAAACAGGCCATTCCGGCCCTCCTAGTCCGTGCCGAACTCTTAATCTCACCTAGTCCCACCTACCCGCACTCAGCCCATAACCCTCCACTCCTTTCCTATCCATATACCTATCCAATTTTACCTTAAATGACACAACTGATCTGGCCTCTACTACTTCTACAGGAAGCTCATTCCACACAGCTATCACTCTCTGAGTAAAGAAATACCCCCTCGTGTTTCCCTTAAACTTTTGCCCCCTAACTCTCAAATCATGTCCTCTCGTTTGAATCTCCCCTACTCTCAATGGAAACAGCCTATTCACGTCAACTCTATCTATCCCTCTCAACATTTTAAATACCTCGATCAAATCCCCCCTCAACCTTCTACGCTCCAATGAATAGAGACCTAACTTGTTCAACCTTTCTCTGTAACTTAAGTGCTGAAACCCTGGTAACATCCTAGTAAATCGTCTCTGCACTCTCTCTAATTTATTGATATCTTTCCTATAATTCGGTGACCAGAACTGTACACAATATTCCAAATTTGGCCTTACCAATGCCTTGTACAATTTTAACATTACATCCCAACTTCTGTACTCAATGCTCTGATTTATAAAGGCCAGCGTTCCAAAAGCCTTCTTCACCACCCTATCTACATGAGACTCCACCTTCAGGGAACTATGCACTGTTATTCCTAGATCTCTCTGTTCCACTGCATTCCTCAATGCCCTACCATTTACCCTGTATGTTCTATTTGGATTATTCCTGCCAAAATGTAGAACCTCACACTTCTCAGCATTAAACTCCATCTGCCAACGTTCAGCCCATTCTTCTAACCGGCATAAATCTCCCTGCAAGCTTTGAAAACCCACCTCATTATCCACAACACCTCCTACCTTAGTATCATCAGCATACTTACTAATCCAATTTACCACCCCATCATCCAGATCATTTATGTATATTACAAACAACATTGGGCCCAAAACAGATCCCTGAGGCACCCCGCTAGTCACCGGCCTCCATCCCGATAAACAATTATCCACCACTACTCTCTGGCATCTCCCATCTAGCCACTGTTGAATCCATTTTATTACTCCAGCACTAATACCTAACGACTGAACCTTCTTAACTAACCTTCCATGTGGAACTTTGTCAAAGGCCTTGCTGAAGTCCATATAGACTACATCCACTGCCTTACCCTCGTCAACATTCCTCGTAACTACTTCAAAAAATTCAATAAGGTTTGTCAAACATGACCTTCCACGCACAAATCCATGCTGGCTACTCCTAATCAGATCCTGTCTATCCAGATAATTATAAATACTATCTCTAAGAATACTTTCCATTAATTTACCCACCACTGATGTCAAACTGACAGGTCTATAATTGCCAGGCTTACTTCTAGAACCCTTTTTAAACAATGGAACCACATGAGCAATACGCCAATCCTCCGGCACAATCCCTGTTTCTAATGACATCTGAAAGATCTCCGTCAGAGCTCCTGCTATCTCTACACAAACTTCCCTCAAGGTCCTGGGGAATATCCGGTCAGGACCCGGAGATTTATCCACTTTTAAATTTCTTAAAAGCGCCAGTACTTCCACCTCTTTAATTGTCATAGGTTCCATAACTTCCTTACTTGTTTCCCACACCTTACACCATTCGATATCCTTCTCCTTAGTGAATACCGAAG
This sequence comes from Hemitrygon akajei, assembly GCF_048418815.1. Lineage (NCBI taxonomy): Eukaryota > Metazoa > Chordata > Chondrichthyes > Myliobatiformes > Dasyatidae > Hemitrygon > Hemitrygon akajei. Next base: position 1,640,523 of record NW_027331970.1, on the reverse strand, counting down.
AGAAGAAATTGTTCAAAATCTCTCCCATCTCCCTCGGCTCCACACATAGCTGACCACCCTGATTCTCTAAGGGACCAATTTTATCCCTCACTATCCTCTTGCTATTAATATAACTGTAGAAGCCTTTCGGATTTACTTCCACCTTATTTGCCAAACCAAACTCGTAACTTCTTTTAGCTTTTCTAATCTCTTTCTTAAGTTTCCTTTTACATTCTTTATATTCCTCGAGCAATTCCTTTACTCCATGCTGCCTATATCTATTGTAGACATCCCTCTTTTTTCGAACCAAGTTTCTAATATCCCTTGAAAACCATGGCGCTTTCAAACCTTTAATCTTTCCTTTCAACCGAACAGGAACATAAAGATTCTGTACCCTCATAATTTCACCCTTAAATGACCTCCATTTCTCTATTACATCCTTCCCATAAAACAACTTGACCCATTCCACTCTCTCTAAATCCCTGCGCATCTCCTCAAAGTTAGCCTTTCTCCAATCAAAAATCTCAACTCTAGGTCCAGTCCTGTCCTTCTCCATAATTATATTGAAGCTAATGCTATTGTGATCACTGGACCCGAAGTGCTCCCCAACACATACATCTGTCAGCTGACCTATCGCATTCCCTAACAGGAGATCTAACACTGCCCCATCTCTAGTCGGTACTTCTATGTATTGTTGCAAAAAGCTATCCTGCACACATTTCACAAACTCTAAACCATCCAGCCCTTTTACAGAATGAGCTTCCCAATCTATGTGTGGAAAATTAAAATCTCCCACAATCACCACCTTGTGTTTACTACAAATATCTGCTATCTCCTTACACATTTGCTCTTCCAACTCACGCTCCCCATTAGGTGGCCTATAATACACTCCTATCAGTGTTACTACACCTTTCCCATTCCTCAATTCCACCCAAATAGCCTCCCTAGAGGAGCTCTGTAATCTATCCTTCCAAAGCACCGCCATAAGATTTTCTCGGACAAGCAATGCAACACCTCCTCCTCTGGCCCCTCCTACTCTATCACACCTGAAGCAACTAAATCCAGGAATATTTAGTTGCCAATCACACCCTTCCTGCAACCATGTTTCACTAATAGCTACAACATCATAATTCCATGTATCAATCCACACTTTAAGCTCATCCACCTTTCTTACAATGCTCCTAGCATTAAAATAGATACATTTAAGATACTCTCCACCTCCTCCTCTCTTTTCATCCCTAGCAATGCATTCAAATTTATTATCCTTTTCTTTCTTCTCCCCTACAACTTCGGGCTGAGCGCATCCCTCCTCCATCACCTGCCTGTCCTCCCTCACACACGGTCTACTTACTTGCTCTACTGGTGAGACAAATGAAACAAATAAAGCTACAGAAGCTAAATACGCAGCGAAAGAAAAACAAGCATCCGGTCTCACACTTATCTTCCTTCCAAACCATCGCAGGGAATTGGAGAATACAGAATAAATAACTTCTAAAGCAAAAGGCCTGAGCACGTATTCTAAAGAACTTCGGAGAGTGAGATGTGGGGAGCTGAGGCACACACACACTAACACTTCATAGAATTTCGGAAAGATATGCAGCCTCCGAATTTCACATCTGTTCTTGGAAATCACATCTCGCAAGGAACCACAAATTTTCTGCCACATGTCTGGTCAAAAGGACGGTGAATTCAATCATCCCCCCCCCCCTCCAACGCAAACTAAAGAAGCACATCACTCTAGTAAAGTCAGTTATGACCGTAAGGTTTCTTTCTCTTTCTTTTTGAATTGAACTCAATTATGTCCACACATCGTGCAATAATTTAAATCCGCAATGCATTCATATTTTAAAAATATCGCAGAAAATGGCAATCTCTTATTTGTTCGACAGTTAACAAACATCCGGAATGCCAATCACACAACCTTTAATAAAGCATTTCGATTACAAGACAAAAAGATTATTCTTATTACTCTTATCTCGTTACTATTATTATTGTTGTTATTATTGTTAAACAGTGTCTTGACTTTTCTACATTAGTTGTACGTGTTTCATTGGTCTTTCATTGATTATATTATTCTATAATACATTTATATAATATGCACGCAAGAAAAAAATAAGACTCCCGGGTTTGTGTGTGGCGCTGACACGTTAATTTCAACACTGAACGTTGAGGACGATAATGATAAGAGCTCCTGTTATGACAAGCTGAATAATCCATCACCAGACTGAATCAGAAAAAAAATTCTGAGTGTAGTTGATAGGTCAGAAGGAGAACAGATGTGATCGCATGTGTAGGCATTACGTTTCCATCTGACCCCCAGTGAGATGGTTCAAGTTACAATGTGCAGGAATGAAAGCACATTACACAGTGATTGTGACAGTTAGTTTTCTGAAAGGAATCAACATTAATGGAAGAAAACTCAGAAACTTCATCAATTAACAGTTGTTTAACGGAAATGAGCAACTTGCATGCGACCTTAACAAACTCATATTCGCAGTGGTGACAAAGGGGTGCAGTCTGGTTTATTTCAGATTGGAGAGTGGTGTGGAGATGTGAAACCAATGCCAGCATGTCGGGAGTGGTGAATTACACAGCACGGGAACAGGCCTTTGGCCGGCCATACCTGTTCTAACCATCCACTCACTGTCTACACTGACCCCATTTATCAGCACTTGGTTCACAGCCGACTGTATCTCGGCAGTTTCAATGTTCATCCACTTTGTAAATGTTATCAAGGGACCTGCTACCAGCACCACCTCAGGCAGTGTTTTCCAGATTTTAACTTCCCTCTGAGTGACACGTTCCTTCCTCAGATTCCTCATGATTACGCCAATTGCTACTTCCCATCTGCATCAATAGGTTGATTGATTATGCATTTGTTATTGGTATCAAGGTTGCAGGAAGTAAGTTCAATGACTTTTATTGAAAGATAATAGATATCAACTCCTCTTTGTTACCTTCTCCCTACTTAGAATCCCCCTCCCCTCTCGCTTTCTCACCCAACCCCCACCTACCGCCTGTTTCCCTCTCCACAGCATCTTCCCCTCCCTTCCTCTCGGAGTTCCAGAATTAGGGGTGAACAGTGAAATGTTTCAGGGAATCTGAGAGGAGCTTCACTTAGTGTATGGTGACTGTGTGGAACGAGATTACAGCGGAAGTGGTTGATAATGGCTCGATATCGATATTTAACGGAAATCTTATCAGGACAGGATGGGATGTTTGCGGGTGGGGAGGAATAGTAAAGTTTGATCGGACCACTCAGGAAAAAAAAACAGACAGCATGGGCTAGAAGGACCTAAGGGCCTGTTTCTGTGCTACTGCGCTCTATGACTCTAATAATGTTCTGATTTGCAATTTCCTCTGTTAGTGGTTTGCTGATAACGACTGAACCTAGAAATTTGCAGTGTGGGTGAAGAGGCTGCCCATCGACTGTTGCTGTGCTGAAGGTCTCTGGGACTTCCCATCACTGAGCTGATATTGTCTTCTCCATTCTCTTTCACTCAGTTTGTCACTCAGCAAGTTGATTGTTTACTGGAAGCCACAGAACTCACGGAGAAGGGAAACCCAACAGAGGATTCCCCGATAAACCTTAACCTAGTGATGGGGAAAGGCTCCCAGTCCCAGGGAGTGATGTGGGAATCCTCTGTGGGAAAGAGGAATGGGCTGGCACAGTTGGATAAATTGCTGAAAGAAACGCAGTAGCTTGGTACGTTAAAACGATGCACTGCAATGAAAATTACACTGACAAGTTGTTGACTTAACTTAGGCAGAGAGCATAGAACAGTCTAGCACAGCGACAGGCCATTCGGCCCACAATGTTCATATCTCCCTGGAAGAGGCCCAAACTGCTCCCTACACTAATCCTTTGTGCATTCAAAATTTCAATATCCTACCACTTTCCTCTCATACAGTCTACCTGATCTACATATATCTCTTACAAACATAAACCTCTATCATATTTCACTTCACAATCGACCTCTCAAGCGGAAACAGCCCAAGTTTGTTTAAGAACCTCGTACAACTATTCTGCACTCTCTCCAAAACCACAACATTTTTCCTGGAGTGAGGCTACCAGAACGGTGCGCAATATTATGATGTGGCCTAACTATAGTTCTATCAGGTGCAACATAACTACCTGAATTTTGAATCAACTGCCTCGCGTAATAAAGTCAAGCATGCCATATGCCTTTTTAACTACCTAATCAACTTGCATAACCAATATCATGGAACGTTGAACTAGAATCCCAACATCTTTCTACATATTAACACCTGTTAAGTGTCTTGCACTTAGCAGTGTACTGTCCATTTCCATTTGACCCACCGAGATGCAAAACGTCAGATTTGCCTGGGTTAAACTCCATCTGCCATTTCCCTGACCATAACTGCAATTGAATCACGGTACACCCAGCTGTCTTCTTTGCCAGTTATCATTGCTATCTATACCCATGTACATTTTCAGCAACATCGTTTATATACCTCAGAAACTGCAGAGGTGACAGTATTGATCCCTGCAGAACACCACTTATCAGAGAACACCAGCAACAACAGTTCCCTTCAACCACCACCCTCTATCTCCAATGGGCAGGCCAGTTCTGGATCCAAACGCCCAATTCACCACTGATCCCAGGCATCATCATCAACATCATCATCATCATCATCATCATTATTATTATTATTATTATTATTATTATTATTATTATTATTATTATTATTATTATTAATAATAATAATAATAATAATAATAATAATAATAATAATAATAATAATAATAATAATAATAATAATAATAATAATAATAATAATAATAATAATAATGTTACTGCCTTTGGTTCAAAAGCCTGATGTTTGAGGGGTAATAACTGTACCAGAATCTGGTAGTTTGAGTCCTGAGGCTTCTATACCTTCCTCCTGATGCTATATCAAGAGGAAGGAATGGACTGTATGGCGGAGTTCTCTGATGATGGATGATGCTTTTCTGCGACAACGTTTCATGTAGAGCTGCCCAGTAGTGAGGAAGACTTTTCCAGTTCTTTTCATGTGACTTTCCGTTCAATGGCAATCATGTTTCCATACCAGGTTGTGGTGCAGCCAGCCAATGTGGTCTTTACTGCCCATCTATAGAAGTTCGTCAAAGTTTTAGATGTCATGCCAAATCGTCGCAAAGTCTAAAGGAAGTAGAGCACCAGCACGCTTCCTAGATAACTGTATTTACATTCTGGGCCCAGGAAAAGCCTTCCAAGTAATAACTCTAAGGGAACTCATGATTTTAGAAGCAGCTCTTTGGTCTTGCTACTTGGTCAGTCTCCTTCCCATATGCCGATTCGTTACCAGTTTGGATATAATACGCTTAATTCGTGAAGCATTAATTGTCTCTTCAACCTACAAACAATTGGCATGTGTCCTCGCGCTCAGCCAGATGATTGGCTTACTCAAAGTCACTTGTCATTGATTTCCTTGTGTACATACTAATGCGCGTAGGCCAGTCGGCCCCTCAGCCACTCTACTCCTGGCAGTAACCTGATTTAAACTTTGCTTGTCACACTTGCAATTTCATCCCGCATTCGGAACTCCCGCTCCACAGAGCTCTTCACTCCCCCGTTGAACAATCATCTGGCTTTCGAATGTTATTGAAAACTTTGCTTCCACTGGCCATTGTGAGAAATTACAAACACTCACAATCTACCCAGAATATACATTCATGTATACATCTGAAATGAGATATTTTGAAAACCTAGCAGGCGTTGGCCAACCCCCAAGAATATTCAGACATTGTTGACGTTTTCAAGTGGTGCCTTTCAACTCGCCCCCCTCACTGCCCCGCACATGCCCTCTCGGGGACATTTTGTAATCGTAGCAATGCACAAAATACTGCAAGAATTCAGCAGGTCAGGCAGCGGCCATGCATGGAAGTGAACAGTCCATGTTTGAGTCCGATAGCTTTCATGGGGACTGGAAATGAAGTGGGAAGTAGGCAGATGATTTATTGATTTGACAGGTGCAGGTTGTTGTCCTGTAAAATTCAGAACTCAGGTTCCCTCGTAAGCAGCTGCGTGTCCGAGCACATTTCTGAGATCGGGGAGCGGCTCTCAAACTGAAATCAATACTAATCCGTTCCTTAAAAAACAGTCATATTCAGAAGTGAACAAAGTCGCTTTAATATTGTAAATAACCGTTTCTGCTGCAGGCACGACCATTCCATACTCTAACGTAATAAAAAAAAACAAGTCTTTAATTGATAGTAGACTCGAGTCATCTACAATTTCCTCAACAAAATATTCTTCACGATTCCTTTTGGTTGCTTCTCAACAGCAACATTTTTTTTAACATAAAAAATATAACAACATTATCTACAGAATGGAACTGTTACAATTTCTACTTACATTTTCAATGCTCTATGTGGAAGCGTGAGGGTGAGTATGAGGAGAAGAAAGAGACTGAGGGTAAGGATTGGAATACGGTTTATACTGAGGCGAGTGCGATTTTAGGTTGAGAGTGGGGCGGTCGTAGTGTGAGTAAGAGTGAATGTGGGGGGGAGGGTGAGCGTGAGTTTGGGGATGAGTTTTAAGGTGATGTTTAGATTTAGCAGTGAGAGAAAGAGGGTGATAGGGAGTGAAAGCGGAGGGTGAGAGGGAGGGAGTGGAAAAGTGAAGCTGAGAAGAGTCGCCGGGGCAACGGAGGGATGGGGAGAAAGTTGACGGGATGGGTGTGTGGAAAGTTGATGATGAGGTAGACGGTTATGGTGAGAGGGAGAGTGGGGCAAATACGGAGAGTGATGGTGGGAGTGCGTGGTGAGTGTGAATGTCTGAGGGATCGAGGACAATGGGATGTCTAAGATGGGTAGACAGGAGGGATGGATGAGAGGGATGTAAGGAGAGGAGGAACGTTGACGGATTTTGTTAGGGCAATGTGGCAGTCGGGGTGAGGGAGAAGAGCGTGAGGATGAACGAGTGAAGGAGTGGGGTGCGGACGAAGGGGTGAGCATGAGCGATCGGTGAGTGAGAAGAGCAGATGGAGAAAGGGAGAGTTGAGTTGAGAGGGATGTAGAAGACGGATGCGTGAAGGAGAAGGGCAGTGAGAGACAGGTGGGAGAGAGAGGCAGCAAACAGGGAGGGATGGATGAATGTGGCGAGGAATGGGACGTGATGGTAAAGGGCAGGTGGAGGGAGTTTGACCAGTATTGTTAAACTAACTATTTATTCATTCCACAGCAACATTGGTTTCATTCCTGGCTGTTCACAAGTCACCGAACAAGTCCGCGGTGAGATTATATTTCCTTGTCTCGTCTCGGTATCGCACACCGGGAGATTTGCCACGCAATGTTCCCTTTCTCCATGTCCTACATGGATAGTTTTACCTCACACGATTACCAGTCTCTATATCCCAACGCACACAATTTATAGTCTCCGTATGCTACACGGGAATTTTACCGTGCATAATTCCGAATGTGCCACACTGGGAGGTATACTCTGCACGTTTGCTGGTCTCTACCGAACTGGTAGTCTACCGAGACCCGTTACCTGGTCTCCCTACTCCTCCCACCCAAGTACTTATCCAAATTTCTGAAACAGATGTTAGTATCGCTGACAAGTCGGGATGAAAATTTTCCACGCACCAACCACTCTCTGAGTGAACAAACCTTCCTCTAATATCCCCCTTGAACTTCCCTCCCATTAACTTAAAGCCATGTCCTCTTGTACTGAACAGTGGTGCCCTGGGGAAGAGGAGATGGCTGTCCACTCTGTCCATTCCTTTTAATATTTTGTACACCTCTATCATGTCTCCTTTTATCCTCCTTCTCTCAAGAGAGTAAAGCCCTAGCTCCCTTAATCTCTGATCATAATGCATACTCTCTAAACCAGGCAGCATCCTGGTAAATCTCCTCTGTACGCTTTCCAATGCTTCCACATCCATCCTATAGTGAGGCGACCCGAACTGGACACAGTACTCCAAGTGTGGCCTAACTAGAGTTTTATAGAGTTGCAACATTACATCGCGTTTCTTAAACTCTATCCGTCGACTTATGAAAGCTAACACCCCATAACATTTCTTAACTACCCTATCTACCTGTGAGGCAACTTTCAGGGATCTGTGGACATGTACCCCCAGATCCCTCTGCTCCTCCAAACTACCAAGTATCCTATCCAAACTTGACATCCATGTACCTGTCCAAACTTCTCTGATAGATTGAAATTGAAATCGAATGCAACACTTGCGCTGGCAGCTTCTTCTTCTACCGTCTCACTACCCACTTTACCTTTCAACCTTAACCCATGACTTTTAGTTGTATTCCACAAACGGGAAAAAAACTGTTTGCATTTACCCGATCTATACACTTCTTAATTGTGTAAACCCTAATCAAGTGCCCCTTAATCTTCGGCGTTGTAAGCAATACATTTCTGACCTTCGATGTCTCCTTATAACACAGATCCTCCAGACCTGTCAACATCTTTGTTTTTTTTTTCTGTACTCCATCGATCTTCTGCTTTTGTCAATTAAGATGGTGCCGATATTGTCACTGTTTCACAATTTCACCTCGGTAGGCTTTCTGAAGTGATTAAGGTGGTCTTTTCTCTTCCAGCCAGAATCTCTATCAGTGCAGACACTTCGACCTTATAACAACATGGTAGCTTATTCAAATATCGGTCCAGTCTGCTTTCGACACGGAATTCTGTTCTTCTATATGTCAGTAAATGAGAACTCCTGCTTTATATCTCATTGACTCTACTTTGTCACCGCTCCAAACAATCCCTTCAGCTGTTTCACCTCTAATAATAGAAATTGTATTGTTTACAGGAGCGAGCGACTGCTAACCGGTACGTGAGTGGTGGACCTTAGATGTCTCGCTCTAAACTGTAAGAATGTCGCGAATCCACTGACACTCACATCCTCCAGCCGGAGTGCAGCGACGGACACCACACACACTGGATTCCCCTTTCCACTTCCAAACAGACCATAGCCTGCATAGCATCGGTAGAATGGGGACATTCAAGGAGCTGACTGTATTTCTATTTTGTTTCCAAATTTCTTGCAGTTAACTTAGCCCCGATTGTGATCCTATCTGGGTGAAAATCCGGACTCTCCAAATGCATCACCCGTTACCTGGTTGGAATGGCAACAGCGGATCTGATGGTGGTTATCGTTTTTGCTTCAGTGGAACAAACCAACAATATCTCCATTTATTTTAGATCTCTGCTCATCACTCCTGTGTGCGCTCTGACACTAGTATTTCCGGCTGTGGCGCAGGACTGTTCGGTTTGGTTTACGGTCAGTTTTACCTTCAATCGCTTCATCGCAATATGTTGCCGAAAGCTGCGGGAGCGATACTGCACTGATAGAACAGCAACGGTGATTATCCTGACCGTGGTTATAGTGAGCTGCGGGAGATGTGCCCCGGTTTACTTTGCCCTTGAAACATACGTCATCATTGACAATACGCCGTGGCAGTGCAGCGGCATATATGAATATGCTACTTCACCTCTGTGGAGAGGATACTCATTACTGGACTGTATTGTAACACTGTTACTACCGATCGGCTTATTCCTGGTGTTTAACGAGTTAACCGTAAGACATATTTCTTTTTGGCAAATAGAGTCCGCAGAAGGCTTCTGCACAGCAGTGACAATCAGAAAGATGCCGAGATGGAAAAACGCAGAAAATCGATAATTTTGTTGTTTTCAATATCAGCTGATATCATATTATTTTGGATGCCCAATGTAACCCACTCTCTGAAATGGCAAGAGCAAAACTATTTTCACGAGGTCAGATATTTGAGTTCCCCGGTATATATACTACAACAATTTGGGTACATGCTGCAAGTTCTCAGCGTGCGCATCAATACTTGTATCTATACACTGACACAGAGGAAATTCAGAGAAGAGCTGATGAACGGAATGACGTATGTGTTTACGTTAAATTGCCATCTCTGTAGATAACGCCCGCGTCTAATGGTAAGTTCGCCGAGTTTTCAAATAAAGCCGTTTTAAAATCAACAGGTTTGGCACATATGACCTTAATTCTTTTTCAATCTTTGTATTAAGTTTCAATTCATTTCAAATGTAGTTTAGCCTCTCAATCTCTTTGGAACTAACCGTGAAAAAAGATATTTTATAAAGAGACAAAAAAACCCTAAACTAATGAAAGCTAAACTAACAGAAAAAAAAGACTGGCCTGCCATATTTCATCGGCTAAAATTATAATTTGTCGTTAACTCCGCTCCTCTATACATGAGCAAAAAATTACCAAAAAAAAAGAAAGGATTCTGAAAGGATCAACTTACATCATATGGAAGTATTGAATAAACGGCCTCCAAGTTTCTTCACATTTAACCGAAAGATCCATAGCAGTGCTCCTAAATTTTTCCAAGGTTAATCATGCTATCGTTTCGGAAAACCATTGAAATATGGTTCAGGGATTGGAATATTTCCATTTAAGTAAAATGGATCTTCTGGCTATTAATGTAACAAATACAATTAGACGACAAGCCAATGAGGATAAATGACTGTTGTCTATCACTGCTAGTCCAAATAATGCAGTAATAGGATAAGGTTGTAAATCAACACGCAGAACTACTGAAGTAATATCAAAAAATATCTTTCCAATATTTTCCTAGAAGAGGGCAAGATCAGAACATTTGTGTCAAGGAAGCTACTTCAGAATTACGTCTATCACAAATAGGATTTATATGGAAGTAAAAACGAGTTAACATATCTTTGGACATATGAGTCCTATGAACCACCTTAAATTGTATCAAATCCTGTCTGGCGCACTTGAAGAATTATTAACTGCATGAAGCATTTTCTCCCATTTCTCTGTAGATAAAGATATTTGAAGTTCTCCTTCCCACCCATTCTTAATTTTATCAGAAGTACCTAAGCGTATTTTCATAATTAAATCATAAGTAAATGCTATTAAACACTTCTGATATTTATTTAAACTTTCTTTTTTCTGTAACTTCAATTTGATGTGATATCGGAAAAGTAACTAACGTAGCGTTGAAAACGTTTCTAATCTGCAAATATCTGAATAAGTGTGAAGGCATTAACTCAAACAATCAGATGCCTGGTCAACCTGAAATTGCAGAATTGGCGGAAGATTGCCGAATTCATGCAGTTCAGGTCGGTAACAATACAAACGTTCGATGCTGCTGGTGTGATTGTCACATTGGTTGAAGTATGTTCCAAACTATCACAGACACTCGACTGGCAGAAGGGCAGGGAAGGCGTCAGGACTTTTCGGGTTTCAGATGCTTGACAATGGTCAGGGAAAAGTAAAAAAAAAACAAAAGGTGAAGGCCGTGCGATGACAAACCAGAGATAGGATCGTTTCTGCAGAAAGGGAGGACAACGTGGAGCGTTTTTGTTAATAGACCGTCAGACGAACATGAAGAGCGCGAAAGCCCCATTTTGAGCATTCTATACAGCCGCCCACCAGGTTAACCAAACAAAAAACTGCAACGGAAACCGTAATGAACCGATCGGGAAGCGGATCTTGGACATGTGCCATGTTATTGACACGAGCAATTGAAGCTTCCCTAATACTGTTTGGCAGCTCCTCAGGGTAAATGGATTTGTTATGGCATCATTTCCCAGTTATGTCAAATATTGGAAAAGGAAACGGATCAGGTGTCGTATCTCTTCGCGGGTCATCGTTTCAGAACGACAGGGCAGAACTCCCCGACATTTACTTTGCATAGGGATAAGACAAGGGAGTATGGGATGTGCTTAATTGGGGGTTGGCGATGTATGATGCTACCTGACAGGAAATTGGTAACATGCATTGGAAAATAATCTATTCAGGGAAATGCGTATCTGTAAGGTCTCACTGAGGAAGGGAAAGGTTGATAGCGTAAAGTGACCCTGGATGACAAGATTCAAGAGGAAGAAAGAAATATACTTAAGAGTCAGGAAGAAAGGATCGGGTAGGGTTTAGGCGAGTCACAATGCAGGCAGGAGAGAATTTAAAAGTGTACTTAGAAGAGGTAGAAGGGGACTTGAGAAGTCCTTTGCGAGTTGCACTGTGATGAACAGGAGGATGACGAGAGAGAGTGTGGGCAGATCAGAGGTAAAAGAGGAAGACTTGTGTGTGGAGTCCAAGGAGGCAGTGAAGCTCCTTACTGAATATATTGGTGAATGTGAACACAGCGTAAAACGGCAGAAATGCTCGAACATGCCGGCACTGAGAAAGAGGATGCGCTGGAACTTGGTAAACATGATAGGTTATTCCCCGGTGCCGAAAGGGATATTGTCCGGTGATTTTGGAAAGCGAACAAAGATATTACAGAGCTTTTCAGAAGGACACTTGTGTCTTCGCTGGCCACGGAAGCGGAACTAGATGATTGGAGAGTGGAAAGTGTTATTCCTTTGTCCAAGAAAGATAGTAAGGACACTTATTGGAATTATCGACCTGTGAGTCTTACGTCAGTTATGTGCAACCTATTGGAGAGGATTATCAGAGAAGACATTTATGGGTATTTGGAGAAACGTAGTCTGGCTACAGAGAGTCAACACAGCTTTTTGAGGCACTTTGCCCTTTATGAGGCAGGTTGAATTATTTGAAAAAGTGACAATAAACAGATGAATCAGAACAGTGGATCTGGGTGCGTGAAGTTTGGTCAGACATTTGATCCGTTCCCCGCAGCAGACTCATTCTTAGTGTCAGGGGCATGGGATCTAGGTAATCCTGTGTTGATTCAGAATTGGCTTACTAACAGAAGGCAGATGATGAGTAGATAGAGTGAATTCGGGCTGGAAGACAACGGGCAGCAGCGTCCCGCTAAGAGGGTGGAAATTTTGGGGCATTTTACAACTATATTTGGAGTCTGCAGTTACAGTGCTCGAGAAATAGGGTTGTGGAAATAACCGATTTAATCTGACCACCCAGTAGCAGCTGGATAATTTATGCAATTAGGGCTGACGATTTAAGCCAATCTCCGAGCTAGTGACTGCAACAGTGCGATATCTAAACTGACCTGCCGTTTACATATTACAGGGCAGATGCTTCAATGTCCACAAAACAATCTTTTCCAAAAGAACCCTACAATTTAAAACCAGCAATTCAAAATGTTTAGCAGCAGCTTTTGGTGCTCATTAAACGAACTAGGCTTCCAAGATGCCAAGTTCAAATTCCCAATTCAAGTACACACCAATTTATCCTAATGCCAATTTACCGCTGGATCGTGGTTTTATCGTATCGGGTGCAGATACGCTCATATTGTGATCCATTTAACCCTGAATACACACGGCCGGTGTGAGATCCGTGTCTCCCTCTGAAATGAATAATAAATGAAACAAATAAAGCTACAGAAGCTAAATACGCAGCGAAAGAAAAACAAGCATCCGGTCTCACACTTATCTTCCTTCCAAACCATCGCAGGGAATTGGAGAATACAGAATAAACAACTTCTAAAGCAAAAGGCCTGAGCACGTATTCTAAAGAACTTCGGAGAGTGAGATGTGGGGAGCTGAGGCACACACACACTAACACTTCATAGAATTTCGGAAAGATATGCAGCCTCCGAATTTCACATCTATTCTTGGAAATCACATCTCGCAAGGAACCACAAATTTTCTGCCACATGTCTGGTCAAAAGGACGGTGAATTCAATCATCCCCCCCCCCAACGCAAACTAAAGAAGCACATCACTCTAATAAAGTCAGTTATGACCGTAATGTTTCTTTCTCTGTCTTTCTGAATTGAACTCAATTATGTCCACACATCGTGCAATATTTTAAATCAGCAATGCATTCATATTTTAAAAATATCGCAGAAAATGGCAATCTCTTATTTGTTCGACAGTTAACAAACATCCGGAATGGCAATTACACAACATTTAATAAAGCATTTCGATTACAAGACAAAAAGATTATTCTTATTGCTCTTATCTCGTTACTATTATTATTGTTGTTATTATTGTTAAACGGTGTCTTGACTTTTCTACATTAGTTGTACGTGTTCCATTGGTCTTTCATTGATTATAGTATTCTATAATACATTTATTTATTATGCACGCAAGAAAAAAATAAGACTCTCGGGTTTGTGTGTGGCGCTGACACATTAATTTCAACACTGAACGTTGAGGACGATAATGATAAGAGCTCCTGTTATGACAAGCTGAATAATCCATCACCAGACTGAATCAGAAAAAAAATTCTGAGGGTAGTTGATATGTCAGAAGGAGAACAGATGTGATCGCATGTGTAGGCATTACGTTTCCATCTGACCCCCAATGAGATGGTTCAAGTTACAATGTGCAGGAATGAAAGCACATTACACAGTGATTGTGACAGTTAGTTTTCTGTAAGGAAGCAACATTAATGGAAGAAAACTCAGAAACTTCATCAATTAACAGTTGTTTAACGGAAATGAGAAACTTGCATGCTACCTTAACAAACTCATATTCGCAGTGGTTACAAAGGGGTGCAGTCTGATTTATTTCAGATTGGAGAGTGGTGTGGAGATGTGAAACCAATGCCAGCATGTCGGGAGTGTTGAATTACACAGCACGGGAACAGGCCTTTGGCCGGCCATACCTGTTCTGACCATCCACTCACTGTCTACACTGGCCCCATTTATCAGCACTTGGTTCACAGCCGACTGTATCTCGGCAGTTTCAATGTTCATCCACTTTGTAAATGTTATCAATGGACCTGCTACCAGCACCACCTCAGGCAGTGTTTTCCAGATTTTAACTTCCCTCTGAGTGACACGTTCCTTCCTCAGATTCCTCATGATTACGCCAATTGCTACTTCCCATCTGCATCAATAGGTTGATTGATTATGCATTTGTTATTGGTATCAAGGTTGCAGGAAGTAAGTTCAATGACTTTTATTGAAAGATAATAGATATCAACTCCTCTTTGTTTCCTTCCCACCTACTTAGCATCCCCCTCCCCTCTCGCTTTCTCCCTCCCCGCCACCTACCGCCTGTTTCCCTCTACACAGCATCTTCCCCTCCCTTCCTCTCGGAGTTCCAGAATTAGGGGTGAACAGTGAAATGTTTAAGGGAATCTGAGAGGAGCTTCACTTAGTGTATGGTGACTGTGTGGAACGAGATTACAGCGGAAGTGGTTGATAATGGCTCGATATCGATATTTAACGGAAATCTTATCAGGACAGGATGGGATGTTTACGGGTGGGGAGGAATAGTAAAGTTGGATCGGAGCACTCAGGAAAAAAAAAACAGACAGCATGGGCTAGAAGGACCTAAGGGCCTGTTTCTATGCTACTGCGCTCTATGAAACTAATAATGTTCTGATTTGCAATTTCCTCTGTTAGTGGTTTGCTGATAACGACTGAACCTAGAAAGTTGCAGTGTGGGTGAAGAGGCTGCCCATCGACTGTTGCTGTGCTGAAAGTCTCTGGTACTTCCCATCACTGAGCTGATATTGTCTTCTCCATTCTCTTTCACTCAGTTTGTCATTCAGCAAGTTGATTGTTTACAGGAAGCCACAGAACTCACGGAGAAGGGAAACCCAGCAGAGGATTCCCCGATAAACCTTAACCTAGTGATGGGGAAAGGCTCCCAGTCACAGGGAGTGATGTGGGAATCCTCTGTGGGAAAGAGGAATGGGCTGGCACAGTTGGATAAATTGCTGAAAGAAACGCAGTAGCTTGGTACGTTAAAACGATAGATAGATAGATAGATAGATAGATAGATAGATAGATAGATAGATAGATAGATAGATAGATAGATAGATAGATAGATAGATAGATAGATAGATAGATAGATAGATAGATAGATAGATACTTTATTCATCCCCATGGGGAAATTCAACTTTTTTTCCAATGTCCCATACACTTGTTGTAGCAAAACTAATTACATACAATACTCTATCAGTAAAAAATATGATATGCATCTAAATCACTATCTCAAAAAGCATTAATAATAGCTTTTAAAAAGTTCTTAAGTCCTGGCGGTAGAATTGTAAAGCCTAATGGCATTGGGGAGTATTGACCTCTTCATCCTGTCTGAGGAGCATTGCATCGATAGTAACCTGTCGCTGAAACTGCTTCTCTGTCTCTGGATGGTGCTATGTAGAGGATGTTCAGAGTTATCCATAATTGACCGTAGCCTACTCAGCGCCCTTCGCTCAGCTACCGATGTTAAACTCTCCAGTACTTTGCCCACGACAGAGCCCGCCTTCCTTACCAGCTTATTAAGACGTGAGGCGTCCCTCTTCTTAATGCTTCCTCCCCAACACGCCACCACAAAGAAGAGGGCGCTCTCCACAACTGACCTATAGAACATCTAGAGCATCTCACTACAGACATTGAATGACGCCAACCTTCTTAGGAAGTACAGTCGACTCTGTGCCTTCCTACACAAGGCATCTGTGTTGGCAGTCCAGTCTAGCTTCTCGTCTAACTGTACTCCCAGATACTTGTAGGTCTTAACCTGCTCCACACATTCTCCAATACACTGCAATGAAAATTACATTGACAAGTTGTTGACTTAACATAGGCAGAGAGCATAGAACAGTCTAGCACAGCGACAGGCCATTCGGCCCACAATGTTCATATCTCCCTGGAAGAGGCCCAATCTGCTCTCTACACTAATCCTTTGTGCATTCAAAATTTCAATATCCTACCACTTTCCTCTCATACAGTCTACCTGCTCTACATATATCTCTTACAAACATAAACCTCTATCATATTTTACTTCACAATCGACCTCTCAAGCGGAAACAGCCCAAGTTTGTTTAAGAACCTCGTACAACTATTCTGCACTCTCTGCAAAACCACAACATTTTTCCTGGAGTAAGGCTACCAGAACGGTGCGCAATATTATGATGTGGCCTAACTATAGTTCTATCAGGTGCAACATAACTACCTGAATTTTGAATCAACTGCCTCGCGTAATAAAGTCAAGCATGCCATATGCCTTCTTAACTACCTAATCAACCTGCATAACCAATATCATGGAACGTTGAACTAGAATCCCAACATCTTTCTACATATTAACACCTGTTAAGTGTCTTGCACTTAGCAGTGTACTGTACCTTTCCATTTGACCCACCGAGGTGCAAAACGTCACATTTGCCTGGGTTAAACTCCATCTGCCATTTCCCTGACCATAACTGCAATTGAATCACGGTACACCCAGCTGTCTTCTTTGCCAGTTATCATTGCTATCTATACCCATGTACATTTTCAGCAACATCGTTTATATACCTCAGAAACTGCAGAGGTGACAGTACTGATCCCTGCAGAACACCACTTATCAGAGAACACCAGCAACAATAGTTCCCTTCAACCACCACCCTCTATCTCCAATGGGCAGGCCAGTTCTGGATCCAAACGCCCAATTCACCACTGATCCAAGGCATCATCATCATCATCATCATCATCATAATAATAATAATAATAATAATAATAATAATAATAATAATAATAATAATAATAATAATAATAATAATAATAATAATTATGATGATGATGTTACTGCCTTTGGTTCAAAAGCCTAATGTCTGAGGGGTAATAACTGTACCAGAATCTGGTAGTTTGTGTCCTGAGGCTTCTATACCTTCCTCCTGATGCTATATCAAGAGGAAGGAATGGACTGTATGGCGGAGTTCTCTGATGATGGATGATGCTTTTCTGCGACAACGTTTCATGTAGAGCTGCCCAGGAGTGAGGAAGACTTATTCGTGATGGATGGGGCCTTTTCCAGTTCTTTTCATGTGACTTTCCGTTCAATGGCAATCATGTTTCCATACCAGGTTGTGGTGCAGCCAGCCAATGTGGTCTTTACTGCCCATCTATAGAAGTTCGTCAAAGTTTTAGATGTCATGCCAAATCGTCGCAAAGTCTAAAGGAAGTAGAGCACCAGCACGCTTCCTAGATAACTGTATTTACATTCTGGGCCCAGGAAAAGCCTTCCAAGTAATAACTCTAAGGGAACTGATGACTTTAGAAGCAGCTCTTTGGTCTTGCTACTTGGTCAGTCTCCTTCCCATATGCCGATTCGTTACCACTTTGGATATAATACGCTTAATTCGTGAAGCATTAATTGTCTCTTCAACCTACAAACAATTGGCATGTGTCATCGCGCTCAGCCAGTTGATTGGCTTACTCAAAGTCACTTGTCATTGATTTCCTTGTGTACATACTAATGCGCGTAGGCCACTCGGCCCCTCAGCCACGCTACTCCTGGCAGTAACCTGATTTAAACTTTGCTTGTCACACTTGCAATTTCATCCCGCATTCGGAACGCCTGCTCCACGGAGCTCATCACTCCCACCTTGAACAATCATCTGGCTTTCGAATGTTATTGAAAACTTTGCTTCCACTGGCCATTGTGAGAAATTACAAACACTCACAAACTACCCAGAATATACATTCATGTATAAATCTGAAATGAGATATTTTGAAAACCTAGCAGGCGTTGGCCAATCCCCAAGAATATTCTGACATTGTTGACGTTTTCAAGTGGTGCCTTTCAACTCGCCCCCCTCACTGCCCCGCACATGCCCTCTCGGCGACATTTTGTAATCTTAGCAATACACAAAATACTGCGGGAATTCTGCAGGTCAGGCAGCGTCCATGCATGGAAGTGAACAGTCCATGTTTGAGTCCGATAGCTTTCATGGGGACTGGAAATGAAATGGGATGTAGGCAGATGATTTATTGATTTGACAGGTGCAGGTTGTTGTCCTGTAAAATTCAGAACTCAGGTTCCCTCGTAAGCAGCTGCGTGTCCGAGCACATTTCTGAGATCAGGGAGCGGCTCTCAAACTGAAATCAACACTAATCCGTTCCTTAAAAAACAGTCATATTCAGAAGTGAACAAAGTCGCTTTAATATTGTAAATAAACGTTTCTGCTGCAGGCACGACCATTCCATACTCTAACGTAATAAAAAAAAAACAAGTCTTTAATTGATATTAGACTCGAGTCATCTACAATTTCCTCAACAAAATATTCTTCACGATTCCTTTTGGTTGCATCTCAACAGCAACATTTTTTTAAAATATAAAAAATACAACAACATTATCTACAGAATGGAACTGTTACAATTTCTACTTACATTTTCAATGCTCTATGTGGAAGCGTGAGGGTGAGTATGAGGAGAAGAAAGAGACTGAGGGTAAGGATTGGAATACGGTTTATGCTGAGGCGAGAGCGATTTTAGGTTGAGAGTGGGGCGGTCGTAGTGTGAGTAAGAGTGAATGTGGATGGGGGAGGGTGAGCGTGAGTTTGGGGATGAGTTTTAAGGTGATGTTTAGATTTAGCAGTGAGAGAAAGAGGGTGATGGGGAGTAAAAGCGGAGGGTGAGGGGGAGGGAGTGGAAAAGTGAAGCTGAGAAGAGTCGCCGGGGCAACGGAGGGATGGGGAGAAAGTTGACGGGATGGGTGTGTGGAAAGTTGATGATGAGGTAGACGGTTATGGTGAGAGGGAGAGTGGGGCAAATACGGAGAGTGAGGGTGGGAGTGCGTGGTGAGTGTGAATGTCTGAGGGATCGAGGACAATGGGATGTCTAAGATGGGTAGACAGGAGGGATGGATGAGAGGGAAGTAAGGAGAGGAGGAACGTTGACGGATTTTGTTAGGGCAGTGTGGCAGTCGGGGTGAGAGAGACGAGCGTGAGGCAGAACGAGAGAAGGAGTGGGGTGAGGACGAAGGGGTGAGCATGAGCGATCGGTGAGTGAGAAGAGCAGATGGTGAAAGGGAGGGTTGAGTTGAGAGGGATGTAGAAGAGGGAGGTGTGAAGGAGAAGGTCAGTGAGAGACAGGTGGGAGAGAGAGGCAGCAAACAGGGAGGGATGTATGAATGTGGCGAGGAATGGGACGTGATGGTAAAGGGCAGGTGGAGGGAGGTTTGACCAGTATTGTTAAACTAACTATTTATTCATTCCACATCAACATGGATTTCATTCCTGGCTGTTCACAAGTCACCGAACAAGTCCGCGGTGAGATTATATTTCCTTGTCTCATCTCGGTATCGCACACCGGGAGATTTGCCACGCAATGTTCCCTTTCTCCATGTCCTACATGGATAGTTTTACCTCACACGATTACCAGTCTCTATATCCCAACGCACACAATTTATAGTCTCCGTATGCTACACGGGAATTTTATCGTGCATAATTCCGAATGTACCAAACTGGGAGGTATACTGTGCACGTTTGCTGGTCTCTGCCGAACTGTTAGTCTACCGAGACCCGTTACCTGGTCTCCCTACTCCTCCCACCCAAGTACTTATCCAAATTTCTGAAACAGATGTTAGTATCGCTGACAAGTCGGGATGAAAATTTTCCACGCACCAACCACTCTCTGAGTGAAAAAACCTTCCTCTAATATCCCCCTTGAACTTCCCTCCCATTAACTTAAAGCCATGTACTGAGCAGTGGTGCCCTGGGGAAGAGGCGCTGGCTGTCCACTCTGTCCATTCCTCTTGACATCTTGTACACCTCTATCATGTCTCCTCTCATCCTCCTTCTCACCAAAGAGTAAAACCCTAGCTCCCTTAATCTCTGATCATAATCCACACTCTCTAAACCAGGCAGCATCCTGGCAAATCTCCTCTGTACGCTTTCCAATGCTTCCACATCCATCCTATAGTGAGACGACCCGAACTGGACACAGTACTCCAAGTGTGGCCTAACTAGAGTTTTATAGAGTTGCAACATTACATCGCGTCTCTTAAACTCTATCCCTCGACTTATGAAAGCTAACACCCCATGAGCTTTCTTAACCACCCTATCTACCTGTGAGGCAACTTTCAGGGATCTGTGGACATGTACCCCAAGACCCCTCTGCTCCTCCACACTACCAAGTATCCTATCCAAACTTGACATCCATGTACTTATCCAAACTTCTCTGATAGATTGAAATTGGAATCGCATCCAGCACTTGCGCTGGCAGCTTCTTCTTCTACCGTCTCACCACCCACTTTACCTTTCAACCTGAACCCGTGACTTTTAGTTGTATTCCACAAACGGAAAAAAAAACTGTTTGTATTTACCCGATCTATAATTAATCTTAATTGTGTAAACCCTAATAAAATGCCCCTTAATCTTCGGCGTTGTAAGCATTAAGTTTCTGACCTATTCGATGTCTCCTTATAACACAGATCCTCCAGACCTGTCAACATCTTTGTTTTTTTTTTCTGTACTCCATCGATCTTGTTTACATCTATCCTGTCGGTAAATGACCAAATCTGTACACTTTACTCCAAATTAGTCCTCACTAACGCCTTATTCTGGCAACAAAGAGAACCAGTGGATGTTTTATTACTGCACTCAATTGCTCCCTGAACATTTTCTGGGTGACGGCATAAAGAGCCGTGTTTGTGCAGCAGCTCAGAATCTGCAGCATTGAGCCCAGATCTCGCAGAATTTCAGGAGCAGGAATCGATGTATAATATTTTAAAAGCGGGACCCATGCGGAATACACAGTGTACGGTGCCCAAAGCAGGACGAAATTGCCAGAGATGATCAGCAGTAAAACGAGGGATTTCCTGCGGCTCTCCATTTCCGGGTCTCTGCCACCCTGTCCCTTGTCAGCACCCCGGAGTCTCCTGCGCCCTCTGCTGCTGACTAAAACATACCTGACGGTTAATCCATTCGTCAGAAGAATCAGCAGGAATGGGATTACAGGGGTGAGGAAGAAATTAAATAAATCTATTAGCCTCGAGATATATGGGGACAAAGACCCGGAAGGCAAGCAAATAAATGGAGCAATCATCAGTGCATAATAACCTGCGAGCAGAAAATACCAGTAAATGTTCTTTAAACAGCTGATCACCGTCACTGTCCCCAGAATCAGAGCCGCTGTTTTCCTGATACAATATTTTGATTTCAGCTTTTGGCAACATATGGCCACGAATCGATCAAAGGTGAAAGTGACGGTGAACCAGACGGAACAATCGGTGGCGATGTAAAGCAGAACGGCATGTATATTACACACCGGTGTAGACAGAGACCAGAAATAAACGTCGAATGGCGCGTAACTATTCGGAATCTTGCTCAATATGAGGTCCAGGACAACGACCAGAAGATCTGCTGCTGCCATGGCCACCAGGTAGCAAGTGACAACTCTAGAGAGACCACACTTTCCTCTGGACAGGATTAAAATCGTCACCAGATTCACTGTGAAAAGCATAAAAAAATCAGTCAGTACGCATCAGGAACCGTTCTCCATTAAATGGACATATAATTTATCTCATGTGTTTCTGTCCTTAGTCATGTGAGAACGTCATTGCACCTCGGGAGGTATTTATTCGTAGCGAAAAGCGATTATTAGAATCCAATGACAGGTGAAATTAGTGAAGTGTCGAGCGGAATATTTGCGGACAAATATCACCCAAGAAACAGCATTAAATACGAAACATAACGATCACTGATGATTGGACAATTTCGTACATGTTGAGGGAAAAGAGGTCGCTGAGGCATTAAATACTAACTTCGCTGAAACGTAATTGCCATTGGATAAATGTTCACAACACTGACTCTGTTCAGATCAAGGGCAGGCTTCTGCCCTTGATCCTGATAAAGTAATGTGCAAAAGTCTTACACATATGTAATATAGCTGCCGTGCTTAAGGAATTTGAACAGGACTGTCTTTATCAACGTAGAGCGTGTTTGCAAATCTGGCGGGAGCAAACAATGTTGGTAAAGGAGAGGGTGGAGATGTGTAACTGGTGACAGAATAGGACTGCCGGGGCGGTTTGGCGCGGGTGCAGACATACCCAGTCCTGAGTCACCAGGCAAGGAAATTTCATTCCAAACAATAATTTATTGATCATTACAGAATGTCTCGACAGTGCTTCCCGCTCCCTCCCTCTATCTTCTCCTTTTCCCAACCGTGATTCCCCTCTCCCGGCTCTCTTCCCACTGTCAGTCAACAGCAGAGACATATCAGTTCAGGTTCATCATCACTCTCTTATGTCACTGAATTAATTATTTTGTTTGCAGCAGCATCACAGTGCAATGCATAAAATTACTGCTGTACTGGGCAAAGGTCTTTGGCATCCTAACTATCCGAATTCTCCTCTATCCTAAACATTAACCAGTGGGGTTCTGTCACTGATTATCCTGTCAGCAGTAGCTCCGTCGAATTCGCTCACTGAGCGAGTGTGTCAGAGCTGTGGTACCGAACCAAGTTTCACACGACCCATCAACTGATCAAAAACAGCCGAAATAAAGCTTGGAGAAACTGGTAGACCTTCAGGAACGCTGAGTGGAAGAGCTGACTTTCCTGCATCAAATGATGTGATCACACACCGAAGGTTACCTGCTCAGATCGTACTCACTCGGAATAATTCCTGCAAGGTACTTTATCCCCTTCAGAAACACCTGCCTGTATTAGTGGCATTTCCACCACTCTTAAGCATTTTATTCCATTCCTTACGCAATGTTATTTAGCCGCAGCCGTGATCCCCTTCTATCACCAATTCAAAGTAGCTCAGTAAGAATCTCGTGGGCTTTTCGCAATCTTTTAATTTGCAGATATGTTATAAGTTTTGAGCAAGGAATGAGTTCACAGTCCAATACAAACTCCGATGATAACAGAACTATCAGTTCAGGACATTTTTGTATTGCAATAGGAGAACGCAATCAGTTTTAGGCGACGACTACCGTAAATCACTGAGTCAAGTGCGCCCGCCAAATATCAGTACGAAGATTGGCATTTTACAAACGTTGAATTCCAATCGTAGGTATAACTATGATAGAGACAAGTTACGCCGAAGCTTATGCTGTTGATATGAGGATCATTTTGTTTTTAATGACCAGAGAATGAGAGAGGCGAGAGGATTCACAATAGCTTAACTCTTTGAGGAGAAGACAAATAATGGGCCGTTTCTCTTTTCTTTCATTATTACACAATTCCACCATAGAGTCAGAGTGACAATCTAAAAGGGAATCAAGGAAAATAAAATATTTACTTTGGTGGAGACAGGAAAGGACAATGGGGAATTCTGAAGGAGCGGAACAATTGATAAGTTTAGATATTGTGGAGATGGATCTGCAGTGGGTCAAATGCCAGCAGAGAACCGCGAGGAAAGGATCAGGGATTCTCTTGACCTCCCGAGAGTTTACGCATAGACAGCTGGCCCTGGGAGAAGTGGAAAGAGGGAATGATCTGTTTATGACATGGTAGGCCCGTACGAAGTTTCAGCACCCCTGTGGACTGTCTCTGTTGGGGAGTGACCCTGAGGTGCAGATGACACAATCCGAACAGTTGCCTGCAGGAATAGTGCGGATTTGGATCTCAGATTACGGTGACCATCGCAAGTAGATAACAGAGCAGTTGTCTCCAGGAATATTGCCAATATTAAGATCAGATTAAATTCAATGGAAACACAACGCGAGGAAACACCTTGATTCTGCACCAGATATTCCCGAGGCGGGGATGGTGGAAATAAAATGAAGCAACGTCTACAGATACAATATGTCAAAACCTCTGCCCTAAACCAATTTGAGGAAAGATTGAACACTGTTTATCGGTCAGATCATTGACTATTAAATCGGAACATTTCTCAAAGCCGCAGTGGACAGCATCGGTTGTAGATTTTAAAGTGCCGAAGATGTCAGGTCTGCTGTGTGACAGCAGCAGTAATTTGACATTCGTTGTACACATTGGAATGAAAGGAAAGCAATTAAATATAGTTGCATAATTAAGCTTTGGAGAGAGACTCACCGGGAAGAGCAACTATAGCGAGGACGGGGTAGTAAATCACCCGAATTACTTTTATTGCATACACGATTCGAAAATGCAAGGTAATCCACTCATCATCTGCAAAGATAAATTCAGCAGCCCAGAGAGGATTCTGCCGAATTGCTGTTACATTCCGCACGGCTGTTCGTCGACTCTGATCCATTCTGGAGCCAGCAAAGCTTCTTTCCCCAAAGTATGCCCTCTCTGTCCCGCTTGGTGGATCCTCCGGTCGCTGTCAGTGCCGGGGCGGCTGCTCACGTTGACACTGAGAGAACTCGGTGAGTCTGACGGCTATTAATATGAGAGAGAAACAATCTTGTGACGTCGAAATCCTCCGTGGAATTTACATTATTTCTATTCTGTCAAATGACAGATGCAGTTAACCCTTTTTGCATAGCAGCCGAGCGGCTGGTGTGGGGATTTTATTTTAAATAATTTCGATCATGAAAGTTGTATATCCATAATTTGTTTAGAAATAATTCAGCAGATTTAACAAAATATTTAAGCGATTATGCGGATGGACACCCTTTATTTGCTGTGTTTGTGCCCGTGTTTGTGGCTGTACCATTTTTACCCTGCTCAAGCATATTTTAAATGTTATTCATAAACCTGTTGCACCCACGTGATCGATCCATATACTTAAGTAAAGCAGTTACCCATCCTTCCCGAGTAAATATCTGCACTCACCCTGTCCATTAGTGCATGACCCGTGAGGATCTGATCAGCGACGACTCTGCAGAAGCAACAAACTTATCTATGTGGTTAGTGATAGACGGGGAGCGGCAGGAACTCCGCCGGCCTGGTCCGTGTGCCGAGGGGAGTGTTTGGGCAGATCCAGAAGACTGTGGTTCACATCTCTCCCCAACTGCTGAACTCTCTTTATTCGAACCCTGAGACATTTCTCCCCTATTCGAGCGGCAACTGGTTTATATTTTATTACAAGATATTTTGAATAATTGTACGTCTTCACTGGTTAACCTTTAGTTACATACTCCCTCCTTGCATCTTGTCGGACGGTTCAGCATTCAGTGTACTTCACGGCCGAGTATGCTCAAACAAACACCGAGAACAATATTTCAAACGTTGTGTAGCTGTGTACGGAACACGTGGGAATTCAAACCTTTGCTCCTTGGAAACAAATATTGGAATGAGCAAAGTTTCTGTCATCACCTGACATTATCTTCACTCCTACATCCGACCTTCCATCCAGTGATACATCAATGCTATTTATTTCATCTCATTTGTAGTATGCAGATTGTTGTCTAATCGATATTGACATCCTGATGAACGTCTTTTGGCAGAATATAATCCATTAAATAAGGCTAATGAAATATAAGGTAAAAAGTGAAGGTAAATGTTCCTTCAATTTTTTTTTTTTTACCGCCGCGCAGACCAATCATTGCTCTGAGTAGGAAATGTGTACATAGTCTGAAAGCTCCGGGGCTATTTGTTTATTGTAATGTTCATACTATGAATGTTCAAAATGAAAACTGAAACATCACATACTTTGCTTTCATTTATTCCTTGAAGGGTATAATGAAATACCGCACAATAAAGACAACCTTCCGCATTTAGAACATTATCCTCCTTAACTTCCGCCACCTTCAACAGGACCCCACCAGTAAGCACATTTTTCCCTCTTTACCCATCTCTGCTTTCCACAAGGATCTTTCCCTCTGCGACTGCCCGGTCCACACGTCCCTCCCCACGGATTTTCCACCCGGCACTTATTCCTGCAAGCGTAAGTCCTACACCTGTCCCTACACCTCCTCTCCCACCACCGTTCAGGGCCCCAAACAGTCCTTCCAGGTGAGTCAACACTGCACTTGTGAATCCGTTGGGGTCATCTAATGCATCCGGTGCTCCCGGTGCGGTGTCCTCTACATCGGTGAGACCCGCCCGAGATTGTGGGACCACTTCGTCGAGCCCGTCCACTCCGTCTGCCACAACAGACAGGATCTCCCGTTTGCCACCCACTTCAACTCTGCTTCACATTCCCATTCGGATATGTCCATGCATGGCCTCCTCTACTGCCATGATGAGGCCAAACTCAGGTTGGGGGAGCAACACGTCACATACCGTCTGGGTAGTCTCCAGTCCTTTGGTATGAACATCGAATTCAACCTCCGGTAATTCCTTCCCTCTGTCTTCCCCCATCTCATTTTCACACTGCCTCCTCTTCCAGCTGCGTATCACCGCTCTCATGATTCTGCCTTCTTCTACTACCCATAGTGCTTTCCCCTTACATTCGTGCTTCACCTTTCCTGCCTATCCCCTCCCTGCCTCCCCTTCCTCACCCCTTGATCTTTCCTCTGATTGTTTTTTCACGTGGCACCTTCTTTATATGGCCACTGCCCCTCCTTCTTCAGTCCTGACGAAGGGTCTCAGCCCGAAACGTTGACTGTTCGTTTCCATGGATTCTGCCCGACCTGCTGTGTTCCTCCAGCCTGTTTGTACGGCGGTGGTAGAGGCGGAAACGATAGGGTCTTTTATGAGTTTCCTGTATAGGTACAGGAGCTTAGAAGAATAGAGGGCCAAGGATAACCCTAGGTTAAACATAAGGTAAGGACAAGTTCCGCACCGCATTGTGGGCCGAATGGCCTGTATTGTGCTGTAAGTTTTCTATGTTTCTAAAATACCAGAAACGTAATGCCTGAGCCTTCATTTCTTCTTAGCGAAGCCTCTTGAGCAAATCTTCAAATCCCCACTTGAATACTGACCAACTCACCGAATTGCGTCTCCCGCAAATGAGGCTCTGCTTAAGTATAGCTTCGTTATATAAATGTTCCATATCACAAACTTGTCGTCAACTTCCTGCAAGTCCTGCGCACTTTTATGTGGTACACTGTTCCTGTAACACGCAATATATCTGATTTGAAGTCATACTGAGAATCTGACAGTAAACTACTGACCAATTAGAACGGTGACATTAGTTATATGTACAGTGAGTGTGCTGTCCTGCTAAGAGAGTATCCCTTTGGTCTTGAGAACGGTCGGTAATCGGTCATTGTATTCTTCATCATAACCGGAAGCTTTATATTGATCTGGTTAATATGGGGCATTTCATATCTGCTGACGCATTGCAAAGAATCCTCATAACTCTGACATTGATCAGATTTAAATGGTAGAATCCGCGGGAACGACGCTGAAGGGCATTTACCTTCAGATTCCACATATTGAGCTCAATAATCAGTTCCTCGGTCTTGTTGCCTTTCAGTCAGAGGGTCGGAGGTTGTTGTTATGGCACCACTCAGCGAGATTTTGAAACTTCCTCGGATATGCTGATTTCTTACCAGTATTGGGATATTCTGATATAGCCTGGGATAGTCGTGTAGCCTCAATCTTGAAAATGCCATTGCAGCTGTTCATAGTCACAGAGTTACAAATGAAATCTCGTGGAGGAGGGATTTCAGCACAAATACAGGGATACACCTGGACTGATAGAGATTGTGGAGGAGATTTTGCCAATCTTAACTGAACTGGGTCTGCAGGTTATAACAGGGTGCCAAAATCATAAAGGCTGATGAATACAGGAGTGGAAGATTTACCTCTGTGTCCTCGAAGGAGACAGAAGAAGGTATATGTTATTGTAATGCAATTAAAGTTTGGCAGGTTCGATGCTGATGGTTTGTCAGAAGCGTGGCTGAATGAAGTTCATAGCCAGGAATTAATATCCAAATATGCATTTTGTATCGAAAGGACAGGAAGGTGTGGATCTAAAGATCTTGACGATTGTAGGGATGGTTTACAGCGGACTAGGATCGGCGATTGTAGGGATGAATTGCACCAGACAGAATAGCTTGAGAATGTAGATAATGAGGAAGAGGAAATGCTCTCGGAAAGCATCAAGTTGGATAAGTCACCGGGACAGGACGGGATGTACTGCAGGCTACTGTGGGAAGCGAGGGATTTGATTGCTGAGCCTCTGGCAATGATCGTTGCATCATTAATGAGGAAGGGCGAGGATTGTAGGATTGTGGATGGTGTTCCTTTATTCAAGTAAGAGATTAGAGAGAGTCCAGGAAATCATAGATCTGTGTTTCTTACTTCAAAGGTTGCTAAGTTTATGGAGAAGATCAGGAGAGGCAGCAATTATGAAAATTTGTAGAGGCATAATATGATTAGGAATAGTCAGCACGTCAAAAGCAGGTTGTGCCTTACGTGCCTGATTGATATTTTTGTGGATGACTAAACACATTTATGAAGGTAGAGCCATAGATCGAGTGCATCTGGATTTCAGCAAAGCATTTGATAAGGTACCAGTCAAGGCTTATGAAGAAGGTAAGGACACATGCAATGCAAGGGGACAATGCTTTGTGGATAAGGAACTGGCTTGCCCACAGAAGGCAAATAATGGTTGTAGATGGATCATATTCTGCATGGATGTCGGTGATCACTGGTGTGCCTCAGGGATCTGTTTTGGGACCCCTACTGTTCGTGATTTTTATAAATGACCTGGATGAGGAAGTGGACCTGGAAGGGTTACTAAATTTGCTGATGACACAAAGGTTGGGGTGTTGTAGATAGTGTGAAGGGCGGTCAAAAGTTACAGCTGGATATTAAGAGGATGCAAAACTGGGCTGACAAGTGTTAGATGGACTTCAACCCAGATAATTGTGAGGTGATTCATTTTGGTAGATCAAATATGTTGGCAGAAAATAGCGTTCATACTCAGACTCTTAGCAGTGTGGTTTCCGAGGGATTGTGGGGTCAGAGTTCATGGGACACTCAAAGCTGCTATGCAGGTGGACTCTGTGGTTAAGAAGGCATACGGTGCATTGACCTTCATCAACCGTTGAGACCTCGACCTTTTCTCCTTGAAGCGACGAAGGATAAGAGGATGTGACGAAGGACGAAGGATCTGATAGAGTTGATCGTGTGGATAGGCAGAGGCTTTTTTCCCAGGGCTGAAATGGCTGGTACGAGAGAGCATCGTGCTTGGAAGTAGGTACAGCGGAGATGTCAGGGGTAAGTTGTTGTTTTTTTGATAGGAACTTCCAGAGAAAGTTGCTAAATCAGAAACAATTCCATTCCTTAATAGAGACTTTGACAGATAAACAGATATATTGAAAGTGAAAGCCGCCAAGAGAGTCGCAGGTCTCCCTTCCCCTAACAATGACACTTACCAAGAGCATTGCGGACTTAGGGCGCAAACCAATGTTGAGGATCCCTACCACCCATTCAACAGTCTGTTTACCTCTCTACCGTCAGTACGAAGGAACTGAAGGATTGGTACTGGGTCTGCCAGACTGGGTAACATTTTCTTTACTCAGGCTCTGAGGTTAACGAATATCTTCCTAACACCGAGCTGTTGTCACCCGGCAGCGAGATTCTAGCTGTTTATTGTACAGTTTACTGATTACTATGTACCCATGGTGAACATTACACATATTTGGAATTATATTTTCATATCATATTTGTGGTAATATTTGGTTAATGCCCTCTGTGTGGTTTTCTGATGGGTGGACGTACCTTGGTCCAGAGGAAAGGTGTTAGGTGTGATTGTATCTATGTAAAGTCAATTGACAATAAACTTAAACTTCAACGTGACACATAAATATGCAGGCTTTGAGTGATAGGTTCCTAATGCCGGTAATCTGCATTGGAGTGGATCGGCAAGATGGTCAGCATGGCCAGGACTGAATTACACACGTACGTTATCACCTTCGACCTATTTCTTCGAAGTACTGTCTCAAATCATATTTATTTAGTTTTTCGCTGATATTGAACTTCTGTGCTACACAATGCACTGCACTTGAACATATGGAATTCAGAATGACAAATAGAAAGAGAAGAACAAAAATGGCGTGAGACTGAGCATGAGCACGAAGGGATGGAGTACAGAAGGAATTAAAAGGAGAAATATTGCGAAACAGTGAGGAAGAAGGTTAGAGTAAGGTATGATGACAAATTCTTGTCAAGCGGCAGCTGAATTTAAATAGCAGGAATAATGTCTGGCAGAAGACGTTGAACGGGGTATTTCATGTAAAAGCTGAAAGAGAACAGCGTTAACACGAGACATCAGAAGAAGTTGTCGAAAGAGAGGATACATCGTAATCGGCTTCTATTGTTGGGCTCTCATCATTCCTCTGCTCATTTAATGATGTTTGCAATTTGGACAAAGGGATATTTCACCATATTCTTTACCTGCTCCCTGAACGTCGCCTGGGTTACAGCGTAAATACACGTGTTCGTGCAGCAGCTGAAAAGCTGGAACATGAATCCCAGTTCTTGCAGAAACTCCGGAAAGTACGCTGGCCTCAGCCCCATAAAGCGGAGCCGTGTGATGATAGAGCAGAACATGAACAGTGACCATAGCAAGATAAAATTACCAGAAATGGCAAACAATAAAATGATGGATTTCCTTCTGCTCGCCATCTCGGAATCTTTTAGAGTATCTGCAGTACACTGTCCACGGAGCCGCCTCAGTGCCCTGCTCGCCACTATAATCTGTCTGACGGTCAAGGTGTTGAAAAGCAGGATCAGAGCAAATGCTACTCCAGGGGTAAGGATATAATGAAAGAGTTCTACCGACCCCCAGGCAGACGAATTCGAAATACCGTACCTTGCGTTACAAAACCACGGGAAATTCCAGAGTATATAATTACCAGTGAACATAAAATACCAGAAGATATTCTTCAGACAGCTCACAACAGCTCAGAACCACAATCACCCTTCGCGCGGTGCAATACGTTGCTCTCAGTTTCTGGCAACAGATAGCGACGAAGCGATCAAGGGTGAAAGAGACGGTGAACCAGACGGACCAATCTGTGGCTGCGAACAGAAGGACGGCGTGTATATGACATATGCGGATTCTGGCCACGAATTGAAATTCTCGCCAATAAACAATGGGAATCTGTCTCCATATCAGGACCAGCAGATCTGCCACCGCCATGGCCACCAGGTAGCGAGTAACGCATTTGGAGAGACCGCATTTTCCACGGAACAGGACTACGATCGACAGCAGGTTAACTGAGAGGAAGGACATAGAACAATAGTATCCTATGCTCCAAAACATGCATAGGTTTGTTTCAATGTCTGTTTTTTTAAATTCACAAAATCTGCTGGTAAGACTGCATGTGCGGAAATAGAAACGAGTAATCGTTTCTGATCGATCCCTATTTGAACATATTCGAGCAGTGCTGCCGCAAAAGAAAACAATGTCCGTGTCATATGCCAGAGATAGTTAACCGGTTTTCCATTCTGATTCGGATTCCAGTCCTAATTCTCAAACTGATTAAACGTATATAACGATCAGATAATTTTATATAACTTTCATAACTTTATTTCTTAATGAAATCTGTTCTTTTTATTGATGAGGCTGGTATGGTTAGATATCTCAGAAAGCAAATACTCTTTCCTGAACATTTCTAAACTATTTTCTCTATTTAAAAAAAGATGCATTTATTTATTAATTTCGTTCTTTTAACATGAGCCTTGAACTTGTTCTGTCAAAAATGTCGAACAAAGATGAGGTCGACTGTCCCGCTTCCAGACAGATACAGTTACCCCCGGTTTTTAGTTACGTGCTACTTAAAATCAGGTCTGAACCCGTTACAGAATACGAAATGTAAATGCTGGTTGTTTCTGCCTGATCAAAATCGTAATGAGTAAACAAAAAACACGCAAGCGTTGTCGGAACTCTGAGCAGGATATCAGAGGTGTGACCAACGCCATCAAGTACACAAGATGTTCTCTATTACATCGGTGCCCTGCTGCAACACCAAATGAAGATCGATTTGATGATTCTAATAATGACGTCGGCAGAGTCAGCAGAACGAACAGGAAGCGCACAGTGTTCAGATAATATCTCAGAACATGTCACTCCGAACAACTCGGCAAGATGGGATAACGATTATTTGAAAAAAATCTCCATCATCTCCACGAACAAGTAATGAATGTAAAATATCAATTGTCTCTGAAATCACAATATTAAATTTCTAAGATAACTTCTACAGTTGGCAGTTGTGATGGACGCTGAGATTGCGATTTTCATTCATATCAGAACATCCGTTATTCGTCTTCAAGAGTCTCTCCACGCAGTTTATATATATCTAATATAAGCATTTCTACATCAGTGTTCCGTTTGTATGGAATCAACCGCCTGATAAATGTTCTTACCAGGAACTGCAGTAGCAGCGAGTAATGGATAATATATCCGTTGTGCTCTCAAGACGTAGCTATAAATGATCATGTGGAACGTCATGTTCTTCCCCGAGTGGAACAGCAATTCCGGTAAATTCCGATGGAATCGTTGTCACTGGATAGTTGAAGCAATCTGACAAACGTCCCTCTTTTACAGGAGAGAACATTGAACCGATGACGTAACTGGGTTCCAATGGGACTTCAATGAGTACAGTAAATGAACAAATATATTTAACCGTTTCAAAGCCGAAAATTACAGAGAGAAATATGTTGAACACAATGGCATATTATAATGTATAATGTTCGACGAAACTCCTAGGCAACAAAATGAGAAATTTGTTTAAATAATTTACTTCGCCAGCTCTGTGGGACAAGGCAATTGCGTGAAATTTATCGGGACGGTTGGATATAAGTCTTGCAATGAAGAGGATGTGTTTCATGATGGAATGAATGAATATACCTGCACAGACGGACAGTATCCTGAGATGAATAAATTGAGCTGTTCTCGCATCAGCAGCCCGTGTAGCACCTATATGGTATAAAGCAGGAGATATTCCATACAAGCAGCTGTAATATAGAACCGCACGACAAATATCAACGAGTTGGTACTGGAAAATAAAACTAGTATCACATATTGTTACTACTAACAGAATATTGTTACAGTCGCAACAAATCACGTGTGTGTGTGTGTGTGTGTGTGTGTGTGTGTGTGTGAGAGAGAGAGAGAGAGAGAGAGAGAGAGAGAGAGAGAGAGAGGAGAGAGAGAGAGAGAGAGAGAGAGAGAGAGAGAGAGAGAGAGAGAGAGAGAGAGAGAGAGAGAGAGAGAGAGAGAGAGACTGTCAACACCACCAACACAGAAGTGGTTTGCTAATGGAGTACCAGTGTCCCACCCACTCTACCGGCCTTCACGGTTGGTGATAAAAAGCTGTCAGTAGTGCCATCTTTCAAATATCTGGTGAGCATTCACTCTGAGGATAGCGACATTGACAACGACATCCAGATCCGCAATATACCGGCATCAGCTGCCTTTGGGAGACCTCGGCGTGGAGTCTTTCAGAACAGGAGCCTTCTTCCCTCCACAAAGGTCGCCGTGCACCAAGCGGACTGTGTCACCACCCTGCCTCAATTATATATTCATTGTTGCTGGATTCCGTAACAATAGAAACATAGAAAACCTACAGCACAATACAGGCACTTTGGCCCACAAAGATGTGCCAAATATGCCCCTACCTCCTTTATAGCTGTGAAGCTTGGGTAACCTACAGCCGTCAAATCAGGTCCTTGGAGCGCTTCCACATAAGCTGCCTTCTGCACATCTTGGGAATTACCTGGCGTGAGCGGGTACCTCACACTGAAATACTTGTAAACACAAAATGCAGAAGTATTTGAGGCCATGATTACTCAGCGTCAGCTGCAGTGGCGGGGGCACGTGATCAGGATGCCCCCATGTCGGCTAGCCCGCAGAGTGTTATACGGCCAGCTACATCATAGTCGACGCTCAGCTGGAGGGCGGATGAAGCACTATAAAGATCAGATGAAGAATGCTTTAAGGATGTGCAAGATCAGACCTGGAGACCTGGATGATGCGGCTGCTGACCGTATCACGGCGACAGCTGTGTATGGATTGGGTTCGTATTCTGGAGATGGAAAGAACAACCAGAAGACAGCAGAAGAGAGCCAGGAGAAATGCAGCCATGGTTGCCACCACTACCACGACTAGTACACATACATGTCCCACCTGCAATAGAGCTTATTGGTTCAGGATAGGATTGCATAGTCATCAAAGATCTCACCGGTAAAGGAGTAAACGTCGTCATGGAATTTCGATGGACAACCGAAGAAGAAAAAGTGAGTGAGAGAGAGAGAGACAGAGAGACAGAGAGAGTCCTGCTTGGCATGTGCTGGACTATTGATCCGAACCAATGAAGATAGCACTAATGACGCAGGGTCGTGGTGTCACCTCACCTTCATGAAAAGTGTCCGATTGGTGTTGAAGTTGATCATGTGGGGCTTGCCCGATGTCCCACACTGGCTGCGTGGATTCTCCCTGTGATTATCCAGTTTCAACGAGTGATAATTAGTTAAGTCATTGTGGCTGTAATTTACCTTCGCTGCCTTTGAGACCTCATAGAGACGATTTGCAGATGATAGAAATTATAGATAAATTGTAAACGAGAGGCGGCAGAGGATATTGGATCACTGAAAAACGAAGTTGCAGAGATGGTAATGGGGAAAACCCAATGGTAGATGAAGTGAATAAATATTTCGAATCTACACTGTGGAACAGAAGTACTGTCTGGTGGAAGTTGCAGGTGTCAAAGATCATGTAGGGTGTAACGCTGTCAAAACTGAAGAGAGGGTTCTTTAGAAACGGAATGGTTTGAATGTAGATAGATCACCTGGACGAGAAGGTCTACACTCCAATTTTTCAAAGATGTGGATGCGGAGGTCATGCAGACTTTAGTAATGATTTTTCAATAATCTCTAGAGTCTGGATTGGTTCCCGAAGACGGGAAAATTGCAAATGTCGGCCAACACATTTTTACGTACCCTGTAACTGGGTGTCGACCAGCAGTGAAAGAAGAATCTGTTGGAGTCTCGTGGTACCAAGCTAAAGGTGTTTATTAGTAAACTACACAATACAATATAAAAAATGCAAATGTACATATAAAACAAGTTAGCAGTAATAAACCTAAAAGTGTAGGAATGATAATAATCAATAATAAACAGGCTCTATTGATGCCTAGGGGTAAATTAATTGTCATAGGAATGTATAGAGTTCAGTTCATAAATACTGAAGTAGTTATGGTTGTTGTATTGAAAACGCTGGAGAGGGATAGAGAGAGAGCGAGCGAGATGTTACAGCTACTGAAGCCAAACCTTCGGTTGCTTTCTTAATCCGTCGTATCCTTGTGGTCATTCAGTTATGACCCCTCTGTTCTTCAGCTAGACCGTTCTTCTGTGGTGCACTCGTCACTCTAGCATGAGTGGACACACACACAAGTCCCCACCGGCCCTGCTGTAACACTGTGAGCTTTACTGACCGATCTCCTGGTTCAGTCTCCGAAGCCCCCACCTTTCTGTGGTGTTCCCAACACTCAGTCAGTGTCTACTGGTGTGTCTGAAGGGTGTCTCCCCAGACCTGTCTTTTTATCCCCGCTGACGGGGTATCAGCTATCCATCAACTCTGAATGACTGTGGCCATCAAATCAGGCCACTCCTGCTATCTGTTGAGGAATGCTAACGAGCAAAGTACAGTCCTTAGTAGAAGGTATATAATCCAGGAAGAGTCATAATACAGTAAATCAACAGTCTCTCTCTCCCCTCTTATCTGCAGCAAATGTTCTTGCCTACGCTTTATCTCTCTCTCTCTCTCTCTCTCTCTCTCTCTCTCTCTCTCTCTTCTCTCTCTCTCTCTCTCTCTCTCTCTCTCTCTCTCTCTCTCTCTCTCTCTCTCTCTCTCAATAGCAGCATAACAACAGCAATAGTTCGTAGTTCTCAGGAGGGAGGGGGGAATGGTTAACTCTGCACACCATTGTCCATCAGGTCTGTTCATCACTCATAACAAGATCAAGATGGGAGAGAAGCAGAGAAAAGAAACAATAGGCCTGTTCCTGTGACCTCAAATATTGGCAAGCTGTTGGAGTCGATTATTATGGATGAGATTTCAGGGTACATTGATCCACATGACAAAATTGGCGCCATCAACTTAGTTTCCACAAAGGAAAATCTTGCCGCACAAACTTGTTGGAACTTTTTAAAGGGATAACAAACAGGATAGACAATGATGAGTCCGTTCATTTTGTGTATATAGATTTTCAGAAGACCTTTGACATGGTGCCACATGAGAATGCTTAACCCATTGTAACACAGGAAATAGTCTAGCATGGATAAAGCAGTGACCATGTGGCAAGACACAACGAGTGAGAATAAAGGGAGCCTCTTTAGCAGTGACAAGTGGTGTAAGACTGAGGTCCGTTAACATCTGCCGAACGATGCTAAGGATGTTGTACGAGTCTGTGATGGTCAGTGCTATCATGTTTGCTGTTGTGAGCTGGGGCAACAGGCTGAGGGTAACCGGCAACAGCAGAATCAACAAACACATTCGTAAGGCCAGTGATATTGTGGGGGTGGAACTGGACTCTCTGACGGTGGTGTCTGGAAAGAGGATGCTGTCCAAGTTGCATGCCACCTTGGACAATGATTCCCATCCACTCCATAATGTACTGGTTGGGCACAGGAGTACATTCAGCCAGAGACTCATTCCACCGAGATGTAACACAGTGCGTCATTAGAAGTCATTCCTGCCTGTGGTCATGAAACTGTACAATTCCTTCCTCGGAGTGTCAGACACCGTGAGCCAATAGGCTGGTCCTGAACTTATTTCCACTTGTTATAATTAACATTATTATTTAATAATTTATGGTTTTATATTGCTATATTTCTACACTATTCTTGGTTGGTGCGGCTTTAGCAAAACCCTGTTTCCCTCGGGATCAATGAAGTCTGTCTGTCTGTCTGTCTGTCTGTCTGTCTGTCTGTCTGTCTGTCTGTCTGTCTGTGTTCCTCAGGCGTCTGTGATGGGACCGAATATTTTTTCCGTGGTCTGTCAGTGATAGATTTTATGGCTTTGTTGCAAAGTTTGCAGACTATATGAAGACAGTTGAAAGACAGGCAGTTTTGCGAAATTGAGAGGCTACAGATGGAGTTCAGTTAGGAGAATGGGCGAATACATTGTCCGGAAGTGTAAGGTCATGCACTTCGGCAGAAGAAATAAAAGGGCTGATTATTTTCTAAATCGGGAGAAAATACAAGACACTGAGGTGCAATGGGGCTTCGATCCTTGCACAGGCGTTCCTAAAGGTTAATTTGCAGTTTGAGTCTCTGGTGAGGAAGGGAAATACAATGTTAGCTTTCAACCAAGAGGACTAGAACTTAAAATCACTGGGGAGGCATCACCTAGAGCATTGTAAGTTGTTCCGGTCTCTTTTCATAGAAAGGATTCGCTGCCACTGGAGAGGGTTCGGAACAGATTCAAGAAACTGATTCCTGGACTGAATGGATTGTTATGTGAAGAGCGGTTAATGCTCTGAGCCTTTATGATCAAGAATTCAAAATGAGGGGTAGACGTTATTGTGACCTATCTAAAGGTGAAAGGCTTTGATAGAGTGGATGCGGAGAGGGTGTCTCTTATGATGGGAGAGTCAAAGATAGAGGACAGTGTGTCCGAATAGAGGTATGTCCTTTTAGGAGTATCAGAAGGAGGAATTTCGTTAGCGGGAAAGCAGTGTATCTGCGAATAAAAGGCCGCTGTAGAGGCCAGGTGTTTATACATATTCAAGGTAGAGATTGATATATAGTTTATTGGTAAGGGCTTGAAAGGATGCAGCGATGTGGGGTAGAGTGGCAACGAATACTCCCAAATAGGAACTGAGGTAGTGTTTGTGGGTTAAAAATCCTCTGATATATTCACGTAAAGGAAAATAAGCTTCTTACCATTCCACAAATTACAACTCAAAACGACTTAACATTGCTTGACCTGCCTGCTACCTCTTCTTGCAGTAAACAAGCAAATATTTGTTCCTGTTCATGCTTAGCAATGAAGTGGCAAATGAAATACACTGTTGGAAAGTGTATGATCATGCACGTTGGTGGTGGAAATAAACGGGCAGACTATTATTTACGTAGGGAGAGAATTCACAATGCAGAGGTAATAGGAACTAATAGGGTAATCTCAGGACTGCGTCAGTTGTGAAGAAGGCGAAAGAAATGCTCTTATATTCTTATATAGAATATAAGAGCAGGGATGTGATGTAGAGACTCTATAAGGCACCGGTGAGACCAGACTTGGAGTATTGTGTGCAGTTTTGGAGTCCTTATTTTAGAAAGCATATACAGACATTGGAGTG
The DNA here is from genome assembly GCF_048418815.1 of Hemitrygon akajei. Lineage (NCBI taxonomy): Eukaryota > Metazoa > Chordata > Chondrichthyes > Myliobatiformes > Dasyatidae > Hemitrygon > Hemitrygon akajei. The sequence goes on along the minus strand of NW_027331970.1, from coordinate 1,601,836 downwards.
GGTTCAGAGAAGATTCAAAAGGATGATTCCAGGAATGAAAGTGCACTGCATGAGGAACGTCTAGCGGGTCCGGATCTGTATTTCCTGGAATTCAGGAGAATGAGCGGGAATCTCATAGAAACATTCGAAATGTTAAAAGGCCTGAACAGATTAGATATGGCAAAGTTGTTTCCCATGGTAGGGAAGTCTAGGACAAGTGGGCACGACTTCTGGTTTGAAGGACGTCTATTAAGTTGAGTGAAATCGGGCGGGGGTGTGGGGAAGGTTGTACTCTGGATCTCAGTAGAACTGCAATTATGCCTAGTTCCTGACCAGCTACTTGATTCACGCGAGCAGAGACAAATAGGTACAGTATGAACCGGACATTCACGCACTGTACCAGAGAGTAGGAGATACAGCAGGAACGTTACAATCCTACACTGAATGAATCTACCCGTGGATGTCTGCCTGCCTGCTTATCTATCCTTCTATCAGTTTTCCCATCAGCCTCCCTCCCTCTCTCTCGAAACTAACACTGTATCTCACGTTCACTTGCAGCCATCCTGCATGTTTTCTGCTCGAAATTTAGAGAACTTTAAAAAAAATTATTTAACCAGTCTGTCCATTCCTTTGAAGATGGAAAACTTTCTGCTAAGTTTTCCTTTGATGGATTTCAGATCCCTATAAAAGTCTGTTACATCAGCAACATCGTACACAATACGACAGGAACTCAGCAGAAAGCCGCCAGCACATAATTAGTGTGGCCTTCGATTTCCAAAATCTGCAGACGTTCTGTTTGTTATATTTCCGTGCGTACCTGTAATTCTGTGGGATTTGAGGGACTGAAAGGCAGATCCAATGGTTCGTCTCGGAGAACTCCGTTTGCAGATGTATAATCAGACAACAAAAAATTGATAGCTGTAAATGTGGTTGTTCCGAGATAAAGCTCTGTCTTTGTTATTAGAGCTCCTGCATCATTTCCACCGTATGAAAAAATACTGAGGTAATGCCCAGGAATGTTTGGTGTATTTGTCTTCAATCTGCCCAGTATTTACATCAGAGACAGTGGTGCCGAGTTAAAGTGTTTGTTCAAGTAAGTGTAACTAAGCAAGTAAGTCAGGGGTATAACCATATCTCTGGAGACTGATTCACTCTATAAAGCACGACTGATTGGAATGAATCAGCTCAGAGTGTCCGCCAGAACTGTGAATTCAGGAGCAACAGCATTCACCGATTCTCAGTTAGATGGGATATCCTGTCATCTGGCGGATATGGGATGTTTACTATCCCTTCATTTCAGCCTTTGGAATTCTCGGTAAGCTGAGGTGTCAGCTGCTGTTGGTGGTAAATGTAGTTTAATTCCATATTGTGATTGTTTTTGTCTCTGGTTTCCATTGCCATCTGCCCAGTCCCAGTATTCCGCGTTTCAGGAATGAAGTGGAAAAACCGGGACTGTGGATTTCCGGATTAGGATCAGAAAACAGGAATTTTTCGAATCCACGAACATTTGTGGAATTCAACGATCAGGCAGCGTTCTCCAGCGGTTTGTGATCAATAATGTGATGCTCGGGTCTCTGTGCTTTTCGGTTTTGTAGCAGCTGCATTTCCTTTGCAAATATTGCGTTGGGTCAGCACATGGAGATTAAACCAATTGATTGTCTGCATTTGTATGTCAGCGGTTGTCTGAATTAGGTGTAACAATCAAACCAATACTGGTAGTGACAATTTAGCAAATGTGAGCAGTTCCATGTTGCAGCATGAAACTTGTGTATTTTTGATAAATGTCTGCGCAGTGACTGAATGTGAAGCAGTTGGCGGACAACACAATGTAGTCGTTGCAGAGTTGATTAACACAACCAACGTGTTAATGTTATCACCACCCTGAAATGTATTCTATTATATTGACATCAAACACTGTTACAGACATCTGACTACGGCACCGGATTTACTGCTGGATGTTGAGTTTCAGCATCCTACAGATGGATTGAGTGGGAGGCGTCATGTCTGTCTGTCAGATTGGGTCAGACTGCGCGGTATTGGTTGGAATCAGTCAATGTTTTGTTGTAAAGTCAGTCAGTTGGCTAATGCTGGGATTGAAAATAAACACAAGAAATGCTGGAAACACGGAGCCCCAGGCTGCTTAGATGGAAAGGGAAACGTTATCACACGTGTCGTAGGCCTTCCTGAGAACAGTTCTGAGGCGAGACACTTCAACTGTTTTTTCTCCACATGTTTCGTTTTGTCCAGATGAATGTTTCCAGCATTTCCTGTATTTTGTTCCGTCCTTCGGCTGTTCTGTCGCGGTCGGGGAGCGCCATGGTAATTGATGATTGTCTTATGGAAGAATCCCAACAGCAGCACATGGATTTATTCACGTCATACGCACGACACGCCGAACGTTCGAGAACGTTCCATCCATTAATGACTCTGAGGAGTTCATTACTCAGTTTTAGCTTTGAACTGTCACTTCACATTTCAGTCATTAATATTCGCCTCTGCTCAGTATTTTCTCAACTTGCTGTTCACTGTCTCTGTTCCAGCGAACTTGGTGGCGATTGTGATCCTGTCCCGGGGAAATTGTGGTCTTTCCAAATGTGTCACTCGCTACCTGGTGGGAATGGCCGTGGCCGATCTCCTGGTCGTTATCTTCGATCCGCTGCTGAGGTGGACAGCTTGGAGTTATTTTCCCGGATCATTCCTGGACATCACTCCGGTGTGCAGCCTCCATGATTGGCTGGTTTTTGCGAGCACTGCGATTTCCGTCTGGCTGACTGTCGCTTTCACAATCGATCGTTTCGTGGCAATTTGCTGTCAAAAGCTGAAAGCAAAATATTGCAACGAGAGAATTGCGGCTGTGGTCATCGGGACAGTGAGTGTGCTGGCCTGTTTGGAGAGTGCACCCTGGGCTTTTATATTAGAGCCTACAGAAATAATCCAAGGGGTTCCCTGGGGTTGTGTTCCTAAACCGAGCTACTCTACATCTCCCACGTGGGCAGCGTTTACGATGTTTCACCGCATTTTAACCCCTTGTGTCCCATTCCTTCTGATTTTGCTATTCAATATTCTGACTGTCAGGCGGATTCTAGCGGCCAGTCAAGCTCGCAGGGGGCTCCGGGGACAAAAAAATGGAGAGAATGACAAGGACAGGGAGATGGAGAATCGACGCAAATCCATCGTTTTGCTTTTCAGCATTACCGGTAGTTTCATATTGCTGTGGGTTACACAGGTGGTGTTTTATATCTACGAACGGAGTTCAAAGAGTTTTGTTTTTTCTGTCACTGATCCCCGTTACATCACAGTATATACAGCAGCAATGCTTCAGGTACTCAGTTCCTGCACCAATTCGTGCATTTACGCCCTGACCCAGAGCAAATTCCGAGAGGAACTAAAGAATGCGGCGAAGTACCCATTCAATCGGATTTTGAAACAATGAAACGTTAAAAATAATTCCTGTAAGTCGTTACCATTCAGTTGCTTCCATGTTTCCTATTTTCTGTTTATAGTTGGGTAAATGGAAACAGTGTGATCAACAGGGTTACAAATCAAACACGAGAATATTTGCTGATGCTCGCAATACAAATCAGCACACACGAAATCGGAGTCGCGAAGAAGGGTGTCGACCCGAAGCGTCGACTGATTACTGTTTTCAAAGGTTCTGCGTTGTCTGCTGAGTCTCAGCATCTTACTGCCTGTTGCCTTAAAGTTACTGAACTGCTGTTCACAGCTGATCCCGACGGCTTCACTGGCCTCTGAATCGGAGAGACATCGGTTTTGCAGCCCGCCATTCGCACGATCATAGTGATGCTTGAAATGAAGCCTGAAACATGCAATGATTTGTATTCAGACGTTACCTGCTGGAGATGAAGCTCAACTGATGTCCTTCATTCAAGGGTTTGGCCCTGATTTGTTGTTCGGTAGAGTCAATCCCGTTCATCTGGAGCGGGTAAAATCCAAGCATGAAGCATAAATCCAATGGAGCCTAAATTATTGGAGAGAATTCATCGAGATTGGATTGTTGAGGGTTCAGTGAAAAACAATTAGGCCAATTCTATGTCTTTTGGCGGGCAAGTCGTGCCTTACGTACAAATTGATATTCTTTGAGGAGGGACAAAGCAAGGTCAGCTATGGATGCTGGGTATATGCAATTGTCTGAGGAGCCTGACAAGAGTCCACGTCACAGACCCATTCAGAATGTCACGAGCCCTGGGATTTATCGAAACATGGCTGACTGGATTTGTAATTATTCTGCCCATGAGGCACCTACTGGTTATAGATGGAGCATTTCCAACAAATCTGTTATGGAGCCCTGCTATTTGTGATTTCTGTAAATACTGTGGAAGAGGAAGTGGATAGTTGGGTTGCTAAGTAGCAGGATGGGGCACCACGTGGCTTAGCTACTCCAGCTCGGGGCGTTGGAATTCCTCGTTCAATGCCGGCTTCCTCTGGAAGGAGTCTGTGAGCACTCTGGGTCTCCTTTCCCCTGCTAAATTCAAATAGACCTGGATTAACTGGTCATTATAGATTACCTAGCGACCAGGCTAGGGTTATATTGGGGTAGCTGGGCGTCGTGACTCACCGTGCCTAAAAGAGCTATTACCTCTATATGTTTTAAATAGACAAATACTAAATCAATAAATAATACGAAGGTTGGTGGCGTTGTGAATAGTGTAGAACGTATTTAACGATTATACAGGGACACCGACACGTTGCAGAGCTGGGCTGAGAACTGGCAAATGGAGTTCCATCCGGAAAAATGTGAGGTACTACGGAATGAAAAGTCAAACTGCATTACAGAGTACAGATGGCAGAATTCAGTGGCAATATGGAAAAACGGGCGGGATTTGATCGTGCTTTGGAAGCCCACAGATCCCTTAAGCTTTCCTCATATGTTAATTGGGTGGTTATGAAAGCTTTTGATGTGTTGGTCTTCATTATTCCGGGCATTAAGTTGAAGAGCCGCGTGACATTATTACAAATCTACAACACTCTGATTCACCACACGAAATATTGTGTTACCTTCGGGTCGCCTGATTATCGGAAGCATGTGGTAACTTTTTAGATGGTGCAGAGGGTATTTTAAATGATTCAGCCTTAATTAGAGAACCCGTACGGACCCCTTTTCTTCCCGGGCGTCTCTAAAACTTGGTCGCTAGTCCTCGATGGCAGGCACCAAACGCAGCACCGAAATTACTGCTGTTCTCCAGCCGCGTACGTCTGAGGATTACACACTCTGTTCCCGCCAAACCGATTGAGATTAAGATGTCTCTCGCGTCCAAGTTCTGGATTTTGTGAATCCTGTGTCATTTAGAGCTCGTTGCCAGGAAGTTACAGACCGTACACTGTAAATAATTCAATGCTGTATAAAAATGAATATCAACTTAAATAAAGGGTTACTAAATCAGATACAAGCAAAACAAAAGACCAATTATAATTAAACAGACAACTATGCCCACATTGGAACTCAACTCTTCCATAAGTCATATTCGTCGATTGTGAGTAGTCTCCCGCACCTTGCTCCATCTACCCATGGTCATCACCAGATCGAATCTACGACCCATTGTTCCCTGTTCATCTCACGACGATCAAAGCCAAAGGCTCACACCGGTGTCAGGCACAAAAAAAAGCTTCCTCCGCCTTCTCTCCTGATTGGATGGCTCACATTTCTCAGCTCCCTTCATCTCTGACAACCCAAACACTGTTTCTAAAGAAAGACCATTACATGGGTTATCCTACAACGTTAGCAGTGAAACCTTTACGAGGGAGTTACTCTCTCCCCAAGCTAAACATAATCGTTTTCCCTGGACTTTGAGATAACTGATCCCCCTTCATGAACAAGCCCGATTTTGAAAGGAATTTCGCTGTGTCAGTCCTTCTGATCCAGGTGAAAATGGCAGTTACATATCTCAAAATGGAGAATAGCACAACACAAGCTTTCCGGTGGGACATGGTCCGAACTATCTGGGGAACTCCAGACTCACATTTACTTCTCCGGTCGCATCTTAGTTTGTTTTTTCTGACTACACGGGGATGGGTTTCCCTGTCTGTTACTCTCGCCTCCAGAAAATTCAGACCCCCTTGTCGTTTGGCTAATCTCAGCTTCAGCTCCAGTTATTCTCAAGTCCAGTCTCCCGTAATTTTCGAACCGAAACTCCATCTGCCACAGCTAGGTCCCCCCATTTCACCTGCATTAAAGTTGGTGGAGTTGGGAATCTCTTCATCTGTACTTAGGGAGTTTGCAAAGGACTGCGTAGCCCATTCGCCCATCCTCTGAGTCGGTAATACATTCAGTAGTTAGGTCCTGCCCAGATCTTCCCGCTTCTTGCCCTTCAGCTCTCCCACGTCGCCGAAGAGTCCTGTTATTGAGTGTAGGGACCAGGTCAGTCTCAGGCTCAACACACACCTCTTGTCACAGAGGCTGAAGGCGTTTCCGATGCAGAATCTTAACAAGCCCATTCCCATTCTGTGGTTTCACCCGGAAAACTAATAAGTTTGGCATCTGACTCTCCACTGCACAGGACGCATCCGTGCAGCGATCAACGAACTGATGCATCCCAGGTTTCCCAAGAAGACTCCGTCTCCAGGCATGAGCTGGGAAAACATAACCTTCTGATCGTACCTCTTCTTATTCCCTCAATATTGCTTGGTTGCCGCGACTTCCGCTAGTTCATGGGTCCTTTTCAGTTCTTTCCAGATATCAGACACAAACTTTGTGTGAACACCCTACCCGCCAGTCCCAAAGCAGAGGTTAACGTACAGCCTTTCCTCGCGTCCAAACATCTGGTAAAATTGCGAGTACCTGGTGGCTTCACTCACAGCACAGTTATAGCAGTTGTCCAGATGCCCAATATGTTGAATCCACCTGTTCTTCCAACAGATCTCCAAAATTCCTAGCAAGTTCAGTAATGTCGGTTTGAAGCTCTCGGGCTAAGGATCACCTTGAAGGTGAGAAGGGGTTGTCCTCGACTTGGAGCTCCTGGCTTTCTCGCGATCTCAACTTAGATCAGGGGTGACCACGTCTTTGTTGCAGCCCCTAGACTAATGAACAGCATTACCCCCCACAACAGATCTGCCCCCTTCATTGACTCTTTTAATTCCAGGCGTAATGTTTACTTTTTATTCACTAACTTTGAAAGCACTTCATCAACCGATTCTCCTTTGTCTATCTTACTTTTTACTTCTTCAAAGAATTTCAACATACTTATCAAGAAGTTTTTCCCTCGAAGACAACATGCTGAGAGTAGCCGATTTTATCACGTGCCTCGAAATACCCTGAAAACACATCCTCGATGACCGATTCCATTATCTTCCCAATCTGTGGGGCCGAAAATTTCTGTTCTTCCATCTCTTTCCCTTCTTGAAGAGTGGAGTGATATTTCCAAATTTCCAGACTTCCAGAACCATACAAGAATCCATTGTTTCTAGAAATATCATTACTGAACCCCTCCACAATCTCTTCAGCTACCTGTTTCAGAACTCTGGGATGTACACCATCTGGTCCAGGTGACGTATTTACCTTCATTCATTTCTGTTTCTCCAGAACCTTCTCCCGAGTAATATAACTTTACACACTTCTGACCACTGACATCTGGGCTTCTACCGCTAATATCTTCTATAGTGAAGACTGATGCAGAATACTTATTCAGCTCATCCACCGGCTCCTTGTCCCCTATTACCTCCCCCCAGCCACGTTTTCCAGTGGTCCGATATCCACGTTCAACTCTCCTTCATACTTTCCTCCTTTACAAGAAACATTTGGTATTCTCTTTATTACTAGTTAGCATAACTTCGCATTCCATATTTCGCTTCTCAATTACTTCGTACCCTTTTGTTGCTTTCCAAAAGCTTCCTAATCCCCTAACTTGCCACCATTGTTTGATCTGTAATATGCCCTCCCTTTGGCTTTCATGTTGGCTTTCCCTTCTCATTAGCTACAGTTGTTACATCTTGTCTTTGGAATACTTCTTCCTCTTTGGTACATATGGTTTATCCTGTGCTTTCCGAATTGTTTCCAGAAATTCCAGTCATTCTGTTGTCATCCCTGCCAGTGGTCTTTTCTAAACAATTTTCGACAAACCTTTTCTCTGTAATTCTCTTTTTCTTCTACGGAAGTCAATGTTCATGCCATCAGGTTGGAGGCTACCCAGCTGGTATATAAAGTGTTGTTCCTCCAACCTGAGTGTGGCTTCATCTTAACAGTAGAGGAGTCCGTGGATAGACATATCAGAATGGGAATGGGACGTGGAATTAAAATGTGTGGCCACTGGGAGACACTGCTTTCTCTGGCGGACAGATAAACGGTCTCCCAGTCTGCGTCGGGTCTCAACAATATATAAAAGTCTGCACCGGTAGCACCGGACGCAGTATACCACACCAACCGACTCACAGATGAAGTGTCACCTCACCTGGAATGACTTCTGTAACTTCTGTTAATTTCCCTTCTTAACCCATCCCTGATATATTTAGTTTTTCCTCCCATTTTTTTCTCTCTCTCTGCCCATCACTCTGCCTGTTCTTCATCTCCCTCTTGTACTCCCTTCCCCCTTACTTTCTCCCTAGGCCTCCCGTCCCATGATCCCTTCCCTTCTCCAGCTCTGTATCCCTTTTGCCAATAATCTCTTCAGCTCTTAGCTTCACCCCACCCCCTCCGGTCTTCTCCTATCATGTTGAATTTCCCCTCCCACTCCTACTATCAAATCACTTACTAGCTTCCCTTTCAGTTAGTCCTGACGAAGGGTTTCGGCCCGAAACATCGACAGTGCTTCTTCCAATAGATGCTGCCCGGCCTGCTGCATTCCACCAGCATTTTGTGTGTGTTGCTTGAATTTCCAGCATCTGCATATTTCCTCGTGTTTGCTTTTCAGGTTAACTCCCAATGTCATTCTTCCTCAGCCCAGAGATTAGAAGGGCACAGAACATCTGACAGAACTGCAGTCAGCTCGACTTCTTCAGTCTGCAGAAAATTCAGGGGAAACCTCTTCACCCACAGAGAGGTGACTGTTTGGAACCGATCACCACAGGGAGAGCGAGAGATGAACAACAGGGGAGGATTTAAAAGGACTGATGTGGAACTGAATCACTGGCAGGGTCGAGCCGGCCTGAGTTGTCTCTCTACTGTACACTAGATGTGTTATAAATTCACTAAATACCAGAGACTGAGTTCAAAATAGAACTGATTTATTTGTTTCAGATCCAGAATATTAAACTCCAGTCCCATTAATGGTGAATGTGCAGCAGAAGAGACTCCTCCCATGTCCAGTGACCAGGGTGCAGAACTGGGTGTAGCAAGCAACAGCAATAATTGCAAAGTTCAGCACCGACAATCACTCTCGAAATTGCAATCAGCAACGGCGATGGACAAATATCCAGCATGAACCTCATTGAAACTTCCTCCCCAGTGTGAACCCGGTAGTGTGTCAAAAGGTTACACAACTGAGTGAATCCCTTCCCACATTCACAGCAGGTGAGCGGCCTCTCCCCAGTGTGAACTCAATGATGCACATTTTGTTAATTTTGCTCAGAGAATCTCTTCCCACAGTCTGAACAGGTGAACGTCCTCTACCCAGTGTGCATTCGCTGGTGTACCTGCAGGTTGGATGACAGAGAGAATCCCTTCCCACATTCTGAGCAGGTAAATGGCCTCTGTCCAGTGTGACCTCTCTGATGTACCTTCAGTTGAGATGAGCAAGTGAATCCCTTCCCACAGCCTGAGCTGGTGAACGGCCTCTCCCCAGTGTGAACTCGCTGATGTACCTTCAGTTGAGATGAGCAAGTGAATCCCTTCCCACAGTCTGAGCTGGTGAACCGCCTCTCTCCAGTGTGACCTCTCTGATGTACCTTCAGTTGGGATGAGCAAGTGAAACCCTTCCCACAGTCTGAGCAGGTGAACGGCCTCTCCCCAGTGTGAACTCGTTGGTGTGCCAGCAGATCAGATGACTGAGTGAATGCTTTCCCACATTTTGAGCAGGTGAACGGCTTCTCCCCAGTGTGAACTTGTTGTTGACTGTAGATTGGGTAACGGAGTGAATTCCTTTCCACAGTCTGAGCAGGTGAATGGTTTCTCCCCTGTGTGAACTTGTTGGTGACTCCGTAGGTGGGATGATTGAGTGAATCCCTTCCCACAGTCTGAGCAGGTGAGTGGCCTTTCTCCAATGTGAACTCGCAGGTGAGCCATTAGGTCAGAAGACTGAGTGAATCCTTCCCCACAAATTCAGCAGATGACCAGCCTCTGGCCAATGTGAACTGACTGGTGTGTCCACAGGTGGGAAGTCAAAATGAATCCTTTCTCACACAGAGAACAGTTGGATGGCCTTGCCCAGTGTAAACTTGCTGATGTACCTTTAGTTGAGATGACCGACTGAATCCAGTACCACTGTCTGAACACGTGAATGGGTTACCCCTGTGTAAAATGAAGGCTGTGCCAGTCGTTCAGATGACCGAGTGAATCCGTCCCCACTGTCTAAGCAAGAAGGATGATCGAGGGAATCCCTTGCTCCACTTCGTAAATATCTGGACAGAGACAACAAAACTGGCATGTTGTGCTTGAGATTCCCGTAGATAAATCCTTTGTCATTTTTAACCTGTGAAAAGATTTACAAAATCCATCAACGGGTGTAGGACAACATTTCAAATGAGATCACTGGAGTTGCCAAGGTGTGATCTGACATCACACTGTTACAGTGAAGTTCAACCCAAGTTAGACAGAGAAATAATCTTCTAACTGGGTGCAATGCTGGTATCTAGAATGACCATCAAATTCTCTAATTCTCTTCCTGTCTCTACAAGAATGGGGCATTTCTGCCGTCTCCAATCTGTGACCTGGCTCAGTCTGACTCTCTCCATTCGTATTATTCCCTGGTCCCAGTGAGCTCCACGAGTGTCTAGCCCCACAGTAACTGAAACACTCTCATGCAGATACTCTTTGTGGACGTGCAGCTGGGATTATCTTTTATGCACTGTTAACTTGAAGTGCCACATTTTCATGAAATGTAAATATCTCCTGACCTGGCTGGAGGTATAGTGGCATCAGTGTGGAATTCGGGACGAAAGGTCCAGATTTCAAATCCAGCCAGCTCCCCTGCACACTTTCCAACCGTCGTAAGCTGGTGGTTTCTTTGGAATCTCACCCGACAGAAAGCAATGGCAAACCACTGCTGTAACTTGCCTCGGACGCGGTTACTCATTACATCAGAGAGGCGTGAAGGGAAATCATCCGCTAACCGGAGAAACTCCGGATGCAACGTACCTTTCCTTAAATGTCCCCTACTCAGATGTGTGTTTGGTCTGCACAGCTGTTAAAAGGAATTCCAGTGAATGTTAGTATTATTTAAGGTTCCTGTCACAGTCATGGAAAAGTACAACACAGAAACACCCGTTCGGCCCATCTAGCTTGTGTTGAACAATTTAAACCGTCTAATCCCGGACCCCTGCCATCCAGGTACCTATACAGATACCTTACATGTTGAAATTGAGCTCGCATGCACCACTTGGGCTATCTGCTCATTCCACACCCAGATGACCGTCTTTGGGAAGATGTTTCCCCTCATGTTCCCCTTAATATTTCACATTTCACACTTAACCCATGGCCTCTGGTTGTAATGCCACCCCATCTCAGTGGTAAAAGACAGCTTGCATTTACCCCATCTCTCACACTCATAATTTTTGTACACCTCCATCAAATTTCCCCTCAATCTTCTATATTCTAAGGAATAAAGCCCAGACCTGTTCAATCTCCCCTTATGACCCAAACCCACCAGACCTGGCAATATCCTTGCAAATTTTAACTCTTTCAACCTCGTTTACATCTTTCCTGCAGGTAAGTGACCAAACTGCACACACTACTCAAAATTCGGCCTCGCCAATATCTTGTACAACGTGAACATATAAACCATCTCCTGTACTCAGTACTTTGGTTCATGAAGGCCAATGTGCCAAAATCTTTCTTTCCATTGCTATCGAACTGTGACACCACTTTCAGTGAAATATAGACCTGTATTCCCAGATTTCTTTCCTCTACAACACTGCTCAGTGCCCGACCAGTCATTGTGTAAGACCTACCCTGTTAGGTCCTACCAAAGTGCAACACCTCACACTTGTCTGCATTAAAATCCATTTTCCATTTCTCAACACAATTTTCTAGCTGGTCCAGTTTGCACTGCAAGCCATGATAGTCTTCTCGCAGTCTGCTGAATCCCCAGTCTTGGTTTCATCTACAAATTTGTTGATCCAGCTAATCATTTTATGATCCACATTACTGATATGGCTGACAAACAACAAAAGCTCCAGCACTGATCTCTGTGGCAAGCACTAGTCACAGGCCTCCAGTTAGAGAGGCCACCATCTGCTACCACACTCTGGGCTTCTCCCAAAGCCAGTGTCTCATCCAATTTACTATCTCAACTTGAGTACTGAGTGACTGAACCTTCTTGACCCACCTCCCATATGAGACTTCGTCAAGTGCCTTGTGTAGGTCCATGTAGACAACATCCACTGCCTTGCCTTCATCCACTTTCCTGATACGTTCCTCGAGAGACTCTATAACAATGGTTAGACATGACGTACCATGCACAAAGCCATGTTGTCTCTCCTTAATCAGTCGACATCTATGCAAATATCTATATATCCAGTTCTTGCACATACATTCCAATAATTTTCCCACTACGGATGTCAAGATCACCAACATACAATTTCTTAGTTTATTTTAGAGCCTTTCTTGAACAGAGGAACAACATTGGTTGCCCTCCAATCCTCCAGTACCTCACCTGTCACTAAGAATGATTTAAATATCTGTGCTTATGCCCCGACAATTTCTACATTTGTTTTCAGCATGGTTCTAGGGTACAACTTGTCAGGCCCTGGGGATTTATCCACGCTAATTTCCCTTGAGACAGCAAACATCTCTGCCTCTGCAATCTGTACAGGGTCTATGAAGTTGAGGCTGCTTTGCCTCAATTCTACAGACTCTGTGTCCGTCTCCTGTATAAATATGGATGCAAAAAAATCTCCCTGATCTATTTTGTTACCTCATATGGATTACCATTCTGATCTTCCAGAGGATTATTTTTTTCCCTTGCCATCTTTTTGCTCTTAACATATCTGCAGAATCCATGAGGATTCTCCTTCACCTTGTCTACTGGGCAACCTCATGCCTTCTTTTATTTCGTTCATAAGTGTTCACTTGAATTTCCTGTACCTCACAAGTACCACTTTTGTTCCTATTTGCCTGTACCTCGTATGCAGCTCATTTTTATTGATCTGGGAGATGAAAACCAAAGGGGTGATAGAGCTGCATGGTGGGAAGTGGGGGTAGAGTGTGGTGTTAAACTAAAGTTGCAGGGGGAATGGGAGCCTTTATAGCATAACAGATTGTGGAGGGGTTGTGGAGACAGATGTTGTTCAGTCCTCAGACAAAGTCAGGAATGAAAAAATTGAGCAATTTGCAGTGAATATGCTGAGCCCTGTATATTTCAATGAATGGAGCAGCGTAGAAAAGGTGGATCCGTTTAGGGTGCTGGAAATACTTAATAATGGACGCTACGTTTCAGAGATACCGCTCCCTAAAAATGATAGATAGATAGATAGATAGATAGATAGATAGATAGATAGATAGATAGATAGATAGATAGATAGATAGATAGATAGATAGATAGATAGATAGATAGATAGATAGATAGATAGATAGATAGATACTTTATTCATCCCCATGGGGAAATTCAACTTTTTTTCCAATGTCCCATACACTTGTTGTAGCAAAACTAATTACATACAATACTTAACTCAGTAAAAAATATGATATGCATCTAAATCACTATCTCAAAAAGCATTAATAATAGCTTTTTAAAAAAGTTCTTAAGTCCTGGCGGTAGAATTGTAAAGCCTAATGGCATTGGGGAGTATTGACCTCTTCATCCTGTCTGAGGAGCATTGCATCGATAGTAACCTGTCGCTGAAACTGCTTCTCTGTCTCTGGATGGTGCTATGTAGAGGATGTTCAGAGTTATCCATAATTGACCGTAGCCTACTCAGCGCCCTTCGCTCATCTACCGATGTTAAACTCTCCAGTACTTTGCCCACGACAGAGCCCGCCTTCCTTACCAGCTTATTAAGACGTGAGGCGTCCCTCTTCTTAATGCTTCCTCCCCAACACGCCACCACAAAGAAGAGGGCGCTCTCCACAACTGACCTATAGAACATCTTCAGCATCTCACTACAGACATTGAATGACGCCAACCTTCTTAGGAAGTACAGTCGACTCTGTGCCTTCCTGCACAAGGCATCTGTGTTGGCAGTCCAGTCTAGCTTCTCGTCTAACTGTACTCCCAGATACTTGTAGGTCTTAACCTGCTCCACACATTCTCCATTAATGATCACTGGCTCCATATGAGGCCTAGATCTCCTAAAGTCCACCACCATCTCCTTGGTCTTGGTGATATTGAGACGCAGGTAGTTTGAGTTGCACTATATCACAAAGTCCTGTATCAGTTTCCTATACTCCTCCTCCTGTCCCTTCCTGACACACCCCACTATGGCCGTGTCATCAGCGAACCTCTGCACATGGCAGGACTCCGAGTTATATTGGAAGTCTGATGTGTACAGGGTGAACAGGACCGGAGAGAGTACGGTTCCCTGCGGCGCTCCTGTGCTGCTGACCACCGTGTCAGACCTACAGTCTCCCAACCGCACATACTGAGGTCTATCTGTCAAGTAGTCCACTATCCAATCCACCATGTGAGAGTCTACTCCCATCTCCGTTAGTTTGTGCCTTAAGATCTTGGGCTGGATGGTGTTAAAGGCACTAGAGAAGTCAAGGAATGTAATCCTCACAGCACAACTGACCCCCTCTAGGTGAGAGAGTGATTTGTGCAGCAAATACGTGATAGCATCCTCCACTCCCACCTTCTCCTTATACGCAAACTGAAGAGGATCCTGGGCGTGCCTGGTTTGTGGCCTCAGATTCTGTATTATCAGCCGCTCCATGGTCTTCATAACGTGCGACGTCAAGGCAACAGGTCTGAAGTCATTCAACTCCTTTGGTTGTGGTTTCTTCGGTACCGGGACAATACAGGATGTTTTCCACTGTCTGGGTACTCTTCTCTGCTCCAGGCTCATGTTGAAGATGCGCTGTAGTGGTTCTCCCAGCTCAGTCGCACAGGCCCTCAGTACTCGTGGGGAAACTCCATCCGGTCCAGCCGCCTTGCTGGTACAGATCTTCCTCAGTTGACCTTCCACCTGTGCAGCCGTAATCCTGGGCGTGGGCAAGGTCTCCTGTGAGTGTCCTGAGTACTTTGTAGGCTCGTGCCCAAGATGTAGCTGACTAGATTTGCAACCTTCTGTAGTTTCACTCGGTCCTGTGCAGTAGCCCGGCCACACCAGACAGTGATGCAGCCTGTCAGAATGCTCTCCACGGTAAAACTATAGAAGGTTTTGAGTGTATTTGTTTTCGAGTGCATGTGTGGCAACTTATCAAAAGCCTTCTGAATATCCAGATAAATGTCGTTCAATGGCTGTCCTTTGTCCACCCTGCTTGGTATTTCCTCGAATAGCTCTAAGAAATTTGTCAGGCAAGGTTTCCCTGACAGAATCCATGCTAACTTTGACTTATTTAATCATTAATCTCCAAGTACCCAGAAACATCCTTAAGAATAGACTCCAAAACTTTACCAACCACTGAGGATAGACTAACTAACCTATTATTTCCGTTCTTTTGACATTCTCCCATCTTAAAAAGTGGTGTGGCATTTGGAAGTTGCCAGTCCTCGGGGCCCGTGGAGGATCAAGTAATCCCTGAAAGACTGGAAGCAATGCAGCCGTTCTCTCTTCAGCAACCAGTTCTCTCAGGACTGCGGGATGTTGTCCGTCTGGTGCAGGTGATATTCACCTTCAAACTCTGAGCTTAACTTGCACATTTTCCTTTGTAATAGCAAAGTCACTCTCACCTGCCTACTGACACTCACGGCCCTCTGGGACACTGCTCGTGTTTTCCACACTGAAGACTGATGCACGGCACTCATTATGTTCATCTGCCATTTTATTGTCCCCCATTAGTATCACACCAACATCACTTTCCAGTGATCCAGTATCAACCCTTACCTCCCTTTTACTCTGAATAACTGAAAATTAATTTTGGTATTCTGCTTTATATTATCGGCCAGTCTGCCGACGTATTTCATCTTTTCCCTTATTATTGCTTTGTAGTCGCCTTTTGTTGGAATTTAGAAGCTTCTCTGTCATCCAAGCTCCTACTTACTTACCTGCCTTTCTGCAAATTCATTAGCTATTATGTAATCCTTTACTTCCCATTTCAGTCATGGTTTCCTACCATTTCCAGTTGGGAACTTCTTCCTCTGCGGGGTAAATCTATCGTGCGCATTGAGAACTATTCCCAGAAACTTCAGTCGTTTCTCTCCCGTTATCCCCACCAGTATCCTTTGCAATCCACATAGGCAAGCTCCTCTCTTATGCCTTTGTAATTCACGAGAGAAAATATTGCTTTTTTATTTTTCACTATATCATTTAGCAACAGGTTTTGTCCCTTAAATATTAAAAACGCTGTATATCTTATTATTGTTTATAACAAGTTAAATGATGGGTCTTGGAGGTTTAACTTTGGCATGAAATTTGAGCTGCTTAATTTGAAAATGGTAATTATTAGTTATTTTTATAACTTGAACAATCAGCTCCATAAAAGTGCCAGTTCTTACTCAAAAATCGGCAGAGCACGATGGTTCTCTAATAAAGGAAGTTCTTTGGCAGGCAAAATTAATTATATGTGTTGCTGAAGGTGGAAACCGTTTCCTGAAAGGAACAATCCTGCCTGACAAACCCACTGCAATTGTTTGAGGAAATTACAAGCAGGGCAACAGAGGAGATGCAGTAGACGTTGTGTACTTGGATTTTCAGAAGGCCTTTGACAAGGTGTCGAACATGAGGCTGCTCAGCAATATAAGACCCATGGGATTATAGGGAAGTTATTCTAGCGGGTGGAGCATCGGCTAGTCGACAGAAAACAGAGAGTGGAAATAAGGTGATCCTATTCTGGCTTACTGACAGTTACCAGTGGAGTTCCACAGGGGCCGGTGTTCGGACCGCTGCTTTTTACGATATATGTCAATGATATGGACTACAGTGTTAATGGATGTTTGGCTAAATTTGTCGATGATACAAAGATAGCTGAAGGAGCGGGTAGTGTTGAGCAAACAGAGACCCTGTAGAGAGACAGTTATTATCGGGAAGTGGGCTAAGAAGGAGCAAATGAAATATAATGTTGGGAAGTAAAATGGTCATGCACAGTGGTGGAAGAAATAATTCAAAATTAGAGATAATTAGATTGGGAAATAATTGAAAATGCAGAGATGCAAAGACACATGGAAGCCCTTGGGCAAGATACCACATTGGTTAACCTCCAGGTTCAGTCGGTTGTGAAGAAGGAGAAAGCAATTTTGGTATTCAATACAGGAGATATAGAATATAAGAGCAGGGATGTGATGATGAGGCTCTATAAGGCACTCTAGAGACCACACTTGGAGTACAGTATGCAGTTTTGGGCTCCTCATTTTAGAAAGGATACACTGACAGAGGAGACTGTTCAGAGAAGATTCGCGAGAATGATTCCAGGAATGAAAGAGTTACCGTACGGGGAACGTCCGGCACCTCTTGGGCTGTACTCTCTGGAATTCAGGAGAATTGGGGTGGGCTGATCTCATATAAACATCCGATTGTTAAAGCACCTGAACAGATTAGATGTGGCAAAGTTCATTCCCATTGTAGGGGATCCTTGGACAAGAGGGCAGAAATTCAGCAGAGAAGGACGTCCTTTTGGAACGGAGATGCGGAAAAATTAATTTAGTCAGAGGGTCGTCAATCTATGGCATTTGTTGACACGAGCGTCTGTGGAGGCCAAGCCACTGGGTGCAATTAAGGCAGAGATAGTTGGTTCTTGATTAGCCAGGGCATCAAAAGATCTGTGGTGACAGCAGAGGAGTGGGAATGACTGATGAAGTGGATCAGCCCATGATTGAATGGCGGAGCAGACACAATTGGGCGAATGCCCTATTCCGGTTCCTATTTCTTATGTTCTTATGGGAATTATTTCAAAGAAAGACACCGCACCCAACCCAACATCGCGTCCAAGAAGAACAACACCCCGATCCTCAAACCACCTTCCCCCACCGCGCGAAATGGAACGGTAACATTTACTTCGTGTTCCGAAAGAAACAACCTCTCTCCGCAGGAATAAGGAACATGATTTCCCACAACTTACTCTGTGTGCGTGTGTGTGTGTGTGTGTGTGTGTGTGTGTGTGTGTGTGTGTGTGTGTGTGTGTGTGTGTGTGTATGTGTGTGTGTGTGTGTGTATCTGTGTGTGTGTGTGTGTGCGTGTGTGTGTGTGTGTGTGTGTGTGTGTGTGTGTGTGTGTGTGTGTGTGTGTGTGTGTGTGTGTGTGTGTGTGTGTGTGTGGAGAGCGCACTCTGTAACAGTCATTGCTCTGTGACAAAGCACTCTTTTTGTAAGTAAACATACAGATCTTATAGCCAACCGATACTCTGCTGAGGTAATGTCCCAAGACTTTTGATGTAATTATATTCAATCGAGCCAATGTACATCAGACACAATGGTGTTAACTAAATTGTTTGTTCAAGTAACTGTTACTAAGAAACTATCTCTGGAGACCGATCTTCTGTATAAATCATGGACCTTTCGAATGTATCTGCTCAGAGCGTCTGCCAGAGCTGTGAATCCTGAAGCAACAGAAGTCACAGATTCTCACTGAAATGGTGTATCCGGTCATTACGCGGATACGAGAAGTTTACTATCCTTTTATTTCGGCATTTGGAATTCCCGGTAAGCTGCAGTGCCAGTTGTCGTTGTTGGGAAATGAAGTTTAATTCCAATGCTGGGACTGTTTCTGTCGCTTATTTTCGCTAGCACCTGTCAGTCCCACTGTTCCACATTTCAGGAGTGGAATGATAACACCGATTTGTGGATTCTGATATCAGGATCGAAAAACAAACCGCCTCAGAAATACACCGAGTCGACCAGCATTGTGGAATTCAGCGGGGTAGACAGCGTTGTTACAGCGGTTTCTGTTCAGTGACGGGATGTTCATGTCTCTATGTTTTGGGTCTTGAAGCGGCTGCACTGTATTTGTAAATATTGTGTTTATACAGACTGCGGAGATTATACCAATTGATTGTCTACACTTGTATGCGAGCAGTTGTCAGAGTTCGGCGTAACAATCAAACACGAAATAACACTTTACCAGGTGTAAGGAGTTCCGTGTTGTAGCATGAAACCTGAGGATGTTTGATAAACGTGTGCTGTATGACTGCGTGTGAAGCCGTTCATGGACAACACAATGAAGAGCTTGCTGATCCAATTATCACAACAGACGTGTTACTTCATAGTTACCAACACTAAGAAATTTATTCTTTTATACTGGTCGTTGAATTCCTCTGGCCTGCCTTCGTGTGATGGATTAAACGGGAGGCGTCATGTTTGTCTGTGAGGTTGTGACAGACAGCGCTGTATCTATTGGAATCAGTCAATGTTCTGTTGTAAAGTCAGTGAGGTGCCAAATGGTGGAATAGGAAACAAACTCAGGGAGGCTGAAAACACTAATCCCCAGGCAGTTTGTGTGGAAAGAGGGCTCTCTGAGAGCAGTTCTGGGGAAAAATACTTCAACTGTTTTTCCACATAATCCGGTTTGCTGGATGAGTGTTTCCAGCAAATTTCATATTTCATATTTCCCTTCCACCCTTCGGTGTTTTGACAGGAAGTGCCCTGGAAGCTGCTGTATCAGTAATGGACAACCATCCTGGATGTATTTAATCCATACCAGACGCAGAAGGGACCGGTAGAAAATGTTCCAGACAGTATTGACTCTGAGGAGATAGTTGCCATATTTTAACTTTCAGCTGCTACTTAACATTCCGGAAATCGTTAAGGAATCCATATTCAGATCTTATTGAATTTGTTTTACTATTTAAACTCCTTGTTTGCCTCGCCAGCTCTGTGCACTCCCTCGGCCGCTAACTTCAACAATTATGTTGAAATATTATGGGATTACCTCACACTGCTGCTTTGGCTTCCGCTCAGTATTTTCTGATCTTGCTGTTCCCTGTCTCTCTTCCAGCGAACTTGGTGGCGATTGTGATCCTGACCCGCGGAAAGTGCGGTCTCTCCAAATGTGTCACTCGCTACATGGTGGGAATGGCAGCGGCCGATCTCCTGGTCGTTATCTTCGATCCGCTGCTGAGGTGGACTGCTTGGTATCATTTTCACCGGTCGTTCCTGATCATCACTCCTGTGTGCAGATTCCGTTCCTGGTTGATATTTGCGAGCACTGCGACCTCGGTCTGGCTGACTGTCGCTTTCACCGTTGATCGATTTGTGGCTATTTGCTGTGAGAAGCTGAAAACAAATTATTGCACCGAGAGGACGGCGGCTGTGGTTATCGGGACAGTGAGTGTGCTGGCCTGTTTGGAGAGTGTCCCATGGGGCTTTACATACCAGCCTTTAATAATAATTGCTGGTGTACCATGGTATTGTGTTTATACACCGAGCTACAGCAACTCCCCCTCATGGGCGGCATTTACGGTGTTTCACCGCTCTTTAACCCCTTGTGTCCCATTCTTTCTGATGTTGTTGTTCAATATTCTGACCGTCAGGCGGATTCTGGCGGCCAGTCGAACCCGCAGGGGGCTCCGAGGACAAACGAGTGGAGAGAATGACAAGGACAGGGAGTTGGAGAACAGGCGCAAATCCATCGTTTTGCTCTTCAGCATTACCGGTAGTTTCATATTGTTGTGGGTACCGCAGGTGGTATTTTATATCTATAAACGGATTTCAAAGAGTGCTGCTTCTTATTCTGTCATGGATCCCCGTTATATCGTAGAAAAGGCATCGGGAATACTCCAGGTTCTCAGTACCTGCACCAACACGTGTATTTACGCCCTGACTCAGAGCAAATTCCGAGGAGAACTGAAAAATGCGGTGAAATACCCACTGAATTGGATTTTGAATCTCATGAAAGGTTACAAATAAATGTCTTAAAGTATTAGAATTTAGCTGCCTTCCTGCTCCCATTTCTATACCCCGACTTGTGGGTAAAAGTTAGCAATGTGATGAGCAAAGTTACCAAACAAGAAGATCTGCATTCTCTCTAAATATAAAACAACACACACGCATAATCAGTCACAATCACACAGTGGGCCCGGAAATTCGACTGTTTACCCAAAGGTTCAAAGGTCCAATTTAATGTCAGAGAAATGTATATCATATACATCCTGAAATGCTTTCTCTTCGCAAACATCTACGGAAACAGAGAAGTGTCTCAAAGAATGAACGACAGTTAAATGTAAACCCCAAATCCGCCCACCCCAGCAAAACTCTCCCCTCTCCCCAGCAAAAACGCGCACCCGCTACTGTACCGAGTACAAGCGTGAACAAGGCGACAACAAAGACACAGAATTGTAATTACCCCAAAGATGATCGCATTTTATCCGGTATTCCACAAACCACAGGTTCTTTCTCTCCCTAATAAGGGAGATCCCGGTGTCCCCCATTTCCACAGCGTGCGGGAGACATAAAAAACAACCCACTGTCTTACAATGTTGACCAGTCCGTATTTTTGCTGTTTACGAGCTGTGCGCCTGAAGATCGCAAAGATCTCGGGTCGTCGGTCCACAGCGATCGATTTTCCGATTTCCCGATATCCCGACGACACACGGGTCCCCTGCTGTTGCACTGACCCTCGATCGGAGGGTCGATACTACCTGTGTTACACACAAGGCCGAACCCTTGCCGTGGCGAATATCAACGGTCGGTCCTGAAACCCGAAGAACCAGTCCCATTCCCTCAAATAACTGAAGTCTGTCTGTAACTCCCGATCAGAGACTGCACACGAAACTTGAAAGGGAAAACTAAAGATATTAACGAAGGAAATAAAGCTGTTTCCGAAGATGCAAGCAAAGGAGTCGCCGTTTAACGCCATCTTAACTCCGCCTCCGACTCTTTTCCATTGTGGCTGCCTGGTCTACCGCGTTCCTCCAGCATTTTGTGCGCGTTGCCTTAGAGTTAAAGAAGAGCTGTTTACAGCTGATCCCGGCCGCTTCACGGGACTCAGCATCCCCTCTGCATCTCAGCTTCTGCTCCAATCAAATTGAAGCCTGGGCGGAACATTTTCCTCTGCTTTCCGATTCTGTCAAAAATATCTGATCATGGAGTGTATTTTCCTCTCCATGAAGCACTCCTGCTGCCGACATTACCCGTCCGTCTCTTCTCCCTCACTTTTTCTTTTTTTCTCTCCCTGTAGGTTCTGCTCCTCTCTGCCACTTTGAACTATCGTCCAGTCTGTGTAGGCACCATATCCGATGCGGATGTTGGTGACCATGGTTTACCATACAGATCTATCCCTCGTTCTTTGGATGAATTCAAATTCCTCGATGTGTAGCCACGTGGCTAGTCCTTTGACGTACATAAATTTAGGAAGGACAACAAAATCCTAGGGGCATATAGCCCGATGGGAGTTCGGGGAGCTGGGTTAAGCACAATAGACAGCGATTCAAACAGAGAGAGGAGAAATGGGCTAAAAATTCTATATCTGAATGCACGAAGTGTCAGAAATAAGGCGGATGAGCTTGAAGCCCAGGTGCGAATGGGTAACTATGATGTTGTTGGGATAACGGAGACATGGCTGCAGGGAGATCAGACCTGGGAAATGAATGTACAAGGGTATACGTGCTATCGTAGGGACAGAAATGTGGGCAGAGGGGGTGGGGTGGCCCTGTTGGTGAGGAATGAGATTCAATCCTTTGCAAGGGGGGACATAGGGTCAGGAGAAGTAGAGTCTGTGTGGATAGAACTGAGGAACAGTAAGGGCAAAAGGACCCAAATGGGTGTTGATTACAGGCCACCAAACAGTAGCATGGATATTGGGTGCGTTGAATAGCGAGTTAACATTGGCATGTGGCAAAAGTAATGTCGCAGTAGTTATGGGGGATTTCAACATGCAGGTGAACTGGGAGAATCAGGTTGGTGCTGGACCACAGGATAGGGAGTTTGTAGACTGCCTATGGGATGCATTCTTGGAACAGCTTGTACAAGAGCCGACCAGGGACTAGACTATTCTGGATTTCGTGTTATGTAATGAACAGGATTTGATAAACGATCTTGCAGTAAAGGAGCCATTAGGAGGTAGTGATCATAATATGATAAGTTTTTATCTGCAATTTGAGAAGGATAAGGGCAGCTCGGAGGTGTCAATGTTGCAGTTGAACAGGGGAGACTATGGAGCCATGAGGGAGGAGCTGGCCAAAGTTGACTGGACGGATAGCCTAGCAGAAAATACAGTGGAACAGCAATGGCAGATATTCTTGGGAATAATGCACAAGGTGCAAAATCAGTTCAGCCCCAGAGAAGGAAGGATTCAAGGGGGGTGGGGGGGGGGAAGGAGCCACAGTGGTTGACAAAGGAAGTCAGAGATTGCATAGCATTTAAAAAAGGAAGTATGCCAGAGCTAAGGTGAATGGGAGGACAGATGATTGGGAAGTATTTAAGGAACAACAGAACTTAACCAAAAAGGTAATACGGGGAAAAAAAATGAGGTACGAACGCAAGCTAGCCAGAAATATAAAGGAAGATAGCAAAAGCTTTTTTAGGTATGTGCAGAGAAAGAAGATAGTTAAGAACAATGTTGGGCCCTTGAGGAATGAATTGGGTGAAATTGTTATGGGAAACAGAGAAATGGCAGAAGAAGTTAATGAGCACTTTAGATCTGTTTTCACTAAGGAAGACACAAGCAATCTCCCAGATGTATGGATGGGCCAAGGACATAGGGGAACAGAGGAAATGAAACAGATTGACATTAGGAAGGAAAAGGTGATGAGAGGACTGATGGGACTGAAGACTGACAAATCCCCAGGTCCTGATGGTCTGCATTATAGGGTACTAAAGGAGTTGGCCCTGGAAATTGCGGATGCATTGGTAATCATTTTCAAATGTTCCTTAGATTCAGGATCAGTTCCTGAGGATTGGAGAATGGCTAATGTTATCCCACTTTTTAAGAAAGGAGGGAGGGAGAAATCAGAGAACTATCGACTTGTCAGCCTGACATCGGTGGTGGGGAAAATGCTAGAGTCCATTATTAAGGATGAAATAATGGCATATCTAGATAGCAGTGATAGGATTGGGCCAAGCCAGCATGGATTTGCCAAGGGAGAATGATGCTTGACTAATCTGTTGGAGTTTTTCGAGGATGTAACCAGGAAGTTAGACGGGATAGATCCAGTGGATGTAGTGTACCTCGATTCTCAGAAGGCATTTGATAAGGTCATTCATAGGAGATTGGTGGGTAAAATCAAAGCCTAGGGCATCGGGGGGAGGACATTGACATGGATAGAAAACTGGTTGGCAGATAGAAAGCAAACTGTAGCGGTGAATGGGTGTTTCTCGGAATGGCAGGTGGTGACTAGTGGGGTGCCACAGGGCTCGGTATTGGGACCACAGCTGTTTACAATTGACGTCAACGATTTAGATGAAGGCATTGAGTATAACATCAGCAAATCTGCTAATGATACTAAGATTGGTGGCAGTGTGACGTGTGAGGAGGATGTTAGCAGAATTCAGGGTGACTTGGATAGGTTGGGTGAGTGGGCAGATACTTGGCAGATGACGTTTAATGTAAATAAGTGTGAGGTTATCCACTTTGGGAGTAAGAACAGGAAGGCAGATTATTATCTGAACGGTGTAGAGTTAGGTAAGGGAGACATACAAAGAGATCTAGGAGTCCTTGTTCATCAGTCACTGAAGGTGAATGAGCAAGTGCAGCAGGCAGTGAAGAAGGCTAATGGAATGTTGGCCTTTATTACAAAGGGAATTGAGTACAAGAGCAAGGAAATCCACAAGGAGCCCTGGTGAGACCACACCTGGAGTATTGTGTACAGTTATGGTCTCCAGGGTTAAGGAAGGACATCCTGGATATACAGGAAGTGCAGCAGAGATTCACGAGGTTAATTCCTGGGATGTCCGGACTGTCTTACGCAGAGAGGTTAGAGAGTCTGGGCTTGTACACGCTGGAATTAAGGAGATTAAGAGAGAATCTGATTGCAACTTATAAGATTATTAAGGGATTGGACAAGATAGAGGCAGGAAATATGTTCCAGATGCTGGGAGAGTCCAGTACCAGAGGGCATGGTTTGAGAATAAGGGGTAGGTCATTTAGGACTGAGTGAAGGAAAAACGTCTTCTCCCAGAGAGTTGTGGGCGTCTGGAATGCACTATCTCGGAAGGCAGTGGAGGCCGATTCTCTGGATGCTTTCAAGAAGGAGCTAGATAGGTATCTTATGGATAGGGGAATCAAGGGATATGGGTACAAGGCAGGAACCGGGTATTGATAGTAGATGATCAGCCATGATCTCAGAATGGAGGTGCAGGCTCGAAGGGCCGAATGGTCTTCTTCTGCACCTATTGTCTATTGTCTATAATCTAGCCACATTGCAGTTACTGTGAGAGTGGGTGATGATCCGTCACCTGTTGGTTACAGGGTGCCGCGGCCAGGCTGGGTGAACAGGCCAGTGCCGTGATTACTGAATAGCGGTATGGGAACACGTTGTTAGTGGAGAGCGTGCCGTAAGCGGTGATTGATACGAAGCAAGGCGGGCGATCAGGGCTCGTCCTCACATGAATGGGCAATCCATTTCGCCAGTGGCAACGAACCAGACCTCGTTACTGAAAGGTGAAACAGAGTGAGGTGAGGAGAACTTTCCTCAGTGCAACCGCTGTCCCTTTATTGACGGGATTGTTTTGATCAGCAGAGAACCGGTCTCAGAAAGCGGCAGTGCTTGGCCGGGTGAGTGTGGAGAGCCGGCGGCACAGATGCGCTGGGCAACGCATTCCTACAGTTAGAGAGCATGGAATCTACGATCAGACACGGTTAACATATTGCTAGGAAAGAGAGTAAATACCCAAGGCGTTTTCCACGTATGTGGGAACTGAAGGATTAAGTTTGTCACGACAGGACCGATCAGGAATAACAGAGGTAGGAAAGGTCCTGAATGAATGCTTTCTCTCAGTATTCACGATTAAGAAAGACCTTGACAAATGTGAGCAAACTAGAACAGGCTGATATGCCTGAACAGGTCGACGTTAAGTAGGATGAGTGCACGCAGCATAAGGAATAAAATGGACGATCTGAAAATTCAGCTGCAGATTGGCAAACATGACGTTGTGGCCATCTCTGAAACTCGGCTAAGGGATGGCTGACATCGGGAGCTAAACGTCCAAGGATATAGGGTATATCGGAAAGATAGGTTAGTAGGCAGAAGGGGTGCTGTGGCTCTGTGTATAAGAAATAATATTAAATCATCGGAAAGAGGTGACATAGGATTGGAAGGTGTAGAGTCTCCACGGGTTGAGTTAAGAAATGGCAAGGGTAACGGGACCCTAATGGCAGTTATATACAGGCCTCCAAACAGCCTGTTGGTTTGCCAATTACAGCAGGAGATAGAAGATGCGTGTCAGAAAGGCAATGCCATGATAATCATTGGAAATATTAACATGAAAGCGGATTGGGAAAAGCACGTCACTACTGGACCACAAGAGAGAGAATTTGCAGAATGTTTAAGGGATGGCTTTTTACAACAGCTTGTTGTTCAGCCCACTAGCGGATCGGCTGTGCTGGTTTGGGTGTTGTGCAATGATCGGAGCTGGTAAGAGAGCTCAAGGTTAAAGGACCCTGAGGGAACAGAGATCACATTATTATCTAGTTCATATTGATATTTGAGAGGGCAAAATAAAATCCAATGTGTCGGTATGTCAGTGGAATAAAGGAAATTACAATGGCATGGAAGGGAAACTGGCCGAAGTTGACTGGAAAGGGACATTTGTAGGAAAGAAAAATAAGGATACATTTTCAAAAGGAGGAAGGACACTACGGTGGCTGACAAGTGAAGTCGGAGCCGAAGTAAAAGCAAAAGAGGCGGCGTAAATGGAAACCACAGCTAGTGGGATGATAAAACATTGGGGATCTTTTGAAGTAAACAAAGAAGGTCATTTCGAAGGAAACGATGAATTACAAGAGGAAGCTGGTGACTAATATCAATGAAGATACTAATAGCTGTTTTAAGTACATAAAGAGTAAAAGGGAGTCGAGGGTAGAAAAAGGATTATTAGAAAATGACGCGGGATATATTGCAATGTGAGATGCAGAGATGACAGAGGAACTGAATGCGTATTTTGCATCAGGGTTCACAGTGGAAGACGTCTGCAGTATACCGGACATTCAGGAGCGCCAGGGAAGTGAAGTTTGTGCAGGAAAAATTACGACTGAGAAGGGGCTCAGGAAGCTACCTGCTCCTGGACCTGATGGAATGCACCCTCAGGTTCTGACGGAAGTAGCGGGAGAGAATAACCATATAACAATTACAGCACGGGAACAGGCCATCCGGGCCCTTCTAATCCGGGCCCTTCTAATCCGTGCCTAACGGTTACGCTCACCTCGTCCCACAGACCTGCACTCAGCCAATAACCCTCCGCTCCTTTCCTGTCCACATACCTATTCATGTTTTTTAAAGGACAATATCGAACCTGCCTCTACCACTTCTACTGGAAGCACGATCTACACAGTTGCCACTCTTTGAGTAAAGAAGATCCCCCTCGTGTTACCCCTAAACTTTTGCCCCTTAACTTTCAACTCATGTCCTCTTGGTTGAATCTCCACTACTCTCAATGGAAAAAGCCCATCCACGTCAACTCTATCTATCCCCCTCATAATTTTAAATACCTCTATGAAGGCCTCCCTCAACCTTCAACGCTCCAACAAATAAAGACTTAATTTGTTCAACCTTTCTCGGTAACTTAGGCGCTGAAACCCAGCTAACATTCTAGTAAATCTCCTCTGTACTCTCTCTACTTTGTTGACACCTTTCCTATAATTCGCTGACCAGAACTGTACACAATACTCCAAATTTGGCCTCACCAATGTCATGTACAATTTTAACATGACATCCCAATTCTCAATATGCTCAATTCTATAATTTATAAAGGCCAGCATACCAAAAGCTTTCTTCACCAACCTATCCACATGAGATTCCAGCTTCAGGGAACTATGCATCATTATTCCTAGATCACTTTGTTCTACTGCATTCCTCAGCGCCCTACCATTTACCATGTGTGGCCTATTTTGATCAGTCCTAGCAAAATTTAGCACCTCACACTTAGCGCCATTAAACTTCAATAAATGAAATTACATTTTGTATCATCGCTGTGGTCAATTTTTTTTTGAAGGGGGCACTTGGATTTGAACCAGGGACCTCTTGATCTGCAGTCAAATGCTCTACCACTGAGCTATACCCCCACAATTTTAATGCTACAGATTGTGGAGGCATTAACAATAATCTAACAAGAATCAATAGATTCTGGCGTACCGGATGACAGAAAAATTCCAAACGTTATTTTACTATTTAAGTAGGCCTGTTAGCCAGTTATCAGTGGTTGGGAAGTTGTCGGAATCGATGTTAGGGATGAGATTACGGAGTACCGGCAGGCACATGACAAGATAGGACAAAGCCTGTTTAGATTTCTGAAAGTAAACTCCTGCGCAACTGGTCTGGGTGCCGGTTACCAGTGGTGTTTCACCGGTGCAGCATAAGTGAGGAGCGGGTAGTGTCGAGGAAACAGAGAGCTCGCAGAGCGATTTAGATCGTTTAGGGGAATAGGCAAAGAAGTGGAAAATGAAATACAATGTTGGAAATTGTATGGACATGCATTTTGAAGGAGAAACTAAACGTGCATACAATTATTTGGATGGAGAGAGATTTCAAAGTACAGAGATCAAAGGGACTTGGGAGTTCTTGGGCAAGATACCCTGAAGGTTAGCCTACAAGTTGAAACGTTTCTGAAGAAATCGAATGCACTGTTGGCATTAATTTCTCGATGTATAGTATATAAGAGCAGGGATGTGATGTTGAGGCTCTATAAGGCACTCGTGAGACCACATTAGAGTATTGTGTGCAATTTGAGGCTCTTATTTTAGAAAAGGTATATTGCTATTGGAGATGGTTCAGTGAATCATTCACCTTAATAATT
Organism: Hemitrygon akajei; assembly: GCF_048418815.1. Taxonomy (NCBI): domain Eukaryota; kingdom Metazoa; phylum Chordata; class Chondrichthyes; order Myliobatiformes; family Dasyatidae; genus Hemitrygon; species Hemitrygon akajei. The sequence goes on along the minus strand of NW_027331970.1, from coordinate 1,572,779 downwards.
CGAGAAATGAAAGGGTTACCATATGAGGAACATTTGGCAGCTCTTGGGTTGTATTCCATGGAGTTCAGGAGAATGAGCCGGATATCATATAAACATTCCGAATGTTAAAATGTCTAAACAGATCAGAAATGGTGAAGTTATTTCCCATGGTAGGGGATTCTAGGACAAGAGTGCACGACTTCAGGATTGAAGGACGTCCATTTAGAACTGAGATGAGGAGAAATTTGTTTAGTCAGAGGGTGGTAAATCTGTGGAATTTGTTGCCACGAACGGCTGAGTAGGCCAGGCCACTCGGTGTATTTATGTCAGGGATAGATGGGTTCTTGATTAGCCAGGGCCTCAAAGGTTATGGGCTGAACAGACAGGGTCGTGAGAATGATGGAAGTTTGGGATCAGTCCATGATTGACTGGCGAAGCAGACTGAATAGGCCGTATGGCCTACTTCTTTCCTATATCTTAAGGTCTTAATGCGAGATTTCAAAACCAATATAAAAAGCAAAAGAGCAATTGAGTAATAAAAAGTACAATTGAGCAATATTAGTTGGAAGTTGCAGTACTGGAAAGGCATTATGAAGGTAAAGATAGAGTACGAAAGTAAGCTGACTAATAATATCAACAAAGTTACCAAAATTTTCTTCTGATACATAAAGTAGGAAAAGTAGTATTTTGCGTCAGTCTTCAGTCTGGAAAACACCAGCCGAGTGATGGAAGTTCCAATTGTCAGAGGTGTGAAGTGTGCGAAGTTACCATGACTGGAGAGAAGGTAAGTGAGTAACTCAAGAGTCTGAAGTTAGACTGGAGGGACCAGATGTTGCACACCCCAGAGTTTAAAAAGCGCCGGTTGATGACATGGTGGGGGTATTAGTGACGATCTTGCAGCAACCACTCGGTTCTAGAATTTTTTCGGAAGACTGAAAAATTGCAAATGTCTCCTCACACTTCAAGCATGGAGAGTCAGAAGACAGGAAATATCTAAGCCGCTCGGTCTGACCACAGCGGTTGAAAAGATGTTGGATTCAATCATTAAGGATGAAGTCTCAGGGGACTTGGAGACACATGATAAAGCAGACCAGAGACAGCATGGTTCCGTCAAGGGGAAATTTGGCCTGAAAAATCTGTTGGAATTATTTAAAGACGTAACAATCCGGCCGAATTAGAATTATTTGGTGTCCTCTACTTGGATTTTCAGAAGGCATTTGACACATGAAGCTACTTGGCAAGCTACGCGCCCATGGTAATACAGGAAAGGTTCCAGCATGGATAAAGCGGTGGTTGATTGCCAGACGGTGAACAGTAGGAATAAAGGGAGCATTTTCTGACTGACTGCCGGTGTCCAGTAGTGATTCACAGGGGTAGTTATTTGTATTTTCTTGATTTTCCTTCCTGGATGATGGAGCAACTTAGCTATTCGCGTGTCCCGCCGTATCCGTGGAAAGCCGGAGCACGAATACATGGGTTCAGGCCAAAGAATCTCATCAAGACCTCACTAGCCATCCGATGTGACAGTCCATGATTAATATTACAAATCCACTTTCATTTTACCTCCATCTTAACTTAATTTTACATCGTTTATTTGAATTAAATTGACTTTATTACTTGCATACTTCATATACATGAAGAGTAAAAATCTTTATGTTACTTCTTCCTTCACAAGTGCAATGTGCAATTATACTAATTTATAATATTATGTGCGAAAGGATCGTCAATATAACATAGATGACAGTTGCTTCAGCATGAATTAAGCTGTCTAATGGCCTAGTGGATGAAGCTGACCCGGAGCCTGTTGGCCCTGACATTTATGCTGCAATACAATTTCTCATATGGTAGCAGTTTGTAGTTGGGGTGACTCGGGTCCCCCGTGATACTTTGGGCCCTTTTTACACATCTTTCTTTGTATATGTCCTGAATATGGGATGTTCACGTCTACAGATGCGCTTCGATGTCAGAGTCCTGCGATTGAGGAAGGTACATTTTTCATACCAGACAGTGATGCACCAGTCAGGATGCTCTCAATTATAGTAAATTCTTACATCTTGGTAGCCCATACCAAACTTCTTCAAATGTCTCTGGTGAAAGAAGCACTGTTGTGCCTTTTCGCCACAGACGGTATGTACAGACCACATGAGATCCTCGGTGATGTTTATGCCGAGGAACATAAAGCTGTTCACCCTCGCAACACCAGATCCATTGATGCTAACAGGGACTCAAACAGTTAACCAATGCCAGCGGTCACATCAGTCACTGTGCCAAAAATCTTCCATTTGGGAGTGCTGGAAGTTTCGCACTGCCCTCTGCTTCTGGTGATCCCGACTGTGAGTCATCGCTCTGATCTGCAGCCCATCAGCGAGCGTGTTGGCTATGGAAGTGATTATAAGTCGACACTGAGACACGTGTTTAGGAAGCCGATACGGAAGAATTGTTAACCTAATGAACTAACACAGTCCCAAAGTAAAAGTAACTGCTCCAGCATGGTTTTCATTTGCAACATTCGTGGTTCTTTTCAATATGTTTCAGCATTTATCATTTTCATAGAACTCATTTTTTTCCGATTCTGGTGTGTGAACAGAGACCCATAATATACATCATTGGGCTGCTTATCAAATAGAACTACTGTATGTTCTATGCATTCATTTTAAGTATTAGTGTTTGTAAAAGAATGTCGATTTGAACCAGTGCATGCTGAAGGAGAAGTGTTCATTCACTCATTACATGTAAAGATATCACTGAAATCAGCAACAATTTGACAATTCGATGAGCGAAGCAGCCTCCGCCTCGGTAGTCCAAAGAAAAGGACCGCGGATCTGTTGTTTAGAGCCGTCAGCGGAGCCGCCACTGAACTGACGATTCTGATACACTTTAGATAATGTTTGGCAAATGTCAGGAATTGGCACTGCTAATTGTTATGTGAATCTCCGTCTGCATGCACATACTAGGGTCCCTCGTGCGATTGTCATTAGAGATGATGAAGCCCAAAAAGGATGCTGAGGTAACGTGAAATTCAGAATGTTTCAGCTTGAAGTAATGACCCTGATCAACAGTATGTCGTTTCTAAATGTCTGGAAAACTGCTGGCGCGTTCATAAGACCGAAGTGCATGCTAAGGAACTCAGGGTTCTCTGTCGGTGTATTGATTGACGTCTTCCACTTGTCACCCTCCTATTTGCGAAAGAGGTTGTATGAACTCCGGGATCCCAGCCTCAAGAATCTTCTTTCACCTTGGGGATCATCAAGAGCAGTGTTTGTGGGTGGAAGATGGTATGAGCTTTGACCGTTAGGCAGTTCCGTCCTCCATCATCAATGTAAGTCCGCCGACTCCCGACCATTTTCTGTATGAAGAAGAACCCAGTGTCGGCAGGAGATTTAGAGGACCAAATGAATCCCAGGGCAACAGCCTGCCTAATATACTCCTCCGTAGCGCGTCTGCCCGGGCCTTTGAACGCGTATAATCGACCCCGCGGAGGACAGGGACCTGGAAGTGATCTGCTGCCTAGGTGTAGGTTCAGTGCCGTGGAAGTTTTGAGAACGTTCCCTCACTGAAACGCCTTCCAAATCCTTGTAAACGGATTTGATTTCTACCAAATGGGGTGCTGCAATTCTTCCTGAATCTTGCTCTAAGTATGACCTCTGAGACCCCACCCGTAGCGGGAGTGTGTCGAGTTCCTTTGTTTCAGAGCAGAAGAGATCCCAGACTCTCCCCCAGAGGTCTACGTGTCTTTAGTGAAAACAGAAGCCAAATCACAGTGAGGGACCTCGTCCGCATCGGTCAGCATTGGGAGCGAGGTGCCAAAAATCCATATTGTTTTGAAAACCAGGGTTATTTACTCTTCTTATCTTTACCTTTATATCTGACAGGCCTATACCAGCTTTGTACGCTCCGAATTTCATTTCGGAACGCGCCCCACTTGCCAGAATATATCCTGCCAAATCAATAATTGCTAAATGGTTTTTAATACCGTCAGAATTCTCTTTTCTCCAATGAGAAATGATCGACGGACGGACTAGAAGATTTTTTTCCATATTTACAATGAAACCAATGGCAGTGTAATCACGAGTTACAAAGTGTTCGTTAACTCAAGCTTCTATCTCTTGTCCTGTCTCATTTATTTCACCATAGCAGATCAAGTATCGCGCACGCTCTCGGTGAGACGTGAACGCACAAAAAAACCCCGAAAATATCCTGAACACAATGGACGATCTCTTACCCATGTAGTCCTTTAAAAGTGTGGAATTAACAGTCAACGTGAGGAATGTTAAAAACACCTACTCTAACAACTGTAATGCCTTTGCAATAGACTGCGATATCTTCTCAAAGTTGGCCGCCTACAAACTGTTGACCATTAAGTTGTCAGTAATCTATCCCCATTAACGTGATCATACCATTCCTTCCTTGTTTGAATTTGATAGATGCTTTTTAGATTTTGTGAGGTATAGATGAAGGTAGAGCACGCAGAGTTTATCTCCATCCCAGAGTTGACATAGCTTATTCCATCGGGCATACATTTTAACTAACAGGGGATAATTTTAAAGAAGATGTGACAACACTCCTTCACCCAATGTCGGCAAGACCGAGGAAGTGATTGTGGTCTTCAGGAGAGGGAAAAATGGAGGTCCATGAGCCAGTTCTTATTGAAGGATCGGAGGTGGAGAGCGTAAGTAACTTTAAATTGGTGGGTATTACAATTTCCTCTACTTTCATAAGAGACTGCGGAGATTCGGCATGACATTTAAAATCTAGGCGAACATCTCTAAATGTGCAGTGGAGATTATATTGTCTGTCTGCATCACGAGCTGGTACGGCAACAGCAAGGCCTTTGAAGAAAACTCTTAATAACAAGTTAGTGTATTCATCGGCCCTGTCCATCCTGGGTAAAGCTCTGCCAAGCATTAAGCTAATCTACATAAACCGCTATCATCGGAAAGCAGCATTCATCATCAGAGGCCCTCACCACCCCGTCCCTGCTCTATTGCCGCTGCTGCCATCAGGTTGAAGGTAGGAGTTAGAAGAGACTCAGGACTCACTCGCGCCACCACGTTCAAGGACAGTCACTATTCATCAACCATCAGGCTTTTGATCAAAAGCTGATAACTTACAATCACGTGCCTATCCATTGAATAATCCGACAGCCAATGATTTCACTTTGAACACTTTTATATATTGATTAGCTGAGTTGTCTGCAGGAACTCAAAACGCCAGGCAACATCTGTGCAGAAGAGTAAACAGTCGATGTTTTGGTCCGAGATGCTCCACCAGGATTGTTTCTGAAAAAATCAGGCACCCAGAATTCGATGTACGATGATCTGCTGTGCTGGGATGTGCCGTGACGAATGCACAATCTCTTCTTTCTACCGATTTTCTAATCCAGTAAAACATCCCTCGTTTGCTTCGCAGCAACAACATCACCTCGGTTCAATGTTTAAAGACAAATGATGTCAGGGGTGGGATTCGAACCCACGCCCCCAGATGGAGACCAGAACACTCGCGTTTGTAGGAAGGACTTCACTCCCTGAGTCTGGCGCCTTAGACCGCTCGGCCACCCTGACAACTTTGTGTCACCCATTTCATATCCAAAAAAAATGGTTGTGTTTGAGAACAGATTGAATGCCTGATTTGAGAACAGATTTATATACAGACAAACACACAGAGACATCCTGGGAATCGGAAATTAAAACGAGTTTGTAAACAGTTTTCTCAGGTTAGGCAGCACCTGTGGAAAGAGAAGCAGTATTAAGATTACAGATCGAAACTCGTTAGGCGCGTCACAGCAGACATTTGGTAAGGAGGTTGTAATGGTGATGAGAACGCTTGGATGACTTGCTGTCTTTACAGGTAGGGAAGTGAGGAAATAGACAATTATACATAGGACAGAATGTTGCACCATTAGGTGGGAGGCGGTCATGACAAATTCGACCAAACTTGAACATAGGAGGTTCAATTGTAACGGGGAGCGCAGCTTTACAGATGGATGCTGGTAAGTAGAATGTAAAGTCCAATTCATGTTTATGGAAGAAAGAGAAACTGTGACAAGATTCACAAGGATAGAAGTGATCTTGCAGAAGACCATTCAGTCAACTCTGTCTGTTTCATTATTCCATCATGGCTGATTAAATACTCCTGTAAACCACATTCTCCTACCTTTTCAGGCACGGGGAACCTTGGATTTCAAGGGATATTGGAGATCTGGTTAACAAAAAGAGAGAAGTGTACAGCAGGTACAGGTGACAAGAACAACCGAGGTACCTTGAGAGTATAGAATTCGTAAGAAAATACTAAATAAGGAAATCAGGAAGTCAAAAGTTAGACATGAGGTTGCTTTGGCGGATAATACGAAGGTAAACACGAAGGGTTTCTACAAGTATATTCAGAGTAAAAGGACAGTAAGGGACAAAATTGATACCCTAGAAGATCAAAGTTGTCGTCTATGTGTGGAGCCTCACGAGATGGGGGAGATCTTAAACAGTTTTCTGCATCAGTATTTACTAAGGAAACTGGCTTAGCGTATACGGAAGGTAGGGAAAAAAGCAGTAGTGTCATGGAACATATAGAGATTAAAGAGGAGGAGGTGTTTGCTGCCTTACAACGAATAAAGGTGGTTAAATCCCCGGTCCCTTACTTTCATCCCGTATCTCGTGGACAGATCAATCAAGTATCTATCAACCGCTGACTGAAGTATATATAAATACTTGGCATCTACAGCTGCCTGTGGCAGAATATTCCACAGATTCCCCTTCTCTGACAAAATCAATTTTTCCCAATCTCCGTTCTTAAAAGAAGCCCCTCTATTCTCAGGCTGTGTCCTCTGCTCATAGACTCTCCCACCATAAGAAACATCCCCTTCACTTCGACTCCGTGAAGGTGTTTCATAATCCGAAAGCCTTCAGTAACATCATTCCTCACTTTTCTGAATTCAGTGAATACAGGACCAGAGCCATCACCGCTCTTCGTATGGCAAACCTTTCATAACTGGGGTAATTTTCGTGAACCTCCTTTCAATCCTCCCCAGTTTCAGCACGTATTTTCGATGATACGGGGTCCAAAACCACTCACAATAATCCACCCGAAGCCTCACAATTGTTGTAGGAACACCTAACATCACTTCATTTTCTTATAATCTAGAGCTATTGAAATTAATGCTAACATCCCTGTCCCTTCACAGACTCAGGCTGCAAGTTAACCTTTACGCAATCTTTCAGGAAAAAAACTCCAAATTTCTTTGCGCCTCAGATTTTAGAATTTTCATTGCATTTAGAAAATAGTTTCTTAGAATAAAGTGCATGACCACTCAGTTCCCTGCACAATATTGCATCTGTCAATTTTTTGCCCATTTTCATAATCTGTCTACGTCTATTTCATGCCCCTCCACCTATCTTCCTATAGTCTGATAGCGTTGCAACCAACCCATCAATCCCATCATCCAAACCATTATCATATACCGTAAAAAGATCATTTTAATGACTCCACAATTTCTCCAACTACATCTTTCAGACCCTTCACAATTTGAGGGTGCATTTGATCATGTTATGATTACTTGCCTCTTTAGGTTATTTGACCTTTAGCTATCCAACCAATTCAGGATCAATGCAGAATAGCTGATCCCACAGTGGGGTGAAACACAGTCTTCTCTAAAATACTACTTGTAGACAGTCTGGAAATGCCCCCTCCTCTAATCCTCAAGCAACTTCAAATTTCTCAGTCAATATTCATCTTGAAATCCTCCACGACTAATGTAACATTATCCTTTTGCCATGCATTTTCTATCTCTCATTGTAGTCTGTAGACGACATTCCTTATTTTGTTTCGTGATCTCTATAAATGTATTATCTGAGTATGTTTAGCCTTACGGTTAATTAACTCTAGCCAAAATGATTCAACACGTCCTGTCCTTATGTTATCCAATTCTAATGATGTGATTTTATTTCTACCAATAGAGCAATGCCCTTCACTCTGCCTTCCTGCCTGTCCTTTCAGTACAATGTGTATGATTGGTTTACTTTTATTGTCATCAGTCTGATACTCCCTAATTCCAAATACTACCCCTGCGGATAAACTCATAGAGATGTTCCACATTACCACTGCTGAATTTGGTTAATATTAAATTAGCATTCTTTAGTAAAAGATATTTTGCTCCATTGGACCATGATGCTGCGCCATAACAGATTGTGCCTCCCTCATCTTACTGGGGCATTATACAAATAGCATTATAAAAGGCGCAGCGGGAGACCCAGCAGCAATCAGAAACTTCAGAATGTCCAGACTGTCTGCCTTAGCAATACAATAGTGATACACAGCTTTGTCCGACACAGACAGACCTCTCACGTTAGGGCCTAAATGGGAAAATGCATCTGCCTGCATTTTAAGGCAATCATGAAGCACATGTTGAAGCTGAAATTAGAGGTGAATTGCGGATTTTGATGCACATTTTAATGGGGATAACTAAACTGAACCTACACCTAACCGACCAGTTCTGCAACATTTGTTTAGAGATTGTTATTGCGAAACAAATTGGCACAGGAAGTGGGAGAATTTCGAGACGTCTCTCATACTTCACAACTAGGAAATGACCTATTAATAAATTAATATTTAATGGTGATACAGCAATTCTGAATTTCACAGTATTTTTCAAAAAAAACCATCCCGAAACAACAAAGGTCAATGTCAACTGCAGGCACTCAATCAAAATATGAGGATATTCCACTGATAGCGACGTTTTCTAAATAGTAATTTTGAATGGTATTAATTTTTTCGATAAACAAGGCAGTTTATTATCCACATGTTGTTTTTATTTTGAGTTAATTCGAGGTAGCTAGAGTTAAGAAAAGTTCTGTGAGTACCATTTCCTTTACTAGTGTTTTACTGTGCGTGCTTATTTTAAGATAACGGCAGTCAATGCCTTACTGCGAAAAGGAGAGACGTCTCGATATCCAGGGGTATTACACTCTTTTCACGATAGCCTTATGACGCATGGAGCATGACACGGATTGACGGGAATGAATGTGATTGATTGAGAAGGTGGGTTGAGCTTTGTGAAAAGGATGGTGAAGTTAGCGTCTCACATAAACACACGGGAATATTGTTTTAACCTGTTACCCAAAATAGATTTAGAAAAATGGAGAATGATGATATATCTATTTAGTCCAACAGGAATATCACAGAGAAGGTCGCCAGTCGGTATTTGAATTTACAGTTGAATATCCAAGAACAGATGGAGAAGACTTGAGAAACTGATATAGTGTGTACTGAGCCACAATAAATTCCGAAGTACAATGAAGACATAAGACATAGAATATGGCCGTTCGGTCTATCGTTTACACTCTGTCATTCCATCATGACTGATTTATAATCTCCATCAACCACATTCTCCTATCATAGAACATAGAAACCTACAGTCCAATAAGAGCAATTCGGTCCACGTTATTGGTCTGACCATGCAACCTGCACTTGAATCTGGCCAGAGATACCCTTACCTCATAGCCCTCTACTTTTATAAGCTCCATGTACTTATCTAAGAGTCTTTTAAATACCCTCTTGTTAAAGTGCCATAATCTTAATATTCCCATCAACCACATTCTACTGTCTGAGAACATAGAAATTTGCAGCACATTACAGGCCCTTTGGTCTTCTTAACAACACTGTTAACCTGCGCAGCAGCTTTGTGTATCCTAGGGACACGGACCCCAATATCTCTAATATCTTCTACATTTCCAAGAGTAGTACCTTTAATACATATTCCTTCTTCAACTTTTATCTACCAAAATGAACCACTTTAGAAATATCTTGATCAAACTCTATCTGCCACTCTCAGCCCAGTTTTGCATCGAATCAATGTCCCTCTGTGACCTTTGACAATCTTCGAGACCATCCACAACACGCCAAACCTTTGTGGCATCAGCAATCATCCTTCTACTACTTCATCCGGGTCATTTATAAGAATCACAAATAAGAAGAATCCCAGAACAGATCCCTGCGGTATACCACTGGTCACCGATCTCCTTGCTGAATACGAACCATCTAGCAAGCATCCGTTATGTTCTGTAGACAAGCTAATAGTGGATCCAATAAGCAAGGTTTCCTTGGATCCCATTCATCTTTACTTTCTGAATGTGGCTTTTAGTAAAAAGAGTAAAGAGAGCGGGGAGCAAAGATGTTGATTCAGAATAGCAAAGTTCTGATTATGCTAAATTTATTATTAAGTTTGCAGACTAGAGCAGATGCAAGCTTATTTCCGAGCTTGGAATATTATTTGATCCTATCATCTGAGCGGTACAGATTTCTAAAAAAATTCAAAACTAAGTTAGCGGGGAAGAGAAGAACAACTTTCAGCTGCTCCCGGAACCTTGTCTGAGTCACGCCGTAGATAAATGTATTTGTGCAGCTGCTGATATTCTGAATCACAGAGCCCCAAAACTGAGCATAATAAAGCCGAATAGACGTTTCCAAGTCAGTGTGGAGGCATCGCATGAGAATGAAGACCAGAGTGGTTGTCGCCCAACAGAGAAGGAAACTCACCGACAGGCTGAAGAGCAGAATAATGGATTGTCTCCGGCTCTCCATATCCGGATCTCGCTGTTCCCCGCAATTTTTCCGTCCTTTCAGCCCCCTGAGAACTGTGCTCGACGCCAGAATCTGTCTGACGGTCAGAGTATTGAGGGTCAAAATGAGGAAGAAAGGAAGTAGCGGATTCAACAGGCGGTCGACCCAATAAAACCCCTCAAACGATACCGAAATAGGAAGTACAGCTTTATGGAGACAGACCCAGTTGCCTTTCCGGATGGACGTTGCCATTTCCATATACAGGAAATAAAATGGGATGTGTTTTAAACAGAAACCAATAGATACCACGCCAATGACCAAATCCGCAATTTTAGGGATGCAGTATTTTATTTTAAATGTAGCTGAACAAATGGCCACAAAGCGATCGAAAGTGAAAGCGACAGTAAGCCACACGGAACAATCAACGGCCAGGTGACACAGGCCATAGTGGACAAGGCAGAACGGTGCGTTGTCAAGGAATCTGTAATGAAATCGGTATGCTTGACCCATCTGGTAGAACAGGACTTCGATAATCACCACCATTAGATCCGCCGCGGCCATTGCCACCAGGTATCGCGTGACACATCTGGAGAGACCGCATTTTCCTCGGCAGAGAATGATGATTGCCACAAAGTTAACTGCATTGAAACAAGAAAAATCAAACAAACAAGTTTAAAAAAAGAAATAAAATCAATCGCCATCTCTGTAGAAGTGCAATCTTCTCCGCTTGGAATAAAATCCATGGTCATTTCTAGCGGACTTTGTCACTGGGAGTAAGAATATACCTGTGTTTATGTGCTTATGTGATTTTAATGAGCACCTGACCACAGCATAAACCTCTTTATAGTCGCATATGCTCACAGCATCTCTTTATGATCACGAATGCAGCAGCTATGAGTAGAGTACAAAAATGATCGAGCACAGAAACGGGTCCTTCGTTCCAATATCTTCATGCTGATCTACATGGCCGTCTGAGCTGGTCCCGATTGTCCGCGTTTGGATCAGCTCTCTCGATATCTTTCGCATTGATTACTCTGCTCAGGCGTCTTTAGAAATTGTTAACGACCCTGCATCACCAACTTCCTTTCCCAGGCTGTGCCATATACAGACCACATTCTGTGTAGCAAAATGTCCCTCGGAATCCAACTATATCTTTGCCCTCTGAACTGAAATCTACCAATATTTCTTGTTCCGCAACCTTATGGCGAAAATAAATGATAACACATTGTATCTATACATCCTCAGTTTTTAGCACACTTGTTTAAAGTCATCCTCCTATCTCTTACCTTGAACAATAACACTCTACTCGGCCGAACCGCTCACTCTAACTCAGATACACGAGTCCTCGCAGCATCTTTGTAAAGACTGTCTGCACTGCTTTCAGCGTACTCCTGTCTTCACTAAACCGGGCAACCAAAACTGAGCGCAACACTCACAGTATGGCATCTGCAAAGACGGAGGGAGTGTGATTAATGTGTGGACGGACATTTCTACAACGGTGGCATCAACAAGCGAAGGGCCAGAGAATCTTTGGAAAGAATATCAGGAACACTTTCGCATCAATCCGAGATCCGGCCATCGCGCTTCTTTCTCAAAGCAGTGGTTATGATTTGCTTGCAACATTAGATTCTGAAGCCACGATATTGCTCACCCCCAACACCGCTGTTTTGTTTTTCAAAGATCAGCGGACCAACCATTGTTCTGAGCAGGAAATTTTTGCAGGGACTTAAAATTGCATGCGATTTCTTTTTGTAATATGCAGAGGAAACGCAAACAACAACTCACAACAACATTGCCAGGCTGTTAAAACAACTGTCAGACAGCAATGTCAAAACTAAAATGTTCTGGCTAGACGGCATCAGCGTTCATCGGCCGGGAGTTTATTGGAACTGACGTATCACCTTCCTTTCTGGTTATTGTTGCTACTTTTGTCATGACGTGAAACGATGACAATGTAAATAGGTTGAAATTCAAAATGTTTTAAAGTAAAGTTTGTGGCATGTTTATTATTCAGAAAAAAATGGATTATAGACATTACCGCATATTAATTTCAGGGTATTTCACAATAACACTAACAGGAACATCACAACTATATTAGCATAATTTCAAACTGTTATTAACATTATCTAAATATAAATTTCAGCTGTGTGGAAAGAACTGCTGTGTGAACAGGATATGCGTCCGCACAGCTTATAGAGAACAGTGCTGACACCAGGGAGCTTGATAAGAATTTGGTGATGGGAGGAAATTTGGGAATTGCAAAAGAATGGAAATTACAGTATGGCTTAACTCAATAAAGGCGGCAGAAATAGAAGGGGAGTAGCTGAGTTTATTTCAGCAGCAAATCGGAAGAAAATGTTCTGGTGTAAAACGGAAATTTTGTCATTGGGCTCTCCACCATTGGAGGCTGCATGCATGCTAGTTTGCGGAATAACCACAATCACTGTGAAACAGCTGGAGAGAAGCGTCGTTTTACGCAGGATGGGAGACGGATTCCTGCATCATCTGAACTCCAATCAATCAAAGATTCCCTTTCACATCCGCTAAACAAACTCGGATCCAGTGACGAAACACGCGAAAATACCAAGTATTGCAAAGCCTCATTTATTTTATTAATGTCTTTCCGAGATAGAGCACAATCATCAATGCCCGGATTTTACCTGGTGGAGAACAAATGATCTTGTGAATCTTGACCTTTATCCCCTAATCGCGTGAGTCAGACGGGGATAATAATACTACAATTGCCGGCGATGCTCACATCCCATGAATCGCAAGCAGAAAGGGAAAAACATGTTCACAAGTTCAAATAGAAGCTATTGCCGTGAGCTAAGATGTCTTAATCTATTGCTCATGTGAGAAAATTCCGAATGAATGAGGTCCGCTAATGACAGGAGGTTTTGATAGACATGGATTGTGTGTGTTGTTTCTGCTCAGTTCGATGTCTTACGCCTCGAATGAAAAGACTACAAGCGGTTCTGGTGACAAGTCTGCTTGACCAAGGTTAAAATATCAACTGGTTGTAGTAATGGACCGGAGATTGAAAGGAAAGAGACAGCATCTTAAGGACCGACGCAAACTCAAATTGAAGGTCGGAAAGCGAGTGCTGACATATCAGGTTATCAGTAAACAGCCCAGGTTCCGCTGATTGTTTCAACGAATCAGCTGATTTGCGAACAACCCCGTTTGAAAGACACCAGCGTACACAACAATTCTAACGTGGAAATGTGAGAGAAAACCAGAAAGTTGAATCGTTTTTTTTAATTAAAAGGATTTAAAATTGCATCCCCAGTTGCTGAGAGCAGCATGATGTCCTTTCTCTGTCATGTAACCGAAAGGTACTTACCCGGGACACCGATAATTCCAATTACTGTGTAACAAATAGTCCGTTCGTCTAACATTGTTAATCCCGGTCTGTTCGAATTCAAACTTGTGCTCCTATTTATTATTTTTTTAAATTTACTACTTTTCGTAAAAGACGGCGCAGGTATGTAAGTTCAAACAAAGCTCATGAATCTAGTTTCTTCTGAGTCTGCTGGGTAAAATACTTCTGCGATCAAACGTTGGCAGTTCACAGTGCCTGGATGTTTCCGTCCTTAACGTAGGTGAAGCACAGAATGCTATTCTTTTATGCAATAATAAGTTACCGATAACGAAAACAACTCATAGAGTGACTGGTGTTAATTACTGCTAATTAGTAATTGATTTTCTGCATTGGAGAAGTGGAACCCCAGTGGGGAAATAACACGCTTCAGTTCATAAAAATGAAGGCAGCACCGGTCATGAAGCCTCAAGAGACGGCCGATGCTGCGATGGAACACCAATTACCATGTTGTCAAAGTAGGCCGTGTGATGATAGGAACTTATCTCAGCATCGCTGGTGGCGGCAACAGTCTGTAATCCTGCGATGTGTCCACCTCATCAGCGCTGATCCCACTCTAACATTGCGAGTGGAGTCGGTGCTCCATCACAAACTGTAGTGACATTAATTAAACAATAAAACCAACAGTGATTCTTGTTTCTCTGTGATGATGCACCTTTAATAAGATCCGCTGCTACTTTGTTCCAGTGATTTTTTTTCTAGGTTTTATGCGTTAACATTAACGTTATTGCTGCAAACCCTAAATGTTGGCACTTTTACCGGAGTCAGCCGCCAACAAAGCTGTTGGCAAGTGTGCAGCCCAAATACAATGCAGTGACCCCTGCATTACAGACGCAATCTTCTCCCGCTGCTGACAGAATGAATGAGGTCCGCTGATAACAAGAGATGAAAAGGAAATGCTGGTGAGAACATGGAATATGTTATCGAGTCAACAGATGCCGCTGAAAACTAGACTAGGAAGTACTTGATGAAGGGAAGGAGATGACTAGCTATTAAGTTTCTAACCAGGCGTATACGCTGCAGTGGGACATCAATAAACTTGGAACAGAATCAGAATCAGAATTAGGTTTAATTTCACCGGCTGATGCGGTAAGATCTGTTGCAAAAATAGATATTTAAAGGTGTGGTGGTGTTGATGGGCCCAATATCCATTCAGATCTCGGATAGATGAGGGGACGAAGCTGTTCTTGAATCGCTGATTGGGTGCCTTCACACTGCTGTAATTCCTTCCCGATGGAAGCAATAATCTGGCTAGGAGGGAGCCAACATTTTGAGGCACACTTCTTGCAGATCCCGATAATTGTTAGATTTACTCGTAGAACCATTTTTAAACAATTGAACCACAAGGGCAATATGCTAAAGCTCAGGAACCATCCCCGTTTCCAATCACATTTGAAATATTTCTGTAAGAGCCCCTGCTATTTCTACACTAACTTCCCTCAAGGTCCTAGGCAACATCCTGTCAGGACCCGAAGGCTTATCCAGTTTTATATCCTTTAAAAGTGCCAGTGCTTCCTATTCCATAATCATCATTATTTCCATAACTACCGTACTTGTTTCCCTTACCTTACACAATTCAATATCCTTCTCCTTAGTGAATACCGAAGAAAAGGAATTGTTCAAAATCCCCACCCCCATCTCTTTTGGCTCCACGCATAGCTGTCCACTCTGATTCTCTAATGGACCAATTTTATCCCTCACTATCCTTTTTCTATTAATATAACTGTCGAAACGCTTTAGAGTTATTTTCACATTACCTGCCGAAGCAACCTCAGATCTTCTTTTAGCTTTTCTAATTTCTTTCTTAAGACTCTCTTTACATTCTTTATATCGCTCGAGCACGTCATTTACTCCATGCTGCCTATGTTTATTGCAGATCTCTCTCTTTTTCCGAACTATGATTCCAATATCCCTTGAAAAACAAGGATTTCTCAATCTTTAAACATTTCCTTTCAACCTAACAGGAACATCAAGATTCTGTACCCTCAAAATTTCAAGTTTAAATGACCTCCATTTCTCTATTACATCCTTCCCATAAAATAAATTGTCCCAATCCACTCCTTCTAAAGCCTTTCGCATCTCCTCAAATTTAGCCTTTCTTGAATCAAAAATCTCAACCTTGGGTTCTGTCCTATCCTTCATTATAATTATATTGGAAGCAATGCATTGTGATCACTGGACCCGAAGTTCTTCCCAACACATACCTCCGGCATTTGCCCTATCTCATTCCCTAACAGGAGATCCAACACTGCCCCTTCTCTAGTTGGTACCTCTATGTATTTCTGCAAAAACCTATCCAGCACACATTTTACAAACTCCAAACCATTTAGCAATAACCATATAACAATTACAGCACGGAACAGGCCATCTCGGCCCTTCTAGTCCGTGCCGAAAAACTATCCAGCCCTTTTACGGAATGTGATTCCCAGTCTATGTGTGGAAAATTAAAACCTCTCACAATCAAAACCTTGTGCTTTCTACAAATATCTGCTCTCTCCTTACAAATTTGCTCCTCCAATTTTCGCTCCACATTAGATAATCTATAATACACCCTACACATTTCCCATTTCTTAATTCCACCCAAATAGTCTCCCGAGACGAGCACTCTAATCTATCCTGTCAAAGCACAGCTGTAATAATTTCTCTGACAAGCAATACAACACCTCCCCCTCTTGTCCCTCCGATTCTCTCGCACCGGAAGCAAAGAAATCCAGGAATATTTAGTTGCCAATCACACCTCTCCTGCAACCATGTTTCACTAATAGCTACAACAACATTTTTACAGGTATCAATCCATTCTGTAAGTTCATCGTCCGTTCTTACAATGCTCCTAGCATTAAAATAGATGCACTTAAGAAATTCTCCACCTCGTACTCTCTGTTTATCCCTAACGGTGCAAGCAACTTTATTATCTTTTTTCATCCTTCTCCCCTACATCTTCGGTCTGAGCGCTCCCCTTCTCTATCAACCGCCTACCCTCCCTCACACACTGCCTACTAGCTTTATCTATTTGTGAACTAACTTCCACTGCCCTAGCATCTTCAATTTAATTCCGAATCCTCAACCATTCTAGTTTAAAGTTCCTCCAGTAACCTTAGCAAGTCTCCCCGCCAGGATATTGCTCCCCCTAGGATTCAATTGCAACCCTTTTTTTTACAGGTCACACCTACGCCAAAAAAGGTCCCAGCGATCACTTGAATCCCTGCCCCATTCCAATCCCTCAGCCATGCATTTATTCTCAACCTCATTCCATTCCCACTCTCACTGTCGCGTGGCACAGGAGGTAATCCAGAGATTACTACCTTTGCCGTCCTCAACTCCTTTCCTAACTCCCTATATTCTCTTTTCAGGACCTCTTCCATTTTCCTACATATGTCATTCGTACCTATATGTACCACGACCTCTGGCTCCTCACCCTCCCACTTCGGAATATATTGGACGCGATTTGAAACATCCCGGACCCTGGCACAAAGGAGGAAAACTACCATCCGGGTCTCCTGACTGCGTCTAAAGAATCGCCTATTTGACCCATTAACTATCGAGTCCCCTATTGCTACTGCCTTCCTCGTCCTTTCCCTACACTTCTGAGCTACAGTGCCGGAATCTGTGCCAGAGGCACGGCCACTGTTGATTCCCGCAGGGAGGCAGTCCCCACCCCCAACAGTACTCAAACAGGAGTACTATTGTCAACGGATACAGCCACTGGGGTACTCTCTAGTACCTGACTCTTCCACTTCCCTCTCCTATCCGTGACCCACTTTTCTGCCTCCCGTAACCCCGGTGTGATCTGCTGTCGGTGCCTCCTCTCTATCAACTTCTCACTCATCCTGACCAGACGAAGGTCATCGAGCTGCCACTCCCGTTCCCTAACACGGTCTTTTAGGAGCTGCAGCTCGGCGCACCTGGCGCAGATGTGGACGTCCGGGAGGATAAGAGACTCCAGGACCTCCGACATCCGCCACAGAGAACAACAAACTGCCCTCACACTCACAATTCACCCTTTCTCAAGAAACAGGAAAAATTGATATCTAAACCTACCTTTCCTCGCCCGTTTCCGCCTAAACCCGTTGAGCCAAAGCCCTTAAGCCTTCACTCTGCTCCCGGCTCATCTACAGCCCGCAAACTACGCTGCCTCCTGTATAAGGCTGTGTTACTTTTTAAATCTTCCACGCTTCATTGCCCGACGTCACACGCCTGCGCAGTCGCACCTGTCTTAACTCCGATGAGAAGCACAAATGGCTCCCGCCGCGCTACCGTTCTGATTCTTAAACTTCCTTCTCCAACTGTCAATCTTTTGATTACAAGTCCCCCAGGTCCCCTTGAATTGTTATGGCTGTCCCAGTGTAAAAAAACAAACGAACTAAAAAAGGCTGTTCTCATTTGTTCCTCTCGGAGTGTAAGGAATCACATTTCCCACATTCTGTCCAACTGCCACAAGCTACCTCATTCACTTCTGTCTGCATCCACAAACCACATCTGCATGTATCGCAGTACTGACCTTGCCACCAAGCTCCACATCCAAATCACTGATGCCAACTGTGAAGAGTTGTGGTCCTAAGCCCAATCCTTCAGTTTCCCCACTGGCCACAGATTCCCAAAGTGAAAGAGGCCAATATACTCCCCATTTCTGTCTTTGACCCGTTGTGAATTGTCAGTCCACACAAGCACACATTACCCAGAACCCGAGGTGCTTATCTGTATTTCACTTAATTTCCACCTACCGCTGATTCATCGTTTCCCAATTTTCCATCTGATTGTCCTTTGCTGCACCACACTGACTCCGCCAACCTTCATGTTACAGTCTTCCCAAAACCCTGCCTGGGTAAATGGGGTCTGGGCCTGTGTGTCTACCTGTAGAACAGCGATACGGAATGCAATGGAAATATTGACCATCTCTGTTTCAGTGTAACAGCTGTATTGGAACTCTGTATCTCGTGTTTGTGCACAGTGTGTGACTGAATATCTCTTCTGTCTGACATGTGCAATCCATGAGCTGTCAATATCTCCATGTTCTCTAACACACCTTGCGAGTGAGAGAGGGGCGGCTGCTCTGTACCTTGTGCCTCGACATGAGGAAATTCGGATGAGATTGAAGTATTTCCCTGTGGGTAGGAGCAGGAAAATGGGTCAATGTGGGGAGGTAAGAATCAGACGATTGTGTGAAATGACCGGTGTAGACAGTGCCAATGTCAATCAGTCTGGCTCTCTGCTGGACTCAGACTTTCTCTTACATACAAACCTGACATTTTATCTGATGCTTGAGATTCAAGCGTCCCTGAATCTATTCATCTATTCTTGTTATTTAACCTGCCTACCATTCCTTTGCAGGTCGAAAGATTTCTTCGCAATATTCGTTTGACCTCTAGCAGATGTGAGATAACATAAAAGTCTATGACATCAGCAACTTTAAAAATGCTCCAGGAACTCAGCCGATGTTTTGACGCATTATGTCTGTGTGTTGTCCTCGATTCCAGCATCTGCAACTTTCCTCATGTCTGTATATCAGCAACGTGGTATTCTGTGAATGTGGCTGCTCCGTGAGAATACTGAGTCCATAACACTTTTCCACAAGATCAGTCACAGCTGAGGTAATGCACCATTATTTCGATGCGGTTATCTTCAATCAGCACAGTATTTACATCAGAGTCAATGGTGTAGAATTAAAGTGTTTGTTCAAGTACTGTAATGAAGAAAGTTACTCAGGGGTTTAATCGTATCTCTGGAGACCGATCCTCAGTATAAATCAGGACTAATTATAACGCATAGGATCAGAGTGACTACCGGAGCTGTAGATTCAGGAGCAACAGCAGTCACATATTCTCACTGAAATGGTGTATCCAGTCATCTGGCGTATAGAGGACGTCTACTATCCTTTTATTTCAGCCTTTGGAATTCTCGGTAAGTCACAGCGTCAGCTGCCGTTCGTGGGACATGATGCTTAATTCCAATATTGTGATTGTTTATGACGCTGGTTTCCACTAGTTCGTGTCCAGTCCTAATATTCCGCTTTTCAGCAATGGAATGTGAACACAAGGACTGTGGATTCTGGCATCTGGATCTAAAGACCGCTGCATAAATGCTGAGATTCCACCAGCAACTGTGGAATTCAAAGGGTCCGGCAGCACTCTCCCAGCTGTTTGTGTTCAATGATGTGAACAACATTTTGAAATGCTGTCACGGGGATATCGTCCACTTTGGAAGGAATAAAAGAGGAGCAGATTATTATTTAAATGGTGAATTATTGCAGCATGCTGTTGCACTGAGGGACTTGGGATTGCTTGTACATGAATCGCAGGAATTTGGATTTCCGGTACAGCAGGTTATTAAGAAGAAAAACGAAATGTTGGCCTTCACTGAGGAGCAGGGATGTCATGCTGAAACTCTACAGGGTACTGGTGAGGCCGCACCTGCAGTACTGTGTGCAGTTCTTGTCTCCATACTTGAGGAAGGTTATACTGGCTTTGGAGGCAGCGCGGAGGAGGTTCACCTGGTTGATTCCAGGGATGAAGGGGTTAGCCTCTGAGGACAGATTGAATCGCCTGGGACTATTCTCTCTGGAATTCAGGAGGGCATCTTATAGAAACATACAAAATTTTGAAATGGGTAGCTAAGATAGAAGTAGAAAAGTTGTTTCAATTGGTAAGTGAGATTAGATCTAGGGAACAATGCCTCAAGATTCAGGGGAAAAGATTTCGGACGGAAATGATGAGAAACTGTTTTTTTTTCGAGAGAGTGGTGAATCTGTGGAATTCTTTGCCTCGGGAAGCAGTTGAGGCTTCTTCACTAAATGTATTTAAGATACAGTTTACATGTGATACAGGTTTTTACATGGTAGGGGAATTAAGGGCTCTGGTGAAAAGACCGACTGATGGAGTTGAGTTTACCGTCAGGTCAGCCATGATCTTTTTGAATGGTGTGACAGGCTTGATGAGCCTTTCGTTACATGCACATGCAGGACAACTCTTTGAGTGATTATGCAGAGAAGCTTATTAACACTCGTATCAGGAGCCTCTCTGAAAACAGATCTGAGGAAAAACCAACAGTTTTCCACATGTTTTGTTTTGTCTGAATAAGTGATTGGTGTATTTCCTGTTTTTGTTCTATCACTCGGCTGTTCTGTAGCTAAATTTTTTCCTCTGATCTTATATACATGCCTTCTAGTATTTTGTGGGCATCTAGTACATTTTCGGCCGAATGGCCTGTACTGTGCTGTATTGTTCTTTGTTCTTTAGTAGAAGACATTTTACTCCTGTGAAAAATATTACTGACAGTGTGCACCAACTATGTCCTGCAAAATTGTATAAATTTCTGTCAAATCTCTCCTGAGCCGACGACACTCCAGAGGACAGTGTTCCAGCATGTCGAGCCTCGCCTCACCTCACTCCTCCTCCAGACATCCTGGTTAACAACTTCAGCAACTGCTCCAAACCTCCACATACTTCTTATAATGGGGTGACCAGAACTGACCACTATTATCTCATTGTGGCCGAACCAGCATTTTGTAAACTGTAACATAATGTCCTGTAGCTTGAACTAAATTCCTTGCCTGCAGAAGGCAAGCATGCTATACACTGGCTTTACCACCCTGTCAACCTGTGCTCCCAGTTTTAGGGAGTCTATCTGCCTGGACCTAACATTCTTCTGTATGCCAATACTGTTAATGTTCCTGCCATTATATCTGTACCCACCCTTTATGATGGATCTCCCAATGTGCAGCCGGATTAAACTCCATCTGCCACTTCTTAGCCCATATCAGCAACCGACCGAGATCCTGCTGTTTCCTTTGGAACTCTTCTGTGCAATACACAGTGCCACATTTTTTTGTCATCTGCAAATATACTTACCCACACTACCGCATTTTTATCCACATCGTTTATATGATGAAGAACTGGTGTCCCAGTACAGTCCTCTGTGGATCACTGCTCATCACGGTCTTGCACCCAGAACAGGAACCATGCAACACTCCCCTTTCACTTCCACAGGGAAGTCAATAAGCCATATCACCTACATTCCTTGTTGAGCCTCCGATGTGGGACCTTGTTGAACAGCTCACCTTATTTTATTTAAATTTCCTAAGCCTGTCATATGCTTCTCCTTGAGTAAATGAACTTCCTCACTCATCATCTAATGTTTCTGCCGTCCTTGACCCTTCCTCTTACTGTAACAAACTAGCCCGGAAACACTGTACAGCTGGACTTTAAACAAACCCCATGTTAGATGTTGATTTGCCTCAAAATCCATCGTTACGGTCTTGGTGTGCATGGCATCTAAGTTGGCTTCAATATCTCCATTCAGTCACCTCACCTTCATGTATCCTTCCTGGACAACAGAAGTTCTACTCCACCAAACCCTTGGCACACCAGCCGTCCCAGTCAATATGCTGGAAGCTGAAATGCCCCTTTCTTAAAAGCCTATGGACTCCTCTTAATACTGCCGAATATTTGATGTCCTAAAATACAATCCCATTCTTTATTTCAATAGTACATGTACGATCCCCAAGAAAACATCTTCTAAACGTTTTCCAGGTGGTGGAGTTGGATATAACAAGAGACGCCTGGATAGGTAAATGGAGCTTAGAAACATGCGAGTAGCCCTAGGTAATTTCTAAATTAAGTACATGTTGGGCACGACATTGTGGGATGAAGGAACTGTGTTCTGCTTTATATTTTCCACGTTTCTAAGTACCACTGAGATGTTCTTCCTGATCGAACACATCTCTCCTTTCTCTCTTCTCTCCATCCATCGTACGTGAAGCATTGATATTGTTAAAATTTAGTTGCTGGTCCTGCCCCTTCCACAATCATTTTTCTATGGCGATATAATATCCCACCCTCATGCATGGATCCATGGATAGTGGCCATCCTCTGTTCAGAGAACATGGCATAGTACAGTAGTAGAAGACATTTCAGTACTGTGAAAAATAGTACTGGCTGTCTACACCAACTATGACACGCAGATTCGTTTAATCTTCTATAAAATTTATGCTGAGCCGATACCATCACATGAAAAGTTTCCAGCATGTCTAGACTTTCCTCACCATATGCCTCCTCCAGACATCCTAGTAATCCTACTCTGCCCCGCTCCAAAACCTCCTCATACTACCCACAATTACGTGGCCAGAACTGAACACTATACTGTATTCTCAATGTGGCCTGACCAGCATATCCTGCTGCTTGAACTCAATGTCTTGTCTGATGAAGGCTAACATGCCATACACCGTCTTTTCCACCCTGTCAACCTCTGCTCCCGGTCAACCTCAACATCCTTCTCTTTGTCGATACTGTTCATGTTCCTACCATTAACTATGTACTTGCTCTCGATGTTGGATCTCCCAAGGTGCAGCCCTGCGTAACCTTTTCACCACAATGAATGTACAGAATGCATTTGGCTTACCTTTAATCCTGCTTTCCAGAGATTTTTCATCACTGTTTCTAGTTCTCCAAATGTTTTTGAGTTTCCTTCTGTATTTCTTTTAGTATAGTTTTTAGTACTGTTTGAATCCAGCTTCCTCAGCCTTCCATATGTCTCTCACTCTTCCTTGACTAAATTTACTTCCTCTCTCATCATCCAAAGTTCCTGAACTTTGCCATCCTTGACTCTCTGGAACAAACTGGCACTGAATCACTGTGCAGCTGGTTTTTAAACAAACTCCATGTCAGATGTACATTTGCCTCAAAATCCATCCTTACAGTATCGCTGTGCATGGCATCTAACTTAGCTTCAATCCCTCCTCTCAGTGACCGGTGTTCTGGTTCAAATTTCCTTGCCAATCTCGTTTCAACTCTCCCAGGAAGCAGCAATGAACCTCGTGATACTGACCGACCCTCCAGTGAAGGTGCAAACCTTTTTTAAAAGTCACCTCGGGACCAGAAAAGTTTCCAGTGATCCAGAATCCTGATACCCTGCCTCTGAACCAGCTCCTCAACCACGCATTTATTTGCTCTCACTTACTGTTCCAACCCCTACAATCACAGAGCACTGGGAGTAACACAGAGATTACAAGCTTTCAGGTTCTGCTCTTTAACTGGTTCCGGAACTCTCTATATTCACTGTGAGACATCATCCTTTTTCTACCAGTCCATTGGTACCGATGTGAACCACCACCTCTGGCTGAATGAACACTGCTCGGTAGCTGCTCTGTGACGTCCCTGACACTCAGAGGATTTACAAAACTTTTGAAACCAACGAAAAAGTCATTACGAAAGGAAAAGGATGGAATATGAATGCCAGCTAGCCATTCCGATTAAAGAGGATGCCAAAAGTTTCTTTAGATATACAAAGTGTAAAGGACAGGCAAAAGTAGATATTGTTTATTTTAAAAGATATTACTGGAGAGGTAGCAATGGGGTAACAGGGAAGCGGCAAACAAACTGAAGGAGTATTGTACTTTAATCTTCCGGCAGTCTGCTGGAAATTCAAATGTATCAGAGGGCAGAAATGAGTGAAGTTGCCATTACTGGAGAAAAGCTGCTTGAGATACTGAAAGATCTGAAGTTAGATAAATCAGCTGGACCAGATTGTCTCCACCAGTGCTATGAACGAGGTGACTGAAGAGATTGTGGCTGTTGTAGTAAAAACCTTTCTATAATCCCTGGATTCTGGTATGGTCCGGAGAAAAGGAAAATTGCAAACGTCATTCCACTCTTGAAGAAGGGGAAAAGGCAGACAAAAGGAAATCATAGGCCAGTTAGTCTGACCTCAGTATTTGGGAAGATGATGGATCCGATTGTTAAGGACGTATTTTCGGGCTACGTCGCGACACATGACGAAATTGGACAAAGTCAGTGTGGTTTCCCTTAGGGGATATCTTACTTGTCAAATATGTTGAAATTCCTTGAAGAAATAAGCAGGAAAGACAAAGAATGTGTGTGTGTGCGTGTGTGTGCGTGTGTGTGTGTGTGTGTGTGTGTGTGTGTGTGTGTGTGTGTGTGTGTGTGTGTGTGTGTGTGTGTGTGTGTGTGTGTGTGTGTGTGTGTGTGTGTGTGTGTGTGTGTGTGTGTGTGTGTGGTGTAATTGGATTTTCAGAAAGCCTTTGCAAGGTGCCACACATGAAGCAGCTTAAGTTAAGAGCCATGAAACAGAATGACACCACCATGGATAGAGTAATGGTTGATTGACAGGAGACAAGGAGTGGAATAAAAGGAGACTTTTCTGGTTGACTGATGACTAGTGGTGTTTTTTGGGATTGCTTCTTTTTATGTTACAGTATCTGCCAATGACTTTGATGATGGAATTGATGGCTTTGTGGCCATTTGCAGTTCAAAATAGGTATGAGGCAGACAGTGCCGAGGAAGCAGAGAACCAGGAAGATGATGATTCTTTAACGGAAGAATCCCGCTCTCAGCGTCCAATTCCTTCAGACGAGATGCGGGGGCGCCGGTAGAGAATATTCCATCCAGTATTCACTCTGAGGAGGTAGATACCCAGTTCTGACTTTCAAAGTCACTTCACATTTCAGTCATCAATAAGGAATTCGTCATCAGATCGTATTGATATTATTTTACTGTGTAAACTCCTCTGTCTCCGCCAGCTCTGCGACATCTCTCGACATTTTCACCGCTAAAGGCAACAATAAAGAGAAAATATGACAGGAGCCGCTCAAACTGCTGCATTGACTATTGCTCAGTATTTTCTCCACCTGTTTTTGACTGTCTCTCTTCCAGCGAACTTGGTGGCGATTGTTATTCTATGCCGGGGTAAGTGCGGTCTCACCAAATGTGTCACTCGCTACATAATGGGAATGGCAGCGGCCGATCTCCTGGTCGTTATCTCGGATCCACTGCTGACGAGGACAGCTGGAATTTATTTTCCGGGATCAGTGCTGCGGATCACTGCTGTGTGTAGACTCAGGATGTGGTTGGTTTTTGCCAGCACTGCGGCCTCCGTCTGGCTGACTGTTGCTTTCACCGTCGATCGATTTGTGGCTATTTGCTGTGAGAAGCTGAAAACAAAATATTGCACCGAGAGAACGGCGGCTGTGGTTATCGGGACTGTGAGTGTGCTGGCCTGTTTGGAGTGTGTCTCCTGGTGCTTTGTGTATGAGTCTGGAGAAGTAATTGATGGCATCCCCTGGTACTGTGTTCATACCGCGAACTACAAAAACTCTCCCTCATGGGCGGCATTTGCGATATTTCACCGTATGCTAACCCCTTGTGTCCCATTCTTTCTGATTTTGCTGTTCAATATTCTGACTGTCCGGCGGATTCTAGTGTCCAGTCGAGCCCGCAGGGGGCTCCGGGGACAAAAGAGTGGAGAAAATGAGAAGGACAGGGAGATTGAAAACCGCCGCAAATCTATCGTTTTGCTTTTCAGCATAACCGGTAGTTTCATATTGTTGTGGGTAACACAGGTGGCATTTTATATCTATCAACGGATTTCAAATAGTTTTGTTGATTCTGTTACCGATCCCCATTATATCACAGAACAAACATCGATAATGCTGCAGGTTCTCAGTTCCTGCACCAACACGTGTATTTACGCACTGACTCAGAGCAAATTCCGAGAGGAACTGAAGAATGCCGTGAAATACCCAATAAGTCGGATTTCGCAATTTATTAAACGTTAGAAACAAATGGTGTACGTTATGTTGTTTCAGCTTTTTTCAGGTTCCCTATTCTGCACCCCCAACCCACCACTTGTGGATAAATGTAAACAATGATGAGCAGAGTAACAAAACAAACGCGAGAAAATCTGCAGGCGTTTGAAATACAAAACAACCCACGCAAAGTCAGAGTCCTGATGAAGCGACTCGGCCCGAAACGTCGACTGTCTTTTCTCAACAGCTGCTGCATTGTCTGATGAATTTCTCCAGCATTTTGTGTCTGTTGCTTAGAGTTTGCAACAACTGTTGAAAGCCGATCCCGACGGCATCCCTGGCCCTAGCATCCCAGAGTAATCCCCTTTACCCCACCCCGCCCCCAACCTTTCGATCCCATTAAACTGAAGTTTGGAGCTAACCTGTTACCGGTAATTCACGGTTCTATTGAAGCTGCCTAATCTGGAGTTTATTTCCGTCTGTAACGAGCGCTCCTGCTCCCGCAGAGACGGTTCATTCCTGCACTCATCTTTTCACCTCTTCCTGTACCGGCAGGCGCTCCTTCTCTCTGTCAACTTGAAGTAATAGAATTCAGAACTGTTTCATACATGACGACAAGGTATCACTGACTTGCTTTGTAACTGTGAGACAGAGAGAGAAGAGAGGGAGAGAAAGAGGAGAGAGAAAGAGAAAGAGGAGAGAGCGAGAAAGCCGTCGCGAGAGAAGCATCGCGCAGCAAAACCGCCAAAGTGACACCATAAGGCAGAGCGTGAGAGGCAGAAACAGAATGGGATATTGCGAAGGAGAGCGTAAGAGCGAATCAGACATTGACAAGCAGAGCGCACGACAGAGAAACAGATAGAGAAGCAGACATTCGGGGGAGAGAGGCAGTACGAGCGACTAGAGCGAGTGAGAGAGATAAAGAGATACGGACAAAGAGAGACACAGAGAATGAGAGAAAGAATAAGAGAGAGAGAAGAGAGCAAGCGGAGAGCAGGGAGGGTTCGAGAGAGAGGGTGAGAGGGAGAGAGAAGGAGAGCATGAGATAAACAAGGAGAGATTGAGAAAGAGAACGAAAGGGAGCACGAGGATCGAAAATCGAGAGACAGTGAAAGAGCAAGAACGAATAAAACATCGCGATGGAGAAATAGAGCAAGAGCAGCACGACTGATAACGAGAGATCGAGAGGAGAGAGAACGAATGCGATCGCGAGAGGGAGAGAACGAAAGCGAGAGAGTGAGACAGACAGAGCGCGAGAGAGATAGAGAGAAAGAGAGAGGGAAAGAGCGAAAGAGGGAGAGAGAACGAGAGTCACGAGAGAGATATACAGACAGACAGATGGACAGACGGACAGACAGACAGACGGACAAACAGACAGCCAAATAGACAGGCAGATATTGATGTTTTGCACCTAACAACAAAAGACACAGTGAATAGAAATGGGATCTAATATGAACTTATCCAGATCAGTATAAACGTGATATTTGGCGGTGCCAACACTGTTCCGACCGTGTGCAAATTAATAGCTGAAATAATGCTGTCTGGTAGATAGCAAAAAAAAAACAACTACCAACAAACAAAGAAACAAAGAGAAACAGAAACATGATCACAAACAAGAGGAAATCTGCAGACGCTATAAATCCGAGCAACTCTCCCAAAATGCTGAAGTTCCGCAGCAGGCCGGGCAGCATCTAGGAAATGTGTGCAGTCGCGTGGAACGTCTACTGAGTTCCTGCAACATTTTGTGTGTTACAAAAGAAACAAGATAGTTAATGGACCAATGGTTCTGTTCATCCTGAAATCACGAGAGTTGGAGATAATTAGAAACATGGCACAATAAGCAGCGATTTATATACAGAACGACCTGCTCGAGATGAAGGTGATTTGAGGAATCGTTCTCCAAGATTTTCGGTAATGGTCCTGTTCTTCACTAGTTGGTCCCTGGACTCCACTCAAGTTTATCCAGAACAGGTGATATCTAAACATTCACTTTAAATATAAGCTTCAAGAAGGAGAAGTACGCACTTGAATGTATTTCTGAGGAGGCGACAGAACGAATTCATGAGGGCCGAGCGGTGGATGATGTGTAAAAGGAATTGCGTGAGGCATTTGACCAGAATCCTCATTATCATTTTTTCCAGAAAACAGAGTGAGGAAGTTGCTGATGATGCAGTGCTTCTAAGAGATCTGTTGTGTAACCGTGTTATTTCTGATAATTTGTAAATTACCTGAAAGAGGAAGTGGATAGATGGATTGATAATTTGCAGGTTGAAGCGGCACGGGCGGTAGTTATTACAGAGACACTATTCCAGCTCCGGTCTTTGTAAATTGGAGCTCAATGCTGGCTTCCTCTGCAAGGAGATTGTACGTCCTCCCCGTGATACACTCAATATAAATCGTCTTACTGGTAAGCTTGGATTAAATTGGAGTTGCCGTGCGCGAAGCCAGTTTTCCCTAGGAGAATACACAGAAATCCATGGCCTGAGGAAGGCTTTCGACCAGAAACATTGAGTGTTTACGTTTGTCCGCGGTTCATATCTGGTATATTGAGAAATATTGGCATTGAGATCAACAGAACAGTTTTATACAGCTGATCCCGACTGCATCAGTGGCCTGAGCGTCCCAGAGACATCCTCTTTTCACCCCACCAGATGCCCCGATTAAACTGAAGCTTGAGGCAAACCTATTACCCGCTTCCCCGTTCTGAAAAAAAAATGCAGATATTGGAGTACATTTTCGGCAGCGTCAACCACTGCTGCTCCCGTACAACCCGTGCTTTCCTTCACGCTCCTTCTCTCTACGATCAAATTCAAAACTGGAAGATAATTAATCTTCTAGTAACACAGTTTCAACTGTTTCACAAATGACACGAGTGCCGTTCCGTTTTGAGTAGCTGTGAGAAACCATTGAAACACCTTCCTCCAGTGTGAGATTTCCCTGTAGCCAGGGTTTCTCGAACAAGTTGCTGTCCCCGATGAGCTCATCTCACGGATTCCCCTACGCACAGTTGTCTGACCGGGCATACAGTGCTGTGACGAATTTATTTAGGGTTATATTTAGTGATGTGTCACATGGGTCAGTTCACGAACATTTGTTGTATGAACTTTATATGAGTGATTTTGATGTGGAAGTACGAGGCTAATCCGTTTGCAAATAATGCTGGAAAAGATTGTGTTGGAAATTGTGTAGACGGCTATGAAAAAATGATGCTGATCATCTGGCAAGTTGGGCCTTCAGTCTAGATAAAGGTGAGGTATTGTATTTTGGGAAAAAAAAACAAGTGTAGGATGTATACAGTGAAGTGTGGAGGCCTGGGGAGAGTCATGGAAAGGAGAGTCCCAGGAGTGTAAGGACATAGTTCAGTGACAGCACCGTCGGATGTAGATAGGGTGATGAAGAAGATATTTGATAATGAGTATAAGAAATAGAAGTGTTGTTGCAGTTATGGAACACGTGGCTAAGGTGGCCCTTGGCGTATTCTGCAGAGATTTGTTCATTCTGTTTTAGGAAAAATGTTATTAAATTATAACCGCGTCGAGAAACAACTTATCTGGATGTTGCTGGACTTGGCGACCTAAATTATAAAAGTATTGCATATTGCCTGGAAGGTAGAAGATTTGGGGATGATCTGACAGAGGCGCAGTATATCAGATCATGAGTGGCATGGAGAAGGTGAAAGCATGGCTGTCTCTCCAGAAAGGAGATGATTAGAACGAAGGAATATCGGTTTAACAACGGAGCCGAGAGATTTTTAGGATTTCAATGTTGAGAGATATAATAAGATTTCTTTTGTGTGTAAAGGGTGGAGATGGAATGTTTGAAATGCATCCAAGAGAGCTTTAGTGCTGTACGTAAATCTTTCCAGCGGACATTGAGCAGGGTGGTCGGTCAAGTGCCAAAGAATGAGAACATTGGGATGTTCCAAATTATATCTGGGATAGGGAGATGGATAGCCTGAAAATATTCCTCCATTTCATTACCATAGACATAATCCGACAAGTGCAGATGTTCTGATGGTAGATTGCCTTTGAAAAAATATTCAGCCATTTAAACCTTTTTTCACATACCTGAGTACTACAACCAGGCATGTGGAGCAACTTAACTGAGAATTTTTATTTGCGAAGTGTGATGTGTTCTTGCAGTGTGCTTTGGTTTGTTCTCCTGCTGAAAGACAAACTTCCTCCCCGATGTAAGCTTTCTAGCAGGTTTTAACCCAGGATCTCCCTGTATGTCCCAGCATTCATCTTCCCATCAGTCCTGAAGAGAACCCCTATCGCTTCAGGGGAAACGTATCCCATAGCTCTACCATGCTTTACACTGGGAATGGTATTACCTGGCTGATGTGCAGTCTTAGATTTACACTGTACATAGAACTTAGTGTCAGGCTGGGAGTTCTACATTATTCTTATCGGACCACCGTACCTTATTTCATAACTTTATAGTATGTTATAAGTAACGCTTTATAAAGTCGTCACAGACAAGTATATGTTTCTTTTTTTGTTTGTTTCTGTTTTTTTTTCTTAGCAGAGGTTCTTTCTCGTGGTATCCTATAGGAACCTTAGCTCTAGAAAAAACAGAGATTATGAAATTTTGCCTAGTTGCTGCAATTACTTCTGTTGTAACTCGGAGCGGCTGCAATAGTCACCGTGGGCTCACTATCAAGTGCCATTCTTCTCTGTTCATGAAGTTTACAGGGGGGTGCTGAACCATGTAGTGTGGCTCTGATTTCATATGCTTCCCACTGTTTTTCTCTCAATGAACTGCACTGATCTCTGAGTTATCATCGGTGCCCATGAGATGGTTTTGTACCCTTCCTCAGAGCTGTGTTTCCCTGTCATGATATCTCTGACTTTTCGGGAATGTTCAGTTAACTTCAGCTTGGTTTGGATTGTTGAATAGCTAGAATAGTGGACATTCTGAAGAGAGAATCTCCCGACATTCACTGAACACAGGTGATCCTCCAGTTTCTGGCATCAGCAAATTATATGAATTGTTCAGATAATACAGCTGCACCCGGGGAAAGTTGACGTTGTAGTTACATAGGACATTATTGCATTTTCAATCTCACAATGTTACTTTGATTATTTCATTAATTGTTGATAGGCTTTAGAATTTTTCTTTTGATTTAACATGATGGACGACGCTTTATGGATTAGCTCGATGTGGCTTAATTCAATATGTTCTTTAAACTTAGAAAATTAATTATGCAGATTTAAAAAGGGATGGCACCCGCCATGAATTGTGGGTCTCAAGGAGTACTGATGAAAGATGCTTAGAAAATAGGACACAAAATATAATCAGGTCATTTGGCACTTTGAGTTTTCTTCACCAATTTATGCTAGCTTGTTTATTATGCCACAACTCATTATTTTGCCTCCGCCCTTTTTTAATCAGGAATGTATCAACATCCACTTTAAAAATAGAGTGACGTGGCCTCCGCAACGGTGTTTGGCAGTGAGTTCCGCACATTCAACACCGATCAATAGGTTATGCCATCTGGTTCCAGAATCCCCATTATAGGACACATTCTCCCCATTTCCGCGATAAATATGTTTTTAAATTTTCGATAGGATTCAATCACATCCCCTCTGATTCTACTGAATCCATACCGAGCAGTCTATTTCATCATGAGCCCCCAAGTACCCTGAAATTGCATCTGTAATCACTGGCTACAACACATACCAACCAATAAAGTCAGACTATCTCAGCTTAAGCTATAATTTCCTTTTTTTGTCTCCCACTTCATACAGAGTGCAGGACATTTGCCAATTTTCAGTTCTTGGGAACAAATCTAAAATTAAGAGATTATTGAATTATCATTGCTAATGCTTCCACAATCTCTCCAGCTACTTCTTTAAGAAACATATGGAGAACACAATCTTGTCCAGGTAGCTAATCCGACTTAAACAATTTTAGCATCCCAAGCACCTTCTCATTAGTAATAGCAACTGCACACACTTCTGCCTTATGACGCTCCTGAATTTTAGCCACAGTGCTGGTGTCTACCAAAGTGAAGACTGAGGCAAAATACTGATAGCGTTCGGCCGCCAATTCTCTGTTCTGCATTACTTGTTCTCCACCGTCATTTTCCAATGGTCCAATATCCATTCTTCTCTCTGTTGTACTCATTATGCTGTATACCTGGAAGAATTGCTTCCTCGTTTTATGCTACCGGCAAAATTACACTAATGCTTCATCTCTTCTATTCTTGCTGATACAATTTTGCTGCATTCCAGATTCATATAGCTGAGAACGTATCGAAGAGGCACGGCCCAAGAACTAAGATAAGGAACGACTCGAGATTAGGACAATTTAAGTGCTGGTCCTGATTGAAAAGTGTTGGGGTTGGATGAGAGGGACGGATTGCATCTACTTACTGTTTATCGAGTTTTTCTCGTCTCCGCGCTAGCCTGCAAATAATGGGATCGTGAATCGGCTGCATGAATGAATGGATTCGTGGCTCTGGACTCTCTTTCGATTGCTTCAGGTCTGATTTTTATTTGCTTACTTTTATTGTCTGCACATATTTGTTTGACGGTCTCACTTTATTAATCGGTTCCATTCAGTTTCTTTCTTTTGTGGCTGCCTGTATGGAGACCAATTTCAACGTTGTAAGCAGATTTTTTTCCTTTAAAATAATTCTTCTTTTGGGATATATCTAACCCGTGGCTTCTGAATTGCTTCCAGCATTTACAGCATTGGCGTACAGGTGAGGAGAACCATGATGGTGTAGAAATAGGTAGATAAAAAAGCATGAATTGAATACTGTATTTTTACGTGAGACTGATCAAGGGTTTTGCCAGAATAAAAAAAAAAGTGCCAGTTTTAAAAGTCTGCACGGTTCTGGTGCCACAGTATACAAAGAGTGAAATTGCTTTGAGGAGGAGATTCACCAAGACATTATGGGTGGATCTGAGCTACAAGGAGAGAATAATTTTCACCCTGAAGGTTGAGGGGTGAACTTAAATAGGAGAAAAATCGTGAGGTGCAGCGCTATTGTACATGGCATGAGACTTTCCAAGCACAAAATGTGTAAAAATGGAGGGCATAGATTTCGGGTAAGTGGACACAGCTTGCAACGGGACCTGAGGCACAGCGTTTCTAACACTGACACTAGCAGCTTGTTTTACATTTTCACCACCCTCCAACTGAGGAAGATTCCCTTCATGTTCCCTTTAAACATTTCACCTTTCACGCTTAACCGCTAGCTTTCGTCTTACACAACCTCAGTGGAAAAAGCTTGCTTAGCCAATGAATATCCCTCATAATTGTATGCATCTCCAGAAGTTCTCCATTGCTCTCTTATGCCCAAGGTAATAAAGCCCTAACCCATTTAACTTTTCCCTATCGCTCAGATCATCAAGCCCTGGAAACATCCTTGTAAATTTTGTCTATTATCATTCAATCCTATTGATATCTCACGTGGGATAGCTAACCGAAACTGGACACAATATCTTAGTTTGGACCTTATCGATGTCGTACGCAACTTTAACATAGCACCCCAACATCTGCACTCTGTACTTTGATTAATGAAGGTTTATGTCCTAAAAGGTCTCTTTAAAACCTGCTCTACCCGTGGTCTCTCTGTTCTGCCACACTTCTCAAGTTTACCTTCTGCCCAAGTTTATCCTCTGCAACAACGGACAACTGCCTATACTAAATACCACCTGCCAAGTTTAGAGCTATTGCCATTTATTCCTTGGGTTTTCTCATAACTTTAATGCAAAATCTGTAGTGTGGTACCCTCCATTCCTTTCATGAACAGAGAATTCCACAGGTTCAGTACTTTCTGGGAGAAATAAATTTTCCTCATCTTCACCCTAAATCAATTTCCCTGGATCTTGATGCTGTTTCACAAATGTTATTCTTACTTACCACACGCCAGTGAGGGTAGAAACATAATTATTTGGCAGATAAATCTGTATCTGAGGAGCTGGACCAGGGAACAAGGCTTCAGGTTCTTGGATCATTGTGATTTCTTCAGGGGATGGTATGACGTGTTCAGAAGTGACGGGTTGCACCTGAACCAGAGGGGGAAACAACATTCTCACATCAGGTTTGTTAGAGATGCTGAAGAGAGTTCAAATAAATTGTGCAGGTGGTGCGAACAGGAGTGATGGGACTCAGGATAAAACACATGGTAAAAATTAAACAGCGGTGCTGTCAGTTCAGTGTTGGGTCCATCGTTATTTGTCATCTGTATCAATGATCTGAATGAAAATGTGGTAAATCTGATCAGAAAATGTGCTGATTATACAATGATTGGAGGCATAGTGGGCAGTGAGGAAAGTTTTCAAAGCTTCCAGAGGGATCTGGACCAGCTGGAGAAATGGCCTGAAAATGGCTGATGGAGTTTAATACAGGCGAGTGTGAGGTATTGCACTTTGGAAGGAAGAAACAAGGTAGAAAATACAAGGTAAGTGGTAGGGCACTGAGAAATGCAGTGGAACAGAGGGATTTAGGAATACCGATATAAAGTCCCCTAAAAGTGGCGTCACAGGTAGATAGGGTAGTAAAGAGAGTTTTTGGTACATTGGCCTTTATAAATCAAAGTATTGAGTATAAGAGTTGGAATGTTATGGTGAGGTTCTATAAGGCGTTTGTGAGGCCGAATTTGGAACATAGTGTGCAGTTTTGGTCATCGAATTACAGGAAGGATATGAAAAAGGTTGAAAGAGTGCAGAGAAGGTATATAAGGATGTTGACGGCACTTGAAAAACTGAGTGACAGAGAAATGTTGAATAGGTTAGCACTTTATTCCCTGGAGCGTAGAAGAATGAGGGGAGACGATAGAGGTATATAAAATTATGATGGGTAGAGATAGAGCAGAGGTGTCGAACTCAATTGCACATGGGGCCAAAACTCAAAGCACACTTTAGGTCGCGGGCCGAACAGGATAAACATTTATTGAACACACTAAAACTAAACATTTTTTGAACATAAATATGAATAAAACAGACAGGAATATTATTCCAGAAAAAATAAACTAAAACTTTAAATAACTTAAATAATTTGACCTCCATAAATTATCTCCTGTCAGTATTATACAAGTTAGAAATATGAGCATGCTGCAAAAAAACCCTGAAAATATAAATAAAATTTGTGCTTTTCAGCAAAAGTTGAAACAACAACAAATCAAAACACTCAGTTTTCTTTCATCTTATGCCGTTTTGTCAGAGCTGGATGCTTGGCATCTTTTCTCCGCAATAAGTTCGTTTAGGTTTGGTGTAAGGTTCTGTGTTGTGGAGATTCTCAGGATGGACTGCAGGTGTTCATCAGTGAGACGACTCCTGTGTGATGTTTTGTTGATTTTCATTACTGAGAAAAGCTTCTCACACAGATATGTGCTACCAAACATGCACAAGGTTCGAGCCGCATGTAGACGGAGCTGAGACATTGCCTCAGGAATGGAGCGAATAAACTGTACGGGCCGTGCAGTGTCGTACTTTGCCTTTAGTGTCCCATTACACTACAGCTCTATTAGCTCCATCTGAAGTTGTACAGGTGTAGTTTCCACGTCGACGGCAAATGGGTTGCGAAGCAGCTCGAAATTATTTTTTTGTGCTTCAAAGTCACCAAAGCGCCGTGCGAATTTGGGAACATCATTGCGCCGACCTGGTTCAACATTACTTGGCAACAGGGAAAATGAGGCAAGTTCAACTGGTGCATTTGTGTCTCCCATAAGAGCAGCTTCACTTGAAATGCCTTCACTGCATCATACATGTCAGAGATCATGCGGTCACGTCCCTGGAGCTGAAGGTTTAAGACACTGAGATGTGTTGTTATGTCAGCCAGAAACGCCAACTCACATTTCAACTTTTCATCCCGCAAAACTGTGGAGTCTTTTCCTTTACTGTCCATGAACTGACAGATTTCCGTGTTGAGCTTAAAAACTCTATTGAAAACTTTTCCCCGACTCAGCCAACGCACCTCTGTATGATAAGGAAGGTCAGGAAACTCTGAATCTATTTCCCGCATAAAAGACTGAAATTGCCGGTGATTTAAACCTTTAGCTCGGATAAAGTTTACGGCTTGTGTTACAGTGCTCATTACATGTTCCATCTTTAGGACTTTACCACACAGCGTTTCTTGGTGTATGATGCAGTGATATGTTGTTAACTCACCAGTACAGTTCTCCTCCTGCATCTTTACCCGCATCCTTCCCACTAGTCCACTTTTTTCACCGCACATCGCCAGTGTTCCATCTGTTGTAAGTCCAATAAGTTTGTCCCAGGGCAATTTCATGTCGGTTACACTTTGACATACATTTTCAAAAATGTATTTTCCTGTTGTTGTCCCGTGCATCGATTTAATGTTCAATATTTCCTCTGTAACGCACAAATTGGAGTCCACTCCTCGGATGAAGATAGCCAGCTGTGCAGTGTCCGTCATATCAGCACTTACATCCACCGCTATGCAATAAATGGGTTGCTTCTTTCAATCAACTGTGTTCTTAAATCAGTGGCTATCTCACAAACTATACTCAGCAACCCATCGGTTTTGAAATACTCTTTTTTCAGAATCAACATTTCTCTTCGCCATTGTTAGGGGTTAGCTTTGACTTCAGAATAGCGTTGTATACCGCAACAGACGCTTGACGCGGGTATGTTCCCGGGTAGCCTATCGGCAGCTGTTGCGCTGCATTATGGGATCTGTAGTTTGTGTGTTATCAGCGCTTCATATCACCGGGCCATTAATAATTAAAATAATAGATCTATCTAAAATGATCTCGCGGGCCGGATATAATTGTACGCCGGGCCGGATATGGCCCGCGGGCCTTGTGTTTGACACCTATGTGATAGAGTGAATGCAAGCCTGCATTTTCCGCTCAGGTTAGAGGAGAGGAAAAAAAAAACAACCAGAGGACATGTGTTAAGGGTGAAAGGGGAAAAGTTTAAAGGGAACATGGTGGGGTGTGGCTTCGTCACACAGAGAGTGGTGGGAGTGTGGAATGAATTGCCAGATGAGGTGGTAAATGCGGGCTCACTTTAAACATTTAAGAAAACCTTGGACAGGTACATGGATGAGAGGTGTATGGAGAGATATGGGCCAGGTGCTGGTCAGTGGGACTAGGCAGAAAAATGGTTCGGCACAGCCAATAAGGGCCAAAAGGCCTGTTTCTGCGCTGTATTGTTCTATAGATCTATGGTCAGATTGCCGGGAAGGGCAGGCACATGCTGGGATTTAGTTGCAGCCGATAGGCTGAGTATTAAAACATTAGGAATGCAGAATCAGAAAGGATAGTAAATACGTTGGTCAAGTTGTTGCATCTAAATGAGCGTAGTATAAGAAATAAGGTGAATAAATTTGTTGCATTATTAAAGATGACCAGGTATGATGTTGTGGCCATAACTGAATCGTGGCTGAATGATGGTTGTAATTGGGAGCGGAAATTCCAAGGTTACACGTCATAACGGAAGGATAGGAAGTAAGGCAGAACGGGTAGGGAAAGGCAGCAAATCAGTACAAAGATGTGACGTAGGATCGGAAGATGTTGAAGTCTTGTGGGTTAAGTCAAGAAACTACAAGGGCAAAAGGACATTGATGGCAGATATATACAAGCATCCCAGCAGTGGCTGGGAGATGGACCACAGATTACATTCTGTTTCACTTTTTTGTTTCCAATGGCATTAAGCTGATACGCACCAGGACATGTGATTGCTCACCCTCTGCTTTGAAAAATCCCGCAGCTACTCTAATATGTCCTGGACCGTAGTGCCCGGGAGGGGACACACCACACTGGTGACAGTTTTGCAATCACAGAATCTGCTGCTGTTCCGTAACTGTTGAATCCCCGATCACTACCGCACTGGAGTTTACCCTTTCCTACTGAGTCTCCGAGCGGGCCACAGTGCCACCAGCTGCTGCTTTGCCCTGCTGGGTCATACCCGCACCCAGAGCTGTGTCCAAAAACTAGCTGCTGAAAGGTAATGGTCACAGAGGAAACATATAAAACCATATAACGATATAACAATTACAGCACGGTAACAGGCCATCTCGGCCCTTCTAGTCCGTGCCGAGCGCTTACTCACCTAGTCCCACTGACCCGCACTAAGCCCATAACCCTCCATTCCTTTCTTCTATATACCTGTCCAATTTTACTTTAAATGACAATACCGAACCTGCCTCTACCAATTCTACTGGAAGCTCGTTTCACACAGCTACTATTCTCTGAGTAAAGAAATTCCCCCTCGTGTTACCTTCAAACTTTTGCCCCCCAACTCTCAATTCATGTCCTCTTGTTTGAATCTCCCCCGCTCTCAATGGAAAAAGCCTATCCACGTCAACTCTTTCTATCCCCCTCACAATTTTGAATACCTCTATAAAGTCCCCCCTCAACTTTCTACGCTCCAAAGAATAAAAACCTATCTTGTTCAACATTTCCCTGTAACTTAGGCGCTGAAAACCCAGGCAACATTCTAGCAAATCTTCTCGGTACTCTCTATATTTTGTTGACATCTTTCCTATAATTTGGTGGCCAAGGCTTTCTTAATCTTGTTTTGATTAGAAAGGCATTCACATAATCATATCCAGTCAAAGTCACCGAAGTGCCAGTGGACTGTCTGAGAACCTCCGCTCTTATATGAAAGATCCTGGTTAGCAGGCAAACAGGCCAAGTGCTGGATGGTGAGAATAAGAAGTGACCGCGTCAGCTTCCTTCCGGAGATGAAAGAAGACGATGGCAGCCAGACACTGTTCCTTGCGTACCTGGGTGACAGTAAGAAAAAGGCTATGAGACACAGAGGAGGTAACCTGTTGACAGTCAGTGTTATAGTCATGACAGTAATGTCCCTCTGAGGCTGAGTTCGACTTCACGGTTGCAATGAAAAGTTTGCTCGTGGATGAAGGACAGCCAGAGCCGATGCCGGCTTCCGTGAGAAACTGTCACCGGAGTTGCTCCACTGTGGCTGGGTGGGGCTGTTTCACTGCACATGCGATTACACTGACAGAGTGCAGGTTGCTTCCATGGGTTTGGGAGAACCCTCAGCTGGACTGGAAGTTTACCCAATTCCTGATTAGTCCACTGGTAAAAACACTTCCTGTGGTGGAGTGATTATGGTGCATTAGCACTAGGTGTTTAGGTCTCCTGCGCACCTTGTACAAAATGATAATAAGCTGCCGCTTTGCTGATCTCAGGCAACTGTAACTGACAAAGGAACTGCATATTAGCCAAGGAAAGGGCATAAAAGGTAGAAAAAAGAGCGTAGCAATATTAATAATTGGGACGGTTTTAAAACCCAAAACGGGCAACTAAATCCTATAAGAAGGGAAAAAAAATGAAAAAATTAAGGCAAACGAACCAATGATACACAGCTGGATACCAACGGAATTTTCAGGTATATAAACAGTAATAGCCGGATGAGAGTTGATATTGGACCACAGGAAAATGATGCTGGTGAGGTAGTAATGGGGGACAAAGAAATGGCAGATTAACCTAATGGAAACTTTGCATTTGTCTTCACCGTGGAAGGCAACAGCAGTGAAAATGTCCCTGAGTGACAGAGAACAGTAGTGAGTGTCATTGCTATTAGAATGGAAAATTTTGTTAGGCAAACTCAGAGATCTTATGCTCCTGGTCCCATGGAGCAGATGGACGAAATTCCTGAGTCCTGAGAGATGTTTTTGAAGAGATTAACGATGCACTGATCATGGTCTCTCTAGAAACCGTTGATTATGGCAGGGTCCGTGTGGACTGGAAAATTACGTATGTCAGTACACCCTTTAAGCAAAGAGAAAGCCAAAAGAAAGGAAATTACAGGCCACAGTCTCATCTCACTGTCTGGGGAACTGTCGGATTCTATTGCTAAGGATGAGGTTTCGGGAAACTTGGAAGCTAATTGTAAAATAAGTCGAGGTCAGAATTATTTATGTAAAAGGAAATGTTGTCTGACAAATCTGTAAGTGTTCTTCGAGGAATTGACCAACAGAGAGCAAAAAGATAAGGCAGCGGTTGTTGTTAACATGGACTTTCAGAAGGCATTTGATAAGCTGACACACATCATCCGGCTTCCTACAGCGGTACAGCAATAATACTGGCATCGATATCGGAGTAGCTGACAGGCCGGAAGCAGCGGGTGAGAGTGAAGTGGCCTTTTCTTGTTGGCTGCCGGTGACAAGTGGTGT
The DNA here is from genome assembly GCF_048418815.1 of Hemitrygon akajei. NCBI lineage: Eukaryota > Metazoa > Chordata > Chondrichthyes > Myliobatiformes > Dasyatidae > Hemitrygon > Hemitrygon akajei. The sequence continues at coordinate 1,532,214 of NW_027331970.1, read as the reverse complement.
TCCTCAGAGTTCAGTATTGGGACCGCTACTTTTCACGTTGTTTGTCAATTATTTCGATAATCGAATAGATGGTTTTGTGGCAAAGTTTGCTGACGATACCAACATAGTTGCAGTGATAGGTCGTGCCGAGAAAAATGCGATTGCAGAAGGACTTAGGGAAATTGGAAGAATGGTCAAGAATGGTCATAGCTTTATTCAGATGTATTATTTTCTGATTTTCCAAGCTGTCAATAATATAGTAAATATAATTGTTAACAAATACTGTATGCATGTAAACATCGTTTAACAGATTGAAGCGCTCAAAATATTGTGGGGAATGCTGCAAATAAATGTTCAGGTTTGTGTCGTTTCAACTAGGCCGTATACAACAACAGAGAGAATTATTGCACATCACAAATCAGTTTAATTACAGTCAGAAATAGATATAGTTAACTTGTTCTAGTGCAGCACACGCAGAATTATGGAATACGCCACATGTGTGTATGAAGTAAAATAACATACATTATTGATAAAGATTTTGCAATAATTCGAAATGTTTCCTCCAATCGGAATAAATATTCCAAGGAGGAGGTCTCTGCAAAAGAGGATGAATGTGGAACATAGCCTTGATGAATCGGCCCGATGTCTCCGCTAATCACTATCAGACATATCGCTCCGACGTCCTGGACAGTCACTCCCTGGAAAGGGGCAAGAGAACAGCGGACGAGAAGCAGACACATTGAGTGCAAGACTGGAACGTCAGAACGATTATGGGCTCTTGAGTTCAATATGCAGAATATTCAAAACACTAATGTCATTGCTTCAACGATAACATCACTGTCACTGATTTTGGACCTCAGCCCATTGAACGGAGATGATGATCTGACAACTAGCCACGCTGCTGATGCTATTGCTATTCCCCGACCATCGTTGACCATGTTAATATTGCTTTGGTCTCTGGAGTCTTAAATCTGACCACAGTGATTATGTCACTACTTATCCTGGTCACTGACTGAAATGCCTTTCAAAGACACCAATAATTTAAATTCTACCTCTGAGCATAGAATTTAGTTGGAGATTTATCCTCTCCTTTTGTGAACCTTGCAGCCAGCTGATTTTAGATTATTCAGATGAAAGCGATAAGCTAAGTGTAATACTGTTTTCTGTACATTAATTCTTTCGTTGTTATCTGCGTGGACAGCAATGGCAGTGTAACCAGCAACACAGTTAGAAAATTATACCAGATGCTACTGCACTGCAGCTTCACCGCTAATCTCTGAACTAGATTAACCGCCAAGATAGTACATTGGCTTTTCCTTTAAAGGTGCAATTCATATGGGGTTATTATCATGCGAATGGATTGTAATTTTCCAAAATGCGTCTGCTCTGGTTTTTATATAGATAATCCTCTACACACTAGATTGGAAATAATATCAAACATCAATGAACATCTTGATTTTACAGATCAGACGACGGAGCGGAGTGATTAAAGATCGCAGTAATCTAATTTGGTGCAGACACGTTACTCATTTCAACTTCAGCCTCCGCGACGACAATATTTCAAACTCTACGTATGTACCATAAACATACGTACTGGATAAATCATAATCAAATTTTCTACATCATATCTGGCAGTGGGAATAGTTAACACGGGACAGCATTCTCACCCTGCAAGACGTGTTTAGACAATAAAATAGTGCAAAGGAATTGATGTTACAGAGGGATGCGATGAAAAACTTTTCTAAACATGTGTCAGAAGTAATCTAGAACACAAAGCATAAAGTGAATGTTGTAACGGGTGAACACAAACCATTTAGAAATGTTCAATTCAGGAGGTTACCAAGTAGGAGAAAGGGAACTTGCTTTCGCTTCAGGAACGTGACAGCTATCACAGACGTAGATTATTTCTTAAAGGGATCCAACATACCAATAAATATATCAGCCCCGGATCTTAGAAGCAAATCGCTAAATATGTAAATTAGAACGACAATGAACTTTAATCTCATTGGCATATGTTGTGAAATGTGTTGTTAGTCTGCAGCAGTACTTTGCAATACATAACAATTAAAACTATAAATCAAGACAATCTTGGTAAAAAAAATAGTTAAGATATGCAGTGCAAAACTGCAAGGATGGTTTATGGGATCTATGTCGATTCAGAAACCTGATGGCTGAGGAAAAGACGCTATTACTGTATTATCATTGCAGATCCAGACACGTCACGGACCTGACTGGTGCGGCATAACCTCCCTACAATATAATTCAGTCCCTCTGGCAATGAAGCCTAACGTTTCGCTTACCATCTTGATAGCCCGTTGCAGCGGCTAACAAACCTTTTGTGATTCATGCACAATCACTCGCAAGTCCCCAGCGCATAGGCATGGTACATTTTTTTTTACCATTTAAAAATAATGTGCTCTTTCATGTTTCCTAACAAAGTGGATGACTTCGCAGTTACAAATATTGTACTTCATCTCCCAGACCCTTACCCACTCACAACCTGTTTGTTTTTTTTCTTTTGCTTTACTATTCCTAATCTCCACCCAAATGGACTCAACATTCTGCTCCTTAGATCTTATATGGTCTCTCACCATCGCCCTAACCTCTTATTCAATTAAACACGTTTACCAACTTCGCTTTATTCCTGCCAGTCCTTCTGTATTGTCTAATATCCTTGGCTATTTAATTCCCAATACTGTCCACCCTGCAGACTTGTCTCTGTAATGGCCAATGAACCAGAACCCCTTGTTGATTCGTGCCACAACTTCATCGACTTTGTTTCGATTAATGCGGGTATTGAACGTAAAGTGTCCTTACATTCATCGTTCTTTTAAGAATTTCTAAACTTTATTTTTTTGCACGTGCGTTTATTACGACGATTAACGTTATTCTCTTCATCACCGAGAGAGTTTAATCAGTGAATCCTCCGAAATCTGCAAATGTTTGTGAGTTATAACTATTAACGGTACTTTATTATGGAGGTACGGTTGATATATCCAGACGATTAGTATCTCAAGCTTCCAGGATATGATTGTGTAGATAAGGATTAAATTAAGTGAGGAGATGTGTTTCACGTGTGAGTGTCGAGAACTTCATGGTAGGTCACAGAAGATATAGCTATGGAGAAAACTACCATCTCTTCTTCTCTATTCAATTTAAAAATGTATTACCGCATACAATATTTAAAATTACAATGTGAATTTATTAACAATAGACATGTATGTCACCAGAAATGTAGAACAGCGAGATACATTTGCTGGGCAACATATTCAATCAAAACATTAACCGTTGTAGAATCAATGAAAGACAGCACCAACACGGGTGTACATCCAGTGTGTAAAAAACAACAATTTGTGACCTATAGCTCCTAGCTATTTTCTCCTTTTCAACCATGATTCGTTGAATCACACAACATCATGTACACATACGACAGTCTGTGACTGTGTTACAAGATCTTCTACCATGTTCAGTATACATCGCACATTCAAATATCACGCCTTAAGTCTGTCATTTCGATTTTGTCCAACTATTAAGTTTCAACTCATCCTCTTCCTTGCACTTTTGCCCAAACAACAGCCTTTCCTTGCTCGGAGTCTCACTACACATTACATCTGTTTTGTCAAATAACTACCACTTCTTCAGCAACATCACAGCGGTTCACATCTCCATGACAAATTAATTTAAACCAGCACAAAGCAGTCCGGCCAACCTGCCCGCAAGGGTGTCAGACCAAAGGAGCAGAGTTAGGCCATCTGGCCATCGAGTGTGCTCCGCCATTCAATCATGACTGATCCTATATTTCTCGTCCTCAACCCCATTTCCTGGCCCTCTCCCCGTAACTTTTGATCCTATATCCAATCAAGAACGTACCAATATCTTCCTGAAATACGTGCAACGACCTGCCTCTACAGCTGCATGTGGCAACAAATTCCACACATTCACTACCATTTCTCTTAAATAATTTCTCTGCATCTCTGCTATAAACGGGCGTCCCTCTATTCTGAGGCTGTACCCTCTCGTGTTTGACTCTCCCACCATGTTAAACATCCCTTCCTCCATCCAGTCTGCCTAGTCCTTTCAACATTTGAAATGTTTCAATAGGACCCCGCCCCCCCCCCCGACCCCCACCATTCTTCTGATTTCCAGCGAGTACGGACCCAGAGCTTTCAAACGTTCCTCGTATGATAACCCTTTCAGTCCTGGAATCATTCATGTGGATATTTGCTGGACGCTCTCCAACGCCAGCGCATCTTATCTAAGATTTGGGTAACAAAACTGTTCACAATGCTCCACTTGAGGCCTCAGCAATGTCTTATAAAACCTCAGCATCAGGTCATTGCTCTTTTATTCGAGACCTCTTGAAATCACTGCTAACATTGCATACGCCTTTTTCCCCACCGACTCAACTTGCAAGTTACTGTGTAGGGTGTTCTGCTCAAGGACTCCCAAGTCCCTCTGCATCTCAGATTCCCCGTTAAGAAAATGGTCCGCACATTTACTTCTACTATCAAAGTGCATGACCATGCATGTTCTAACTGTGTTCCTTTTGTCACTTTCTTGCCCATTCTCCTAATCTGGGTAGGTTCTTCTGCATCCTGTTTCCCCAAAACTGCATGACCCTCCATCAATTTTCGTAAAAAAGCGGACCCAACAACGCTAACTGCGGAACACGACTAGTCACTGGCAGCCAAATAGAAAAGAATTCTTATATTCCCACTCGCTGCCTCCTACCAATCAGACAATGCTCTAACCAAGGATATTTCACCTCGTGGTTTCAGGAGTAACCCGTCCCTTTTCTCCTGATTGTACCCTCCACAGAATCTCCTCCACAATCTCATTCAAAATCGTTAATGCCGATGATCAAAACGGCAACAAATCATCCCTGTGTTCGATGCCCAGAGCGATAATCAGCACTCTTCAGAGATTGTCTGTCTGGCGTCAGTGGTCGTTAAACCAGAACTTGTGATATATAGAACAACAGTTCACACGGCCATCCTTCATCAGCTCCCAGAGCAGCACTTGAACTTGACTGGGGGTGTGTGTTTTTTTCCATAATTAGAGGCTACAACTTGCTCAAGTGTGACCGGAAGGCTGGCGGAGTGAAGCAGCGCCTTACATAATTTTTATTTGGTCTATATGCACAAAATAAATCCGAACATTGCTCAACGGTGAAGTGGATGAAGAAGAGAAAGTATGAAAAGAAGTGCAACTTGTATTCAGTGGTGCGGATAATGGAACACACTGGGGAGTCGAGAAATATCGAGTCTACTTCACCTGCCGCTTTATGCAGCTGCTGCTTATTCTCATCTCACAAAATGGCAGTACCACAGTAAATACAATTGTTAAAATATACTGTATACCCGGAAACATACATAAACACTTTAAAATATTGAGACGATTGCCACAAATAAGTGTTCATAGCTGTGTTGCTTCAACCAGGCTGTGTACAACAACAAAGAAAATTATTGCACGTCACAAATCCGATTAATTGCATTCAGAAATAGATGCAGTTAACTGATTGTAGTCCAGCACAGGCAGAAATATTGAGTACACCACACGCTGCTATAAGATGACAATAAGACGTGATTATTAAGGATTTTACAATAATTTGAAATATTTGCTCCAATGGGAGTAAACTTTTCAAGGAAGAGTTCTCTGCAGATGGGGACGGATGTGAGACACAGCCTTGATGAATCTGCACGAAATCTTCACTAATTACACACAGACTCATTTCTCCGACCTCCAGGAGAGTCACTCCTTGGACTGGAAATGCCGAACAGCGGACACGAACAGATACATTGAATGCAATGCTGTAAAGTTAGAACAATGATGGGTTATTGTATTCAATATGTAGAATGGTCTTTCAAATCATGTCACTGACTGCGCGGAGGTTGTCATTGCAACTCTGGATCTCAGCTCACTGAGCCGAGATGGTGATATCTCGACAGGCCAGGCTGCCGACGTCCATCTTTGACCGTGATGATAATGTTGTTGTTTCTGATGCCTTAACACTGACCACGTGATAATGTAATAGCGTGTCCTGGTCATTCACTAAAATGCATTCCTCAGACACCCATCTTTTTAAATTCCTCCCCTCTGCATAGAATTCAATTGGAGATTTACCCCGTCCTTGAGTCAGCTGATCGCGAGTAGTTGGATCTGAGGCACCAGTAACTGCAGTCTCGTATTCTGTACATCACCTCCCCATATACCCGAATAGCTAAGAAACCAGGGGGAGAATTATTCCAGATGCAAATATCCTACCTTTTCAACGGTAATCTCAACGGCAGGATCACCGCCTACGCCGTACACCAGTTGTTTTTTTTTAAATGTTAAATGTGCAACTGATGTGTTGTTGCTTTAATGCCAATAGATGGCAATTTGTCAAAATGCACCTGGAACAAGAGAAAATCTGCAGATGCTGGAAATCCGAGCAGCACACATGCCGAGTTGGAGGAACTCAGCATGCCAGGCAGCATCTATGGAAAAGACTAAGTAACTGAGGAGTAGATTTGACAGGTGGTGTGAGGGGAAAGAGAAACACCAGACGATAGGTGAAACTTGGAGGCGGAGGGATGACGTAAAGAGCTAGGAAGTTGATGGGTGAAAGTGGCAGAAGGCCATGGAAGACAGAAAAAAAATGGGATGTGGGAAGGCGGACGAGCAGGAGGCGATTGGGGGCAAGAGGACAATAAGTGAGAGGGACGGAGGGATGGAAAATGGTGAGGGGGCAAGGCATTATTGGATGTTTGAGAAATCAATGTTCATGCCATCAGATTGTAGGCTAACGAAACGGAATATAAGCTATTGTTCCTCCAACCTAAGTGTGGCCTTATCGCGACAGTGGAGGAACCATTGGTGGACACATCGAAATGGGAATGGGAAGCGGAATTAAAATGGGTGGCCACTTGAAGATCCCGCTTGTTCTTGCGGTCGGAGTGTTGATGCTCGGCGAAGTTGTCTCCAAACCTAGGTCGGGGCTCACCGATATAAATCTGGTTTGCATCTGAGCTGGTTTCAATATAGATGAGACACGACACAGCAGATCGAGAATTACATGATATGTAATTATTTCACACTTATCTGGGTTGAACTCCATCTTCCACTTCTCGGCCCAGTTTTTCATCCTATCAATGTCCTGCTATAACCTCTGACAGCCCTCTACACTATCCACAACACCTACAACCTTTGTGTCATCAGCAAACTTACTTACCCATCTCTGCACCTCCTTATCCAGGTCATTGATAAATATCCAAAGAAATAACATGTTGTTTTTTTTTTCACGGACGGGGGAGCGAAGCGACTGGATAATTCAGTAATGTAACTTAGAGACACAGAGTTTGATCATTTCAACTTTACATTCTGTGCAGTTAATATTCCGATCCTCACTCGTGTAGCATAAATTTATACACAGGATAAAGCATTATTAGCATCTCCATTACATCTGGTGGCAGAAATAATCAAAACGGGACAGCTTTCTCACCCTGTGAGACGGGACGCTCTTTACACAATAGAGTCGTGTAAAAGGATTGATTATACAGAGGGGTCTGAGGAAAAACGTTTCCAACACTATGTCACAAGGAATCTGCAACGCACTGAGTAAGGTGATTGGTTGTAGAGAGTAAGCTCAAAACATTTAGTAGTGTTATATTTCACAGTGGATTGAGAAGGTTACCAGATATGAGGAAGGCAAAGTCTTTGCTCTTCTGGAACGTGACAGCAATAAAAGGCAAAGTTAAGTTTCCTAAACGGAACTGACGCAATAATAAATAAAGCAGCCACGGGTCTCAGATGCGAATCATTGACTAACTACACAAAATCAGAACCAGGATGAGGTTTCATATCACCAGCGTACGTCGTGAAATGTATCGTTATGCGTCAGCAGTAATTTGCAATACAAACCAATGAAAACTGTAAATCAAGGTTAGAAGATAATATATTAAAACAACTAAACTAAGTTAGTGCAAAATGTGGACAAAATGTAGTGAGGGAAACTTTATGGGTTCAATCTCCATTCAGAAACCTGATGGCTGAGGAAAAATAAGATGTTCCTACATTATCATCGCAGAACAAGGCACATGACTGACCAGCCTGACAGAGCCTCTAATGATCAAATCCCACATGAATGACCACAGTGATAATCTCACTGCATTTCCTGTCCCATCACTGTCTACATGGAGAACTAAAATGCTTGCCCAGTCCCAGTATGCTCCGCACTATTACTATTGCTGCTTCTCTAATATCATCACTGATGATACGAAAGTCTGTCTGTAAACACGTCACTCAGGAGAACTGTACGACCAAAGTTGATGTCCAATTTTAATTCATCACATTGTCACAAGTTACGAAGGGCTAGTGTGACAACATTCGTAATATATTGAATTACCAATGCTGCTCGCATGCCAAATGTAACGGCTGTTCGTTCAGCAGGATACAAAACTGCACCGTAAATACCTCAGATGTGGCATCACTGAAGAGATTCCTAGCACATTAACATTAAGATCATTTATTTTATTTTACACAAGAATATCAGTAAACAGCCAAGATGTTATGGAGGAACGCTCGCTGTGTTATATTATTATCATCACATCGGGCCGTGGTTTCACTCCGAGTAGACCAGAGTGGAAAGAAAAGGAGAGCAGACAGGAAAAGAATGGAGGGTTATGGGCTGAGTGCGGTTAGGTGGGACTAGGTGAGATTAAGCGTTCGGCACGGACTAGAAGGGCCGAGATGGCCTGTTTCCGTGTTGTAATTGTTATTTTTTTATATAGTTATATGATTCGTAAAGTTTATAGTACAGGGTTACACATCCGTGAGGCTAAAGGAATTTGTTAAGCTTACACCGAAGAAATTTGTGATTTATACATTCAAATTTAGATCTGATCACCGCTCAGGTGATACGGAACCTGAACTTACAAAATCATCTGCCTCTTGTATTCAGTGGCTGGACGTAATGGTGACGACAGGAGAATCTAATAATACCTTTACTTCGATGCTTACAGTGCAATGGTCTTTAGAATATTACACAACGGTGCTTGCCTGATGTTTTGAGTGACAAAGAAATATGTTTTAATGTGACATATATACTTTTAAACAAAGGTTTAACAGCCTTTCATTCAAATGTATTGTGATGAGCGATGCCCCCTCCGATGTTTCTACATGTCTGAGCTTTAAGAGAAGCTCATTGCAAACCACAACAGAGATTAATAACAGTCCAGAAGAGCTGCGCTTCAACAGTTTCCGTTCGACCTTTGCAGGCTCATAGATATGCTATGTCACTAGTCTGGGGAAATTGAAAACAAGACTAGTTTACAAGTATTTTTAAATAATATATGAATGGGGTACTGCTCAAGTAACAAAATAATAAAATTATCCTAATAAGCGATTTAGAGCACTGGTGTGTGTCTGTTTTTGTGTGATCTTCAATGGAGCTTAAATTGTGCAAAGTTAGAGCGTCACCTTTGCTTGCCATTAAGTACAAAATCATTTCATAGAAAGATGCTGATGCCCCTGGATTAAAGCTTATTCTGCCATGGATCGGAATCCATGAAGGACAGAATTAAAAAGAACCGACTCTCTAAACCCAGAGGAACATCACCAGCTGCAATACAGGGACAATGTCTGTATGACGGGTGCGTGGACTCTTGTACGGGATACGGGTATGGGTTTGGGCTGCAAGGAAATTATTTGTCTACTTTTCTTTTCTGACTCAACAACATCAGGAATTCGCAAAGAAGTGAGGCACTAATCAGATATGAGGATTATTGCTATATCTACTCTAACATGATGACACGATAAATACTATCAGCCACTTGTGAAACCACAGAAAGACCGTTTGTAAAGAATACTTATCGACCAGTCAGTGATCCGATGCACGTTCTGCAGGAGGGAACCCAATTACTGACAATTAATTCCATCATTCTTGTCTTTGTATCTGTCTCTGTGTCTCTTACTCTCTCTTTTCCCTTTCTCCACATCTCCGCGTTTGTTGTCTACCTTGACTCCTGTCTAACATGAGAATACGTTTGCACAGATGGCTGATAGTCATTTTCTCTCTCATAACACTTCCACATTTCAAGCTAATGCAGCTTTGTCTCGGAACCCCTGCTTTGTGTTTCCCATTTTACGCCCGCCAAAGGGAAACCATTTGTTATTTTTAACTAATTTGCCACTTTCCTTGCACTGAATTTCTAAAGAAAATATTTTTTTTCCTAATTTAAGGACGATTTTGCTCTGCTTTAAGCAGTTAAATCAACCGAAATGTTCTGAGATGTATTTATTTATGTTTTTTGTAATTACGATATATGTAATAACACCAGCACTCATCTACAATCTTCTCCCTCAGCTACTGGGTAAACTAAGGGTTAATTCTTCCTGTCATTTCATGGAAAATAAATTGCGTCAATTCAAGGTAGACTGCTGACGTCACCGGAAGGTGCTCTCTCTTATTAATAAGAGTCCCTTTCACTCAGTTCCCTCAGTTTCAGCGAGAGCAGCTTCTCCTGTCACGGACAGAGATCCGGAGCGGCATCGAGCGGGAGAGTAAGGTCAGACTGGCTCGTTCCGTCATGGATCAGAATCAGGGAAGGACAGCTTGGAATATAACAGAAAATGCGAAAAATGTCTTCTGGCCGGTTCCATATATTTTGGCAGACGATGATTCGCTAACGGTAGATTTTCGAATGATGAGTGTGTTTATCACTATTCAAGTGGTTTTCTTCCCCGTCCTCGCTATTATTGATCTTCCCGGTGAGTGTCTTTTCAAAGATAAATTAAGAAACAGCATTGCACTGTGTTTTTTCCTTGTCACCTGTACTTCTCATAATAATAATTAAGGCTGCTCTCGCACATACAAACTGTTGATTAAGAAAATCTTTACTCTATGAACGTTGGTAATTTACTGTCCTGAGGACCCCTGTCTAAGAAAATATGTGCTGTCAGTTGTGATGATCCAGTGCAGGTTTCCGAGAATGATTCAGGAAATTAAAGACTTAATGTTTGAAGCGTGTTCGATAGCCCAGTGCCTATATTCGCAGGAGTTTAGAGGAATAGGGCTGGGGGACCGGGGAAGCTTATCTGTAATTGAAAGACTCAGATGGAGCCGTCGTGCAGAGCATGCATCCAATAGCGGGAGAGTCCAGGACCAGAGAGAGCAACATCAGAATAGATGAATTCCCCCTGAGAACAGAGCTGCGGAGGAATTTCTATTGCCCGAGGCTGTGTGTCTGTGGAACTCATTGTCAGGCGGTTGATGAGGCCAAATGATTGGGCGTATTTTAAGCAGAGGTTAATAGGTACGCAATTAGCAGGGATATCAACATTTATGGAAAGGAGGTAAGAGAACAGTGTTGGGAGTGGAATACATCAGTTATGATTGAATGGCTTATGATGGCGTGCTTGGTCAGGCTGCCTTAGTTAATGCTCCGGCTGCAATGGTCAAATTTCTGATGAGTAAACTTACAGACAATCTTTGCACGCAGCAGCCTGTCGGTGATCATGACTTATTGTGTCCGTGACGAATCAACTTCATTGTTGCTGAAAAAATAAAACATTATCGAGACTTCAATGAAGGACATTTAATTGTAAAGGTGAAAGTACAAGAAGGAGACGGTGAGACTCGCGGTGTGACTTGAAGGTGACATCGACAAACAAGAAGAGAGGTGCAATAATAATGTTTTGGTCTGCTGCTCCATTTGCAAATCTAGCCGCCCTGGGAAACGTTCAGGGACGGGTATCTGCGCTTCAGATAAAACCTGGTAGGTGTCAAGGACACTTATTTCACGATAGGTGCGATTCCACAGATTCCTCCAATGCATCATTCAGCTATTTTTCCCTCAACACGGATGGAATTTCCCAAGCCACAGCTTTCTGTTTCGTTTGCTGATATTCGATAGAACAGATCGCACTGAGTTTCCACTACTTTGCAAAACCTTTTAGTTTTATTGATTGGAAATCCCTACAATTATATTATTCTGTAAGGTGGACTAATTTCTATCATTGGAACACTTTATATACTTGCTTACGGAAAATCCGATCTGGTGTGTTTAAGCAGATTGTCTATTTTGTTCGCAGTGATCATGGTGACCATATTCATCCTGTCTCGGGGAAAGTGCGGCCTCTCCAGAGTTGTCACTCGCTACCTGGTTGCCATGGCAGTGGCGGATCTTCTGGTTCTTATCCTGGACCTGATATTGAGCAAGATTCCACTTATGTACATGTCAATCCGCGTTTTCCTCCGATCAATGCCCAAGGTGTGTAATATCCACGCGGCTCTGATTTACACCATCACCGACTGTTCGGTCTGGTTCACCGTCACGTTCACCTTTGATCGCTTTATCGCCATTTGTTGTCAGCAGCTGAAAACGAAATATTGCACCGGGAAAACTGCGGCCGTAGTTTTGGGGACAGTGACTGTGATCAGCTGTTTAAAGAATATTTACTGGTATTTTCGGCTCTCAGAGAAGTACACATGGGTAATCAATCCATTCCTTTGTATAAAGAGATTTCATTATTTCAAATTCACGACTCAAGTTGACCTATTTTATTACTTCCTCACCCCTGTACTCCCATTTCTCCTGGTTCTGCTGACGAACGGCCTCACCGTCAGGCACGTCTTGGTCACCAGCAGAGCTCGCAGGAGACTCAGGATTCCTGGCAACGGACAGAGTGCCGGAGACCCGGAGATGGAGAAACGCAGGAAATCCCTCGTTTTATTGCTGATCGTCTCCGGCAATTTCATCCTGCTGTGGGCACCTTTCACTGTGTTCTCTGCGTGGGATCGGCTATATGAACTGACCAATTCTGTGCGTCCACCCGAATCGCTGCGAGAGCTGGGCATAATTCTGCAGCTTCTGAGCTGTTGTACAAACACGGCCCTTTACGCCGTTACACAGACCAAGTTCAGGGAGCAGCTAAAGAATGTGGTAAAATCTCCGCTCGCGCTCATTACACTGAGGAAGTCGTGACGTAACAGCGTCTGTACCCTCCCACCCCACCCCCACCCCCCGCCCTGAAACTAACTAAAGTTCCATACATTGTGGCGACTTTCTGTTCCTCTGGGTCCGGCGTTATCCTTCTTCCACTCACTCCTTCCAAGGGTCAATAACATAGAAGGGTCCCTTATGCAGCCACAATGCACTTTCCTCCTTCGCCAACCTATCCTCCCATTTCCGCCCTACAGATCTCAGTGCATTGTTCTCCACAGATCCACTGTGCAGGAACTTCTGGCCTCCCGGATAAATTGATCCAACTGCAAATACCATTCTCCTGCGAGGGCGTCTGTTTTCCCGAAATAACTCGTTCATCCCCTACAGTGACGACTGAAATTGACGACTCTGTTAGTGCTGCTCCCTGCACCCAGGCTGAGCTCATCAATTTCATCTACTTTGCCTACAAATATCACAACGCCCTCAGATCAGGTTTGTCCAATTTTGACACCGCTCTTGTGTCTCGATCTCTCTGTCCCCAATTCCAGAGATAGATCATCAAAGACACCTTTTACGAAAGCAAGCTACTGACTCCCACAGTTATAGTGACGATGCCTCCTGCCACACGGACAATCGTCTAAGTGCTATTCCGCTCTATGATTTCCCTGGATGAGAATTTCCTCCCAAGACATCTTACAGTAAATGGAGGTTCCCTTCCACCACGATCGATGCTGCCATCACAGACATCTGTCGCACTTCCCGCAGGTAACATCACTCCATCTCAAACACAATAATAAAATAGATTGGGTCTCCTTGTCTTCACGTAACACGCCACGAGCCTCCGCATGCAAAATATTTTTTTTCCGTAACTTCTGGCATCTCCATAGTGACTCCACTTCCAGACACGGCTTTTCCCCTACCATCTCCGCTTTCCGATGATCCTTCTCTGTGCAACTCCATTGTTTGCTCGTCGTTGTTCACAATTCTCCCCTATTCTTGTCGCCATACTCCAGACATTATTTCCGTAAGGGCACTGGTTATTGAAGCACAACAGAGACCACATTGGTAACACACTTCATTTCCTGTGTTCATTTCCTTGCAGGAAATAAAATGTCGATTATCCATCTACATTGTCAATCGACAAAACCCATTGTCTGCAGGGACTCATTTATAATCCCTGTCAGACCAAGATGTAATCGGTGCGGCGGACAGAATTGTACTGAAGGTCGTAAGGGCCACAACTAGTTACCACGTTTACAAAGGGAGATAGAGGCATTTAACATTGACTTTTGTTATTGTATTCGTAATAATATCGGTAATGACCTTGACGGCTGACAGAAAAAGCTCGCTGTAATATTTCTGATCTTCACAATGTACTCTTGGAGGGATCCAATGTGACCGAGTGTTTTCCCGGCACATCTTTCTGCCCGTTAATGGTTACATTTTTCTCTCGTGAATGCCAGATTTATTTCGACGCGATAACCGTTCGAAGTTAACATAAACACGTTTTTTTTTCCGGGTTGGTGGAGAACAAATCAGAAATGTCATATATGTGCAACTTGTGTACAGTGGCTGGAGGCACTATTCGACACCGGGAAACGAATAATACCATTGTAACTTCCTTCAGTACAGATCGATGGGCTCAGCAGCGTTACACAGCTGAGCTTTCCTCAAGGTTTCTATCAGCGGACACATTGCATGTGTATTTTAAAATAAATATTCTGATCAAATCATTGTGCACCATGTCCCATCGCTGGACTCCTTGAGAATAAAGCTGCTTATAGAGTATCATTATTTTACTGCCCAAAGTAAGGTTGCTCCTTATATCGCTGACATAACGACAATATCAGAATTTAAACGCCGGCAGCTGAATCATACTACTAAAGGTGTATCGCAGATATCACCAGCAGTACTGGCACTGGTTATCCAGACCCAGCTCAGATTATTTTCGATTAAACGTATTGAACTGGGAATTCTCGCTGATCTGGTAACAAGTACAGTGCCTGTAAACAGTATTCACTCTCCCGCCCTTGTAGCCATGGACACTCGCATGGATCCCCGGCTACGTGGAACAGTCTATGTTCCAAGCCTACACTGGTGTTACTCCCAAACCTTTCCTACGCTACATCGACGACTGCATCGGTGCTGTTTCCGGCACGCATGCGGAGCTCGTCGACATCCTCAGCTTCGCCTCCAACTTCTACCTTGCCCTCAAATTTACTTGGCCCATTTCCGACACCACACTTCCCGTTCTCGATCTCTGTCTCTATTTCCAGAGACATCATAACTACCGTTGTCTACTGTAAAACTATCGACTCCCACTGGACTATTGTCAGGAACGGGGGCCGAATGGACCCAAACGCAGGACGCAGACACTGAAGTACTAGGGGGAGGACAGGATGGGGATTTCATGGCATTTAAGGGTTAATGCAGGCGGGGCTGGATCTACTCAGAGTTCAGACGAGGCTGGCAGGCAGGAGGATCCCAGACTTCAGACGAGGCAGGCAGGCAGGATGATCCCACAGATCGGGGCAGGCAGGCAGATCCCACAGTTGGGGGCAGGCAGGCAGGTAAGCTGATCCCACAGTTCGGTGCAGGCAGGCAGATCCCACATACCGGGCCGCAGGGATCCCGGGCAGGGTCGCCTCCCAGGCAGAAAACACAGTGGCCTGGGCCAGTCGTCGCCACCTGGGCAGGTGCGGGGCACAACCGTAGAGAAACGAGAGGAGGAAAAGGCAAAACCTCCGCCGGGCAGCGGCAGTCCGGCCGGACCTGCCCGACGAAAGCAATAGGTAGGAGGGGGCAGAAGCCCCGCCGGGCAGCGGCAGTCCGCTCGGACCAAGCCGACGGAAGCAACAGGTAGGAGGGGGCAGAAGCCCCGCCGGGCAGCGGCAGTCCGCTCGGACCTAGCCGATGGAAGCAACAGGAAGGAGGGGGCAGAAGCCCCGCCGGGCAGCGGCAGTCCGCTCGGACCAAGCCGACGGAAGCAACAGGTAGGAGGGGGCAGAAGCCCCGCCGGGCAGCGGCAGTCCGGCCGGACCTGCCCGACGAAAGCAACAGGTAGGAGGGGGCAGAAGCCCCGCCGGGCAGCGGCAGTCCGCTCGGACCTAGCCGATGGAAGCAACAGGAAGGAGGGGGCAGAAGCCCCGCCGGGCAGCGGCAGTCCGGCCGGACCTGCCCGACGAAAGCAACAGGTAGGAGGGGGCAGAAGCCCCGCCGGGCAGCGGCAGTCCGGCCGGACTTGCCCGACGAATGCAACAGGTAGGAGGGGGCAGAAGCCCCGCCGGGCAGCGGCAGTCCGGCCGGACCTAGCCGACGGAAGCAACAGGTAGGAGGGGGCAGAAGCCCCGCCGGGCAGCGGCAGTCCGCTCGGACCAAGCCGACGGAAGCAACAGGTAGGAGGGGGCAGAAGCCCCGCCGGGCAGCGGCAGTCCGGCCGGACCTGCCCGACGAAAGCAACAGGTAGGAGGGGGCAGAAGCCCCGCCGGGCAGCGGCAGTCCGCTCGGACCTAGCCGACGGAAGCAACAGGAAGGAGGGGGCAGAAGCCCCGCCGGGCAGCGGCAGTCCGGCCGGACCTGCCCGACGAAAGCAACAGGTAGGAGGGGGCAGAAGCCCCGCCGGGCAGCGGCAGTCCGCTCGGACCTAGCCGACGGAAGCAACAGGAAGGAGGGGGCAGAAGCCCCGCCGGGCAGCTGTAGTCCGGCCGGACCTAGCCGACGGAAGCAACAGGCAGGAGGGGGCAGAAGCCCCGCCGGGCAGCGGCAGTCCGGCCGGATTCGCCACGCGGAGGCAACGGGTAGGAAGCTGGGTCCAGGGTAAGCAGCAGAAATACAGTGATACACAGGGTACTTTGGTAAAGGCAACCGAAAGCGTGGGTAAGACGAATAATACTGAACGTCGGGGCCAGCGCACCCGAGAGGAGCAGGCAAAGCATGACAAACAAGGTAAAACAGGTGAAACCGAATTCGGAGCAGACAAGAAGTGGACGAACCAGGTATAGAGCTGTTTGAACCTGCTTCGGAGCTAACAGGATGCAGAACAAAACGACCGGTCTCCGTCCCACGGCCCCTTATAAACACCAGCATCTGAATTGGCCACAGGTGTGCCACTTTGATCCAGGATGATCTTAACAGGCTCGAAGGAGCCGGGAGGGACGGCTGTATGACCCGGAGTCCGGAGCACTCGGACCGGACCCGACCCGACCCTGACAAACTATACCTCTTCCCATTCTGTTACTTGTAAAACTGCCACCCCTTTCACTCGATTCCTCCCACCTCCACCGCTCGTGCTTTCAGGATGAGGCTTTCGGTTTCTGAACGAAGAAGAAGCCTTCCTCAAGCATCAACGCTGTCCTCAACCGCATGTCTTTCAATTCGTGCCCTCACATCACCCTCCCACGACACCACCTAGGATAGGGAGTTATTGTCCTCACTTGCCATCCCACCAGCCTCGGCGTCCAGCACATAATTCTCTGTAACTTCAGCCACCACGCACCAAGTTCCTCCCACCCACCCTAGAATCCGATTTCCACAGGGATGCGACTCTGTTGTCCATTCGTCCCTCGCCACTGATCGCCCTCCTCTCTCTTATCCTTGCAAGCTGAACAAGTGCTACACCTGCCCCTACACATACTCCCTAACTAACCTTCAAGTCCTCATTCTGTCCTTCCAGGCGAGGTGATACTTATACCTTGAGTCTGTTGGGGTCACTTATTGTATCTGCTGCTCCGGTGTGGCCTCCTGTAGATCAGAGAGACCCGACGTTGATTGGGAAACTGATTCATCGAGCACTCACGAAAATCCATCAGAAAAAGCGGGACCTCCCACTTAAGTTCCACTTACTATTCCATTCCGACATATCTGTCCATAGCCTCCTCTACTTCCGGATGAAGCCACTGTCATTTTAGTAGACCATCACCTTATATCCCGCCTGGGGCGCCTCCAATCTGGTACCATGAACATCGATTTCTCGAATTTCCGGCGATGTTGCCCGATTTCACCATTCCCCATTACTATTTCCTTCTCTAACCATATCTCCATACCTGCCCCACAACTCTCTCTGGACCCCCTCCCCTTTTCTTTCCTCTATTGTCTTCTGTCCTCTCCTATTCAATTCCCCTTCTCTACACGGCATTACTTTCACCCATCAACTTCCCAGTTGTTTACCTCACCCCTGCCCCATTTCGCTTTCACGTGTCCCTTGTGGTTGTTCCACCCTTTCCGCAAACTTCTAGATCTGTCTCCTCATATTTCTTGTCCAGTCCTAATGAAAGATGTCGGCCCGATACGGCGACTATGCATTTTTCCACAGATGCTGAGTTCATCTAGCATCCTGGGTGTGCTTCTCAATAAGTCAAGTCAAGTCAAGTCAACTTTTATTGTCATTTCGACCATAACTGCTGGTACAGTGCAGAGTAAAAATGAGATAACGTTTTTCAGCACCATGGTTTACATGGCACGGTACAAAAAACTGGAATGAACTACGTAATAAAAAAAACACAGAGAAAGCTATACTATACTACAGACCTACACTGGACTGCATGAAGTGCATAAAAACAGTGCAGGCATTACAGTAAATAATAAACAGGACAGTAGGGCAAGGTGTCTATCCAGGCTTCGGGTATTGAGGTGTCTGAATGGGGAAGAAACTGTTATATAGTCTGGTCGTGAGAGCCCGAATGCTTCGGAGCCTTTTTAGTGACTCTTGGTTCTGAGGCGACAGTGTAATGCCCTGGTTCACATATTTATTGCTAAGCTGTATGAATGCAATTTATCAGTTCTGTAAGGGCAGTCTGTTCTGCTTCCAGCCTGTTTGTGCTATTGCTGAAAATAAGGGATCATGAGTAACGTGGGCCATCCAATTACGATGCTAGAACTGGGGAGAGATTCGTGTTGAGGGACACTGTGGTCGATCTTGCGGCGTCTGTTCGGTGGGACATGAAGAGAGAAGACGCTGGGTAAACCCGGTTGTAGAATAGGACGTGCTTTGTTCGAGATGGATTGCGAGCGACTTCCGGAAGGTGGTATGAACTTTCACGCAACCGATGACCAGTCAGTGAGTGTCGGAGACGTACAAGATGAGCTTCAACTTGTAGATATTTGACAATTTAATCCAAATGGGTCCTTTTCTTTTTCGTTTTCTTTACTAACCCTTTATTTAAGGTTCGTAAATATAATTCCTTTAATCGTATGCAGTGTACTGTCTGTTATTTCGTTCCACTAATTTGTAATAAGGTATCACATTAGACAGCATCCACGCAAACCGAGGCTTGGTGTGGGACGGCTGTCTCAATCTCGCTAGTTGTTCCGGACCAGAAGACGGTCTTTCCTAGACATCGGAAGCCAAGGAAACCAGGGTGTTTAATTGTTGGGGCTCGACTGGTATCAATTTAGTTCGATAATTTGTGATCGCCCTGAGCATTGATCCAGTGGTTTGTGTGTTTAAACTATTATCCGATAAAGTTCTACGATGCATGATTATGGATGCTGCCCGGGGGCCGCGAGCTGTCCAAGATTCCCATCAGGAAGGGACTGTGCGCGAGCATGTGGAATCGCAAGCCGAGTCTCCGATAGCTAGGGATACGGATTTCAAAGGCAGGTTGTTCTCGTTTTTCTTTGGGGGAGGGGGCGGAGCGAGGGGAAGGAATGTTATGATTTAGAATGTCAAATAACGCTCCAGCAAGGATTGAAAATTCTGAGTTGTTATCAGCCCTTATCTCCCTGACCAATAAATGGCAAAATGCACAGGCCGGTTGTCCTAGTTATGAAAGCTAAGAATGGTCTCAGGAATGAAGCCCTCCCCCGAGGGTGCAGAGGAGTCTGAGACCTGCGCGGAGCAGAGTCTCAGAAGCTGCTTGAGTGGCAGTGCCCTAACGACATAAAACACAGTGATTGGTTGGAAGTTTCAAAGGGGCCTGATATTGCCGTAGGGATATTCGTAAAGACACAGAACCCCTTTGCTACCTTTGCAAGCTACATGCAAGCGCCAGAAAGTGTGTTTGGCGAGACAGAAAGCCCAACAGACCTTATGACAGGGTTTCAGGACATGTTTCAGGAGAAAGTTGGAGAGAGCGTTCTGAAAAAAACCTTCACCACTCTGTGTTCCGAGCTGCTTTTGGGGGATGCCTGGCTGGGAAGATCATAGATAGATAGATAGATAGATAGATAGATAGATAGATAGATAGATAGATAGATAGATAGATAGATAGATAGATAGATAGATAGATAGATAGATAGATAGATAGATAGATAGATAGATACTTTATTCATCCCCATGGGGAAATTCAACTTTTTTTTCCAATGTCCCATACACTTGTTGTAGCAAAACTAATTACATACAATACTTAACTCAGTAAAAAATATGATATTCATCTAAATCACTATCTCAAAAAGCATTAATAATAGCTTTTAAAAAGTTCTTAAGTCCTGGCGGTAGAATTGTAAAGCCTAATGGCATTGGGGAGTATTGACCTCTTCATCCTGTCTGAGGAGCATTGCATCGATAGTAACCTGTCGCTGAAACTGCTTCTCTGTCTCTGGATGGTGCTATGTAGAGGATGTTCAGAGTTATCCATAATTGACCGTAGCCTACTCAGCGCCCTTCGCTCAGCTACCGATGTTAAACTCTCCAGTACTTTGCCCACGACAGAGCCCGCCTTCCTTACCAGCTTATTAAGACGTGAGGCGTCCCTCTTCTTAATGCTTCCTCCCCAACACGCCACCACAAAGAAGAGGGCGCTCTCCACAACTGACCTATAGAACATCTTCAGCATCTCACTACAGACATTGAATGACGCCAACCTTCTTAGGAAGTACAGTCGACTCTGTGCCTTCCTGCACAAGGCATCTGTGTTGGCAGTCCAGTCTAGCTTCTCGTCTAACTGTACTCCCAGATACTTGTAGGTCTTAACCTGCTCCACACATTCTCCATTAATGATCACTGGCTCCATATGAGGCCTAAACGTGGGATTGTGTGGTACACTCAGTCCGGATCTGTCGTGTTACGGCCTGGGGTATCAGATATAGTGACGGGAACCCCAAGTTTCCAGGAATACCTGATGCCGAAGTCCTCTTGGTGAATGCTCCGGAAGGCCACGAAGACAAGTCATGCTTTTCAGATGGGATATTTCAGAAGCCTTCGGTTGAACAGTTGAACAGGATGGTTGTGATGGTCAGGAAGACTTCTGAGAGGCATGTCAGCCTCTGGTGGGGGATGCCAATGGTACACCTCTTTTCGGTGACCGTAATGTCTAATGTTCCTGTGATACAAGCCGGGCATAAACCCTGTCCGAAAAACGGAAAGTTGACTTCCGAGTTATTCAACTTTGCTGTCTCTCCGCTGCCAGGAGGTTAGAAGAAGAGTTTGAAGCCGGACGATGTCTTTTCTATGACGAGTTTGATGTAGGTTGTTCCAAGTGCATTCCCCACACTCTCCGGGTGACCGAGGACACCCCATTCAGAGAAAGGTCGCGGCGACTGGCTGCAGCAGAGGTGGAAGACCTGTGGTTACGGTACGGATATAGAACAGAATGTGCATAAATAACACGGAAACTAGCGCGCATTTACAATGCTAACACCTTAATAGAAATGTAGTTTAAATAGCTAACATTGTGTTGCAGTGACTGGTGTGATAGATAGAAGGGTCTTGTGAGAGTGGTGGTGCTGCTAAATAGAATGGTTGATGGGAGCCACTGTCTGGGCCGAAAAAGTCCTTTAGAGAAGGTGCACCGCAGGTTCAACAGAACGTTGCCGCGATTAGAACACGTCTTGTGTGGGAAGAGTGAAGAAGCTGGAACTTTTCTGTTCGAAGCTACGGAGCGTGATGGAGGTGTATAAGATTAGAAGAGACACAGACAGGCTGGACAACAGCACCTTTTCCCCAGCGTGAAAACGGCCAACAGGAGAAGGCATACGTTGAAGATGAGTGGAGGAAAGGTTAGGTTAGGGGTAGGGTGTTTTTTTTTTTGTACACAGTGTGGTGGGTTCTGGGAACGCACTGACGTGGTGCTGTTCGTCTTTGTCACAATACAGATATTTAAAATAAAGATAGACAGATGGCTGTCATGAAAATAGCGGATTATGGTCTCTGTAGGAGGGAATAGTTATAATGTCAGCAGAGTAGAGCTACATTGATGAACAGAGCTTCGTGGGCCGTGCAGCCTGCAGTACTTTATACTGAACTTTGCTCCTTGATATACATTAGACGTAAAATTACCACCAGATGCGTTGACAAAAGAGACTGAGAAAGTGAAAGGCAGCAGTGTTATGACATAAGCACAGACCGGGCTCGTTGGTCTAGTGGTATGATTCTCGCTTTGGGCCTGAATTTGCAAGCATGCGAGAGGTCCCGGGTTCAAATCCCGGACGAGCCCTTGATTGATGTATTTTAGAACTTCAGACATTGGAGCACAGAAGAATGAGGGAAGATATTTAGATGTACAGAAAATTATGAGGGCTGTATATGTAGGCCACTGCCTGCAAGCATTCCCCCCTCAGGTTAGGACTGAAGACGACTACAACAAATCACAGCTTTAGAGCGGACGGTGAAAGATTTGGTTTAGCGTAGAAATAGAATGGATAAGGAGTGATGATAAACTGAGTGGCTAATCCCTGTTTCTGCAATCTTGTGTTTCTGTATGACTGCAATTCAACTCTATCAATAGGAATTTTAAGTGAGATACAGAAAGTGACCATGGATTATTGGGTTTAAGTGGATGAACATTTTCCAAATATTTTCGCGTTTGACGACGTTCTTGCAGAACGGAGTGTGCCAAACGTAACCTCATAGTTTCACAAAGGAACTGAGAAACCCAGCGAATTAGAGCAAACCAGCGATACGAAATTATGAGGGGTATAAACCGTGTTATTGCAAGCAAGACTTTTCCAGTGAGGTTGAAGCCACAGGTCACAGATAAAAGGTGAAATGTGAAATAGTCAAGGGGGAACTTCTTCACTCAAAAGATAGATAGATAGATACTTTATTCATCCCCATGGGGAAATTCAACCTTTTTTCCAATGTCCCATACACTTGTAGTAGCAAAACTAATTACATACAATACTTAACTCAGTAACAAATATGATATGCATCTAAATCACTATCTCAAAAAGCATTAATAATAGCTTTAAAAAAAGTTCTTAAGTCCTGGCGGTTGAATTGTAAAGCCTAATGGCATTGGGGAGTATTGACCTCTTCATCCTGTCTGAGGAGCATTGCATCGATAGTAACCTGTCGCTGAAACTGCTTCTCTGTCTCTGGATGGTGCTATGTAGAGGATGTTCAGGGTTTTCCATAATTGACCGTAGCCTACTCAGCGCCCTTCGCTCAGCTACCGATGTTAAACTCTCCATTCCTTTGCCCACGACAGAGCCCGCCTTCCTTACCAGCTTATTAAGACGTGAGGCGTCCCTCTTCTTAATGCTTCCTCCCCAACACGCCACCACAAAGAAGAGGGCGCTCTCTACAACTGACCTATAGAACATCTTCAGCATCTCACTACAGACATTGAATGACGCCAACCTTCTAAGGAAGTACAGTCGACTCTGTGCCTTCCTGCACAAGGCATCTGTGTTGGCAGTCCAGTCTATCTTCTCGTCTAACTGTACTCCCAGATACTTGTAGGTGAGACTCAAAAGGATTTTGGAAAGTTTCTGTAAATAGTGTATAGCATGGATTGTGGGAATGAATACGAACCCACACGTGGCATCGTTAGATGAATGAGCGAAGCAGGGAAGAGGGAAATGAGAACCTTTTGCTGGATGGAAGGAAGTGACAAGTTGGGTTTTGCGGAGTTCAGTACCCAGCATAGATTTTTGCAGGGTACAGCGATATTTTTGAAGCTGAAGTACAGTATTTAAAGATTAGATTTATATTGTTACATGTGCATATAAAAATCAAGTGAAATTCGCTGTTTGCGTCAAGTCAAATTAGCGAACGTTGTGCCGGAGCAGCCCGTAAGTGTCCTTAACCAACAGAGCATGCCAACAACTCATTAACACGAGCCCGTACGACTTTCGACTGCGGGTGGAAATCGGAGTACCTGGGGGAAACCCACGACGTCAGGGGAAGAACGAACAGACACTTTGCAGCTAGCTGTGGGAATTGAATCTCGATCTTGCAGCGGCAACTTTGGTAGTCTGACGCAAACCACTACACTATCGTGTCTTGGTGTGGACACATTCCCTGTTTGCGGACGACATGAAACGGCACGGTAGTTGGTGGGATGAATAGTAGTGAGCAGGACGCAAAGCACCTACGATATGGTCCATTCAGGATTGTTGAACGGCCAGATGCGATCCAGATGAGGACGATAATAACTGAGAGGTTACTCTGCATTCTTACAAATCAGCAATTAGATTAGCAATAACTTGAAAGTAATGGTCTGCATCGTTTCAGTGTTAATGTAATGGCCTCTCTGTTATGTTTCACAGCTACTGTAATAGTTTCAGTGTAGCAGCAGAGTTTGGGTTTAGACGGGAGATAATGGGGGCTTTGGAATGTGTGTCACCCAATGAGCGGCATGTTGTTGTTTTTGTTTTTCCAGTGTGTCTGAGAGAAGGTATTCTCGGGCTTTTTGTCAGCAAGAGATGAAGGCAGATGATGTGAGTGGAGCGAGCCGGTAGTCGGCAGGACGGAGTGGACTTGGAGTGAGTGTACATGAGCCGACAACGCTCGGAGGAGATCGATGGGGATCGAATGGTTGGGCAGCCGTGAGATCCAACGTGTACATCAGACTGTTTCACTAAAAAGAGTCCTTTTTCTTTTCTTTTCTAACTACAGATTAATAATTATAAAGCTGAATTACATATGATGTACTGTCTGATACATTGCCGTTCGGATTTGTAACCCGGCAACACATCAGGCATCGTCCACATAAACCGAGATATCTCAGTCTGTCCAGACTGGAGGCTGACTTACCCTAGACAAACGCATGCAAGTAAATAAATTGGTCACGATAAAGAAAGGTGGAAGGAGACCCGCGTGTCCGTGTACACGAAAAAAGGATACAGGTATTACAGGAAATTCTGCAGCTACTAGAAATTGAGAGTAACACGGATAACCTGCTGGAGGAATTCAGCCGGTCAGCCAGCATCGATGGAAATGCAGAAATAGTGAACTTCTCCGACCCTAATCCTTCCACAGGACTGATAGGAATCTGAAGCATCGAGCTGTTAGGAAGACATGTGCTACGCCATGCTTTATTGAAAGTGAGGGTAAGTACAGGAGTGCACCAATGCAGCCGCACAGTGCATTTATGAAACGCGGCTGTGGCCCTTTTATCCAAGGATATGTCTTGACTTCATGTAGAGAACGCGTGCAGGTCTGATATACGCGTAGCACAACGAAGGGAGGTTAGAGACTGGGCTGATGGTTCAATGCTGTACACATCGCCAGATGGGACCTCAATGGCCAGATAGACTGGATGGATGGAATGAGGCTCGATGTTAAAACGGAGTGTTGATAGGTTCTTGATTAGTAAGAACTTGATAAGGTAAGAGCGGAATGGCATTGAGATTAATCAAGCACGCTGAATTGAGTGAGGTGAACTGATGGGCCGAATAGCCCAATTCTGCACGCATGTCTTATCGCCTGATGCCGTGGACTCCACACCAGCGATTGCGTCATCAAAGTATTTGGAAACATCATATGCAATGGAGTTTGGGATTTATCTCGCCACCAAAAAGGCGGAGAAACTATTCGCTCTGTTACATAGAAGACACTAGACTCCAAGGAGCGGATCATACCTCAGATATACGTATATTATATTAATTAATTCTCAAAGAGTCAGCTGATATGGGAGTGGCTGTTGTTCCTATGTGTGCACCGATGTTCAAAGTCAACGAGGAAATGCTGCAGCTCTGTAAAACCCCGGTTAGTCAGATACCTGGAAAAATAGAAAACATAGAAATCTGACAGCACAATACAGGGCCCTAGGCCCACAAAGCTGTGCAGAGCATGTCCCTAACTCAGAACTACTTAGGCTTACCCATAGCCCTCTATATTTCTTAGCTCCATGTATTCATCCAGGAGTCACTACCGTTTCCGCTTCCACCATTGCATCCGGCAGCCCTTTCCACGCACTCACCATTCTCTACATTAAAAAAAAAACAACTTACCCCTGACATCTCATCTACTTCCAAGCAGCTTAAAACTATGTCCTCTCGTGCTAGCCATTTCACCCTGGGAAAAAGCCTCTGATTATCCACACGATCAATGCCTCTTATCATCTTATACACCTCCACAAGGTCACCTCTCATCCCCCGTCGCTCGAAGGAGAAAAGCCTGTTTCATTCAACAGATTCTCATAAGGCATGGTTCCCAATACAGGCAACATCCTTATAAATCTCCTCTGCACCCTTTCTATGGGTTCCACGTACTTCCTGTACTGAGGCGACCAGAACTGAGCACAGTACTCCAAGTGGGGTCCGACAAGTGTCCCTTATAGCTGAAATATTACCTCTCGGCTCTTGAACTCAATCCCACACTTGATGAAGGCCAATGCACCGTATACCTTCTTAACCACAGTGTCAACCTCCGTAGCAGCTTTGAATGTCCCATGGACTCGGACAACAGAATCCGTCTGAGGTGGTAACATTTTGCAAAAAATCTTACCATTAACTCTATATTCTGCCATCATATTTGACTTACCAAAATGAACCCCTCACACTTATTGTGTTGAACTCTAACTGCCACGTCTCAGCCCAGTATTGCATCCTCTCAATGTCCTGCTGTAACCTCTGACAGCCCTCCACGCTATCCACAAAAACCCAACCTTTGTGTCATCAGTAAAGTTACGAACCCAATCTTCCACTTCGTCATCCAGGTCATTTATCAAATTCGCGAAGTTCCCGGTATTCTGTGGAAAGAGGGATGAACAGCCAGATGTCGTGGTCCACGTGCGGCCCAATGACATTGATAGGAGTAGGGATGACGACCTGAAGAAGGAATATAGCAAGTTAGGAAAGAAGTTAAAAAACAGTACCTCAAGGGTGGTAATCTCGGGACTGCTGCCTGTGCCACGAGATAGAGAGGGTAGGAACAGGACGTAATGTCAGATGAATGCGTGGCTGAAGAGTTGGTACATGGGGCAGGGATTCAGATTTCTGAAACATTGGGATCTGTTCTGGGGAATGTCTGACCTGTGCAAAAGGACGGGCTGCACCTGAACTGGAAAGGGTAGAGTATCCATGGAGGCGGGTTTGCTAGAGCTGTTGGGGAGATTAAACTAGTTAAACTAGTTTGGCAGGAGGTAGGAATCAGAATCTAAGTGCAGACATTTGGGTACAAGGACAAGGGCTTGATGCTATGTGTTCTGAGTTGTTGAGCAAGGACAGGCAGGGGACAAAACATGTAGCCAGTTAGAAGGGTTGAAATGTGTCTCTTTCAACGCTAGGAGTATTAGGAAGAAAAGGTGGATGAACTTAGAGCATGGATCAGTACCTGGGGCTATGATGTTGTGACCATTACTAAATCTTGTCTGGAGGAAGGGCAGGATTGGCTGATGCAGGTACTAGGGTTTAGGTGTTTCAAACTGAATAGGACGGGAGGTAGAAAAGGGGGAGAGGGGTAGTATTACCAGTCAGGATAGAACCACGTATATAGAAAGGGAAGACGCTGCAGAGAGTGCCCACTGAGTCGGTCTGGGTGGAAGTCAGAAATAGGAAGGGATCAATCACCGTGCTGGGAGTACTCTATAGACCCCCAAATAACCTTCGGGAACTGAGGAACAGACAAGCAGGTAGATTTTAGAATGGTGCAGGAAATACAGGGTTGTAGTTATGAGTGATTTCAAATTCCCTCATGTGGACTGGCACCTCCTGATTGTAAGGTGGGTGGGGTAGATGGAGCTGAATTTGTCAGTTGTGTTCAATAGGATTCTTGACGCAGTATGTGGACCGGCCGAAGAGAGAAGAGGCCATACTGGGTCTAGTTATGTGTAATGTACTTGGTCAGGTGACAGGCCTCTTGGTGGGGGAGCATTTTACTGCGAGTGACCACAACTCCCTTAGCTTCAGCATTGCTATGGAAAAGATTAAGAACAGACAAAATGGGAAAGAGCTTAACTGAAGAAGAATTAACTATAAAGGTATGAGGCAAGAACTAGCGAGAGTAAATTGGAAACAGAAGTTCAAGGGTGAAAACACAGAAGTAATGAGGAGGAAGTTTAGGGACCACTTCTGCTGGTTTCAGGATAGGTTTGTCCCACTGAGACAAGGAAACAATGGTAGGAAAAAGCAACCGTTGCTGACGAAAGACATGAGGCAACTCGTCAAGTGGAAGAAGGAAACGTATGTTAGATATAAGACTCAGGAAGCAGGAGGGGCTCATGAGAAATATAGGGTAGCCAGGAAGGAACTTCAGAAAGGACTTAGGAGACCTCGAATGGGGCATGGGATGGCCTTGGCATATAGGATTATGGAGAACCCCAAGGCATTCTAGGCGTGTGTGAAGAACAGGAAGATGACGAGCACGAATGTGGCACCGCTGATGGATAAAGAGGGCAACATATGACTGGAGGCGGAGGAGGCTGGGGAGGTCGTAAATTAATACGTACACAACGCTGGAAGAACTCAGCAGGTCAGGCAGCATCCGTGAGAAAAGAATAGCCAACATTTCGGGCAGAGACCCTTCATCAGGAATGGGGGGGGGGGAAGAGATGGCCGAAGCCCAGTAATAGAGATAGGGGAGGGGGAAAGGCGCCAGGTGGAAAACCAATCAGAGGAAGGATAAAAGGGGGAGTGGATAAGCATGAAAGTACATAGATAAAGGAGCAGAAAGTTGAAAGGGGAGAGAGGGAGAGATGGACCTAGGATAGGGGAGGGGGAGGGGCAGGGAATTACTGGAAATTGGAGAATTCATTGTTCCTACCACCAGGCTGGGGGCTACCCAGACGGTAGATGAAGAGTTGCTCCTCCAACCTGAGTTTGGCCTCATCATGGCAGTAGAGGAGGCCATGTATGCACATATCCAGATGGGAATGAGTGGCAGAGTTGAAGTGGGTGGCAACCAGGAGGTCCTGTCTATTGTGACGGACGGAGCGGAGGTGCTCGTAAATGAATACTTTGCTGGAGTATTCACATGTGAATAGGATATTGATCAGGGTGAGGTCGAAATAGAGCGGGCCTGTGAAATGGGCAATGTAGAGATTAAGGGAGAAGAAGTGCTTGCTCTTCTTAAAAACATTAAGATTGATAAATGCCCAGGACCGGATATGATACACCCCGGGTATTTGTGGAAATTGATAGAAGAGATCGCAGGAGCATTAGCTATGATCTTTGAAACCTTTCGGGTTACACGGGAAGTGCCGGCGGACTGGAGAATGGCAACTGTAGTTTATTTGTTCTAAAAAGGTAATAGGGAGAAAACTGGGAACTATAGACCGGTGAGTCTTACGTCGCTGGTCTGCAAACTACTGGAAAGGATACTTAAGGATAGGATCTACGAGCATTTGGAGAAGTACAGTCCACTCATGGAGAGTCAACGTGGCTTTGTGAAGGGAAGATCGTGCCTCACGAGCCTGATTGAGTTTTTTGAAGAGGTAACAAAAGAAATTAATGAGGGTAGGACAGTGGATGTGGTCTACCTGGACTCTAGTAAGGAATTTGACAAGGACCCTCACGAGAGACTCATCCAGAAAGTCATGACGCATGAGATAAGTGGAACATTGGTTGTTTGTATAAAAAAGGCACAGGAGTGAATCTGCAGATGCTGGAAATAAATAAAGACACAAAATGCTGGCAGAACTCAGCAGGCCAGACAGCAACCATGGGAGGAGGTAGTGACGATGTTTTGGGCCGAAACCCTTCATCAGGAGTCGCTCATCACTCCTGACGAAGGGTTTCAGCCCGAAACGTCGTCTCTACCTCCTCCCATAGATGGTTTTTATAACCATTATAAAAAAAAATGGTTTAAAGGAAGAATGCAAAGGGTAGTTGTGGAAGGAAAGTATTCTGCCTGGATGTCAGTGACTGGTGGAGTGCCGCGGGGATCTGTCCTGGGACCCCTGCTATTAGTGATTTTTATAAATGACCTGGATACAGAGGCGGAAGGATGAATGAGTAAGTTTGCGGATGACAGGAAGATTGGAGGAATTGTGGATGGAGCTCCAGGTTGTCGAAGGTTACAAGAGGATTTAGACAGGCTGCAGAGTTGGACAGAAAATGGCAGATGGAGTTCAATCCGGATAAGTGTGAGGTGATGCATTTTGGAAGGACAAACCTGAAGGCTGAGTATAGGGTTAATGGTCGGTTATATAAGAGTATGGATGAACCCCAGAGGGACCTTGGGGTTTAAACCCATACATCCCTCAAGTTCGCTGCACGGTTGATAGGATAGTTAAGAAGGCCTATTGGATGCCAGGCTTCATTAATGGGGGGGTGTTGAGTTCAAGAGTAGAGAGGTCATGGTGCAGCTCTACAAATCTCTGGTGAGGCCGCACTTCGAGTATTGTGTTCAATTCTGTTCATCTCATTATAGGAAGGATGTGGAAGCTATGGACAGAGGTTGCAGAAGAGATTTACCAGGATGTTGCCTGGAATGAAAAACAAGTCTTATGAGGCAAGGTTAGCAGAGCTGGGAATTTTCTCTTTGGAGTGTAAAAGTACGAGAGGAGACTTGATAGAGGTCTGCAAGACTATGAGAGGCATAGACATTTTTAAGCAATATATGGGTCGGCACGACATCGAGGGCTGAAGGGTCTGTACTGTGCTGTTTTATTCTAGTATCTAGTGTCTTCTGGAAGGTGACAAGGAGCGATATAGGAGTGAGGTAGATCGGCAGGTACAGTGGTGTCACAACAACAGCCTTGCACTCAACATTATGAAACCAATGAATTGATTGTGGTCTTCAGGAAGTAGAAGTGGGGAGCGGCGGAAAGGCTTCAGGTGTAGGATGGATCTGGTAAAGCTCAGTGACTACTTATCGGCGGCAAATAAAACAAAGAAAACAACTAAATACGTTATTCATATTTTTTTTTAATTCTGGTAAACGATCGCTGCAAACAAAAGCCGCTAACTTTCCATTCGGAGCTGAGCTTTTGAACAGCCTTCATGAACTGGCATTTTGCGGTGTGAACTGAAAGCTCGAAAGCGCTGGATGGTGCTGCCTGGCAGGCCGGAACAAGCCGTCGGGATCCGGGTCGGAGAACAGGCCAATGTAGAGCTATCGCGAGAGCGGACTTAGAGGCGATTCGATGTGGCAGAACAGAGGCGAGCGGAAGCGAGGCAGAGCCCGGCTCCGTGACCGACAGCGAGGACAGATCCAGGATTTCATCCATTTTAATGCAGGCCCGAATTGGAAAGTTCGGAACGTTGCACAATCGAGGCGATGAGGCCACGCCCGAGAGAGAAACGAAACAGCAGGTCCCGGGTCCAAAAGGGACGAACGACGCGATGTTTTGACATTTTCATCCACGGATCAGTATGGACGATGGACGCTACATTGAACTGGAGCAGGGGCATGTTCTTGAATCCGTCGTTTCAATGTCTGGCTTTCTTTCTGCTGGGGGATTCACTTTCCTGAACTTCAGTTCTGAATGTTATTTGCTTAAGTTTATTGTTTTCAGCATTGTTTTTTTTTTCTTTTCTCTGTGCATCAGGTGTTTGAAGGTTCCTTTTTATTGAATCGGTTCCATTGGCTTTGTTTGTTTTGTGGTTATTTGTAAGGAGACGAATTTAAATGTTAAAAAGTATACACTGATATGTCTTCATCAATGGGTCAGCAGTGGAAAGGCTGAGCAGATTCCATTTCCCGTGGGTCCACAGCTCTGTAAATGATGAGTTGGTGATGAAGGATTGATGCAATTACGATAAAGTTTGAGAAGATGAGTGATGTAGCCTGGACAGTATGCGGGCTATTACATCCCGTCAGGTGTGGAGGCGCTAATGCAGAAGATCGGAAAAAGCAACAACGTGTTGTAAACTCTGTCAGCTCAAGCAGCGGCATCAGGTTCCCACCATATTCAAAAAGACGGCACCCGTCATTAAGGACCCTCAATATCCAGAACACTTTGCACTCCTGGCATCAATAAGGAGGTACATGGTCAGAAGACACGCCCTGAACGTTTCACTAACACATGATCGCATAATACATACAGCAATATGGCATCGTAGGAACTCGGTTGAGCCCACGTTTTAGTCTATTCCAAGATCAATCTGACCCTTTCCTACTACATAGCTCTCATCTTTCACAATCATCTACCTGCCTATTTGAGAGTCTGTGGAATGTCACTGATGTATATGACACTACGCCACTGATTACAGAACGTTATCGTTGCCTCTTATCATTTTCTACACCTTCCCAACGTCACAGTTAGTTTTCTATCCTCCTAAAGCAAAACCCTAGCTCGCTCAATCTCTCTTCATAATCCTGGCGTCATCACAGTAAATCCCCTCTGCTCCATCTCTAACTATTCGACATGCTTCCTATAATGCGACGACCGGAACAGAACAGAACACAGAAAATGCGAATTCAGCAGTGTTTTATAGGGCTACAAAATTATCTCACGACTCTTAGACTCATTGCCCCGTCTAATGAATACTACCGCAGCCTTTGTCTTCTGTGCAAATCTTGATCGGCCAACACACCAAAAACGTATCCCCAAGGTAACTCCTCACCTAACCAGTGCATACCCAAATACGCTGACACCACACATACAAAATAGATTATACCAGAGCAGGAATAATTTCAAACAGTTCAGAAAATATCTGTTTCGACGTTTAACATTTTCACACACACCAAAATGCAAGTTCAACTGTAGATAGGCCGACAAACACAACTGTAATGCGCAGCCGCAAATCTATGTGCTCCCTCATATTGGACAACACACCTATAATTCTGCGCACATCACCAAATCTGTGGCCAACCCCATATTCAGGTAAACACTTTAAAATCTGCACGACTCCCCAAATCCAGGTACACTCCATTATACTGTTTGCAGACCCGTATTTAACGACATACCCCTGAATCTGTGCATTTCCCAAGTCAGTGCGTACCCCCATATTTTATAAAACACCCCTATATCCGTGCGCATCTTCAGATCCATGAGCACCCCAATGTAGTGTGCATCTCCATATTCGCCGATGCTGTCCTAAATCTGAGCATTTTCAATTGAGTTTGCACACAAACCCGCTGACACATCCACATGATCATGAGGTTATAATTTCAAACTGCTCAGACTATGACAGCTTTTTATTTTATTAAGTACGATCGTGAACAATAACCAGATCAGAAATGCTGATCACGTCAACTAGTTCCCAAAGGGAACTATGATAGGCCAATCAGATGGTTCACTGCTGCTCGGCGATAAACATTAAAAAATTACATGTACAATTAGGAAACATTAAATCAGTAGTAGAAATATTGGAGTCATGATGATCATGATGAAGTAAGCTGGAGACAGACATTTATACACATGCTGCCCTGCATAATTCAAAGAGATTGGAGTATAAGGTTGCTGGGTGACAAATTGTGACAGGAGCACGTGGCACAAAAAAACTATTCCCTACCGAGAGAAAACAGCAACTGTTCTTTCCACAGTGTCTCCAGCAGTTTAAGGACTACGTACAACCAGAACATAACTGGGTAAGGATATGGGCCTCAGCATTAAAAAATCCGCACGCAGTCCAGAATGCTGAGACACAGGAAACTGTGGTCACCTACTAATCTATGTGCATCCCCAAATCCAAGCGGACCGTATGTGCTTGAGAATTTCGGAGCAAGAGTTACTTCAACGGTTCACAAAATAGCTGGTTGCAGCATAAAATAACACGATTACTGTTGCAAGTTCAAAGTGCATTTATTTTTAAAGTATCTATAAACGAAACAACTTTGAGATACGTCACAACTCCAAATCCGCAAAAATTACAAATCTGTGAGAAGCCGAATTCCATGTGTTCTCAACACACTGACAGCCGCATATGCACATTAATTCATCTCAGATTAAGAAACATTTTAAACAGTTAATCCCGAATCCGTCTGCTCCCCTATATTCGACAACACAGCCTAAATCTATGCACAGCACCATTTCCTTGTGCGTCCCATACTCAAGGGCACACCCCTAAATCTGCTCAATCGCCAGATAGATTTACATCCACATATTCGAGAAGGTAACCTTAAATATACGCAATGTACGATTCAGTGTGCACTCCAAACCCGTTGAAACCTCTCACATTCACACCACATGTTCCGAGTGCAGGAATAATTTCAAACATTTCAGAACGTGGCTGCCTGGACTAACATCGGCACACAGCCGAAAATTCGTGATCAACTTCAAAACCTCTGACACAACGAAATCTGTGATTAACGCGAAATCCACGTGCTTCCCCATATTCGACATCGTACACCTAAATCTGTACGCATTCCCAAATGCGTGTGCACCCCAAAATATACGCGCATCTTCAAATAAGAGCGCACCCCAAACCCCTTGTGTGTGTGTGTGTGTGTGTGTGTGTGTGTGTGTGTGTGTGTGTGTGTGTGTGTGTGTGTGTGTGTGTGTGTGCGTGTGTGTGTGTGAACCCGCTGAGAAACCCAAATGCATATTCGATTATCTCAGAATAAGAGTAATTTCAAATTGTGGCATAATGGCTGCCTAAACAAGAAAAAAAGAAGCACGAGGACAGATGTCGAAGTCCAAGTTACATTTTTTTGTTGCTGTGTCTATAAATGGAACAACTTTGAGATTCACCACACCTTCAAATCCGCAGACACACTAAATCTGTGAGAACACCGAGATCCGTGCTCACCTCCAAATCCGCGTGTACCCTTATTTCTATGTACAACTTGAAACCCGTGGACACACCGACATGAAAACTAGATTATCCCAAAACCATTTCTCGAAATGACAAAATATGCGTACACCCCCAAATCTGCACATTGCCAGCAAATCAAATTACTATGCTCCTCAAATCCAGCGACACACCCAGATCTGTGTGCATCCCCAAATTTATTGAAAATCATTCTAAGGAACAGGATATATAAGTCAATTGTGGTATGATAAACTGGATTTGCAGATGACACCTGGGTTACGAGCGCGAGTGGAAAGCGAAGTAGTTTATGAAAACTTTCAGCGTCAGTGAAGCAGCAAGAAAAACGGGCTGAACATTCTTCAGTTGGAATCTAAAGTGGCATTCAATCCAGATGGGATCAAATATCCGTTGCATTTTGGCCGGACCTACCTGAGTAGACTTACACAATAAACGGTAGGGAATTGAGGAATGAGGGAGAGCAGAGGGATCTGAGAGTACAGTTCCATAATTCCTATGTAAGCTCATAGGATAGACAGACACCACGAAATCCGTGTGCACCCCTAAACCAGCTGAGGCGCACAAATCTGTGCGCAACTTTGATCCAAGTGCACCAAAATATTTTTAACAAAACATGGAATATGTGCACATTTATTTGACATACCTATCCTTAAATATTTGTGCTTCAAATTATGGTGCATCCCTTAACAAATGTGCACCAAACCCAAGATCCTCCCCCAAGTTTGTGCGCAGCAACAAATCCGGAAGCAACCCCCACATGAGTTGCAAACAAAAATCCACAGACAGTTCAATTCGTGTCCTCCCCTTAATCCACATGCAATCACAAATTCGTTCTCCCGAATCTCTCTGTCACAATCCAATGCAGATTGGATTATCGTTGAGCAAGGATCATTTCAGAGAGCGCACAAGGTTGCTGCCATAAGGCAACAGCCTCGAGATTCCTCATGCTTCCAAATCTGTAGATCCACCAGTGTACAAGTGACAGGACCGGGATATTCGTCACATCACCAATGCGCACGTACACCAAAATTCATGTGCTATCCTAAATCCGCCGAGACACCCGAATCTGTGTTCATCTACTATTCCGTGTGCACCCCATGTTCCAGAGTACACTCATAAATCTGACGCATGCCCAAATCCAGGCGCAGCGCCAAAACTGTGTGCACTACATATTTGACTATTTTGCCTTAACTCTGTGTAATCTTCAATTCAATGGGCATCGCAAACCCGCTGACACCCGTACATGCACCGTACAGTATCACAGGGCAAGAATAATTTCGAACAGTTCACAAAATGCCTGCCTCCAGCATAAAGTTACAAGAATACTGGGGAAAAGTTCAAGGTGCATTGATTCTGAAATTATCTATGAATGAAACAACCTTCTGATATCTAATAATTCCGAATCACTATATCTGTTCGCATCCTCTGGATGCATTCAAGAGAGAGTTAGGTAGAGCTCTTATAGATAGCGGGGTCAAAGGATATGGGGAGAGGGCAGGAAGGTGGGTACTGATTATGTATGATCGGCCATGATCGGCAACGATCACAGTGAATGGCGGTGCTGGCTAGAAGGGCCGAATGGCCTACTCAGGCACCTATTGTCTATTGTCTGTTGTTTATGGAAGGTGTGGAGGGAGATTCCCTCTGCGTCCGACCCCGGGAGAGTGTGATGGGGCTGTGTGGAGTGAGATTCACTCTGTGTGTGACACCGGGACTGTGTGAATGGAAGGTGTTGTCGGTGTTTCACTCTTTGTCTGACCGCGGGAGTGTGTGATGGGACGGTGAGGAGGGAGATTCAATCTGTGTCTGACCCCGGGATTGTGTGATGGGAAGGCGTGGAGGGATATTCGCTCTATGTGTGTCCCCGGGAGTCTGTGATGGGACGGTGCGCACCTATATTCACTCTGTGTTTGACCCCGGGAGTGTGTGATGGGACGGTGCGGAGGGTGATTCAGTCTGTGTGTGACGCCGGGAGTGTGTGATGGGACGGTGTGGAGGGAGATTCACTCTGTGTGCGACCCCGGGAATGTGTGATGGGGCTGTGTAGAGGGAGATTCCCTCTATGTCTGACCCCGGGAGTGTGTGATGGGGCTGTGTGGAAAGAGATTCACTCTGTGTGTGACACCGGGACTGTGTGAATGGAAGGTGTTGTTCGGTGATTCACTCTTTGTCTGACCCCGGAAGTGTGCGATGGGAGAGTGAGGAGGGAGATTCAATCTGTGTCTGACCCTGGGATTGTGTGATGGGAAGGCGTGGAGGGAGATTCACTCTGTGTGTGTCCCCGGGAGTCTGTGATGGGACGGTGTGGAGGGAGATTCCCTCTGTATCTGACCCCGGGAGAGTGTGGTGGGACGGTGTGGACGGAGAGTCGCTCTGTGTCTGACACCGGGATTGCGTGATGGGACGGTGTGGAGGGTGATACACTCTGTGTGCGACCCCGGGAGTGTGTGATGGGTTTATGAGCAGGGAGATTCACTCTGTGTCTGACCCCGGGAATGTGTGTTAGGACGGTGAGGAGGGTGATTCATTCTGTTTCAGACCTCGGGAGTGTGTGATGGAACGGTGTGGAGGGAGATTCACTCAGTGTCCGACCCCGGGAGTTTGTGATGGGACGGCGTTCAGGGAGATTCACTCTGCGTCTGACCCCGGGAGTGTGTGAATGGAAGGTGTGGTCGGGTTTTCAGTCTTTGTCTGACCCCGGGAGTGTGTGATGGGACGGTGAGGAGGGAGACTCAATCTGTGTCTGACCCCGGGATTGTGTGTTGAAAGTGCGAATGCATTGAGAATGTAAAATGTTGCACAGGGACAGAAAATTCATGAGTTCAGTAAAGAGAAACAGAGGTAATGCGTGCGTGAATGAACAGAAGACAGTTGTGTGATTGTTAGCATTGTATTGAAAGGATGTTTGAATTATTCTTTTCATTCAAAATAGGATCTCACTGTTTGCAAATGTCTGCTTCATTGTTTGAAATTAATTTGCAAGAACATGTGAATTTCTTTTTCCGAATTTGTATGAAGACTTAGTGTATGGGGGTCGCATAAATATCTGGTTTCACTTTGTTCTTTAGAATATTTGATAAGGATTATCATTCTAGGATTTAACTGTTTATTCTGTATACGCCAGTTACCAGAGACAGTTTTGAAGGAAGAAACGGTGGAGCTTAGGTTTTTGTTCTGCCTTACCTGCGGAGATCGATAGCGTTCTTGTGTTTGTTTGCTGTGGTATTGATTACAGAGGTAGATACGGATTCCGCAGCCCCATGCGAAATCAAGCTTAAAGGGATCGAGATATCAGTGTATCTATTCCGGGTACGACAAATCCGCTGTTCAAAGGTAAATTTACATAAGACCAATCCGCATGTACATGAATTGGGAATTGAAATTCGCTTTCTGGCAGACTGACTCATTTGGAAAGCAACAAAGGATGCTGCAGAATATTTTGAAATGCTGATCTTGAGTTGCAGAGTTCCACTGGACAAAAAGTGTTTTGATATAATTGTAGCATCTGCCCTGTAATAAGTAAACGTGATTTCAGTTCAGATAGCTTGCAGTTTCAGTCCGAATTCAGTAGTTTGCTTTCAAAATCAGCCTTAACTCAAAAAATGATCCAACTCCTGCAGGATAGTCATAATGTCTGTCACTCAAAGCGCTATAACAGCATAGTCCAGATGTAGTTATAAAGTGTACTGAAAATTATACCTTTCTTGCGGAACACCACTAGCCCCTGGCATCCGGGCAGAATGCACTCCATCCACTACCTCATCGGCGATCCCTTGGTTAGCCAGTTCTGAATCTATGCAGCCAGGTTTCACTAGATCCCAGGCCAACTGTTTTCTCCAAGTGTGCACCATAGGGAACCCAGTCTGATACCTTACAAAACTAATCCACCCCTCATCGACTCGGCTGCTTCATCTGCCTACTTTTCACTTCTTTATGGAAGTTATTCTGGCTCATAAGGGGCATGCTGACTATCCCTAATCAGAATGCGTTTCTCCAAAAATTCAGTCTCTGATAAGCCTCTCCAATACCTTGCCCTCTACTGACCGAAGACTCACGGGCCTGTAATTCTCAAGACTATTCTTATTACATTTCTTGAAAATAGAAATACGATTTGCCATTCTCCAATCCTCCCGAACCACATCTGTGGCCAGTGTTGACAGAAATGTTATGTCCAAAAGCGCAGCAACATCTTCACTCGTTTTCTCTAATTACATGGATTACATCCCTTCCAGCACCGGGGAATGGATAATTTTCCATGTTTTCCCAGTTTCGAAGTGTCTGCATGTCTCAGCACAGCTGTTCTTTTTCGCTGTATCCACATTCATCAAGATCTAAATCACTGGTGAAGCACAGGATCATTAAGGACCTCCAGTGCCTTCTTGCACTCAGACCAATGCTTACTACTTTATCTCTTATCTCTCCCACACTCTCTGTCGTCATCCTCCTGTTTTTTTTTCACCTACATTAGCTCGTCTCTTCCATGCCTTATCATTTTAATTCTTCTAAGTCCATTGTTAAAACCTTCCTGGCTGCATTTTGACTTTCCACAGCCTTCCCCAAACTTAAGTATATTTCTCTGATCATCCCTTCCCAAAACTTAAGTATATTTCCTTACTCTTCTTGAAGAGGTGTTTTAAATCTCTTATCATCCGTTCTCCGCCTCAATGAAAGAAGCCAACGCTGAAGCCAAACAAGTGCTCCGTTAACAATCTCCATATTTCTCCTGTGCATTTGAAAGAACAATTCGCTTCACTAATTCAGCTCCCAAGTTCCTACCCAATAGTATCAATTAAGTACATTCCATATTGAGTACTGCTATCTCAGTGTAAGGTATGTGGAATAGCTGTGCTCTATCGTTCTGAAATGCTGACACGCGGAGTGATCAGTTACCTGACCCATTTCACTTTCTGGTATTAGCACAAGATGGAATGTTCATGAGTCCGCCTGACCGCTCCTTGTGCCAGGTCTCCTTCCTGTACACTACTGAGAAATTCCGTCATATCTAAACCTTCTAAACAGAGGAATTGCCGATGAACACCAGTGAAGTTTAAGTTGCCTGTGACAACAGCCGTGTTAATATAAGCACCTGTGCAAAATATATGTCCCGATCTGTCACCGACTCTGTGTGTTGTTTCCGTTTTGGTGATGCAGGCACTGTACAGAATACTCTGAAACGACTGTTTCTTCACTTCCTACTTCTGAGTTCCACTCACAGTCTATTAACATGCAATCACCCCACGGTGTCCGCCTTTTTCCGCAATTGAGAGGTTGTCAAGACATTCCCTTTACTCTTTTTAAGAGACTATGAGAATTTTGAATCATCTGAACCCCTAAGAGTCCGCAAGTCAATCATCCCCTTGTTATTGAATTGACTTTATTTCTTACATCCGTCACATACATGAGGAATAAAAATCTCCGTCTAAATGAGCAATGTGCAATCCTAGTAATTTATAATAATTTGAACAGTCAATGAAAAAGAGAAATACACTCAAATCAGCGTGAGTTAATCAGTCTGATGGCCTGGTGGGTGACGCTGTCCCGGAGGCGGGTGGCCCTGGCATTTATTCTGTGGTACCGTTTCCAGATGATTGTCAAGTCTCTGTGATAATTTGGAATTTATTTATTTCAGGATGACCAGGCAAAAAAATCGTTTTGAATTTTTGGCATATTTGCCAAATCTAATGATTTATTCCGACTGTTATATTCTAAAACTCCGCTGAATTGCAAATTGAGTGGTCGTTATCTGCACAGATGGCCATTTAACGTGAACACATACTTCATTCCATCCTTCAGCTGTTGCCTGAATTTCCTTTGTGTCAGTGTATAGATACAAGTATTGGTGCACACACAGAGAGTTTCGAACATGTACCCACATTGCTGTAGTATATATACCGGGGAACTCAAATATCTGTCCAGGTAATAGTAATTTACCGTTTGCCATTTCAGGGCACGAACTGTAGAGGGCATCCAAAGTAATATGAAATTAGCTGAAATTGCAAACAACAAAATCATAGATTTTCTGCGGTTTTCCACCTCAGTATCTTTATGTTTATCGCTGCTGTTCCGAAGTCCTCTGCGGACTCTATTTGCCGCAATTATATGTCTTACTGTTAACCCATTGAAGACAAGAATTATGCCGATTGGTAGCAAAGGTGTAACAATGCTATCCAACATTTCGTATCCTCTCCACACGGGTAAAGTAGCGTATTCATGTGTGAGGGAGCAACGCCACGGTATGTTGTCAATAATGACGTAAGGTTCAACAACAAAGTAATACGGGACACATTTCCCACAGCTCACTATAACCACGGTCACCATAACCACAGTTGCTGTTCTCTCAGTGCAGTATCGTTTCCCAAGCTTTCGACAACATATTGCGATGAAACGATCGAAGGTAAAACTGACCGTAAACCAAACAGAACAGTCCCTCGTCACAACAAATAATACACCTGTCACTGCGCATACAGGAGTGATTAGAAGGAATCTACAATAAATATAGATATTGTTGGTCTGTTCCAGTAAAGCGAAAACTATAACCACCATCAGATCCGCTGTTGCCATTCCAACCAGGTAACGGGTGATGCATCTGGACAGTCCGCATTTTCCCCGAGATAGGATCACAATCGCCGTTAAGTTAACTACAAGAAATTCAGAGAGAAAACAAATCAGCACAAAATTATCGTTAGCTGCAATGTCTGAATGCCCACCATTTTTCCAATGCTACGCAGTCTCGGATTTTTTTTGGAAGTGAAAAGCAGAAATTCAATTTGTGCGGACTCTGTCTGTGCACTCCGGCTGGACAATAGTGGACTGAATTAGCAATGGGTTGGTGACTTTCCGACAGGTTACAGCCGGGCATCCGATATCCACGGCACGTACCCGCGAAGGTCGATCGCTCCAGAAACAACACCATTTCCATTGTTTGAGGTGAAATAGCTGAAGGGATTATTTGTGGTGAAATCATGAGATTTAATGCATAAGTTACAATCTAACGTTTTATGAAGAACAGACCTGAGAGTCGATTTTCGACTGGCCGGTCAGTTGAAAAAGCTTCTGATCTGGAAAAACGACCAGGGTCAGTTCAGAAAGTCAGCCAATGTGACACTGTGGAACAATGGCAATATCGACACCAACATAATTGATAAAAAAAAGTAGAAAGCATCACGTGGAAACAATATGGAAACTGAGTTACAAAACTATCAGATGCTTAGATCCTCAATTCTAGAAACACATTTCAGACGAAGGTAGCATCAGTGCTCAGTAAAAGTCCAATCAGCGCAATTGAAGAAAAGCAAGTCGACGAGGGCACCATACATAAAGTGACCAGCTCAAGTATTTTACCAGGGACACCAATTGCTACAATTGCAGGAAAGAAAACGCCCACGATGTAGTAAATCGCTGGATATTCCATATTCCGTCAGAAGCGGCGTTCAGTTACAGGGAACGATCCAAATGCTCATATGGACTGGTGACAGGTTTTGCAGAGTAATAAGCAATTCTGAGTAATTCCACTGATGCTTTTAGTGTGGTTATGATATCTGTCCCATGAGAGACAGCCAGCTGTACAAACAGTTACATTAAAATGTTTTCTCACTCTGTAACCTTGCCATGAATTCGTATCCTCAAGGGATGTTACACGTTATTAACTTTTAAACAAAGGATAATGCGAACGTTGCCAATGTACTCTCCAAGACATCTGACGTTAGCTGCCAAAATGGGACATTTTCTGATCAGTGTCGTTTCTAACGTAGACAATCATCCTGAGCAATGAACCTGGACAATCAACTTCAAACAAATTTATTTTGACACATTCAACGGAACTCATTTACTGCTGATATTGAGGGCGGGTATTCAGTTCGGCAGGTGAAATAGGGTAGAATCTATCGAGGGGCAAAATAGGATCTTTTTTTTTCTGTCTCCTGTAACAGTAACATCTGATGACATGTGCCACAATAAAACAAGTTGTACGAATGACCTTCGGAGCATATAAAAGAAATAGTAATATTACAGGGACCTTTGATAATAAAAAAAGAAATAGATTTTCCCCATGGATGGTCCATACAATAGACACTATAGCGAGGGTGCGTGGATACTAGAGAGGGAGTACAGAGGAGATTTACAAGGGTATTGCCTGGAATGGAGGTAGCACCTTAGGAGAACAGGGTTTTTTCTCATTGTAGTGACAGAGGATGAGAGGTGAGATGGCAGAATTGTATAATATGAAGATAGTCATTAGTTGCGTGGATAGAGAGAGGTATTCTTCCCACCACTCCCACCTCGGGGCCGAAATGTCTAACACAAGAGGTCATAGTTTTAATGTGCTTGGAAATTGGTACAAAGGACATACCAGGGGTAATTTTTTCCACAGACAGTGGTGTGTTCGTGGAATGCAGTGCCGGCGCCGGTGGTGCAAACAGATACAACAGGATATTTTAAGAGTCTTTTAGACAGGTACATGGAACTTAGAAAAATAGAGGGCTATGCGCTCGGGAAAGTCCAGAGAGTTACATATTTGGCACAACGTTGTTGATGGAAGGGCCGGTAATATGCTGTCGATTTCTATGTTACATGGTCTATGCTTTGGGTGAAGGATATGTTCTATCTTGTGAATCTACAACGAGAGCTCATAGACTTCGGGAGAAAGTTGAAATATGCAAGCAGTGTATGTAGCAGAAGTTATTCACTCATTGAGTCGAGTGACTGTGGAAGGAACTGCAAGCGTAACTGGTAGATGCGGATTCAATTGTAGCATTTCAGTGAAGGTTGTGTATGTACGTGGATGAAAGAGGGACAGAGGATGCAGATATTTTGGGCGGGGCGGAAGATCACATAGAGTTGACCTAGATGAACGGAAGAGCCTGTTTCTCTGTAGTAATAATCTGTGACTTCATGATTATCTCTGTCCCATTACCCCATTCAGTGTCTTCTCATTTTCGTCACTAATCTAAGTCTGTGCAGAACAGTGGGTGTGTCCAAGCTCACCTCTCAAGCTTATTTCCTTCTGCTTTTGCTGTACTAACTACTCTGTGCCTAATGTGGAACTCGTACCGATGAACGGCCCTCGGCTTATTGGATAAACACAGTCTCACCATTCTGCACCCGCTGTGAAACTTGCACTCCCACGTCTTATCTATCGTGGAACTGGTATCGATGTGCGATCTGCGGATCTGATATCACTGGAGGATGGCTCGACTGTATCCATCGTGGAGATGGTGTCGCTGCATGACGTGCGGAACTGTTATCATCACCGTGGGCTGACTCACCACTCTGCACCCATTGTGGAACTCGTACTGATGCGTGACCCTCGGTTTCTCTGGGAATATCTCAAATATCTTTCCCTCTCACACTTTGAATACGATTTATGAGGCTGACTATAATTGCCTCGCCGTGTGATTCACCTTTTTTTCTTATAATTCATTTTCCATCAGTAACTCGGAAACAGTTGTCATTTGTTGCGAGAGCAATTCATTTCAGTTCCTACTCCGCTATTTTATTGTCCACTGCGCCATGAATCAATACAACCTATTCATTGATCAATACATCAACACTCGTACTGGTTCTGTTGATTACTGTGATATGTGTGTTATTACCAAGACAGCATTTATTGTCTGTCTCCAATTGCTCCTCCGATGGCAATGATTAACTTCCACAGAATTGCAGCCTTTCAAGTCGCGAACGGGAAGAGGGAGAGAAGAACAGTGACGGACGGAGATGCATTTCCTGGCAAAGCAGGTTTCTGACTCTCACGGG
This sequence comes from Hemitrygon akajei, assembly GCF_048418815.1. NCBI lineage: Eukaryota > Metazoa > Chordata > Chondrichthyes > Myliobatiformes > Dasyatidae > Hemitrygon > Hemitrygon akajei. Next base: position 1,487,800 of record NW_027331970.1, on the reverse strand, counting down.
GAATCTGAGGTGGTGATGTTTCCCGGCAACTGTGGTCAATGCTCAGACACTGGAGGTGCTGCCTGGACGAGCCCTGAACACGGTACACACTGCAGAATGAAATATGATGAAGCGGGGTCCTTTACTGGATGGCATCAACATTCGCATTGGCTTTCTGAAGAATTAAGTGTGGTATATCCCATCATACTCTTCTTCCGTGTCATCTGTGAACAAAAAAGTAGGACATTTTAAGAGGCGAGTTACAAAAGCAAGTCTGCAACTTGAATCTATGCATCAAGGTAGTTCGAAACTCGTTTTGCCAATCTACTTGGGATTCACTCATCTCCATTCTTATGGACCGGACGCAGATCCATCTGGATAGGAACTCTGGGGAATGTTTACATGTTCATTCGCTAATTCAAAAAGCATCGATTTTGCAGGGTGAATGCGAAGCGATAGTGTTCCACAATGCGATACCGGAATCTATATTGGGTCTCGCCGATGTGGAATGAGGGTGGATGTGTACATGCAGGTAGGACACTTGTAACGCTTGCAGTGATAGGTGCCAGAATGGAGATTAGTAGGGAGGAATAGTGAACAAGGGAGTGACGTAATACCTGCAGAAACCTCAGAAGGGTCTGGGGGCCGTGTAGGGAATTGTATCGTCCTAAGATTCCCGTTGAAGACGGATAAAGTTACAGAGGAGGAATGCTGGAAGGATGTGGAAACCATGGTAACGGTGTGGAGGAGATTTACAAAGATTTGCCTGGATTAGGGAACATGCCTTATGAGAATAGGTTAATTGAACTCGGCCTTTTTTACTTGGAGCGACTGAGGATGAGAGGTGATCTTATAGAGGTGTATAATGATGAGAGGCATTGATCCTGTGGATAGTCAGAGGCTTTTTCCCAGGGCTGAGATGGCTAGCACGCGTGGACACAGTTATAATGTGCTTGGAAGTAGGAGGAGAGGAGATATCAGGGGTAAAATCTTAATGCAGAGAGTGGTGAGTGCATGGAATGGGCTGTCGGGCACGGTAGTGGAGTTGGATACGATAGGGTATTTTATGAGACTCCTGGCAGGTACATGGAGCTCAGAAAAACAGATTATGGGTAACTCTAGGTATTTTTTCAGGGAAGGACATGTTCGGCACAGCTTTGTGGAGCGAAGGGCCTGTATTGTGTTGTAGGTTTTCGATGTTTCTATGTTTCTGTGACGCTGGAAGATGTTAAGGTAAATTCTCCAGAAGGTGAAACATAGATATCGAGAAATACTCACCCGTTTCAGGCTGATAATGTCGCTCTGTCAATCACAGGTCAGGCAAATATTGTACAAAAGCAATGAAAAACCATGCAAAATAATGAAGATTACTGTCTGAAGTAAATGAGAATGCAGGAGACTGCACCAAAGTTCAGGCGTGTTCGGATGGTTTTTCTGGATCTTCAATGGGAAGTACCTAAGCACACAGGCCTACGTGCTAGAAAGTGTTGTTGCGCCAACTCTACAACGAATTTCCAGATGCTGTCTCTCCGGTGAATAAAATTACTGTCATTGTCGTCCTGAGAATGTGGAGTTTGGAATGGTCAAATAAATATCGTATACATGTATTACGCTAAATATCATCGACTATAACCAGCATTGAATTACTAACGGCTCAGTGAAACGTGGGTCTTCCACCTTCAGGGAAACATATACATTTACTTCATTTTACCCGCTTACAAACTCCCTGCCGTTAACAGAGAGCCATTGTGCTCTGCCAAAGATCAGATTTGATGCTTACTTAGTGCACGTTGTACATGCTATGAAAGAGACCAATTATTAATATTTCTTTAATTAGCAGCTTAAGTTTCATGCCAAATTAGCATCTACAATACCCGTCATTTTAAAATGTTGTAAACAGTGTCTTCTTTGTCCCTATGGTGGCGGGCTTGTCGTACTGTACCCAGCTGCAGCTCATCCACTTTTAGTTCTCTCCTGACACCCAGCTCTTACCGGTGGCTCCAGGTAACTGTTTGCCTCCGACAGTGGCAACCCCGGTACAGCACGACGACATACAGGCTACACCAGGTGAGGGTAGCCGCCAGACCTGAACCCCCGTGAGTTAGTCATTTGCTACCCAAGCATGTGAAGCCAGTTCCCGGACTCGGCGGATGAGATCAGCTACAAGATCCAACACCCAGGAAGGCGGTGTAGCAACGCTTCATGGAGAGCCAAGTCAGAACAAGAAACATAAGGCCTCATGGCTACCGCTGCAGCCGCGGAAGTCTCCATAGAAATCGTCACTATGGCTCTTGCACAGAAAGTTTATTTTTTTCAGTTTATTGCCAATGTGCGCATATAAGTAGATCGATATCTGCATAAATAGATATATAAGCAGATAGATACGTTGAGAGGGATTACATTTACGAGACCGATAATTTTATTTCCTTTCTGGGATATGAGGAGACCATTGGGATTATTTTCCCTCCTTTCGAGCGATCAATTACTGTAAAGAACAGGACTATCACAGAACATAGGGATATCAGATACCACGTGGAGTTATCAACGTTTAGTCTGACACACCACCGACAACATGGATAATGTCTCTGCCTGTCCAGTTCCACAAATGCCGTAATGTAATTATCTCATCACATTCGGTCCCACGAACTCTCACACAAAGAATGTCACTGCTTATTCAGAACCATCTTCAAATATACTGGTAAATTCATTGCTTGTCCAACGTCATGATGGATACAACGAAAACAAGATTCATGACCATAAAACCGTATCAATATCCCCTTTATATAAACAAAATGCTCTTCAGCACAATACCACTATCTGTGGTAATGCCCTGCAATCAATGGTCACACTGTAACTGGATATCAGAACATATTGTTACATACCCCGTAGGTATCTTGTGACTATCTTATGACCATGATATAATAGAGTATCTGGTGAGAATGATGCATTTCAATCAGTTTTAGAAGGCTTGTGAAAGAAAGGAATGAGTGATAAGAAGCAGACTCGTTTGTAGCGACATGGAAGCATTGAGTAAAATCTCTACTGATTATGAATATATTTGAATGTCGAAGTTATTATCAGAAAAAAACGTAATACTGGCGATCAAACTAAGTGGCAAAAGCAGATAGAAAAGTTGCTGGTCCAGCATCTCTATTGAGAGGGATACAGGGAAGGGATTTGAAATAGGACGTTTGTGCTGGACGTATTGACGCAGTTCCGCATGGTTATGACGATAGGCAGCCCAGTTCAAAACATCTCCTGCCAGCATTTAACCAAATAATCGAGTGCTATTGCCATTACTCTCTCCGCCTTCCCCATTGGCGACCAGAATGAAATTAGCAATGGAAGGAAACAGGGGCAGGAATCTGAAAGACCAATTTAACATGCACTACATAGATTGTGCTTCAACACCTGAGAGATATTGATCATGATATTGATGACTGGCCTTGGATAACCATAGTGAACTGTTAAATTCAACTGATCACGGGAGAGCAGAGCACTGTCTAGGTGCTGCAGAGCAAAACAAATTCATTGGACCGTGTTTGTATGCGAACATATCAAAATGCCATAACACATAGCAGCTTTATAAACTCTCAGAATCACATCCATAAAATTTGATCTCTGCTGAAAATACAAGGACAGAAGAAGAAGGGCAGAATCGAAGAATCTAGGAAGTTACGTTTGGGTATTTGCAGAGCATTGTCACGGTCCAGTCCATGAAAACCACGTTCCGGTACTCTGTCGTTCCGTGGACTCCAGACTCCGGGTCTTCCGCCTGTCCCTAGTTTCATTTGGGCTTAATCATAGGCACCTGATTCTCGTCTTCGGAGCCAGAAATATAAGTGGCTCTGGGTTCGAATGTAGGTGCTGGTTCGTCTTGTCAGTACACTGTCCTCGCCTCTGTGGGGTTCGTCTTGTCAGGATCCTGTCCTCGCCTCTGTGGGGTCCGTCTTGTCAGTACCCTGACCTCGCCTCTGTGGCGTCCGTCTTGTCAGTATCCTGTCCTCGCCTCTGTGGGGTTCGTCTTGTCAGTACACTGTCCTCGCCTCTGTGGGGTCCGTCTTGTCAGTATCCTGTCCTCGCCTCTGTGGCGTCCGTCTTGTCAGTACCCTGTCCTCGCCTCTGTGGCGTCCGTCTTGTCAGTACACTGTCCTCGCCTCTGTGGGGTTCGTCTTGTCAGTACCCTGTCCTCGCCTCTGTCGGGTAAGTCAGGCCGTCTTTGCCGTTACCCTGCCGTTGAATCTGTCCGTCCCTGACCTTGCTTCCGTTGGGATAGACAGGCCGTCATTGCCGTTACCCTGAAACTGGACTGTTCCCTTCCCTTCCCCTTCTTTCAGCAAACCACGCCTGAAGCCTTACCTGCCAACTTGTCTGCGTCCTCACCTGTATCGCCACTAAGTTTAGCCGCTGGAGTAAGACCAGATCCTTGCCACGCAAAAAGAGCTTGAGCTTGGAACAGTCTCTTTGTGTCCCCGTGTGTAGTATCAGTGTATGAGTTCCGGCCCTTTGTCCTGTCCCCAAGGAGGGGGTCGTAACTCTATGTGCTGTGTATGAGTTCCGGCCCTTTGTCCTGTCCCCAAGGAGGGTGTCGTGACTCTGTGTAAGCCCCGGACCTACGTCCTGTTCCCAAGGACGGGTCCCGGCTCTGTGTTCAATTTTACCGTGCTCGAGTCCAAGGCTCAGTAGGCAGGCCGTTTGCCGCTACTCGAATGGACTGTGGTTGTTTGTCGTTCCGTGTCTAAGCCCAGTCCGTCTCCAAGGCTCGGAGGATGTTCCAGTCCGTGTCCAAGGCAAGATGTCTTTAGACGTGCTAACCAAATGTAACCAGATGAGCGGCAAACATAGAAAAAAAACGGAAGAACTTAAGAAATAGAAGCAGTGGTAGGCTATTTGGTCCATCAAGCCCGCTCCGCCATTTAATGAGATTCTGGTCAATCTGATTATGGAGTCATCTCCACCGACCTGTCTTTTTGTCCATAACACTTAATTCCCCTACTATGCAAAAATATATCCAAACTTGTCTTGAATATATTTCTGGGGTAGCCTGCACTGCTTCATTGAGCAGAGAATTCCGCAGATTCACGACTCTCTGGGAAAAGTAGTTCTTCCTAATCTCCCTCCAAAATCTACATCTTCGAACTGTGTGGCTATGTCCTCAAGTTCTAGTCTCATCCACTAGTGGAAACAACTTTCCTTCCTCTATCTTACCTATCTCTTTCATCGTGTTATATGTTCCTATGGCATCTAACTCCAGGCCCGAATCTTCAAAAGAACCCGGAAAATGAAGAAAAAGAGATATTAAAGATAGAAATAGTGCTGTTTCCGAAGATGCAAGCAAAGCAGGCTCCGTTAGGTTCCATCATCCTAAGCTTCTCCCTCCAATTATAAGGGAGGCATCACACTAAAGGAATATGCCTTCCCTCCACTACTCAGGCAGTAAAGACCTTAGATCCGAATTGAAGGTCCGTGTGGCAAAGGTCCAAGTACAATGTCCACATCTGATTGTCACGGCCCGGTCCCTTGACTCCTCATTTTCTTTAAATTCCTTTTTTCCTATGTTCTACCTGGCACGTTGATTAAGGCACCTGATTCTCATCCGAACCGGCAGAATAAAAACTCCGGCTTCCATCTGCTCAGGGCTGGACCGTTACTTCCGGCAGTGCGGCGATGTATGTTCCGTCCGCCGAGAATGGTGGATTCTAAGTTGCTTCTGTGCTTCGGGTTGCTTCGGGAATTCTGTCTCTTCATGTCCAGTTAAGTGATTGCCGGCCGTTTGCCGCTACTCCGAGTCATGAATTGTGTTTTCTATATTCTGAGTTCCGTTCCCGCACTGGCTGCCTGTATTAATTCTCACCCGTGTTAACAGGAGTAGGGCATTCCACCCTCTGTTCTTTCCCGGCCACGCTCATCCCCTGGTCCACATCCTTACTCTGCCTAAAAACTCCCGAGCCTTGCTGTCGTGACCCGGGTTCGATCCCCGATTCAGCTTCGCTCACTCCTTGGCTCCCCTCGACCTATTCCCCGGCCTTCCTTGCAACTATTAATAAACACACTTTTGTTAATACTACCTACATGTCTGTGTCCAACACTTGGGTTCGTTTCCAACGTCCTTGTAACAGAACGGTCCAGCCAAACACAGACACAACGGACACAAGCACTGTCTTACAAACTCTCGCTAACCAGAATCCTGCCCAGGGAGCAACTTGTAGGTTTGAAGAGAGTGATTCAGAGCTCCGAGGTATCAACTGATAAAATTGTGAAAATGCGACGACAATTAGAAGAATCCAATGTGTCGTTACGAACTGAATTGTACTTTTGAGCTAGGATTAAGGGACTTGTCACTGACAAGGTAGGGGATGGTATTACATGGTGTATTACAACATGCAACTTTGATATTGATAATTGATAACTTTGATATTGATATTGATAACCTTGATAATAAACCCACTTATGTTAATACTACCTACGTGTCGGTATCCTGCACTTTGGTTCGCTTCCAACGTCCCTGTGACACTGTTACTTCAACGGTGATAATAGTGATTATCAAACATGATACTATACAACAAGTCGTTCATTTATTCACAATCCCATCTTTGGTAAGTGATTGAACGTGAGAGCACGTTTAAATCGTTGTAGATTTGTAACGTGTGGACGGCATGATTTCAATATGTTGAATATTAACTTTCGTATGATATATAACTACCAGCGTCCCTTTGCTTTCAAATCGAAAGTATTCCTTAAATGTTGTATGATTCCAATTACGGATTATTTGTTAACTGTTCAACATTTAAAAATATGTCATGCTCTGTGAGAATTTAAATTGTGAACGCATTGAGAATGTATAATATTGCACAAGTATTGAATATTTCTGAGTTCAGTTCAAAGAGAAACAGTGGTAATGCGTGCCTAAATCAATGGAAGACAAGGCATATGGTTGTTAGGATTGTACTGGAAAGATAGTTGAATCAAATCATTCACAATTGGTTCTTACTGTCTGCAAATGTCTGCTTCATTAGTTGATATAAATTTGTAGCAACATGTGACTATCAGAGACTGCTTACGTTTTTTCCGAAATTGTATCAAGTCTTCGTATATGGGGCCGCAATCACTCATACCTGGATTAGAATATTTTGTAAGGATGTTCACTCTAGTAATTCTCTCTTATCAAACAGGGTTATTTTATACAGCCATTCGTTCCCCGCTTCAAAGAAACAAGCCTATACTGAAACCCCTCGAGTGTTCCCTTAACAATCTCCATATTTCTCTTGTGGATTTGAAGGAACACATCAATTGCCAAATTCGGATCTGGTTCCTACGGAATAGTATCAATAAAATACATTCTATACCGTCTGTTCCTATCCCAGTGTAAGGTATTAGAAACGTCGAATAGCTGTGTTCTATCGTTCTGAAATGCTGACCCGCAGAGAGACCTGTTACCTGATCCCTTCGATTTTCCAGTACTAGAAAGGATAGTTCGCAGACATCTTGCCCGCTTATTATGCCAGGAGTCCTTCCGGGCATAACCGAGAAATCCTGTCACATCTAAACCTTCTAAACAGAAGCCGTACCAATGAATATTAGTGCAGTTTAAGTTATCACTGGCAAAAGTCGTGTTAATATGGCACCTGTCCAAGCTCTATCTCCCGATCTGTCACTGTTTCTGTGTGTTTTTTTCCTTTTGGTGATGGGAGCTCCATTGAGAAAATTTTCAAACGAGTGTTTGTTCCCGTCGTAATCCTGAGTTCTACTCACAGTCTAGTAACACGCAGTCCCACCACAGTGCCCCCCCTTTCCACAGCTGTGATACTATCACACTTTTACTGTGTTTCAAAGAGACTACTTTTACACTGTTTCACCCAGCTATGACCATTTTGAAAAATCGGAACCCCGAAAATCCGGAATTGATTCCTTCCTTTGTGGTTGAATTGACTGTATTTCTTACATCCTTCACATGCATGAGGAGTAAAATTATCTGCGTTACGTTTCCGCAACAGGGTGCAATTTGCAAACTTTGTAATTTATAATAAAAAGAACAATAAATGTAACATAGAAATACACTCAAATCAGCTGAGTTAATTAGTGTGATGGCCTGGTGGATGAAGTTGTCCCGGAGGCTGCTGGTCCTGGCTTTTATGCTGCGGTACCGTTTCCCGGATGATTGTCAAGTCTGTGTGGTAGTTTGGAATTTATTCTTTTCAGGATGACCAGGGACAGGATTGCTTAAACTCGTGATATATTTGCCAAAAATACTCATTTTTTGAAACTGTTTTATTCAAAATCTCTGCTGAATTGAAATTGGACTTGAACGTTATCTACACAGTTTTCTGTTTTCAAATTAGGTTCCCAAGTTCCTACCTAGTAGAATCAACTAAATACGTTCGATACAATCAGCTCCTATCCCAGTGTAAGGTGATAGAAAATGTCCAATAGTTGACCAAGGAAGAGACCTGTCACCTGATCCGTTTCATTTTCTGGTACGAGATCCTGGATGGACAGTTCTCCATTTCGCCTTCGCTCTTGTTGACCCAGCACACCTTCCGAGACGCAAATGAGAAATTCTGTCATTTCTAAACCATTTTACCTATCTCAGTGCCAATGAATATCAGGGAGATTAAATTTCCTATGACAACAGACGTCTTAATATGGCACTGTTCAAAAACCATCTCCCGAACAGATCCTCGCCTCTCCATGTATTTACTTATTTATTTTGACTGGACGAGAGGGGGTGTTGTCTCTACAGAATACTCTCAAACGGGTGATTTTGTTTCCCTTTCTGCTCCTGAGATCAACTTAAGTTTATCAGTAGACAATCTCTCCACAGTTTCTTCCCTTTCTATAGATGTGTTACAATCATACTCTCCCTGTGTTTCATTGGCACACTCTTTGCACTCTTTTTCCCCACTCAGTGCATTTTGAAACATCTGAACCCAGGGACGTCCAGAAGCCATTGCCACCCTTGTGATTGTCAATTCTCTGTGATAGTTTGGATCTGCATTTTCTGGATGACCAGGCAAATGATTGTTTGAATTTATGTCCAACCTACTGATATTTCAAACTGTTTTATTGGAAAATTCCTCCGAATTGCAATTTTTTTGTCGTTATCTACACAGACGGCCGTTTAATGTGAACACGTATTGCAGTCCATTCTTCAGCTCTTTTCTGAATTTCCTCTGTGTCAGTGTATAGATGCAAGTATTGGTGCACACACTGAGTAATTGTAACATGTATCCAAATTGCTGTAGTATATATACAGGAGAACTCAAATATTTGTCCTCATAAAAATAGTTTTGCCGTTGCCATTTCAGGGAACGATAATATGAAATTAGCTGAAATAGCAAACAAAAAAATCATCGATTTTCTGCGCTTTTCCACTTCAGTATCGTTCAAATTATTACTGCTGTTCCGAAGCCCTCTGCGAACTCTATTTGCGGCAATGATATGTCTTACTGTTAACCCATTGAACACAAGAATTAAACCGATCGGTAGCAACGGTGTTAAAATATTATCCAGTATTTCGTATATTTTCCACAGGGGTGAAGCAGCGTATTCGTGTGTGAAGGCGCAGCGCCACGGTATGTTATCGATAATGATGTAAGGTTCAATGGCAAAGTAAAAAGGAACACCTCTCCCACAGCTCACTATAACCACCGTCACCATTATCACTGTAGCTGTTCTCTCAGTGCAGTATCTTTCCTGCAGCTTTCGACAACATATTGCGATGAAACGATCGAAGGTAAAACTGACCGTAAACCAGACAGAACATTCTATTGTTGCAATAACAAAGATATATGTCAGCGCGCATACGGGAGTGATGAGCAGGGACCTGGAATAAATGTAGATATTGTTGGTCTGTTCCACTAAAGCGACAACGATAACAACCATCAGATCCGCTGTTGCCATTCCAACCAGGTAACGGGTGATGCATTTGGACAGTCCGCATTTTCCCCGAGATAGGATCACAATCGCGGCTAAATTAACTACAAGAAATTTGGAGGGAGGGGTGAAAAAACAGAAACATGGTTAGCTGCAACTGTTTGAATTCCAAATATTTTTTCGATGCTACGTCCGACGGAGCACTACCGCGAGTTGACTATAATGGACTGGAGAGACAGTGAGCTGGCGACCTTCCGACAGTTCAGAGCGGCGTCTGATTTCCACGACACACTTGAACGATCAACCGCTCCATAAACAACAGCATTCTCATTACTTGAGGTGAAACATCTGAAGGGATTATATTTAGTGGGAACAATAGGAATCAATGAGATAGAAAGCACACGTTCTCTTTACCTGATATATGGAAGAACAGACCCGCGTCTCGAAAATAGACTGGCAAGTCATTAGAAAAAGTTGTCATGTTGTTTTTGTAAAGTCGGAGTACCTGTATTGACAAAGATTTAGACCTAGAAAACCATAGACCAGTATCGATTCAGAAGGCCGATCAAGGTGAAATTATGATACTGTGCCAATATCGGCGCCAACGTAATTGACAGGAAAAAAATATCACATGGAAAAAATATGGAAGATGAAAACAAATCTATCAGATGCTTGCACCTTCCATTCTAGAGAGAAAATAAACAGACGAGGGTAGAATTTGTGCTGGTGGAATGTCCGAGCTGTGCAGCGGAACAAAGGCAAGACGATGCCTACACATATAGTGACCAGATCCAATATCTTACCAGGGACACCAATCGCTACAATTATAGGATGGAAAATGGCCGAGATGTAGTAAATCGCTGGATATCCCATATTCCGGCAGAAGCAGCGTACAGTTGTACGCTAACTCTTCTTATGGAACGGTGATCGGTTTTACGCATTTATATGCAATTGAGAGCAATTCCACTGAGGCAATTAGTGTGGTTATCACGTCAGTCACATCAGGGACAACCAGCTACACAGCCACTGACATTAAAGTTTTTTTTTTCTCTCTCCCACTGTCACTGTGCCATGAATTTGTCTCCACAAGGATGCTTCAAGGTGAAACTAAATATAATATGAACATTGCCAATTTGACTTCCAAGACACGTGGCTTCATCTTCTGAAGTGGAACATTTTTCAGATCAGCATTGTTTCTAACATAGGCTACCATCTTGAACAATTAACATCGACAATCAACTTCAAACAGCTTCATTTTGTCACATTCAGTCGAGCAGATCCACCTGTGAAAATGGGGGCGGCACCTTAGCTCGGCAGGTGAAATGGAGTACACCTTATTGAGCGGGGAGATAGCATCGTTTATTTCCTTCGCTTGTTCTTGTCATTTCGAAAGTCACAAATAACAACTGATGACATGTATTAACATAAAACACGCAACATGTATGTTCTTCTAAGCATATAAAAGAGATCGACAACAATATTCCAGGGACCTTTGATCATAATAGGTTACACTCCCACACGACTTTAATTGCGGATTGTGGACAGATTGATGAACGCTGGTTTCTGGATTAGCAGAGAGTGGGTGTTTGCTTGACTGTGACAAGGGTACTGCAGGATTCATGCTGGGTCCTTTGTTAATTATCATGTATTTTAATGATTTAGATGAAGATATAGAAAACGCAATTAGTAGCATTAAAGATCGACCCTAGACTGGGAGCGTTTTTGCAGGCAGGAATTCTATGCAAGCTTGTAGCTTGATGTTGACTGGCTAAAAAATGGGTTGAAAAATGGAAGATGGAAGTTAATACAGGCAAGTATGGAGTGGTCTCTGAGGAAAGATACACCAGGTTAAGAAGCAGATATTGAATAGGTGGAATTTAGTGGGCAAGATTTGAAAAGAGACGTGGGGCTACAGAGCGATAATTCCAGGAAAGCAGCGTCACGGGCAGATCACTGTGATGTAATTGAGCTGTAATCACAGTGGCCTTCACAGTCAGATCACTGAGCACGGGAGTTGAGACGTTATGTTCTAGCTGTACAACACGTTGGCCAGTTTGTAGATAGAATATTCAGGTTTGTTCCGATCCATTGCCTACAGTTTTGAAAAGTGAATAATCTTCAAAGTTTGCAGCGATAAATTGAAAGGAAGAGTTCGGGACAGAGGACAAGATATAGAGGGATAGGTTGAATACGTGAAGAGTTTATTCCACTGAGAGAAGGAAAATGAATGGAGTTCTTACAAAAGTATATAACATTGTGCTCGGGACTGAGGACAAGTGTTAGAGGGGTAGGTTGAATAGGTTAAGAGCTTATTCCATTGAGAGCAGGGAAATGAATGGTGTTCTTACAGAAGTATATAACATTGTGTTCGGGACAGAGGACAAGATTTAGAGGGGTAGGTTGAATAGGGTAAGGGTTTATTCCACTGAGAGCAGGGAAATGAACGGAGTTCTTACAGAAGTATATAACATTGTGAGCGTTACAGACAGGGTGAATGCCCGGAGATTTTCCCAATCCTCTGAATGAATCTACAACTGGAATTCATAGGGTTGAGGTGAAAGGTGAAACATGCAAGAGGGATATGTGGTAAATTCTATTCACTGAGGATGCCGAGCGTGTGTAGAAAGAACTGTGAGTGTAAATGGTAGTTGCACATTCAAAGGTATCATTTCAGTGAAGGTTGTGCAGATACGAGGATGAGAGACGGATAGAGGGTGCAGATAAATGGAACGAAGCGCAAGATCACAGCGGGATGATCTGGATGGGCGGAAGAATATTTCTCTGTTATAATAATCTATCAGCCCATGACTGTCTCTTTGCAATATCGCCATTCGCAGTCTTCTTATTTTCGTCACCTATCTGAGTATGTGCAGAACATATTCTGTGACTGTTGTGGTACTCGTACCGATGAGGGATCGTCGACTTACTGGAGGGAGACAGGGAGAGAGGGAGAGAGAGAGAGAGAGAGAGAGAGAGAGAGAGAGAGAGAGAGAGAGAGAGAGAGAGAGAGAGAGAGAGAGAGAGAGAGAGAGAGAGAGAGAGAGAGAGAGAGAGAGAGAGAGAGAGAGAGAGAGAGAGAGAGAGAGAGAGAGAGAGAGAGAGAGGGACTGACTGAAAAACAAACAGATTGATATGGGCACTGTCTGCACCGGCCGCTCTGTCTTTTTGCTCTCCTTCAGTGATTCAGTTTCCTTCTCCTACCAACAGGGAAATACTTCATTCGAATCCGATGTTACCTCCTGTCCAGGGACAAGGTACGGAGCAGCCGCACCACTCTCACACATATGATGTGTTACAGAGTAGCGACAGACCGACAGCTCATCAGTTCCACAGTCTCAGACAGTAGAGATATTCAGTCCCACAATAAGCCCAAGATTCAGATACACATTTCCAATACAACTGTTAAAGTGAACCACAGTCAATCTTTCCATTGTATTCTGTACACAGTGTCCTACAGCCAGGGCACACAGCCACAGACCCTTCATCCCCACCCACAGGGCTGGATGTACAGTAATAACAGCGTTGGCAGAGTCAGCTTGGGTTCAGAAAAGGATAAACAGATGGAAAAATGTGAGCTGAAGAATGTGGTGTGGGTGGAATGTAAGAATCTTTCTGATAAGCACTTGGGATTGTGGTTAATGGACTTTTGTGGACTCAAAAATATTCAGCAGGTTAAAGGCAGAGAGACGTAATAAATGGACCGTTTTCGATGTTGGAAGTCGTGACCAGTGGGGTTACACAGGGATTGGACAGAGACCCCAGCTGTTTCCCCTACAGGGAAATGCTCTCGACGCTGGCTTGACATTCCTCGCGCTCCGGATCTCCACGTATTCGTGGGTACCTCCTTATCTGCTATGGTTGGTCTTTCGTTGTTGAAGTGTTTGGAAATCCTCGCTCTTATCGTGTTTCTCATCATTTGAGCTGTTGGATCTCCATCCCATTGGCTCTCCGTCATCTGAGCTATCTGGGTCACCTTCTCACGAGTCACTATACACGGCTACAGCCAACATAATATCATGGCTCTGCCTACACTTGCCTTGAGTATTTGTTCTTGCTTTAACTCTGACTGGTCTAGATCAGTTAAAAGAGGACACCAGACAGAGTCTAACGAGATTTTAGGTTGCTTCTTTTGTAAGTCTGGCAGTTTACAGAGTCGGTAGCTGCTCATCCGAGAACGTCCTATTTGTCAATACAGAGACAACTGAGACAACCTGTTGGCTTCCTCTGTCTTTAATTCTTCTGGCCAACGTCTGCCTCCTCTTCATCCAAAGACATTTATCTTGGAATCATTATACCCACTCATTCCGTTGGCTGCCAAAATGACTCCTATGGAACCCTATAGAACAATTAAATTCTATATGAAATACAAACGCTCACTAACTAAACTCGCCGAATTTATACTGACCGCATTATCTGCTATTTCATAAAAGAATTATCCTCGATATTTCTTCCATTAGTTCTGCCTTCCACCTTCGCGTTTGATATACACTGAGCAATCAAGTTTGAGGGTACATTAAACTGGTATTACAGCAGCATGTGTTACAATTCTTATCCACAGGTATATTTGTACGTTTGTCCCCCAATTCCAAAACTTACTCCAAAAGCCTGGGCAGCTGAATAGTTCATTTGCCTTATCGGCGTCTGTGTTAATTCGTTCACTGTGTTCCGTCCGGTGATGGATTATCTCTCCTGCCTCCTACACAACACATGTCTGGTCTGCAGTCAAGTGAGGGATTGAGTAACAACATATTGACACCGATATTCATCTGGATCAGTGCATTGGATCTGAAAGTTCTTCTTCATTACTGTGCATAATGTAAATTTCAGTCCTCTACATCTCCTTTGTCAGATCGTATCACCCGTGTCCATTGAGAAGATACTATTTTTTTTCTTTTTCACTGAGTGTTTCCCAAGCAGTGATATCACTGTTGACACATTGGTCCGCCATACTGGCTCTGGAGCAAACTTACTCTGTCTCAGTCATGGTTAACGTCATCGCAACAAAATACAATATTCTCTTCATGTTGAATGAAACCTAAAACACAAGGGGCGATATCTGCTCTTATTTCCAGTGAAAATCTTAAGTTATTTTAAGTCCATATTTTCTATTATTTTTCCAGTCCCTCTAATCGGGCCTTCCGGTTGTCTTTGAATTCAAGACGTCCATTTTTCCTCACCCAATTTTGTTTCCGAAAAGTAGAGGAGGACAAGCACTCGGGTATTTTCCTTTCTTTTCGATTTTTTAACAAAACTGCCCTTTTTCTCAGGATGAGGGAACTGACAATCACCCCATTGATAGGACCTATCCCAATCTTGTTGGAACAGTTGTTCCATTCTCAAGTCACCCAAGTCAGGGCCGTCATGAACATCTGGTACTGATGGTGATAACATTCCTGTTTCTCCGCCACCAATTTCAGATGGTTAATACAGTACCACCCATATTTTATCTGTGGAAGTCAATAGCTTGTACACTGATGGACTTGGTTTGCCTATAATTTCGAACAGACCTGCAAAAGCTTCGAATTAATAATGAAAGTTTCTGTATTCTAAACATTACTCTTTGTCCTGAACAATTCAGAATCCAGACTGATCACTGAGTCAAAGTAGGTTTTTCTCTGCTGTTTCGACTTCCCTTTTTGGTGGACTGCCACATACCTGGCCTCTTTCATGGACTGTATCATTGTTGTACCCACAGTTCTGCCACAAACCCACTGATTTTGTGTTCCAACAAATTTCATCCAAACAACTCCTCTAAACCTTCCATGTCCCTTCCAGTGATGTATTTATAATGGGAGTCCCATGTATTTATAATGCTGTCCCATGTTGTTGCCCCATTTCCTTTCCACACTTCTTCTTGATTGCGGTCTACGGAGTTTATGAAATTGCCATGACATCTTCCATTATCTGGGCCGTGAAATGTGCGCCTTAATTCATTTGTGTACTCCGGGGTTGTCCCCAGCAAGAGACTATCTTTTCCGAAAAGATTTTTGCAATGTCCTTTGCTGTGTCTGTCATAGCTGAGAAAGCTTGTGTGCCTTATTCCGTTTCGATACTCCGAGCTAGACCCAGCAAGTGAATATTTATTCACCCACGTCATAAAGCTATCTATTATTACAACGTTATATCTGTATCCTCCTGGGGCGGGCGGTAAGAAAAATAATTTAATCTATTTGTAAAGTAGTCCAAGGCTATTCTACCGATCTGATGTGTTGAAAGACTCTTGTCCTTACATTTCTGTGAGGATTAAATTATGCACAAATCAAGCAAGTTTTCACAGACCACAACCAAAGGAGTTGAATGACTTCAGACCTGTTGCCTTGACGTCGCACGTGATGAAGACCATGGAGCGGCTGATAATACAGAATCTGAAGCCACAAACCAGGCACGCCCAGGATCCTCTTCAGTTTGCGTATAAGGAGAAGGTGGGAGTGGAGGATGCTATCATGTATTTGCTGCACAAATCACTCTCTCACCTAGATGGGGCCAGTTGTGCTGTGAGGATTACATTCCTTGACTTCTCTAGTGCCTTTAACATCATCCAGCCCAAGATCTTAAGGCACGAACTAACGGAGATGGGAGTAGACTCTCACATGATGGATTGGATAGTGGACTACTTGACAGATAGACCTCAGTATGTGCGGTTGGGAGACTGTAGGTCTGACACGGTGGTCAGCAGCACAGGAGCGCCGCAGGGAACCGTACTCTCTCCGGTCCTGTTCACCCTGTACACATCAGACTTCCAATATAACTCGGAGTCCTGCCATGTGCAGAAGTTCGCTGATGACACGGCCATAGTGGGGTGTGTCAGGAATGGACAGGAGGAGGAGTATAGGAAACTGATACAGGACTTTGTGATATCGTGCAACTCAAACTACCTGCGTCTCAATATCACCAAGACCAAGGAGATGGTGGTGGACTTTAGGAGATCTAGGCCTCATATGGAACCAGTGATCATTAATGGAGAATGTGTGGAGCAGGTTAAGACCTACAAGTATCTGGGAGTACAGTTAGACGAGAAGCTAGACTGGACTGCCAACACAGATGCCTTGTGCAGGAAGGCACAGAGTCGACTGTACTTCCTAAGAAGGTTGGCGTCATTCAATGTCTGTAGTGAGATGCTGAAGATGTTCTATAGGTCAGTTGTGGAGAGCGCCCTCTTCTTTGTGGTGGCGTGTTGGGGAGGAAGCATTAAGAAGAGGGACGCCTCACGTCTTAATAAGCTGGTAAGGAAGGCGGGCTCTGTTGCGGGCAAAGTACTGGAGAGTTTAACATCGGTAGCTGAGCGAAGGGCGCTGAGTAGGCTACGGTCAATTATGGATAACTCTGAACATCCTCTACATAGCACCATCCAGAGACAGAGAAGCAGTTTCAGCGACAGGTTACTATCGATGCAATGCTCCTCAGACAGGATGAAGAGGTCAATACTCCCCAATGCCATTAGGCTTTACAATTCAACCGCCAGGACTTAAGAAATTTTTAAAAGCTATTATTAATGCTTTTTGAGATAGTGATTTTGATGCATATCATATTTTTCACTGAGTTAAGTATTGTATGTTATTAGTTTTGCTACAACAAGTGTATGGGACATTGGAAAAAAAGTTGAATTTCCCCATGGGGATGAACAAAGTATCTATCTATCTATCTATCTATCTATCTATCTATCTATCTATCTATCTATCTATCTATCTATCTATCTATCTATCTATCTATCTATCTATCTATCAGAATATCAACACCATCCTCCTTCTTAGGCCACCAGCCCACTTTCTTGACCTTTTCTGTGGACTGTTTGCATCCCTGGTGTCCCCATGCAATATGGTACCAACCGGTCATTTGGTTTCTTCCTCCTTCTGGAACCAGAAGCTATTATTCACGTTCCAACAATTCGTCAACTTTTCAATTTCCCTTTATGAATCCATATTATTTCCGTTTCCCTCCTTAAATATATATTGTAATAGCAGAACAGATGCGAGGAGCGGCCGAGCAGTTGAAACAAGCCCTCCGGCTGCCCACAGAGGCAAATGTTCTGTAAGTCTGTTGCAAACTACATACGATCAGATTGTATGTCAGACTCTGGTGAAAAACTTTCTGGCTCTAACCTGGTATGCTGCAGCTGCCAATTCAGCTGCCTGTGCACTCATGGGTTTCGGTAGTTTTATGCTATAGTGTACATATCCTGGTCATGTTCATCCTCTACAAATGTGCCTCACCCAGTTCTCCTCTCACCATCCTGTACTGCTGTGGAAATACATACAAAAATAATTGTTCCTTTGTGCCTTTGTTCTCAGTCATTACTTTATCTGATCTTTCACCCTTTTCTTTTTTTTAATTTCTGATACAAACAGATCCTTGAGATCATTTGCTTTCATACCTTGAGTCATATTTTCACTTCCCTGGTACAGCAGTTTATCGGCTAAGATTAAGGTTGTGTTTATACACTTTACACTAATATTTATTCCTTGCAACAACAATGCCCATCTAATGACTATTCTGTGGATTACTCAATCATTTTGAATCCTTCCGTCTACCGGTAATTGTATGGGCGTGTGTTCTGTCAGAACTGAAATTCGCATTCTGGGAGGCTGATTTATTTGGGAAGCCCCAGAGGATGCTGCAGAAGACATGGAACCTCTGGTTTTGAGTTGCAGGGTACCATTGGAAAAGATTGTTTTGATGTGATCTTAGCATCTGCCATTTAATAAGTACCCGGGATTTCAGTTTAGAGAGCGTGCAGTTTCAGTCCGGATTCAGTATTTTGCTTTCATCATCACCTATGACTCTAAATTACTGTAAATTATCCCAGTGCTGCAGGATGGTCAAATTAATGTCTGTTTCTCAGAACACTCTAATAGCTTATCACAGTCCAGATATAGTTGTAGAGTGTTCCGCTGATTAGACCTACCGTGCGGAAAGTCTCCATCCACTGCCTCCTCGGACTTCCCTTACTCAGCCAGTTCTGAATCTATGCAACCAGTTTTCACTAGATCCCAGGTCTGAATCAGTGCTCCACATGGAACCCAGTCAAACAGCTTAACCATTAGCCTTAACCATTAACCTTACCACGAATGTTCTGACTTCATCGACCAATGTTTCACTTTTTTCATGGAAAGTATACTGACTCATAAGGGACGACCTGTCCTCACAGAACCATGCTGACCTTCCGCAACCAGGATGCGTTTCTCCGGATACTCATAAATTCTGTCTCTAAGTAACCTTTCGTAAAACTTGCCCACCACTGACCGAAGACTCACTGGCCTGTAACTCTCAGGACTACATTATATTTCTTGATAAGAAAAATAACATTTGCCGTTCTCTGTGGCCAGTGATGACTCCAATGTCATGTCCTAAAGCGCAGCAATATCTTCGCCCGCTTTCTCTGATTACCTGAATTACATCCCTTGTAGCAACGGGGAAAGAGTTATTTTCATGTTTTCCCTGTTTCTAGCTCGTAATTCTGAACGTTTGCGTGTACCGGCACATCCGTCGTGTTTCGCTGTATCCACATTCATCAATGTCGTGCTCACTGGTGAATATTGAGGCAAAGTATGGGTAAGGACGTTCACTGCCTCCTTGCACTCCAGACACATGCTTCCTCTTTTATCGCTCATCTCTCCCACTCTCTATCTGGTCATTCTCCTGTTTTAAACCTTCGAGGCCTTTTCATGCCCGCTTCGAACTCTTCAATTGTTAAATTCCTCCTGGCTACACTGTGTCTTTCCATAGCCCTGCCTGATTCTTTCTTCCCAAACCTTAAATATATTCCTTTCTTTTTCTTGAAGAAGTGATCCTTATCTCTTTCTAACCAGGCTGACTTTAGGTTCCCGCCTCAATGAAAGAAGCCTAGACTGAAACCCAATCTAGTCTCCCATTAAAAACCTCCATATTTCCGTTGTGGATTAGAAGGAACAAAATCTGTCCCAAATTTGGCTACCAAGTTCCTACCAAATAGCATCAATTAAATACATTCTATACTGTCTGCTCCTACCCCAGTGTAAGGTATTAGTAAATGTCGAATAGCTGCGCTCTATCGCTCTGAAATGCTGACCCGCAAAGAGATCTGTTACCCAACCCGTTTCACTTTCCGGTACCAGATCTAGGATGGACTGTTCGCTAGTCCGCCAGCCCGCTCATTGTGATCAGACTCCTTCTCGGACGGAACCGAGAAATTCTGTCACGTCCAAACCTTTGTAAACAGACGAAGTGCCCATGAATATCGGTGAAGTTTAATTTGCCTGTGACAACAACCATATCAAAATGGCACCAGTCCAAAATCTATCTCCGGATCAGTCACTGTCTCTGGTTGTTGTTTTCGTTTTGGTGAAGGAAACTCTCTACAGAATTCTCCCAAACGAGTGTCGCTTCCCTTCCTACTTCTGAGTTCCAATCACAGTCTATTAACATACAATTCCATCACAGTGTCCTTCCTTTCGCAGCTGTGTCACTATCACACTCTCCCTGTGTTTAAAAGGTTTTCCGTTTACTCTCTTTTACCCGACTCTGAACATTTGGAAACATGTGAACCCCGAGATATCCCGAAGTCATTCCTCCCCTTGAGATTGAATTGACTTTATTTCCTCCACATACATGAGGAATAAAAATCTTTAGGTTACGTCTCCATCTAAATGTACAATGTGCAATCCTAGAAATGTAAAATTGTAAGAAACCGAACAGTCAACGTAACACAGGAAAACATTGATATCAGCGTGAGTTAATCAGTCTGATGACATGGTGGCTGAAACTGTCACGGAGCCTGTTGGTTCTGCATTTTATGTTGCGCTACCGTCTCCCGGATGATTGTCAACTCTCTGCGATAGTTTGGAATTCATTAATTTGATGATGACCAGGGACATGAATGTTTGAATTTATGGCATATTTGCGAAATCTACTAATTTTCAAACTTCGTCGAATTGCATTTGGAGTGGGAGTTATCTACAGAGATGGCCATTTATCGTGAACACATATTTAACTCCATTCTTCAATTCTTTTCTGAATTTCCTCTGTGTCAGTGTATAGATACAGGTATTGGTGCACATACTCAGAATTTGCAACATCACCGCAAATTGTTGAAGTATATATACCGGAGAACTCAAATATTTGTCCTCATAAAAAAAGTTTACCGTTTGCCATTTCAGGGAATGAGCTACATAGGGCATCCAAAATAAGATGAAATTTGCTGATATTGCAAACAATAAAATTATCGATTTTTTGCGGTTTTCCACCTCGGTATCTTTCTGTTTATCACTATTGTTCCGAAGCCCTCTGCGGACTCTATTTGCCGCAATTATATGTCTTACCGTTAACCCATTGAAGATAAGAATTAAGCCGATTGGTAGCAACGGTGTTAAAATACCATCTAGTATTTCCATTCCTTTCCACACGGGTGAAGTAGCGTATTCATGTGTGAGGGCGCAACGCCACGGCATGTTGTCAATAATGGCATAAGGCTCAATGGTAAAGTAAAACGGGGCACATCTCCCACAGCTGAATACAATAACGGTCACGATAACCACCGTTGCTGTTCTCTCAGTGCAGTATCGTTCCCCGAGCTTTCGACAACATATTGCGATGAAGCGATCAAAGGTAAAACTGACCGTAAACCAAACAGAACAGTCCCTCGTCACAAGAAAAAATACACCAATAACGGCACATACAGGAGTGATGAGCAGGGATCTGGAATAAACGTAGATATTGTTGGTCTCTTGCAGTAAACCGAAAAATACAACGACCATCATATCCGCTGTTGCCATTCCAACCAGGTAACGGGTGATGCATTTGGAAAGTCCGCATTTTCCCCGAGATAGGATCACAATCGCTGTTAAATTAACTACTGGAAATTTGGAGAGAGAAAGAAAAAAATTACACAACACAGAATTATCGTTAGCTGCAAATGTCCGAGTGCCCACCATTCTTCCAATGCTATGCAGGGTATAGTTCTTTTGGAAGTGAAAAGCAGAAATTCAATTTGTGCGGATTCTCCGTGCGCTCCGGTTGGACAATAATGGACAGAAGTGGCTGTGGGTTTGCGACTTTCCAGCAGCTAGGAGGCATGGGTCTGATTTTCCCAGACTCACGTACCGGTGACCGGTCGATCGCCCCAGAAACAAAACGATTTCCATGATTTGACGTAAAATAGCTGAAGAAATTGTTTGTAGTGAAATTATGCCATTTAATGCATAAGGTATAATTGAGTGCAGCTATTCGACTGGCCGGGCAGTTGAAAAAAAGCTTCCGAACTGGAAAAGCGACCACTATTGTTTGAGAGAGCCGAGCAAGCTGAAAATGTGAAACTATGGCAATATCGCCACCAACGTATAGACAAACAAAATAACATCACGTTGAAAAAATATGGAGACTGAATAGCAAATCTATCAGATGCTTGAATTCTCAATTCGTGAAACAGATTTCAGACGAAGGTATCATCTGTGCTCAGTAAAAGTACAAACAGTGCAGCGGAACAAGAGCAAGACGACGGCACCAGTTCCAATACCTTACCAGGGATACTGATCGCTACAATTGTAGGATAGAAAATGCCCGCCATGTAGTAAATCGCTGGATATCCCATATTCCGTCAGTTGCAGCGTTCAGTTGCACGGAACATTCCAACTGCTCATATGGACTGGTGATCGGTTTTACAGAGTTATATGCAAGTCAGAGTAATTCCACTGAGGCAATTAGTGTGGTTATGACGTCAGTGACATTAGGGACAAACAGCTACTTAAACATTGACATTAAAGTGTTTTTCACTCCGCACCGTGCCATAAATTCCTTTCCTCCAAGGGATGTTACAAGTTATTAACTTTTTAAACAAAAGATAATATGAACGTTAGCAAGGTAAATTTCCAAGACAACCGGCTTCTGCTGCTGAAGTGGGACCTTTTCTGATCAGTGTCGTTTCTAACATAAACCATCACCCTGAATAATCAGCATGGACAATCAACTTCAAACAGATTTATTTTCTCACATTCCGCCGACCACATTCGCTTCCGACTTTGAGAGCGGGACATTGGCTCGGCAGGTGAAATGAAGTACACGTTATTGGGGGGGGGGAGTGGGGTTAGGATTATTTTTCCTTTCGCTCGTTCTAATCGCTTCGAATAACTTGAATGTCGGAAGTAACAACTGATGACATGTTTCACAATAAAGCACGTTGTACGTCTGTTACGGTAAGTATGTAAGGAAGATCGACAGCAATATTCCAGGGATTTTGATAATAAGAAAGTTACAAGCCCAAGCGCCATTAGCTGCAGTTTGCGGACCGATTGCTGAACGTTCTTTTCCTGCACACACACATGAGATGTTCGATATGAGGCATTGAACTGCTCCCAGGGAAAGACTTCACCACTTTACACCATACACGTGACGTGTGGTGCATCTATTTAAATTTAAAGACTTGAGCCAGAGCTGCCACAACTCTACCACCATTTCTCCATCAATGCTCCGTTTGAACAGAAGCAGAAACTAATCTCAGTGTCTGTCCGCAGGTTCCCAGGCTGCTCTAATGTTTGCCAGCGAGACTGAATGAAATACCATAAAGTGCAATATGCATTACATTCGCACTGAAAGTGCGCGCTGAAAGACTAAAACTGCTGTTTATGTCCCCTTGAAACATTGCTGAGTTACTACATTTTCCCCGTGTGAGAATCGCACGTTGACTTCCAATTTTATTCAGACACATCAAACTAAAAGAAAGCATGGGCCGGGGAATTTGGTGTAAAATCAGAACACCAGAACCTGCAAAATAATGATGATTAGTCTTTGTAAATACAGAAAATATGGCAAACGTCAAGCGTGTGAAGATGGTTTGTTTGGTCCTTCAATGGTTTCTGACCGAGCTTCAGACGGAAGGGTCAATTTATGTGTTGGAATGTGTTGTTCTCCGTATTCTTCTTTCAACCTGTTCGGATCATTGTTGAAGATGAGGACGATGAGCAAAGTGGGCCATTCAAGTAGGATGCCAGAAATCGGGGGAGTTTTTTTTTGGTGAGGGACACTGTGTGGTCTTGGGGCTGTTGTTCAAAGGGCGAAGAAGAGCGAAGACCCTGAAGAGAACCGGTCGTAGGATGCGATCCGGTGGTCGACCCGTTTGTCCGGAGGGTAGAGTGAGCTTCCACGCAGACCGAGGGGCAGCGCGTGAGTGACCGAGAAGTACAAGATGAGCTCCAACTTGTGCACATTTGACTGCTTAATTAGAATGGGCTGTTTTCTTTTTGTTTTATTTTCTATCCCTTAAGTTAAGATTCATCAATAAGACCATAAGACATAGCAGCAGATGCAGGCCGTTCGGCCCATCCAGTCTGCTCCGCGATTCAATCATGGGGTGATCCAATTCCTCCAGTCACCCCCACTCGCCTGCTTTCACCACATATCCTTTAATAAAATATAATTCCTTTAATCGTATGCAGTGCACTGTCTGTTATTTCGTGCCATTAATTTGTAACAGCGTAGCAAAACTGCGGTTTCACCTGGGAGAGCCGTTCAATCTCAGCAGCGTGTTTGGCATTAACGGGGAGAGTCTTTCCTGGATTTACGCAGCCAAGGAAGCCAGATGTGGGGTCTATAAGGAACAATTTGTTTGGAACCTCTGGTGGAGGGCAGGTAGTGCTCCACTCAGGGGCAGCTTGTCCAGCGTTGGTCAGCGCCTGCCACACTGCTCTCACATGGCTCCAAGTAACTGTTTGCCTGCGACAGTGGCAACACCCTGGTACACCCCTAAGACAGGCGGGCTAAACCAGTGATGATAGCTGGAAACCTCCAGGATTGGTGCGATAGGGATTTACCTACCCCAGCAAGCGAAACCATTTCCCGGACTGGGAAGCTGACAACAACTATAAGATCCAAAGACCAACAAGGCGATGCTGCAACACTTCATTGAGAGTGAAGGGCAAAACAAGGCACAAAATGCGTCATTGCTTTCACCGCAACCGAGGGAGTCGCCGATCTGGACCATTATTCCTACCATTGAGCCAAGATTCTGAAGCCCGAAAGAATAAAACTGCCCATGAGAAAAAGGTTTTTTTTTTACAATGAAATTCTTCCCCACATGTTTAGACTATTGTCAGAAACGACGGACAACGGACACCAACAAAAATAATTAAAGATGAATAGGAATTAAAATAACAAACCAGATCAAGCAGCACCAAAGGCAGTGCTAACATCGATATTCTTTCGGGATTTTATCTTGCATGATTCTCAGTTATTTCTCGTGCACCTTATTTTCCAGCTATGATGCTGTTTTATCCATAGAAGTTGCCACTACGGCTATTTCAAAGAAAGGGTTTTTTTCAGTGTCTCGCCAATGTGCCTATATATAGGTGGATATATAGATAGATAGATTGAACATGATTATATTTACAAGACAGATAATTTCATTCCCTTTCCAGGCTGTGAAGAGACAACTAGGGATATTTCCCTCCTTCCAAAAGATCAATTCCTGCAATGAACAGGACTGTCACAGATCTACAGGTTGATAACTGACCACACTGGTGTTATCAGCGCTTCCTCTGACATGCCACCGACAACATAGAAAATGTCTCTGCTTGTCCTGTTCACTCAAAACTGCAATGTTATTATCACAGCTTATTCGGTCCCACAATGTCTCACACTAAAAACATCACTGTTTATGCAGAACCATCTCTCAGTATGCTGGTAATTTCATTGCTTTGTCTAGGCTCATCATGAAAACTGGGAAAACAAGATCGCTGACCATAAAACTATAATACCATAATAATATCGCTCTTTTTTAAAATGCTCCTTGGCACAATCACACTGTTAGTAGTGATGTCCAGTCATCACTGACCAGACTGTCAGCAGATATCAGGACGTATTGGTCATGTTTTTAGTCGTGAATGTCCGCACCCTTGCAGCAAATAAAATTCTGATCTACTCAAATTTCATCAATATCTCAAATGTGCCATAAATACTGACGGTTATCGCACTCTGCACGGCAGGAGATGGTCACGTGATGAGCACAGCGTTTCCGTGCAACGTATTACGGTCTTGACTTTAGAGGACAGTTCAGAGGACAGAGATGTACGGTCAATGTACTCAGGATTGAACGAAAGAGCAGGGGAACATAATGACAGGGAATCTCGGCTTTTGTTGTTCTTTGCGCAGAGATATCAGGAGTGAGCCGGCGGTTAAGGAGAAATATTCACTCTTTTTATTGTTATCACATTGGGCCGTGTTTATCTTTCGAATCACCAGCACATTTTTTTCGTATATCTAAGGGAAACCGGGTGTCTTTATTGGCAAGCACTGTTACACACTAATTTAGCCTTTCACTGGAAATTAAATCCGGACATCGTTCGGAGGATTCCAGGTTAAACAACCTCAAAGGCGAAAATAGGTACAGCTTCCATTCAGTATGTTCAGATAAAGGAAACCACCCGGGAACATAAGAATGCCGAGCCTTCATCACTAACACCTTTACACAACCGATATGTTTTAGTCTAATGTCCCAAACCAGGACTAAAATCAAAATAATTGTTAAATTACCCTGTATTCATGTATACTTAACCTTTAAGTAATGTGCTGTACACTTCAGATCAATGTATATGTTTTTGTTGCTTCAAGCAGGCGGGGTGGAACTACCAGTGAGTATTGTTGTACATCACTAATCAAGTTAATTACAGTCAAGTTGAGATGATGTTAAACCGTTATAGTTCGACACTTGCACAACTACGGAGTACGCTCAGTCATATGTTTGTGTACAATAAATATCAGACAGTTTTTCTTTTCTAAAAGATTTTGAAATGATTTATAAATATTCCACGAATGAGATAAAACTTTGTAAGGAACAGAATAAAGAGGTCACTGCAGATGGGCAGTAATGTGAAACACAGCCGGATGAATGTGCGCAAACTCTCCACAAGGCGCACCCACGGTCATCTGTCTGAGCGACTGGAGATCCAATACCTGGATTTGGATTGGAGGACGCCTGATATGACGTAGGCATATTGACTGTAAGATTCGAAGCCCAGTACTTTTACGGGTCTGGTTTATTGTTCAAAAAATCACTGCCGTTCAATATACAAAATAGTCTGCATGTACACTGACACGTCACAGCCCGGCTGCTGTTGTCACCGCTTCTTATGAAACATCACTGAGCTGTAATAATGTTGTCACTGCTGGCCAGTCTGACAAAATCATTAGTAGTCGTTAACCCGACTGATAATGTTGCTGCTTCTGCAGCCTCAACTGATCAAAGTGATGACGTCTCGGCGTAACCTCGCCATACACTGACACACATTCCAATGATATCCATATTTTGAATTTCTCCACTATGTATAAAATTCAGCTAATAGAAATTCACACAAGTTCCACAGTCTTGAGTGGTCTTGCTGGGCGACGAAGACGGTTGGTATGGCGGCAGCAGGTGCAGTCTAAGCTAGGATGACCCTCCGTGTCTTCCTCCTGCAGTGGCGCATCAGGGCATTTGCTGACGGGTCTTCCACCGGAGCTACACCTGCAGGGAACAACGGGGATTCGTAACCATGAAGATATCAGAGAGGCATACGGTTATCCTCTTATCGCCAGCCATATATAAACAATTAAAATATTTTTTTTTCATTTTCCTCTGTGTCTTTTTTCTGAGCTATTACTTTATCTGATCTTCTTCCACCCTCACATGTTTTGGTTTTTTTTAATATACAAATAGACCCTTGAGACCATTTGCTACCACACCTTAGCACTCATGCTTACTTCCTTGGTACAGCAAGATATCGGCTAACATTGACGATTATTTTACTACCATAACACTAATATTTCTTTATTGCGACAGCAATGTCCATCTAATGATTTTGCTCTGGCTTGTTGAAGCATTTTGAATCCTTCCATCTAACAGTAATTGTATGGCGGTGTGCCCTGTTAATATTGGAAGTGGGTTCAATTCCACTATGTAGGCGAAATGCTGAACCGCACAGAGAATCGTAACCAAATATTTTTCACAAGCAACACCCTCCTGTTCGACTGTTGACAACATGCGTGATGCATACAAAACTTGTTCTATATTCCCATGCGTCCCCTGTAACAGTGATACTAAGGGGTAGTATCAGTTATCGCCACTTTCAATGAGAATGATTCATTCCATTAAAAGATCTGCCTTACTGGAAAGTCCATCAATGTGATCCCTAGAGTAACCTACCAGCCCCAGAAAGGTCCACAGCCCTTTCAGTTGTAGTTTCATCACCGATTCTCCTCTTCGCTTTTCAATTTCTCTTTTTCCCAATGTCAAAGTCATTCACAAATAACAAACTACTTGTTTCATCAGTTCTGTTTTTTAGGGTTTACCTCTAGTCCCAATGGATGTAATAATTGCATTAGTTCTGTCAATAGCCCATAATGTTCCCACTTGGTTTCAGTCTTCAGGTGTAGATCATCTACAGATTGTACCAAGCACTCGAGTTTTGAAAAACGCTTTAAACCTTCCCCTGCGCTGGTGAAATATAGACGAGGAATGGTGGAACCCCTCTAGTAGGGCAGTACATGTATACTGCGGTTCCAGAAAGGTAAATGCAAACTTGCATTGACACACTTTTTCGACTGGAACATGCAAAATCCTTTATTTATTAATGAAACTGGCAAACATTGCGCTCTTTCATTCTGTTTGACCTCTGACTCCGGGTTAGTTGTTACAGTTGAGGCTGTTAACGGAATTCCTTGATTCAGTTATCAACAATCTATTGTGAACTTCCAGCTACCACTTGGCTTCGTCACTGGCCATATGGGTCAGTTATTAGTGGCGGCAATTAGCGTCAGTATTCCTTATTGTCGCAAACTCTGTATTACCGTACCTACATCTGCTTTTTGTTTGGAAACCCATATTGGTTCTTTGACTAAGGATTTCGCCCTTGCTGCATAAGCTGCCAACCCTCTTTCCACCGTCATCCGTGTGCCTGGAAAATATCCTGAGTTCTGTGCAATAATTTGCTGCACCTTCTGGTCATTGTTCATCTCCTCCGGTTTTATCCACATTTCACCCATTGTGCATATTCTTCCCTGATATTCTCCAACTGGGATCTGCATGTGGTGTCTATATTCTTGCCTGTTGGCATCTTCCAAATCATACAATTAACTGGGTCAAAACAAAGCCCCGCCTTGGCCATATAATCACTGCTCACGATATCTTCCTGCTTCCAGGGTAATTTAACAACCACTACTGAATGTTTCAATGCTTTGTCTCCTGTTCTACATCCGTTGGTACACTCACATGTCCCACTAACGCATGTCCTGAGAACCTACGTAGGATAGTTTTACATTGTATCTTCCATTTTTTTTTATTAATTACGGATGTTGACGGTGTCTTCAGGATCTTCTGGTGTTCATAAACTGTAACAGGGCAGCCTCCAACCTCACCACTGACTGGAGGTCTTCCGGTTTTATCATACCCTGTGTCTCACAGCCATGTTGGTGAGGCCTGTCACCTTCATTGAGCGTACAATTCCCTGGATGGCCGTTTAACCACCATGTTATTTTGTGTTCTCGGTCTTTCTGACCCCTTCAACGGCAAACAGCCTAGCTCTGAGGTTTGTCGTTTCGAGTTTGCACATTCTCTCTTAATGTGTTAAGCGTGACCACGGAAATAGGATCTAATTAAGGTATCTTTAGCTCCCTGTGTTCCTAGCCCTGTTCTATTTTCTCTGCCCTTCCTTGCGCGCTGATAATGGGGCAGGGAGGTCCCCTACCCTCATTCCTCCAGACAGACTGATATTTAATAGTCATCACCTTCCCTTTAGAGAGTTTTGCTGTTCTTTGTATATTCTTTTTCCATGCTCTCCTCACTTTCCTCAGTACCCATGACTCAGTATGTGTGGGTACGGAAGGATCAAACATTTCCAGTAACATTTAGATTCATCTAATGCTGTTCCATGCACCTCTTGGAACACAGTCCATCTCGGACATGAATTGCTTTCTGATGACTATTGCTTGTATAAGTTCTCGAGGATCGTCCGTGAGCACACACGTCCCATTACACATTACAACACCTTTAAGCTGCTGTACCCCGAACGGTGTAGTGCATGTTATGTTCTAATCTGATTTGCACCCCTCCCTGCTCGCCCTCTCTGATAGTAACTCGGGGTGCCAATCGTGCAGACGGTATCACCAGCTCCCGTTGATATATCTTTGGTGGGAGTTCCTCGGGAAATGTTTCTTCAGAGTGATCATAACCGTATCTAGTAGATACATCTGCTATATCATACCAATAATTATCTCCGTATTCACTTTCCTCCCACTTTTAGATCAAAAAGCACATATCATACCGCTCTGTGCAGCAACTTTCCCCGCTGCTTTTGAATATCTGCTTTAAACAATTCGCACCATCACCAGTTTTGCTCTTCCTTTCCTGTGCTGATTTCTGAATAACATTCATACCCGTCTTTAATCACCACACAGATTCCTTATTCGACCCATTTTATCCTTGGCTAGTTGGGCTTCTCCTTCTCGTTTCTCACACTACAACTGAAACTGGTTCAGACGCATGACGCCCAAACCTCTCTAAACATCTACCCCTCTCTCTAAACGCTTCTACCTACTCTTAGAGCATTTTGTGTACTCTTCAAATCTATCTCGCTCGGCTTCTGCTTTATGTTGATTTTCTACCGTTTCCTGTTGTACCGTAGCTCGCACAGCTAATTTATGCCGACATCACTTCTGCGATACCAATCTGTGCCGTTCTGTCTTAGCTTGTTTGTTATAACTCTATTAGATCCTCAATTAAACAGCCAACTGCTTCTGCTTTTGTTAATTGTTGAAACTTCCTGGTCAGCAACTCCTGTGAACGATTTTCCACACGGAATTCCCAGCAATGTTTCCTTCACAGCCTGGCGAACTCCTCAAATGGTGGCGACACCCCCAATACGTACTCCTGTAGGTGTCCACTCCAATTCCAACAATACTAGCAGTTTAAACTTGCTGAATTCCTGACGTTTCTTGAATTCTTCATCCTGGGTTAGTAACTGCTGGCTACCCAGCCCCATATGTTTCTGTACCTCACCCACGTGTTCCGACCCGAGTCTAGCGCTGAACAAGTAGATTTATTCGAGCCCACTCAGTAAAAGCCATTTCTGATATAGATATCACTCCGTGTAATAATGATCAGAGAGGTACAGCTGACTTTCAACTCTGAATGGACCAAACCAGTTAAATGAGGAAACCCACACAGAGTCCACCTAGACTACAGATTGCTTTATGATATTTTGTCATTTCACATAACAAGTAGCTACTCCTCTGAGAATATTCTCAGATTCAGCTGGTCATTACATGAAGTTCCTTGTGTCGACATTCAATTGCCATGATTAGGTTGTCCCAGAGCAAGAATCACTGCAGAGTCTACGCCCTTTACATGACCAATGGCCACTTGTCTGAGAATGGCCGAAGGTTTACCCGGTCTGCGTGGAACTGCTTGTGTCCATATACAAATACTCTGATTAGGTTATCCAAGAGGAAGAATCAGTTCTGGTTTCAGAAAGTGGGGTGGAACAGAGACAACTACAAACGTTTGTTGTTTGACTGCTTCCCCTGTCCTTGATTAGTCTGTAGTTTCTTCTGGCCAACACTTAATAAAAGACTATTTTCCCTACACTTACTGGCGTATTACTAACGTCTTCGCAGGAGAATACGGTAGGGAATTATAAATTAAGATTATCGGCTGTGTCCTTCTTTGCATAATCTAATCTGCCGCTGTGATTCCGAATGCATTTAATTTCCTCCTGACTATTTTTTTCTTCCTAACAGATTGTTGGGGAAAATTTATTGGGGTCAATTTTAGCAATATCGGCCATATCCTTCTCAACCTGCATTTTGGTAATCCGAATTTCCGACTTGACTATAAATTTCAAATATTCATAAGCCTTACGGTTAACATCATTACTATCTTTTCTCTAACCTTTCTATGGTTGTCTTTTCTTCAATATTTTACGTATATCGTTATTGAACCATGTAGTCGTCTATAGATTTGCTAGATATGCCCGCAGAAAAAAGGCATCTCAGATTGTCTGTGGAGAAATTAATCTACTTTAAAAATCAATTCTACTTTCAACTTTGAACTTTGATTTGTTGCGAACATTTTCTTTGTTTTACTCTACGAAAAAAAGAGTCACTAAAATTGTTATGATCACTTTCTCCGAAAGGCACAACAACTTACATAATTAAAATTCTATCCTGACTTGTCACAGAATTTCAAATCCGGACAGATCTCCCCTGTGGCGCAGTAACGTACTGGGTCGAAAAATAATAATTCAATAACACAATGAAATCACTATCCTGCAATCCATTAGCCACTGGGTTTTCACGCTCAGTATTGGCGGGCGGGGGTTGGGGGAAGTCCCCGATAACTATAACATCATCCTCAGAACTTCCCTTTATAACATTGTGATGGAGAAGTAGGTAACGCAGAATTGTCCTCAGTGTGGAGACATCGCTGGTCAGGAATGTATGAAGGAAATTTAAAAGGCTGTGAGAAAGATTTGGATGATTAACCATGGGACAATATGAAGCAAGGACTGTAACCGAACCCTGAGCGAAAGAATGCTTAATTGTTCATTGCGCAGAACAGTGCCAGCAAGCTAAAGTACAGCAGGACTTCATGTTTTCCTTGATGTGGTTTCTCGAAGGGAACCTGTCCACCTTATTCAGAAGGCAACATATTTGGGAGGAGCGTGAGAACAGTGGGAGCAGCATTCGAATCAGTTTTAGAAGGCTTGTGAAAGTAAAGTGAGAGTGGTAAGAAGCACATTAGCTTGCAGCGAAGTGGAAAGATTGAGTGAAATGTATAATGATTTAAACACATTTAAATGTAATGTCGAAATTATTATCAGAAAAGAAACGTAACATCCCCATTCACAGAGAAATAATAAATAGGTTTTGAAACAGGTCATTTGTACTGGACGTAGTGACGCAGCCCCGTATGGTTATAACGATGATGATAGTCAGCCTATTTCCACATATCTCCTGCCAGAATAAAACCAAAGAACCCAGAACTATTTTCGCAAGTCTCACCACCCCCCTCCACATTTTCGAACAGCGAAAAAGTTGCAATGGAAGACAATAGGGCAGGAATCTGAAAGAAAATTAACTTGTACTACATCCTTCTGCCTCAGCTTCTGAGAGATATTGATCAGGATATTGACACATCACTGGCCGCGGATAACATTACTGAGCTGTTACAGGCAAGTGTAATGTCAAACCTGCTCGGCCATTTATTAAGATCCTGGCCAATCTGATCATGGACTCATCTCCACCTACCTGTCTTATCCCCATAACCCTTAATTCCCCTACTATGCAGAGATGTATCCAACCTCGACTTAAGTAAATTTAGTGGGGCAGCATCTGCTGCTTCATTGGCAGAGAAATCCACAGATTCACTGCTCTCTAAAAGCTGGTCTTCCTCATCTCCGTCCAAGTTTTACATCGCCGAATCCCGAGGCTATTTCCCCAAGTTCCAGTCTCACCTACCACTGGAAACAACTTTCCTGCCTCTGTCCTATCTATCCCTTTCATAGTTCTATATGTTCTTATAGCGTGCAACTTCAGGCCAGCGTCTTCAAAGGAACAATGAAAAAAAAGAAATATTAATGATAGACAGCAGACTCTGAGAGGCGCCATCGCCCTAAGCTCCTCCCTCCGATTAGAAGGGAAGAATCACACTAAAGGATTCTTCACTCCATCACTAAGGCCTTCACTCCTTCACTCCATCACTCCATCACTAAGGCGTTAAAGACAATAGTTCCGGATTGGAGTTCTGTGTGGCAAAGGTCCCAATAAAGTGTACAAATCTGTTACTTCAACGGTGGTAATGCGGATTATTAAGCCTGATACAATACAACAAATCGCTCATTTAGTCTCAATTCTATCTTTGGTCAGTGAACGGAGATAAGAA
The DNA here is from genome assembly GCF_048418815.1 of Hemitrygon akajei. Lineage (NCBI taxonomy): Eukaryota > Metazoa > Chordata > Chondrichthyes > Myliobatiformes > Dasyatidae > Hemitrygon > Hemitrygon akajei. Next base: position 1,454,073 of record NW_027331970.1, on the reverse strand, counting down.
CGGGCTTAGTTCGTTGGAGATTTGGTTATGTGGTGACCTCATAATTGTAATATACAACCATATACCCATATAACAATTACAGCACGGAAACAGGCCATCTCGACCCTTCTAGTCCGTGCCGAACGCTTACTCTCACCTATTCCCACCGAACTGCACTCAGCCCACAACCCTCTATTCCTTTCCTGTCCATATACCTATCCATTTTTTAATGACAATATCGAACCTGCCTCTACCACTTCTAATGAAGCTCGTTCCACACAGCCACCACTCTCTGAGTAAAGAATTCCCACTCGTGTTACCCCTAAACTTTTGCCCACTAAAACTCAACTCATGTCGTCATGTTTGAATCTCCCCTACTCTGAATGGAAAAAAAACCTATCTACGTCAACTCTATTTATCCCCCTCATAATTTTAAATACCTCTATCAAGTCCCCGCTCAACCTTCTACGCTCCAAAGATTAAAGTACTAACTTGTTCAACCTTTCTGTATAACTTAGCTGTTGAAAGCCAGGTATCATTCTAGTAAATCTTCTCTGTACTCTCCCTATTTTCATGACATCATTCGTCTATGCTGAACATTAACTTGCGTACGATACATAACTACCAGCGTCCATTTGCTTTCGACTACAAAGGATTTCATAAACGTTGCATGATTCCAATTATAGATTATTTGTTAACAGTTGAGTACGTCATGCCATGTATGTCATGCTCTGCGACAGTGTGAACTCATCGGGAATGTAAAATATTGCACAAGGACCGGACATTTGTGAGTTCAGTTGAAAGAGAAACAGAGGTAATGCGTGCGCGAAGGAACGGAAGGCAACCGTGTGATTGTAAATATTGTCTTGAAATTACCTTTAGATTATTTTTTTCTTTCGCAATAGGATATCACTGCCTGCAAATGTCTGCTTCATTGGTTGAAATAAATTTGCAAGAACATGTGAATTTCAGAGACTGCTTCTATTTCCGAAATTGTATGAAGTCTTAGTGAATGGGGGCTGCAATCACCCATATCTGGTTTATTTTTGTTCTTTATCATATTTGATAAGGATTATCACTCTATGATTTAACTGTTTATTCTATATACGCAAGATTCAGGCGACAGTTTTGAAGGAAGAAACATTCGAGCTTAGATTTTCCTTTTGCCTTACCTGCGTATTTAGATTGTGTTCTTACGTTTGTATGCTTTGATATTGATTATACGGTGAGACCTTATTCAGCAATGGCTATGTGAAATCAAGGTTAAAGGGATCGACCAGATCCCCAGGCCAGTGTGAGGATAGAGTGTATTTATTCCGGGAACGATATACCCGCTGTTGAAAGTTAATTTGATATTTAGAGAAATCCGTGTGCACTTGAATTGGGAATTTGAAATTCGCATTCTAGGAGGCTGGTTCATTGGGGAAGCACGGAAGGATGCCGCTGAATACTTTGAAATGCTGATTTTGAGTTACAGGATTCCATCGGAAAAGATTGTTTTGATGTAATCGTAGCATCTGCCCTGTAATGAGTAAAGGTGATTTCAGTTTAGATAGCGTGCAGTTTCAGTCCGAATTCAGTATTTTGCCTCAAAATCAGTCCTAACTCAGTAAATTATCCAATTTCTGCATGATGGTAAAATTAATGTCTGTCACTCAGAACATTGTAATAGCAAAGTCTAGATAGAGATGTAAAGTTAAGTAAAGATTATACCTTCCATGCGGAACATCACTATCCACTGTCCTCCAGGCAGAGTGCACTCCATCCACTGTCTCATCAGCCTTCGCTTGGTTAACCAGTTCAGAATCTATGCAGCCAGTTTTCACCAGATCCCAAGCCACCTGACTTTCTGAATGTGCGAACCATAGGGAACCCAGTCTAACACCTTCCAAGATTAATATATCCCTCATCGACTCTTCTGACTTCACCAGCCTATTTTTTACCTTTTCATGGAATTTATTCATGATCATTAGGGACACAAAACCATGCTGACTATCGCCAAACAGAATACGGTTCTCCGTAAACACAGTCTCTAAGGAACCTCTTCAATACCGTACTCTGTACTGACCGAAGACTCACTGGCCTGCAATTCTCAGAACTACCTCTATTACATTTCTTGAACGAAGAAATAAAATTTGTCATTCTCCAATCCTCTGTAATTTTCTAATTATCTTATTTTCTAATTACATGGATTATATCCCTCCTAGCACCGGGAAATGCTTTATATTCATGTTTACCAGTTTCCAGCTCTCAATTCTAAGCATCTGCATGTACCAGCACATCAGCCTTTTTCGCTGTATCCACATTCATCAAGGTCTCACTCATTGGTGAATACCGAAGCAAAGTATCATAAAAGTTTTTCACTGCCTCCATGCACTGCAGACACATGTTTCACTTTTATCCCATATCTCTCCCACTCTCTCTCCTCATCCTCCTGTTTTTCACCACCCTTAATGTGGCTCTCCCATGCTTTCTATTCGCCTTTTGATTATTCTGTATATTATTAAATACCTCCTGGCTACATTGTGACTTTCCATAGCCCTGTTTGCTCATGTGTTCCAAAATCTTAAGTATATTTCTTTCTTGCTCTTGATGAGGTGTTCCATATCTCTTTATCAACCAGGGTTTCCAGACCCATTTCCTTTCCAGTATTAGCACAGGATCGACTGTTCAGTCGTCCGCCTTTCCGCTACTTGTGCCAGGTCTCCTTCCTGTAGACAACTGAGGAATTCTGTCACAACTAAACTTTTTAAACAGAGGAATTGATGATGAATATTTGTGAAATTTATGTTGCCTGTGATAACAGCCGTGTTAAAATGGCATCTGTCGAATTTCTATCTCCCGATCTGTCACTGTCTCTCGGTGTTGCTTTCGTTTTGGCGATGGGAGTTCTGTATAGAATACTCCCAAATGGATGTTTCATCCCCTCCTACTTCGGAGTTCCACTCACAGTCTATTAACATACAATCCCACTGCAGTGTCCTCCATTTCCGCAGCTGTGATATGATCACATGGCCCCAGCGTTTAGAAGGGTTTCCCTGTATTCTCTTTTATCTGACAATCAGCATTTTGAAACATCTCAACACTGAAAAGTTCAAAAGTCATTCCTCCCTTTGTGATTCAATTGACTTTATTTCTTACATTACTCACATGCATGAGGAATACAAATCTTTAGGTTACGTCTCCGTCTGAATGTGTAATGTGCAACCCTAGTAATTTATAATAGTTTATAATAAATATAGCAGTCAATATAGCATCAAACACACTCAAATCCGCCTGAGATCACACCGGCCTTTTTTTTTTTGCTGTATCCACTTTCATAAGGACTCACTCACTGGTGAATACCGAAGCAAAGTATCAGTAAGGACCTTCACTGACTCCTTGCATCCCAGACACATTATTCCTCTTTGTCACTGATCTCTCCCACTCTCTAGCTCTCGTCATCTGCTGTTCCTCATCTACCTTAATGCGGCTCTCAGGCGTTCTCATGTCCCCTTCTAAGCCCATTGTTATATTCCTCCTGGCTGTATTGAGACTTTCCATAGCCCTGTCTGATTCTTGCTACCCAAACCCAAGTATATTCCTTTTTTCGTCTTCTTGAAGAAGCGTTCCATATCTCTTGTCAAACTGGGATATTTTAAGGGGCCATCCGTTCCACGCCTCCATGAAACAAGACAATAATGAACCCCAAATCCAATGTTCCATTAGCAATCTCCATATTTCTGTTGTTCATTTGAGGGAACTCCACTTCCCAAGTTCCTACCTAATGGCATCAATTAAATACATTCCATTCAGTCTGCTCCCATCCCAGTGTAATCTATTCGTAAATGTGGAATAGCTATGCCCTATCGTTCTGAAATGCTGACCCGTTTCGCTTTCTTGTACTATATCCAGGATGGACTGATCGGTAGTCCGCCTGCCCGCTTATTATGCCAGGACTCCTTCCTGGACACAACTGAGAAATTCAGTCACATCTAAACCCTTGAACTTGAGAAAGTTTCAATGAATATCAGTGGTTTATGTTACTTGTCACAACAACACTATTAATACTGCACGTCCAAAATCTATCTCCCGATCTGTCAATTTCTTCTGTGTGCTGTTTTCGTTTATGTGATGGGAAATACGTACAGGATACTCTCAAAGAAGTGTTTCTTCCATTCCTACTTCTGAGTTCTACTCAGAGTCTATTAATATACAATCCCATCACAGTGTCCTCCCTTTGTGATTGAATTGACATTATTTCTTAAATCCTTCACATACATGAAGAGTAAATATCTTTACTTTAAGTCTACATCTCAAGGTGCAATGTGCAATCATAGTCATTTATAATGAACAGAACAATAATTGTAACAGAGAAATGCACTTAAATCAGCATGAGTTAATCAGTATGATGGCCTGGTGGATGAAGCTGTCCCGAAGCCTTTTGTTCCTGAATTTTATGCTGTGGTACCGTTTCCCGGATTATTGTCAAGTCTCTGCGATAGTTTGGATTTTTAAAAAAAATTTCAGGATCGCGAAGCACAGAGTTTTGCAAACTCTGCTAAATTGCAATGGGACCTGGACGTTATCTACACGGTTGTCCATTTCCCAAGCTGTGCACCCAAGTTCCTACCTAGTAGCATCAATTAAATAAGTTCCATACTGTCGGCTCCTATCCAAGTGTAAGGTTATAGTAAATATCGAACAGTGGACCTGCGAGGAGACCTGTCACACCATCCGTTTCATTTTCTGGTACGTGATCGTGGATGGACAGCTGTCTATTTCGACTTCCCTCTTATTTTCCAGAGACACCTTCCGAGACGCAACTGAGAAATTCTGTCATATCTAAACCTTGTACCCTGTGGAAGTGCCAATGAATATTAGGGAGATAAAGTTGACTATAACAACAGCCGTCTTAGTATGTCACTGTTTAGTATGTCAGCTCCCGAATAGTTCCTCGCTTCTCCGTATTTTTTTTTGATAGGATGGTAGGGGGTGGAGTCTCTACAGAATACTCCTTCTCTGATCAACTTACAGTCAATCAATAGCCAATGTCTCCACAGTTTCTTCCCTTTCTGCCGCTGTGTTACTATCATACTCTCCCTGTGTTTCAGTGACACTCCCTTTACACTCTTTACCCGACTCTGTGCATTTTGAAACATCTGAATCCGGGGAGGTTCAGAAGCCATTTCCACCCTTGTGATTGTCGATTCTCCGTGATAGATTAGAGTGTAGCACAACATACTTAACAAATCAAGCCAGCACAATTAACGCTTGTCCAGTTTCCTACCTTAACTGCAGGAGGTATGCAATCTTCCGTGGAGTTTGCAACTTCTAGATTATCAGGCAAACGATTGTCTGAATTTATGACCAACACACTCAGATTTAAAACTGTTTTATTCGAAAACTCCTCTGAATTGCAATTGGACGTGGTCGTTATCTACACAGATGGCCATTTAATGTAAACACATACTTTATTCCATTCTTCAGCTCTTTTCTAAATTTCCTCTGTGTCAGTGTATAGATACAAGTATTGGTGCACATACTCAGAAGTTGGAGCATGAGCCCAAATTGTTGTAGGATGTATCGCGGGGAAGTGAAATATCTGTCCTCGTAAAAATAATTTACGGTTTGCCAATTCATCGAAAGAGTTATATAGGGAATCCAAAGTAATATGAAATTAGCTGAAATTGCAAACAATAAAATCATCGATTTTCTGCGGTTTTCCACCTCAGTATCTTTCTCTTTATCGCTGTTGTTCCGAAGCCCTCTGCGGACTCTATTTGCTGCAATGATATGTCTTACTGTTAACCCATTGAACACGAGAATTAAGCCGATTGGTAGCAACGGTGTTAAAATGCTATCCAGTAATTCGATTCCTTTCCACACGGAGGAAGTAGTGTATTCATATGTGAGGGCGCAACGCCACGGAATGTTGTCAATGATGACATAAGGTTCAACTGCAAAGTAAAACGGGACACTTCTCCCGCAGCTCACTATAACCACCGTCACCATAACCACCGTTGCTGTTCTCTCAGTGCAGTATCTTTCCTGCAACTTTCGACAACATATTGCGATGAAACGATCGAAGGTAAAACTGACCGTAAACCAAACAGAACAGTCCCTCGTCACAGTAAATAATACATTTGTCACTGCGCATACAGGAGTGATGAGAAGGGATCTGGAATAAATGTAGATATGGTTGGTCTGTTCCAGTAAACCGAAAACGATAACCACCATTAGATCCGCTGTTGCCATTCCAACCAGGTAACGGGTGATGCATTTGGAGAGTCCGCATTTTCCCCGAGATAGGATCACAATCGCCGTTAAATTAACTACAGGAAATTTGGAGAAAAAGACACAACACAGAATTATCGTCAGCTGCAAATGCCTGGTTGCTATGCAGGGTATGGAATTTTTAGCTGTGAAAAGCATAAATTCAATGTGTGCGGACTCCGTCAATGCACTCCTGTCGGTGTTTAATGAACAGAAGAGGCGACTTTCAGACAGTTTAGAGGCCGGGATCTGATCTCCACGACTCACGTACCTGTAAACGGTCGATCTCTCCATAAACAACACCATTTCCATTATTTGAGTTAAAATAGCTGACGGGATTATCTGTAGTGAAAATATGAGATTCAATGCATAAAAGATAATTTAGCGGCTTATGGAAGAGCAGACCTGAGAGCCGATGTTCGACGGGCCGGTCAGCTGAAAAATCTTCCGATCTGGAAAAGCGACAAATATCGGTTTATAGAACCGAATAAGGTGCAACTATGAAATTATGGCAATTTCGGCACCAACGCAATTGACAAAAGGAAAAAAAAACATCACATAGAAAAAAAATAAGGAAACTGAATAACAATACTATCAGCAACACACACACAAAATGCTGGTGGAACACAGCAGGTCAGGCAGCATCTATAAGGAGAAGCACTGTCGACGTTTCGGCCCGAGACCCTTCGTCAGGACAAGCGACAGAGAAAACGATCCTATCTTCCCTCTCAATAAACTGTGCCCTATTTCACCCTCCGAGCTGGTGTCGCGCCCTCAATGTCAGAAGCGAATGTGTTTCTCTGAATGTGAAAGAAAAATCTCTTTGAAGTTGATTAATATCAGATGCTTGAAACCTCAATTCTAGAAACACATTTCAGCCGACGGTAGCATTTGCTCTCAGTACAGTTTCAAACAGTGCAGTGGAACGAAAGCAAGGAGACGGCGGCTGCATATATATAGTGACCAGCTCCAGATATCTTACCAGGGATACCGATCGCTACCATTGCAGGATAGAAAACGCCCGCGATGTAGTAAATCGCTGGATATCCCATATTCCGTCAGATGCAGCGTTCAGTTGCACAGAACTTTCCGACTGCTCATATGGACTGGTGGCAGGTTTTACAGAGCTATATGCAATTCGGAGTAATTCCACCGAGACAGTTAGTGTGGTTATGACATCAGCCGCATGGGGGGCAATCAGCTACACATACCATTACATTAAAGTGTTTTCTCACTGTGTCACATTCTTATCCCCAAAGGATTTTACAAGTTCTTAACTTTTAAACAAATTATAATACGGACGGTACCAATGTACTTTCCAAGACATCTGATGTCAGCTGCCGAACTGGGCCATTTTCTGATCAGTGTTGTTTCTAACGTAGACAATCATCCTGTACAATCAACAGGGAGAATCAATTTCAAAGAGATTTTTTTTTCACATTCAGATGAGCACATTCGCTTCTGACACTGAGGGCGGGTCACCAGCTCGGCAGGTGAAATAGGGTACAATTTATTCAGGGGGAAGATAGGATCATTTTCTCTGTTGCTTGTTTTCGTCATTTCGTGTCATTTGAATGACGAAACTCACAGCAGCGCCTGATGAAGTGTCACAATAAAACACTTTGTGCGTACAATATGTTCTTCTGCGCATATAAAAGACAACGAGAGTAATATTCCAGGGACCTTTAATAATAATAAAAAAATGTTATGCGCCCACACGAATTTAGATGCGGCTTGTGGATGGATTGATGAGTGTTCTTTTCTGGATTAGCACAGAGGGGATGGTTGATTCTTTGACTTTGATAAGTGTAATGCACGGACTGGTTTTAGACCCACTGTTTTCTTTATCATGCATGTTAATGATATAGATGACATTGTAGAAGACTGGATAAGAAGAATACGATGTGTGAGGCTGACTGCTCTAGTCTCTCCGTGTGATTCACCTTTTCTTGTAAATTGCTTTCTATCAGTAACTGGGAAATTGTTGCCATTTGTTGCGACAGCAATTCGTTTCAATTCCTACTTCGCCATTTCATTATCCTCTGCGCCATTAATCAATACAACCTGTTCACTGATTAATGCATCAACGCTTGTACTGGTTATGTTGATTTCACCGATATGTGTTTTGTTACCAAGACATCATTTATTGTCTGTCTTCAATTGCTCCTCCGATGGCAATGATTGCCGTCTCTTTTATAGGATTGCAGCCTTTCCTGTGGCGAATGGGAAGAGATAGAGAATAACAGTGACGTGCGGAGATGTATTTCTCGGCAAAGCATTTTTCTGACTCACACTGGGATTCGGAGATGGCGAGATCACCTGCAACTGTTACGCGGCCATACGAACTTAGATACGGCTTGTGGTGGGATAGTTCAACATTCTTTTTTCGATCAGCAGAGAGTGGATGGTTGATTCTTTGACTCTGTCAAGTGTAGTGCACGGACTGCTGTTAGGTACATTGTTTTCTTTATCCTGTATTTTAATGACACAGATGTCGATGTAGAAAACTGAATCAAAAGAATTAAGTACGACTCCTAAGTTGAAGGCATTGTTCCTGCCAGGAACTATCCAAGCTTGTAGCATAATGTTCTCTTGCTAGGAAAAGGGCTGAAAATGGCAGATAGCATTTAATACAGACACGTGTGAGATGGTCAGCATTGTGAGGAAAGATACGACATACTTGGACGCACATATAGAATATGTGGACTTCGGTGTGCAGAGACAAGAGACAGATCGATAACTCCAGGAAATCGGCGTCAAGGGCAGGTCTGCTCGTATTGAGCTCTGATCACAGTCATCTTCATTCATAGATGACTGTGTACACGAGTGGGACCGTTATGCTGAAGCTGTACAACATGTCGGTGAAGCCGTAGATAGAATATTGTGGGCTGTTCTGGCCATCTACTTACAGTTTTGAAATAAAATTAAGCTTCAAAATGTCCAGCGATAATTTGTAAGGAAGAGTTCGGGAAGTGAAAAGGAAGAATGCACGTAGATTTTTTTTCCCAACCTGGGTCCGTACTGTATATACTATATATCTCTCACTATAGAGAGGGTAAGTGGATACCAGAGAGGGAGTACAGAGTAGATTTTCGAATGTGTTTCCTGGAATGGAGATCGTACCGTAGGAGAAAAGGACCTTTTGTTCTTGTAGTGACAGTGGATGAGAGGTGACCTGACAGAGGTGTATAACATGAAGAACGTCATTGATTGCGTGGATAGTCAGATTCCACCACGACACCACACCCGCCCCCCTCCCCCCCCCCCCCCGTCCGAAATGCTTAACACAAGAGAGCACAGTTTTAAAGTGTTTGGAAATAGGTACAGAGGGGATACAAGGGATAGGTTTTTCACACAGAGACTGGTGTGTGCATGGAATGCAGTGCCGGCGCGGTGTTGGAAGCGGATATAATAGGGTCTTGTAAGAGTATTTTTAGACAGGTACATGGCGCATAGAAAAATAGAGGGTTTTGCGCTCGGGAGAGTCCGGGGAGCTTCTAGAGTAGGTTACATATTCGGCGCAACATTGTGACCTGAAGGGCCTGTAATATGCTCTAGATTTCTATTTTCTGTGTTCTATCCTTTGACTGAATCTACAACTAGATTTCATCTGCTTGGGGAGAAAGTTGAAATATGCAACAGTGTATGTAGTAGAACTTATTCACTCAGAGGGTCGAGCGAGTGTGGAAGGAACTGCAAGCGTAAATGGTAGATGCGGATTCAATTGTCTAATTTCAGTGAAGGTTGTGCAGGTACGTGGATCAGAGTGAGACAGAGGGTGCTGATATATGGGGCGGGGTGGAGGATCACAGAGGGATGACCTAGATGGACGGGAAGAGCCTATTTCTCTGTAGTAATAATCTGTGACATCATGACTATCTTTGTCCCATTTCCCCATTCAATGTCTTGTCATTTCGTCACCAATCTAAGTATGTGCAGAACAAAGGGTGTGTTCAAGCTCAGTTCCTTCTACTTTTGTAGCACAAACTACTCTATGCCTATTGTGGAATTCGTACCGAAGAGCTGCCCTTGGCTTAATGGAAAATACAAAGTCTTACCATTCTACATCCAGTGTGGAACTTGTACCAATGTGCAGCCCTCGTTTGACTGGAGGGAGCCGCTCGTCTGTATCTATCGAAGAACTGGTATCGATGTGCGAATCCGGTGTCACTGGAGGGTGACTCGCCTCTCTGTATCCATCGTGGAGCTTGTCTCGAAGCGTGATGTGCTGAACTGGTACCATCACTATGGGCTGACTCACCACTCAGTATCCATTGTGGAACTCGTACTGATGTGTGGCCCTCGACGTCTTTGAGAATATCTCAGCGCTGATAACGCATTTTTCCCTCTCACACTTTGAACACGATTTGTGAGGCTGACTGCGTTAGTCTCACCGTGTGCTTCACCTTTTCTTGTAAATTGTTTTCTATCATTACCTCAGAAAAACATTGCCATTTGTTGAGACAGCAATTCATTTGAATTCCTATTCCGTCATTAATCCACTGCGCCATTAATCATTGATCAATACATCAACAGTCTAACTAGTTTTGTTGATTTCGGCGATATTTGTGTTGTTACCAAGGCATCATTTATTATCGGTCTCCAATTGCTCCTCCGATGGCAGTGATTAACTTTTCTTTTATAGGATTGCAGCCTTTCCAATGGCGAATATGAGAAACGGTATAGTATCGGTGATGTGCGAAGATATTTTTTTCTAGGCAAAGCAGGTTTCTGACTCACACGGCGACTCTGAGATAGCGAGATCCCTTGTGGTCCTTGGTCCAGACGCTGGAGGTGCTGCCTGGACGAGCACTGAACACGGTTCACACTGCAGAATGAAATGTGATGAAGCGTGGTCCTTTGCTGGATGGCACCAACAGTCCTATTGACTTGCTGAAGATTTAAGTGTTGAATATTCCATCAGACTCTTGTTCCGTGTCGTCTGTGAGCAGAAGATTGAATATTTTAGGAGGCGAGTCACAGAGCAAGTCTCCAATGTGCATCTATGTGTCGTGTTGAAAGGCAGATTGAAACTCATTTTGCCTGTCAACTGGGATTCACTGATCTGCATTCTTATAGACCGGCCGCAGATCTGTCTGGATAGGAGCTCTGGGGATTGGTTAGACGTTTATTGGCCAATGTCGAAAAGCATGGATTTTAGAGGGTGAGTGCGAAGCGATAGTGTTCCACAATGCGGTACCGGAATCTAGATTGGGTCTCACCCATGTGGATTGAGGGAGGACGTGTAGATGCTGGTAGGGCAGCTGTAACACTTGCAGTGATAAGTGCCAGGAAGGAGATTAGTCGGGAGGGATTATGGACAAGGGAGTGACGTGATACACGCAGAAACCGCAGAAGGGGCTTAGTACAACGTGGTCGCCCATAATCAGGAACACATAGCAATAGCCCTCTGTTAATGACAGGGTGTTTTTTTTTCAGCGGGTAACATGTAATATATGTATATGTGTTCCTGAAGGTGGAACGGCAGTAATTGTATTCACCGGATAGACACCATGTGGAATTTTGTAGCAGAGTTGGCAGATCAACAGTTTCTAACAGGTAAATAGACCTGTGTCGTTGGGTGACTCCAATTGAAGATCCTGATCATCTGTCCTCACACGCTTGAAATTTGGGGCAGTTTCCTGCATTTTCCTTTAATTCAGATAGTAATAATCATTATTTAGCAAGTTTCATTTTTGGTTTTTGCACAATATACATTTACTTTATATTACCCGCTTAAAATAACTCCCTGACCTAACCAGAGAGCCATTGTGCTCTGTTAAAGATCAGATGTCATACTGATTTAGTGGACGATATACATGCTATGAAATTTACTAATTATTAATATTTCTCAAATTAGCAGCTTAAGTTTTGTGACAAAATATAATCTCCAAGACCCTTCATTTTAAAATGTAATAAACAGTTACTTATTTGTACCTCTGGTGGCGGGCCTGTTGTACTCTACCCAGAGGCAGCTCGTCCACTTTCGGCCCCTCCTAAAATCCAGCTCCTACCGGTGACTCCGAGTTACTGTTTGCATCTGAGAGTGGTAACCCCCAATACGGCGTTTCGACAGGCGGGCTAAACCAACTGGGGGTAGCCAGGAAACTTGAACCCTCGTGAGTTAGGGATTTGCTTACCCCAGCATTTGAAGCCAGTTCCCGGACTCGGCTGATGCGATCAACTACAAGATGCATTAACCAATAAGGCGGTGCAGAAAGCTTCATGGAGAGCGAATGCAAAAAAGGTACACAAGACTTCATGACTAGCGCTGCAGCCGAGGCATTCTCCAAACTTGTCGTTCCTTCCTGCCATTGAACCAAAACTTAAGTTTTAAGTTTTAAGAACAAAGGATAGGTACATGGATGGGAGAGGTCTGGAGGTTTATCGACTGGGTGTGTGTCAATGGGAGTAGCGGATTAAAGTTTCGGCACAGACTAGAAGGACCGAATAGCCTGTTTTCTGTGCTGTAGTGTTCTACCTTTCAGGCTGAAAGAGTGGAACTGCCCCAGCGCAACAGCTTTTTCGCTATGAAATTCTGCCTTCACAGGTTACATCATCGTCACAAATGACGGACAATCAACACTGCCAAATAGATAAACAAACAAACAAACAAACAAACACATTAAATAAATAAATAAATAAATAAATAGATAAATAGATAGATAGATAGATAGATAAATAAATGGATGGATGAATAAATGAATGAATGAATGAATAAATAAATAAATAAATGGATGGATGAATAAATGAATGAATGAATGAATGAATGAATGAATAAATAAATAAATAAATAAATAGGAGTTAGAAATAATACAACAAGCAAATCAGCTAAGACATAACCCATTGATATTCTTTCAGAATTTTACTTTGCACAGTTTTCACAATCACTTCAACTATACACGTGTTTTCCAGTTATAATTCTATTCTAAATATTCCATAGAAATTCACTTTGGCTACTTCAAAGAAAGAGGTTTTCAGTTTATCGTCAATGGGCGTATGTAAATGGATAGTTTCATAAATAGATAGATAGATCGATTGAGACGGATTACATTTACGAGACAAATAATTTGATTTTTCTGGCCTGTGAGTAGAAACTGAGGTTATTATCCTCCTTCCAAGGGATCCAGTACTACAATGAACAGGACTACAGGAACATCACCACACACCCGGTGTTACCAGTGCATTCTAACGTGCCACCGAACACATGCCACTTCTTTTCCAGACCCCTCAATTCTGCAATGTTATTATCACATCACATTAATTCCCATAATCTCTCACACAGAGAATATCACTGCTTATTTAGAACCATGTGCATGTATTCTGTTAAATTCATTGCCTGTCCAATCTCATGATGGGCAGAGAAAACAGTATGCATGACCATAACATCATATCAACATCACTCTTTATAAAAAAAAATTGCTCTACAGCACGATCACACTATTGGTGATGATCCTCTGTAATCAGATATTACACTGTCGCTGGGTGTCAGAACATATTGTTTATGTATTTATTCCTCAATGTCCACTCCCTGGCAGCAAATAAAATTCTGATAACACACAAATTACTATCTGCAGAATCAATGCCTAAAATATGGAATCATTAATGACATTTATAATACCCTGAACAACAGGAGATGACTCTGCAATGTGGACAGAGTTTCTGTGCAACTTGTCTTTCGTAGAAGAGAGTTGTACCATCAATGCACCAAGGAGTGACCGAAACATCAGTGGACATAAATACATTTAACCTCGGCTTTTGTTTTATTTTCGTACTCATATCAGGTGTGACCCAGCGGACCAGGAGAAATATTCACTTTTTTTTTCTATCATCATATTGGGCCATGTTTATATATTCGAGGTACCGGCACATTTTTATTTTCGTACATCTAAATGAAATTCAGTGTTGTTTATTATGAAAGTCTTATTGGACTCTTATATTTAGTCAATCAGCACGAAAAAAAAATACGGACATTGTTCAGTGGTTCACGGATAAAGAACCTCAATGACGAGAATAGGTGTAACTTGCGTTCAGTAGGTTCAGATAATGGAAACACCGGGAAACATGAGAATGGCGAGTCTTCATCACCTTTACACAACCGATATGATTTCCTCTGATGTCTCATACCACGAATAAAGAAGTGAATTTAATTGTTACAATAACCTGTATATGTGCAAACATATGTTACGTATGCTTAACCTTTTGAAAAAAAAATCAGTATGCTGCGATAATAATGTGTAAGCTGTCTGTTGTTTGAAGCAGGTGGTTTAGAAAAACAAGAGGGAATTATTGTACATCACTAGTCAGATTAATTACAGTCAAGGTGAGATGTAGTTAACCCGTTATGGATCGGCACTTGCAGAATTGCGAGATACGCTCAATTATATGTTTGTGTAAAAAAAATGTGAGATTAATATTACTGTTGTCTCTGCAGACTTAACAATGAGAGTCATTTACTAATGGACATTGATTTTAGGTGACGGGAGAGAATTAATGGGAAGTGGAGGGAGCACTTTCGACCAATGAAGCAGTATGGGACGAGCTGCCCGAGGATGTGTTTGAGGTACACACTTTCAGAACATTCGAAGTGCAATTGGACAGTCCATGGATAGGAATATTTTAATGGGACAAGGTCAAAGAGGAAGCAACGGAAGATAGCTCAGATGGTAGGTTCGCATGAGTTTATTTTGCTCGTCAATATATACAAGGTTATTTTGAAGAACGGGACCGATGCATCTGGATAAATCGTGTCCTCTCACCCTAATGTTCTGCATCCAAGGCAGCAGCATCAGGTGCCATACTCCGGAACGTTTATTTTTTTTCTTTACCACTGTGGTGTGGGATCATGTACGGATTCTGCTGTTAAGAAAGAGTATAAAAATCTATTTCTTTTTTCCTTCCTGTTTCAACAGCTGTATGTATTTACAATGATATAACGCACTGGGGAAGCGTTGACGTCCGTAGAAGTACAATTTTATCAGGATGATTTGCAGTATACTCATCAACCACTTGAATCAGGGAAAGATGGATTGCAAAGAATACCGATCGGCCATTCAGTGACCTGACCCATTGAATATTGGAGGGAAACCACTTGAGGAAAGCTAAACAAGACAAAGCACGTTTAAACTAATACCGCTTTGTCTTCCCGCCACCAGTTTTCGTTCCCAACTTTTGGACATAAGAAGCGAATACAAATCTGATTTTTGACAAATTAGCTGCTTCCTTTAAAGCTCGTAACAGAAGAAAACGAGATATTGCGTTCTTCCTTCTTTGTTAAATGTGAACCTATCTGCCATGATACGATTCCATATATGTTCTGATAGGTTTTGTGTGTAATTTAAATATATCTACGGGAAAACCATATGCCGACAGCTAAACCCGCCGAACCACATTTATGCTAACGCCACTCTATCTTCCTGCCTCCAGCTTTCGCTACACATTTTCAAACAAAACAGGTAAAAACAAACGTGATTTTTGACAAATTTTCCATTTCCTTTAAAGGTCGTAATAGTTAAAAAACGATTACCTCGTATTGCGTTCTGTCTTTAATTGAAATTTTCTTCTATGTTGAATATGATCATATCTGCCATGTTACGCTTTCATGCATGTTCTAAGACTTCGTGCATGTCAAAAATATCAAATAACAAGAGCATTTATCCTCCCAGATTTTGCTCCACCACTGTTCAAATCAAGGGTAAGCATTTCATGTCATTTCATGATATAATTAACGTCATTTCATGGGTGGTTGTATTATCACCGGCGAGATGTCTTCTCTATTTAACTCGCTTGCCGTTTAACCTGTCCGGAAATGCAGAGGAGGCTTGAGCTGAAATCCGAACAGCGGGGTGGATTCCACGGGGAGCGGTAACTCCATAACAGATCGAGAAATAATACAACAGAATAATACCAGAAGCCTCAAAGCAAGGGGCAAGGGAAATTAAGCGCCATTTGCAACAAGATTAAATTATTCAGTTCGAATGAAACCCAAAAACTACTGGTTGAGGCCTACTTGTTCGATGACTGAACAAGGATTGTGTTTGAGAACTGGGTTTCAGTAGGCTGCAGATCATGTGTATAGAACAAGTGGCAGGTGAATCCTATTAGCTGGGTAGAGAAAAGGATATGTCAGCGTGTGCAGGCCTGAAAGAAACTCCACCACCACCACCCTCAATGGCCGCACCCGGACGGCCTTAGCTGATCCGGATGGGTCCGGTAGAACTCAGCGATGAACGATTTATCCAAGGTGCTGTTACGAAGAAGGACGTCACGGGTGTGGCAAGTGAGACAGAAGACACTGATTACGAAAAGCTCATTAATCATTTTTACTTACCAACAGCAAGAGCTGTGACAATCCTTGCAGCTGAAGGAGAGATCCTGATTTCCTTGAAGAACATTCCCTATCTGTTTCTATTTCAACCTCTGCCATTAATTGAGAATATTGAATGGGTTTTGAATTTAATCTGGATGCGATGCGCTTAATAGCATTTGCAGTGTTCACGGGACTAAAAGTTATCTTTGGTCATTTTGTGCATTTGTTTTAATATTTCTGTGTATTGGATCAAGATTAAGCATTTCTTGGTGATCAGAAAATCGTAAAAAGTATTCCGGAATTACTGGAATGTGAATTCTCGTGACCTGGACATTGTAAGCAGGAAACAATCCATAATATTGATCTTTACTCTATCCGGCAACGTCATGTTACTCAGTCTGACAGCATCTGGGAATCATTTTAACCCTCTTTTTGCCATGTTTCAGGTCCCGACAAGTATTCCCCCGCAGGTGTCATTGAATAAATCAGAAACCTGCTCACGCACATCATTCCCTGTGCAAACATCGGTATTCAAGCATTTACCACACTAAATTCAGGGAAGAGACAAAAGCTTGATATTGTCTCCTTGCAGGACAATTCTGACATTGACAAATAAAAATATAAGTCAAACCATTTTGTCGTGTCTTTAGTAGTTTTCGGTTTCATTTCATACCCGCTGTCACTACTTGCATTGCAGGTTGAAAGAGTGCAGAGAAGGTTTACAAGGATGTTGCCGGGACTTGAGAAACGGAGTTACAGAGAAAGGTTGAATAGGTTAGGACTTTATTCCCTGGAGCGTAGGAGAATGAGGTGTGATTTGATAGAGGTGTATAAAATTATGCTGGTATGGATAGAGAGAATGCAAGCAGGCTTTTTCCACTGATGCCAGGGGAGAAAAATAAACAGATGTCATGGGTTAAGGGTGTAGGGGGAAAAGTTTAAAGTTTAAAGGGAGCATGGGGTGGGAGGGGGGGCTTCTTCACGCAGAGAGTGGTGGGAGTGTGGAATGCGCTGCCAGATGAAGTGGTGAATGCGGGCTCACTTTTGACAGTTAAGAAAAACGTGGACAGGTATATGGATGAAAGGCGTTTGGAGGGATATGGTCCAGGTGCAGGTCAATGGGACTAGGCAGAAAAACGGTTCGGCACAGCCAAGAAGGGCCAAAAAGCCTGTTTCTGCTTTGTAATGTCCTATCGTTCTATGTTCTATCGGGAATCCGGAATGTTATTGGGGAAAAAAGAGTGACATCTAAACAAGGTGATAAACGTCCTCCTGGCTAACTGCACAGTCCATGTATTGCACCGACTGATTATACTTAGTGTAATGTAAGAGGGAAAACGAATTAATAAGTAGAATCAAAGGAAAATGAATTTTAAGGCAAAACTTGCATCGGCGGTACCGCGGATTGGGAAACTGCAAAATTTAGGTCAGTAAATCAATTCTTCCATTTAATATCACAGAAGCTATACAATATACACCATCAAATTCTTGTTCTTCGCAGACCTCCACGGAAACAGGAGTGTACGCCAAAAGATGAGAGAAAGTAAAAAAAAAATGCGCATACCTGGTTACAATGGAAATGTTCAAAGAAGTTATAAAATATACATAGAAGTGGAAAAGTATTGGACGGATAAAATTCATAAGTTTTGAGAAATAGTATACTTGCTTTCATCTGTACCTATTAACGCATGTCAACTATTTTCTTAAGTATTCTGAAAAGGTGCTTACATTTCAACAGATGGTAAAATATATTTCTTAACCAAAGGGGAAGCACAGATGTTGCATCAAAATATGGTCATATAACTTGTTTACAAACGACTGAATATATAAAATTGTAACATCAAATATTTAGCAAATAAAGAACAATTGATAATAGATTCCGTAATTGTAAGTTAAGCCCGGCGGTGATGCAGAAATGTTCCATGTTTCTACATTCACCACCAAGAAGATTTTGACTCTGTCTCACACTGAAGGTTCACAGAAGTTCGTAATATATATAAACCATACCCAATATGTATAAAATTCCTTCAACCTCTGTTGAGGTATTGGTGTATACAGTCTCTGTAAATACTAACAAAAATATAGCTATCAGAATGAACCGAGACTATTTTCCAGGACGTTTCCCTGAGTCCACTGCGGTTCTGCCTAGCTTTAGACCTGCTTCCAGCAATTGAGAAATGAGCGTGCTTGTGTCCCCCCCCCCCCCCATGTACCTCAGGGTTTATCAGCTTGAGCTAAGAAAACAATAGAATAAAATTAATAATAATAATGAATTTCTGCACCGATTTGCACGTCAGACAGATATTGTGCCAGGAAAATGTTTTGGCTTTCCAATTTTAATGGGGTGCAGTGTATACCCCTGCGCTAAGGAGAATGGTGGAGGTGATGCAAATAGACGGAGAATGGAGACAGAGAGTGTGCGCATGTGTGAAAGAGGGAGAGAACGCCCGAGCTATGATGAATTTTCCTTTTTAACAACAAGCGTTTTTCTTTTACCGTAGATAATGTTTTTTTTTTCCCCTGGGGCTTTGCTATTGTATGGTTGGTAGGTGGAGGGAGTCGGTGCGTCTTGCTGCAATAACTGGTGGAAGGGGCGGTCAATGTTTTGCTGCTGCTTGTGCGTGTGAGAGGCGAGTAGAGGGACGCTATCGGGCTCCAAATATTGTACTGTCTGTCGTCCTTTGGCGTACGCTTCTGTTTCCCTGGATGTCTGCGAAGAACAAGAATTTGATGTTGTTCATTATATAGAATCTTTCATATTAAATGGGGAACAATTGAACTGCTGATTGTTAAATATTGTTGTTTTCCAAGAAACACACGTCTACCTAGTCTCTTCTTAATTCTGACATCAGTTTCTGGCTATGATCCATGGTGCCGCCAGTGAAAGATTTGCCTTAGGATTCACTTCCCTTCGACTGTGCTCATTGAAACGCTTTTCCTCATTCATGGAACGAAGTACAATCACTCGATACAGACAATAGATTCTGCAACAGGACAGGAGGACATTAATCACCTTGTTTAGATGCGACTCTTTTTTGTTTATCTAAGTAACAGTCAGGATTCCTGATAGAATGGTGCAAGTTGTAACAGCGGGCATTAAATGAAACCGAACAGTTCCGTAGACACTGCGACATGGACTGAAATGTATTTTTCTTGGTCCATGTCAGAATAATCCTGCAATGAGACATTATCAAATGTTTGGCTGTTCTCTGAATTTACTGTGGGTAAATGCTTAAATACCGATGTTTGCATAGGAACTGACGTGCGTCAGCAGTTTTCCGATTTGTTCAATGACACCTGTAACAACAGGAGATGTCGCCACCTGAATACATGGCAAAAGGGCGGATAAAATGATTCCCAGATGCTGTCAGACTGAATAACATGAAGTTGCCCGATTGGGTGAAGAGCAATATTATGGATTGTCTTCTGCTTATAATGTCCAGGTTACGAGAATTCAAAATCCTATAATTCCGCACTTTTTTTGCGATTTTCGGAGCACAAACAGATGCCAAAACTTCATCCTATGTACACAAATATTAAATCAGATGTACAAAATGACCAAAGACAAGTTATAGTCGTGTGAACGCGGAAAATGCTGCAAAACACGTGACATCCAGATTAAGTTCAAAATCCTATTTGATTATTGGCAGATTATTGGCAGAGCTTGAAAGACAAACAGATAAAGGACGTTTTCCAAGGTCTCCTCTGCATTTCCTGACAGTTTGAACGGCAAGCGTGCTAAATGGAGAAGACGTCTCTCCGGTGATATTACAGACACCCTGGAAATGACGTTAATTATATTCTGTGAAATTACATGAAGTGTTTACCCTTGATTTGAACAGTAGTTGAGCAAAATCTGTGAGGATATATGCTCCTGTTTTTAGATATTTTTAACGACACACAAAACGTATCAGAGAATGACAGGATCACATGTAACGTAGAAGGAAAAATGGAATATGGCGTTTTATTCTGTTACGAGTTTTAGATGTAATAGGAAATTTGTCAAAAATCTGTTTTTTATTCGCCTGCTATGTCTGAAAGTCGGTAAAGAAAACTGGTGGCGGGAAGACAAACTGGCGTTAGCATAAATGTGTTTTGGCTTGTTTAGCTTTCTTCACGTGGTTTCCCTCCAGTATTCAATGGGTCAGACCTCTGAATGGCCGAAAAGTATTCTTTACAATCTCTCTTTCCTTGATTTACTTCAAGTAGTTGATGAGTAGATTGCATATAATACTGATACATCTATGCTTTACAGACGTCAATACTTTCACGGTGCGTAATTCCATTCTAAAGACATATAGCTGTTGAATCAGAAAGGAAAAAAAAAAGAAATTAATATTAAAATATTTTCTTTGTACCAGAACTCGTACATGATCCCACACCACAGTGGGGAAAAAAAGAGTTCCGGAGTATGGCACCTGAAGTTACTCCCTTGAATGCAGGGAATATGGTAGGAGGGCAGGATTTATCCAGATGCAACAGTCCCGTTCTTCGAACTGACCTTGTATATATTGACGAGCAAAATAACTTCATTTGTACACATTGTTATTTTGCATTATTTGCCCTCCATGAAAGACCACAGAAATCCACCTGCCACAAGAGACATCGAAATCGGAAACGAAACACAACTCAAGCACAGAATCGCAGAAGCTATTAACGTTCCAGTTGTTAAAGTAAATAGTCTGTGCAAACGGATGTAGAAACGGCGGCCCAAGATGTTTTTACCATCTAAGCTATCCTCATTCGTTCCCTTTTTAATCTTATCCCATTAAAGTATTCCTATCCATGGACTGTCCAATTACATTTTGAATGTTCTGAAAGGGTGTACCTGAAACATATCCGGGGTCAGCTCATTCCATACACTTACTCACGTCATTGGTCAAATGTGATCCCTCCACGTCTTATTAATTCTTCCTCATCACCTTAAATCAATGTCAATTCGGAACTGATTGTCGCTGGTAAATCTGCAGAGACAACAGGATAACTAGTCTTTTCAGTGATGGGCCTGGATTACCATTGTCGTCATCATCATGATCAGCAATGCCATTGTCCGTGTGTGTGTAGTAATTGTTATTGACAGATGACAAATTTGCAATAGTAGTTGACAGATAACTATTTCCATTTGTGCAAGGTGCTATAAATGTCATCGATGATTAGATATTTGAGATATCGATTCTGCAGTTTGTAATTTCTGTGTTTACATTTTATTTGCGGCAAGTGGGCGGACATTGACAAATAAATCAATATTCAATATAACCAATATGTTCTGATATCCAGTTACAGTTATCCAGTTACTCTCTGACTATTCACACGATCAACGTCTCTTATCCGTTTATACGCTCCTATCAGGTTACCTCTCATCGTCCGTCGCTCCAAGTAAAAATGCCGAGTTCACTCAACCTATTTTCATAAGGCATGCTCCCTAATCCTGGCAAATCTTTGAAAATGTCTTCTGCACCCTTTCTATGTTTTCCACATCCTTCCTGTAGCTGGAGAGAAAGAAAAAACATCTTCATGTTTTACCTAACACAACTCTAGCATTACTCCTCCGTAACTTCCTCCATCTTCAACGGGAATCTTACAACGATTGAATTCCCTACACAGCCGCCAGCGCGTTCTGCGGTTTCCGCAAGTATCCCGTCACTCCCTTGTCCACTATCCCTCTGTACTAATCTCCTTTCCGGCATTATTATCACTGAAAGCATTACAAGACAACTACCTGCATCAACACGTCCTCCCTCATTCCCATTGATGAGACCCAATATAGATTCCAGTACCGCATTGTGGAACACTGTCGCTTCGCATTCACCCTCTAAAATCCATGCTTTCTGCATTAGCGAATGAACGTGTACGTGTACAGTGCTCGTCCAGGCAGCATCTCCAGCGTCTGGACCAATGACGACAGTTGCAGGGGAACTCGCCACCTCAGAGTCCCCGTGTGAGTTAGAAACCTGCTTTGCCTAGAAATACATCCCCATCCGTCACTGTTCTATTCTACCTCTTCCTATTCACCACTTGAAAAGCTGCAATCCTATAAAAGAGAAGTTAACCATTGCCATCGGAGGAGCATTTGGAGAGAGGTAATAAATGATGCCTTGGTAACACCACAAATATCACAGAGATCAACAAAACTAGATAGATAGATAGATAGATAGATAGATAGATAGATAGATAGATAGATAGATAGATAGATAGATAGATAGATAGATAGATAGATAGATAGATAGATAGATAGATAGATAGATACTTTATTCATCCCCATGGGGAAATTCAACTTTTTTCCAATGTCCCATACACTTGTTGTAGCAAAACTAATTGCATACATAATGAGAAATACTTAACTCAGTAAAAAATATGATATGCATCTAAATCACTATCTTAAAAAGCATTAATAATAGCTTTAAAAAGTTCTTAAGTCCTGGCGGTTGAATTGTAAAGCCTAATGGCATTGGGGAGTATTGACCTCTTCATCCTGTCTGAGGAGCATTGCATCGATAGTAACCTGTCGCTGAAACTGCTTCTCTGTCTCTGGATGGTGCTATGTAGAGGATGTTCAGAGTTTTCCATAATTGACCGTAGCCTACTCAGCGCCCTTCGCTCAGCTACCGATGTTAAACTCTCCAGTACTTTGCCCACGACAGAGCCCGCCTTCCTTACCAGCTTATTAAGACGTGAGGCTTCCCTCTTCTTAATGCTTCCTCCCCAACACGCCACCACAAAGAAGAGGGCGCTCTCCACAACTGACCTATAGAACATCTTCAGCATCTCACTACAGACATTGAATGACGCCAACCTTCTAAGGAAGTACAGTCGACTCTGTGCCTTCCTGCACAAGGCATCTGTGTTGGCAGTCCAGTCTAGCTTCTCGTCTAACTGTACTCCCAGATACTTGTAGGTCTTAACCTGCTCCACATATTCTCCATTAATGATCACTGGCTACATATGAGGCCTAGATCTCCTAAAGTCCACCACCATCTCCTTGGTCTTGGTGATATTGAGACGAAGGTAGTTTGAGTTGCACCATATCACAAAGTCCTGTATCAGTTTCCTATACTCCTCCTCCTGTCCATTCCTGACACACCCCACTATGGCCGTGTCATCAGCGAACTTCTGCACATGGCAGGACTCCGAGTTATATTGGAATTCTGATGTGTACAGGGTGAACAGGACCGGAGAGAGTACAGTTCCCTGCGGCGCTCCTGTGCTGCTTACCACCGTGTCAGACCTACAGTCTCCCAACTGCACATATTGAGGTCTATCTGTCAAGTAGTCCACTATCCAATCCACCATGTGAGAGTCTACTCCCATCTCCGTTAGTTTGTGCCTTAAGATCTTGGGCTGGATGGTGTTAAAGGCACTAGAGAAGTCAAGGAATGTAATCCTCACAGCACAACTGACCCCATCCAGGTGAGAGAGGGATTTGTGCAGCAAATACGTGATAGCATCCTCCACTCCCACCTTCTCCTTATACGCAAACTGAAGAGGATCCTGGGCGTGCCTGGTTTGTGGCCTCAGATTCTGTATTATCAGCCGCTCCATGGTCTTCATCACGTGCGACGTCAAGGCAACTAGTACGAGTGAGGAAGCATTGATCATTGGACAGGATATATTGATTAATGGGGCGGTGCACAATGAAATGGCGGAGTAGGAATTCTAATGAATTGCTGTCGCAGCAAATGTCACTGTTTCCGAGTTACTGATAGAAAGCAATTTACAAGAAAATGTGTATCGCACGGAGAGACTAGCGCAGTCAGCGTCACAAATCATATTCAAAGTGTGAGCGGGAAAAGCGTGTTATCAGCGCTGAGATATTCTCAAAGAAGCCGAGGGTCACCGATCAGTTCGAGTTCCACAATGCATACAGAGTGGTGAGTCAGCCCATAGTGGTGATACCAGTTCCGCACATCGCACATCGATACCAGCTCCACGATGGATACGAACGTGAGACCCTCTCCAGTCAACCGAGGGCTGCACATTGCTACAAGTTCTACACCGGATGCAGAGTGGTGAGACTTTGTTTTTCCAATAAGCCGAGGGCTGCCCATCGGTACTAGTTCCACAATAGGTACGGAGTAGTGTAGGTTTCAGGAGCAGAATGAAATAAACTTGAACGATAAGCTTGAACACACCCTCTGTTGTGCAAATAATTAGATTGGTGACCAAAACCAGAAGAGTTTGAATGGGGAAATGGGACAGAGATAGTCATGATGTCACAGATTATTACTACAGAGAAATAGGCTCTTCCGTCCATCTAGGTCAGCCCTCTGTGTTCTTCCACCTCGCCCCATTTATGTGCACCTTCCGTCCCTCTCTCATCCACGTACCTACACAACTTTGACTGTAATAATACAATTGAATCTGTATAAACCACTTACGCATGCAGTTCCTTCCACACTCGCTGGACCCTCCAAGTGAATGACTTCTACTACATAAACTGCTTGCATAGTTCAACTTTTTCCCACGCATATGAACTGTAGTTGTAGATTCACTTTAACGATGGAATATAAAACATATTGCATATACTCCATATTACAGGCCTTTCGATCCACAATGTTGCGCCGAATATGTAAATACTCAAGAAACTCCTTAGACTGTCCGGAGCGCCTAGCCCTCTATATTTCTAACATTTATGTACCTGTCTAATAGACTCTTAAAATGCCCTATCGAATCCGCATCCACTAGCGCCGCCGGCACTGCATTCCATGCACACACCACCTTCTGTGTGAAAAACTTGCACCTGGCATCCCTTCTGTACCTATTACCAAGCCCTTTAAAACTATACACTGTTGTGTTAGCCAGTTCGGCCCTGGGGGAAAAACTCAAACTATCCACCCTACCAATCACTCTCTTCATCTTATACACATATGTCAGGTCACCTCTCATCCTCTGTCACTACAAGGAGAAAAGGCCCTGTTCTCCTACGGTGCGACCTCCATTCCAGGCAACATCCTTGTAAATCTCCTCTGCACTCCCTCTCTAGTATCCACGCACCCTCGCTATAGAGTCTATTATAGACCCTCCATGGGGAAAATCTGCATGTTCATTTCCCGAACTCTTCCTTTCAAATTATCGCTGGGCATTTTGAAGCTTATCGAAATTTCTAAAACAAGCGACAGAGAAAATGATCCTGTCTTCCCCTTCAATAAATTGTACCCTATTTTACTGGCCGAGCTTATATCCTGCACTCAATGTCAGAGACGAATGTGGTCCGCTGAATTGGACAAATTAAATCTGTTTGAAATTGATTGTCCATGTTGATTGCTCAGGATGATTGTCTACGTTAGAAACAACACTGATCAGAAAATATCCCATTTCAGCAGCTGACTTCAGATATCTTGGAATGTACATTGGTAAGGTTCGTATTATAATTTGTTTAAAAGTTAACAACTTGTAACATCCACTGGGGATCCGATTTCATGGCAGGGTTACAGAGTGAGAAATAAACCTTAATGTAACTGTTTGTGTAGCTGGTTGAGCCTCAAGCGACAGATGCTATAACCACACTAATTGCCTCAGTGGAATTACTCTGAATTGTATATAACTCTGTACCACATGAGCACTTAGAAGCTTCGTGCAACTGAACGCTGCCTCTGACGGAATATGGGATATCCGGCGATTTACTATATCGCCAGCGTTTTCTATCCTGCAATTGTAGCGATCGGTATCCCTGGTAAGATACTGGAGCTGGTCACTCTATGTATGGTGCCGTCGCCATCTTGCTTTCGATCAATTGCACTGTTTGGACTCTTACTGAGCACAGAAGCTAACTTCGACTGAAATGTGTTTCCAGAATTGAAGATTCAAGCATCTGATAGTTTTGTTATTCAGCTTCCATATTGTTTCTATGTGATTTTTTTATTATTTGTTTTGTCAATTACGTTGGTGCCGATATTGGTAAAATTACATAGTTTCACCTTGCTCGGATTTCTGAAACGACAGTGGTCGTCTTTCCAGATCAGTAGCTTTTTCAACTGTCCAACCAGTCGGATATCTACACTCAGGTCTGTTCTTCCATAAAACGTTAGATTGTAACTTATGCATTAAATCTCATGATTTCACCACAAATAATCCCTTCAGCTATTTCACCTCAGACAATGGAAATGGTGCTGTTAATGGAGCGATCGACCTTCACCCGTTCGTGAGACGTGGAAATCAGATGCCCAGCTCTAATCTGTTGGAAAGTCGCCAACCCACTGCTAGTTCTGTCCGTTATTGTCTAGCCGGTGTGCACGGACAGAGTCCGCACAGATTGAATTTTTGCTTCAAACTTCCAAAAAAAAATCATATCCTGCGTAGCATCGAAACAAATAGTGGTATTCAGACATTTGAAGCTAATGATAATTCTGTGTTAATTTTATTTTTTTCTCTCCAAATTTCTTGTAGTTAATTTAACGGCGATTGTGATCCTATCTCGGGGAAAATGCGGACTCTCCAAATGCATCACCCGTTACCTGTTTGGAATGGCAACAGCGGATCTGATGGTGGTTATAGTTTTCGCTTTAGTGGAACAGACCAACAACATCTACATTTATTCCAGATCCCTGCTCATCACTCCTGTATGCGCAGTGACAGGTGTATTATTTGTTGTGACGAGGGACTGTTCTGTTTGGTTTACGGTCAGTTTTACCTTCGATCGTTTCATCGCAATATGTTGTCGAAAGCTGCGGGATCGATACTACTCCGAGAGAACAGCAACGGTGGTTATGGTGACCGTGGTTATAGTGAGCTGCGTGAAAGGTGTCCCGTTTTACTTTGATGTTGAACCTTACGTCATTATTGACAACATGCCGTGGCGTTGCGCCCTCACTCATGAATACGCTACTTCACCCGTGTGGAAAGGAATCGAATTACTGGATAGCTTTTTAACACCGTTGCTGCCAATCGGCTTAATTCTTATCTTCAATGGGTTAACAGTAAATCATATAATTGCGGCAAATAGAGTCCGCAGAGGGCTTCGGAAGAGCAGCGACAAACAGAAAGATTCCGAGGTGGAAAACCGCAAAAAATCGATGATTTTGTTGTTTGCAATTTCAGCTAATTTCATATTGTTTTGGATGCCCTATGCAGTTCATGCCCTGAAATGGCAAACTGAAAATTACTATTACCTGGACAGATATCTGAGTTCCCCGGTATACATACTACAACAATATGGGTACATGTTGCAGACTCTCAGTGTGTGCACTAATACGTGTGTCTATACACTGACACAGAGGAAATTTAGACAAGAGCTGAAGAATGGAATGAAATATGTTTTTTCGTTAAATGGCCGTCTGTGTAGATAACACCCACTCCAACTGAAATTCAACGGAGTTTTAGAATAAAACTGTTTAAAATTCGGTAAACTTAGCAAACATGTCATAAAGTCAAACAATCACGTGCCTGGTCACCCTGAAATGATTAAATTCCAAACTGTTGCAGAGATCCAACAACTACCCGGGAAAATTTACCACAGCATAAAAGACAGGACCAACAGGATCCAGGAAAGCTTCTTCCACCGGGACATCAAACTGATTACCTCAAGCTGGTTTGAGTGTTTTCTATGTTACATTGACAGGTCTGTTTCTTATAACTTATTATAAATTACTAGGATTGCACATTACACATTTAGACGGAGACATAACTTAAAGATTTTTATTCCTCATGTATGTGAAAGATGTAAGAAATAAAGTTAATTCAATTAGAACGGGAGGAATAATTTCCGGACATCTCGGGGTTCAGATGTTTCAAAATGTTCATAGTCGGGTAAAAGAGAATAAATGGAAAGCCTTTGAAACGCAAGAAGAGTGTGATAGTATCAGAGCTGCGGAAAGGTGGGATTGTAAGTTAATAGACTGTGAGTGGAACTCAGAAGTAGGAAGGGAAAGAACACTCGTTAGAGAGCATTCTGTACAGAGCTCCCATCACCAAAGCGAAAAAACAACACACAGAGACAGTGACAGATCGGGAGACAGATTTGGCACAGGTTCTTACATGAACACGGCTGTTGTCTCTGGCAACTTAAACATCAATAATATTAATCGATAATTCCTCTGTTTAAAAGGTTTAGATGTGACACAATTTCTCAGTTGTTTACAGGAAGGAGACCTGGCACAAATAGCGGGCAGGCAGACTCGTGAACATTCCATCTCGTGTTAATGCCAGAAAGTGAAATGTGTCAGGTAACTGATCTCTCCGCGTGTCAGCCTTTCAGAACGATGGAGCACAGCTATTCGACATACCTTACACTGGGATAGCAGCAGACAATATGGAATGCACTTTGTTTATACTATTCGGTAGGAACGTGGGAGCCGAATTCGGGAAACGATGCAAATCTTCTAATGCAGAAGAGAAATGTCGAGATTGTTCATGGAGCACTTGATTGGGGTTCAGCATTGGCTTGTTTCATGGAGGCGAGAACGGGATGGCCCCGTAAAGTAACCCTAATTGATAAGAGATATGGAACACCTCTTCAAGAAGAAGAAATAAATAAACTTAAGGTTTTGGAAGAAAGGATCAGGCAGGCCTATGGTAAGTCACAATGTAACTAGGAGGGAATTAGCAATGGACTTAGAAGAATTAAAAGGGGACATGGGAAGGCATAGGAAGACCGCGTTAAGGTAGGTGAGAAACAGGAGGATGACGACAGAGAGAGTGGGAGAGATAAGACACAAAAGAGGAAACATGAGTCTGGAGTGCAAGGAGGCAGTGAAAGTACTTTATGATACTTTGCTTCGGTATTCACCAGTGAGTGAAAGAAGGCAGGTGAGCTGGGACATGCAGACGCTTAGAATTACGAACTGGAATGTGTGAATACATGAATACAAACCATTTCCCGGAGCTAGAAGGTATGCTATCCAGGTAATTAGAGAAATCTGGTGTCCTGACAAAGCGTCTCGGCCCGAAACGTCGACAGCTCTTCTCCCTATAGATGCTGCCTGGTCTGCTGTGTTCCACTAGCATTTTGTGTGTGTTGTTGTTTGAATTTCCAGCATCGGCAGATTTCCTCGTGAAAGCTGGTAAAGATGGTTTACATGTGACTGGAAGGGATGAAATGATGGAAGGTGTGAACGATCCATTATTAATCAAGGAGACAATCACCGACGTAGGATGTCTCACAAGTTTCCTCACATGAAGCCAGGCAAGTAGAGATTAGAAATAAATAAAATAGCAATCATGTTGCTGGAATTATACACTAAAATATCACATTATTTAGTGGGAGATGGAAAATATATATTTTTGTAAATCACACAGAGTTGTCATGGGAACTGGGTTATAGGGATTGGGCATTTCAACAAAATTAACTAAATCAACCTTGTTTAAAAGGGTGAGAAGTGGAATTATTGAAATGGCCCTGGAGGGCTTTTTGTACCTGTGCCTTGGTAGTCATATTCATACAGGGTAGGGAGTGGGTGAAGCGTCAGTCAACGAGGGATTTGAGACTTGCCAGTACAGAATTTAATATGTTTTAAATTAGTCCGGGATGTGGACATCATGTTGAAAATATTTAAGTCATTGTTGAGATCACAAAGAATTTTGCACAGTTCTATCACCTATTTATATAAGCATGTCATTAATCTGCAAAGGGGCAGAAAGTTAAGAATAGCCTGGAAATTAAGGCACATTTTATTATCATACACAGAATCTGGCAGATGTGTATGTAGAACTGTTACCTTCAGGTACCTCCACATTTGGGAAATAGGAGTCATTTCAGAGTGATTTAGTGAGAGTTCAGGTTCACCATATTCCTCTGAGGGTGAAGGACAAGTATGGCAAATTCAGATATTCCTGGGTGTTAAGGGGGACTGGATGTTCCATTGAAACAATAAGAGGCATGTGGTAGGGAAACAAAACTGAAGACTGCGGAGGACTTTCAGTAGAACAGAGCGTACAGGACAGAGAATGAAGGTGAATGGAGACAAATGTTAAGGAGACACGGAGAACAACATTTTCTACACAGAAAGTGATTTTATGTGGTAAAAGCTACCAAAGAAACTGGTGGAGTGGTTTCAATTCCTGGTTCAAAGGACATTTCAACACGTTCATGGAAATGACTGGTTCAGTGGAATATGGACAAATTGCTGGCAAACGGAACGAGCTCAGGTAGACATGGATCAGATGGGTTGAAGTACTTTTTCTATGACTCCATTCAGAGGTTTGTGCAACATGACGTTTAAGGAGAGGAGTGTGTAGTGTAAAGAGGATATGAGGATGAACTTCCTCTTTCATACAGAGCGTGTTTACAGTCTAGAACACAATGTCTGAGGAGATGATGCAAGCAGCTTTTTATAGCATCTGAATCCCAAAGGCATCAACGCTGCCTAAGTGTTCGATCAAATAGAAGCATGGAAAACCTACAAGCACAATACAGCCCGGTCCCACAAAGCTGTGCCGAACATATCTTTATCTGAGAAATACCGAGACATACCTATAGCCCTCTATTTTTCTAAGCTCCATGGAGCTTCTTAAATGCCCTATTGATTCCGCCTCCAGCACTGCAGCCGGAAGACTATTCCACGTACTCAGTACTCTCTGCGTAAAAAAATACTTACCCCGACATCTACTCTGTACCTGCTTTTAATCACATTAAAACTATGCCCTCTTGAACAACGTGCAAGTGACAGACAGTGGTTAGAAACTGTTTGACAACAGTTAGCTGTCCCAATTAAGCGAGATGGAGTCCCGAATAAACAAAGTGAATCCGAGCTGTTTTATTGATTTGCTTTTGTTCTTTAACAATTGGCCCAATTCACTGGAACCCCGGTATTTCGTAACTAACAAGCATAGTCATTGTTCCTGAAGAGCTCCCTCAATGACATTTCAGTCACGTGCTCAGCTGTATTTCCTCAGAGGAGGTCCGGTGTTGCTCCATGTATAGTTGGGCCAACTACATATTGTTGGAGAAGTCTTTCTGGGAGACATTTATTAAATTGTGCCCCATCCAAGCCGTTTGTAAATGACAGCTCCAATCAAAGTAAACTTAATACCAATGGCTGTTTCTGTCATGATCTACTGACCTGTGATTCATTCTCAGGCGGGCATTCAATGGAGATACAAAGAAACATAATATAATCAATAACACATGATAAAGATGGACAGACAACCATAAAAACATAAGGTATAGGAATAGAATTACGCCATTTGACCCATCGAGCCTGCTCAACGATTTCATCATGGCTGATGCATTTCTCTCTCTGTCCCAATGTCCGACCTTCTCGCGTAACTGTTCATGCGCCAACTAATCAAGAATCTATCAAACTCTGCGTTAAATATATCCAATAATTTGGCCTCCACAGATGCCTCTAGTAATGAATTCCACAGTTTCATCACACTCTGGCAACATAAATTCATCGTTTCTGTGTTCTAAATGGACGTCCATTTTTTTCTGAGTCTCTGCCCTCTGTATCTCGACTCACCCACCACAGGAAACATCCTCGCGACATCCGCTCTGTTGAGACCTTTCAACATTTGATATGTTTCAATGAGATCCTCTCCCCCTCTACCGTTTCCCTTTCTCCGATTGTCCACTCTTCTCTCCTATCAGATTCTTGCTTCTCCAAACCTTTACCTAAACTTCGTACCCCACCTCTTGGCTTCACTTATTATTTTCTAGCTACTATCTTTGCCCTCTGCCTATTCAGGTATGTTCCCACCTTCTTCCCGGTCCTGCAGAAGAGTATTGGCCTGAAACGTCGACTGTTTACACTTTTCCATAGATGCTGCTTCACCTGCTGAGTTCCTCCAATATTTTCTGCGTGTTGCTTTGGATTTAAAGCATCTGCATATTTTCTCGTATTTACAATGCCTTCTCAAATTCCAAGTACACAACTTCCACTGATTCTTCCGTGTCTATCCTATATCTTCAAAGAAGTCCAACATAGTTGTCCAGCGAAACTTTCCGTTAAGGAAACCATGCTGACTACGGCTTATTTTATTAAATACTTCCGGGTTTGCTTACCAATCGATTCCAACATCTTCCCAACCACTGTAGTCAGATGAAATGGCCCATAAACTATTCTCTTTCTGCTTGTCTTCTTTCTTGAAGAATGGAATGGTATTTGCAATTTTACTCTCCTCCAGCACCATGCCAGAGTCTCTTAATTCTCGTATAGTCATCACTAATGCCTCCACAATCTGTTTAACTACCTATTTCAGAAGGCTGGGATGTAGCCCATCCGTTCCAGGTGATTTAATTACATTCAGAACTTTCTGATTCTATTGCACCTTCCCCATGTTCATGGCAACTTCACTCATTTCTGCTCCGTGAAAAATGTTGAAAAGACTACAAACTGTGCGAAAGAGAAAAAGAAGAAAATAATAAGAATTATTATTATAGGTAATCCATTTTAACTGTCTCGACATTATAATACAGGATAAAAGCAAGCAAGAACAACTTGCTAACTGAACATACGGTGGCCATTCCAAACACACATAACATACTAAATTTAATAACTGAAATACAGCAGAAATATGCGGAATTAAAAGAAGAAATTGAAAGACTACAAATCATGGACAAGGTATAATTTGCCCCAAAAGTAAAGTCTATAACTAGTATCATCTACAGGTCTCTTCACAATAGCATACCCACCCAGGTCGACACAGCATATCTGATGTAAATTTCCAGAAATTCCCACTGCTCACACAATTACAACAGTCCGTAAGTTCCTACCAATTGAGGAATGAGTGGGCTTGTCTATGTCCGTACTTCATGTTTTAAAAGCTTAAGCTGAGAAAAAGAATTGACGATAGATGTTATGAACATGAGTTCTAGAGTCATTAAGATTGTCTGTAGTTTCTGAATCAGTTCAGTGTTGGTGCATTTCAAGTTATCCACCCCACCACCCGAATCTTAAGGCTGAAGGATAGTACATCATATGCGCTGTGAAAGTACTAGACACTTAATATTTACAATGTTTAGAAGATATTTGTACAGCTACATCGTTAGGAGAAGTTGAGGGGGACACTGGCCTAAAAGATGCTAATAGCACTAATTGAGATGGAGTTCAACTCAGATAAGTTTGAGGTGGTTCATTTTGGTACATCAAATATGATGGCAGTATACAATATTAATAGCAGAACTCTTGGCAGTGTGGAGGATCAGAGAGATTTTTGGATCCGACTCCACTGGACACTAAAAGCTGCTGCGGAAGTGGACTCTGTGGTTAAAAGACGAGTGCCGAGAGGTAATGTTGTAGCTATATAGGACCATGGTCAGACCCCACTTTGAGAACTGTGCTCAAGTCCGGTAGCCTCACTACAGCAAGGATGCGGAAACCATAGAAAGGGTGCGCAGAAGAATTAGAAGGATGTTGCCTGGATTAGGTGTACAAGTTAATTAGAGGCATTGACCGTGTCAGAGAAAGTTTCCCAGGGCTGAAATGGCTAGCATGGGAGGGCATAATTAAAAGTTGCTTGGAGGTAGATACAGAGGAGATATCAGGTTAAGTTTTTTTTACGCAGAGAGTGGTGAGTGTGTGGAATAGGCTGCCGACAGCGGTGGTGGAAGCGGAAACAATAGGGTATTTTAAGAGGCTCCAGGATAGGTACATGCAGCTTAGAAAAATAGAGGGCTAGGTGTAAGCCTAGGTATTTACAAGGTAAGGACATGTTCGGCACAGCTTCGTGAGCCGAAGGGCCTGTACGTTTTCAATGTTCCTCTGAGATCGAAAACTTAGGCAGCGTTGATGCCTTTGTAATTCAAATGCTATAAAAACTGCTTGCATCACTCCCTCAAACATTGTGCTCCAGACGCTAAACAGGCTTTGTGTGAGAGAGGAAGTTCTTCCTCAGATCGTCTTTAATCTACACACTCCTCTGCTTTAACGTCATGTTGGACAAACATCTGCATGGAGTCATAGAAAAAGTCCTTCAACCCATCTGATCCATGTCTACCTGAGCTAGCTCCATTTTCCTGCATTTTATCCATATCCCACTGAACCGGTCCTATCCATGAACCTGTTGAAATGCCTTTTAAATGAGGAATTAAACCCACTCTACCAGTTTCCTTGGTAGCTTTTACGACATAAACATCACCTCTGTGTTGTAAATGTTGTCCCTCGTGTTTCTTTAACATTTGTCTCCATCCATCTTCATTCTCCGCCCTACAATCTCTGTTCTGCTGAAAGTCCTCCCCAGGCTTCAGTGTTTTTTCCCCACCACATGCTTCATACTGTTTCAGTGAAACCTCCAGTCATCCTTCACAAACAGGAATATCTGAATTTGCCATACTTGTCCTTCACCCTCAGAGGAATATGGTGAACCTGAACTCCCACTACATCGCTCTGAAATGACTCCTATCTCCCAAATGTGGAGGTATCTGCAGGTAACATCTATGTATGATAATGAAATGTGCCTTAATTTACAGGCAATTCTTAACTGTCTGCCCCTTTGCAGATTAATGGCATACTTCTATAAATTGGTGATAGAACTGTGCACAATTCTTTGTGGTCTCAACAATGACTTAAATATTTTCAACATGATGTCCATATCCCAGACTGATTGAAAACATCTTAAATTCCGTACTGGCAAGTCTCAAATGCCTCGTTCACTGACACTTCACCCACTCCCTGCCTTGTATAAATATGACTACCAAGGTACAGGTACAAAAAGCTCTCCAGGGCCATTTCAAGAATTCCACCTCACACTATTAAACGAAGTTGATCCAGTTAATTTTGTTGAAACGCCCAACTGCTGTAACTCAGTTCCCATGATATCTCTGTCTGATTTAGAAAGAGATTTAGTTCTCCATCTCCCACTAACTAATGGGATATTTAGAGTACAATTACAGCAACGTGATTGCCATTTTATTTATTTCTAAGCTCTACTTGCCAGGCTTCATGTGATGAAATTTGTGAGACATCCTACGTCGGTGATGCTCTGCTTGATTTATAATGCAATGTTCCTCCCTCCCACCATTTCATCCCTTACAGTCACAGGAAAACCATCTTTACCAGCTTTCACTAATTACCTGGTTTGCATACCTTCCAGCGCCGGGAAATGGTTTCTATTCATGTATTCCCAGTTTCCAAGTCGGAATGCTAAGCGTCTGCATGTCCCAGCTCACATGTCTTTTTTCGCTGTATTCACAGTCATCAAGGTCTCACTCACTGGTGAATACCGAAGCAAAGTATCATTAAGGATTTTCACTGACTCCTTGCACCCCAGACACATGTTTCCTCTTTTGTGTCTTATCTCTCCCATTCTCTCTCTGTCGTCATCCTCCTGTTTTTCACCTACCTTAACGCGGTCCTCCTATGCCTTCCCATGTCCACTTTTAATTCTTTTAAGTCCATTGTTCATTCCCCCCGGCTACATTGTGACTTTCCATAGCCGTGCCTGATCCTTTCTTCCAAAACCTTAAGTATATTTCTTTCTTCTTCTTGAAGAGGTGTTCCATATCTCTTATCAACCAGGGTAGATTTACGGGGCCATCCGGTTCCTGCCTCAATGAAACAAGCACATTCTGAACCCCAATCAAGTGCTCCATGAACAATCTCCATATTTTTCGTCTGCATTTGAAGATTTGCATCGCTTCGCTAATTCGGCTCCCACATTCCTACTCAATAGTATCAATTAAGTACATTCCATATTGAGTACTGTTATCTCAGTGTAAGGTATGTGGAATAGCTGTGCTCTATCGTTCTGAAATGCTGACACGCGGAGAGATCAATTACCTGATCCATTTCACTCTCTAGTATTAGCACAGGATCGACTGTTCACCTGTCCACCTGCCCGCTACTTCGGCCAGTTCTCCTTCCCGTACACAACTGAGAAATTCTGTCACATCTAAACCTTTTAAACATTGGAATTACCAATGAATATCAGGGAATTTTAAGTTGCCAGAGACAACAGCCGTGTTAATGTAAGAACCTGTGCCAAATCTATGCCCCGATCTGTCACAGTCTCTGTGTGTTGTTTCCGTTTTGGTGATGGCATCTCTGTACAGAATACTCTCAAATCCGTGTTTCTTCCCTTCCTACTTCTGAGTTCCACTCACAGTCTATTAACATAAATCTTACCACAGTGTCCTCCCTTTCCGCTGTTGTGATACGCCACACTTTCCAAGTGTTTAAAGGGATTTCCCTTTACTCTCTTTTCCCCGACTATGAGCATTTTGAAACATCTGAACCTCGAAAAGTCCGGAAGTCATTCCTCCCCTTGTGATTGAATTAACTTTATTTCTTACATCTTTCACATACATGAGGAAGAAACATCGTTAGGTTATGTCTCCGTCTAAATGTGTAATGTGCAATCCTAATAATTTATAATAAGTTATAAAAAACAGAACTGTCAATGTAACATAGAAAACACTCAAATCAGCGTGATTTAGTGAGTTTGATGGCCTGGTGGAAGAAGCTGTCCCGGAGCCTGCTGCTTCTGGTTTTTAAGCTGCGGTAACGTTTCTTGGATAATTATGAAATTTCTGAGATAGTGTGGAGTTTAACCATTTCAGGATGACCAGGCATATGATTGTTTGAATTTATGGCATATTTGCCAAGGTTACCGATTTTTTAAACTGTTTTATTCTAAAACTCCGCAGAATTGCAAATTGAGCGGGCGTTATCTACACAGACGGCCATTTAACGTAAAAACATACTTCATTCCATCCTTCAGCTGTTGTCTGAACTTCCTCTGGGTCAGTGTATAGACACATGTATTGGTGCACAGACTGAGAGTTTGGAACATGTACCCACATTGCTGTAGTACATATACCGGGGAAATAAAATATTTATCCAGGTAATAGTAATTTTCCGCTTGCCATTTCATGGACTGAACTGCATAGGGCATCCAAAATAATATGAAATTAGCTGAAATTGCAAGCAATAAAATCATCGATTTTCTGCGGTTTTCCACCTCGGTATCTTTCTGTTTATCGCTGCTCTTCCGCAGTCCTCTGCGGACTCTATTTGCAGCAATTATATGTCTTACCGTTAACCCATTGAAGATAAGAATTAAGCCGATTGGTAACAACGGTGTGCAAATGCCATCTAGTATTTCGAATCCTTTCCACCCGGGTGCAGTAGCGTATTGATGTGTGAGGGCGCAACGCCACGGCACATTGTCGATGATAACATAAGGTTCAACAGTAAAGTAAAACGGGACACTTTTCCCGCAACTCAGTATAACCACCGTCACCATGACAACCGTTGCTGTTCTCTCAGTGCTGTATCGATCCCGCAGCTTTCGACAACATATTGCGATATAACGATCAAAAGTAAAACTGACCATAAACCAAACAGAAGAGTCCCTCGTCATAACAAATAATACATCTGTCACTGCGCATACAGGAGTGATGAGCAGGGTTCTGGAATAAATATAGATATTGTTTGTCTGTTCCACTAAAGCGAAAAATATAACCACCATCAGATCCGCTGTTGCCATTCCAACCAGGTAACGGGTGATGCATTTGGAGAGTCCGCATTTTCCTCGAGATAGGATCACAATCGCCGTTAAATTAACTACAAGCAATTTGGAGAGAAACAAATAAAATCAATACAGAATTATCGTTAGCTGCAAATGTCTGAATTCCCACCTTTTTTTTCAATTCTACGCAGGGTATGATATATTTTTAAGTGAAAAGCATAAATTCAATTTGCTTGGACTCTGTCCGTGCACTCCGGCTGGAAAATAACGGACAGAATTAGCAGTGGGTTGCCGACTTTCCTACAGATTTGAGCCTGGCACCTGATTTCCTGGACTCACGTACAGGGGAAGATCGATCACTCCATAAACAACACTATTTCCATTATTTGAGGTGAAATAGCTGAAAGGTTTATTTGTAGTGAAATCATGAGATTTAATCTATAAGTGTCAATTTAACGTTTTATACAAGAACAGACCTGAGTATCGATATTCGACTGGCCGGTTAGTTGAAGAAGCGTTTGATCTGGAAATGCGACCACTGTCAGTTCAGAAAGCCGAACAAGGTGAAACTATGTAATTATACCAATATCGTCACCGACATAATTGACAAAAACAAACGAAAAGACATCACTAAGAAACAATATGGAAGCTGAATAACAAAACTATCAGATGCTTGAAACCTGAATTCCAGAAACACATTTCAGTCGAAGTTAGCTTCTGTGCTCAGTAAAGGTCCAAAAAGTGCAAATGAACGAAAGCAAGATGACGACGGCACCGCACACAGAGTGACCAGCTCCAGTATCTTACCAGGGATACCGATCGCTACAATTGTCGGATAGAAAACGCTGGCGATGTAGAAAATCGTTGGATATCCCATATTCCGTCAGAGGCAGCGTTCAGTCTAAACGCTCATGTGGTTCAGAGTTATATACAATTCAGAGTAATTCCACTGAGGCAATTAGGGTGGTTATGATATCTGTCGCATGAGCTCAACCAGCTACATAAACAGTTACATTAAAGTGTATTTCTAACTCTGTAAACCTGCCATAAATTCGGATCCCCAGTGGGTGTTATAAG
Organism: Hemitrygon akajei; assembly: GCF_048418815.1. Taxonomy (NCBI): domain Eukaryota; kingdom Metazoa; phylum Chordata; class Chondrichthyes; order Myliobatiformes; family Dasyatidae; genus Hemitrygon; species Hemitrygon akajei. The sequence goes on along the minus strand of NW_027331970.1, from coordinate 1,415,114 downwards.
TTATTAACTTTTAAACAAAAGATAATACGAACGTTACCAATGTACTTCCCAAGACATCTGACGTCAGCTGCTGAAATGGGACATTTTCTAATCAGTGTTGTTTCTAACGTGGACAATCATCCTGCACAATCAACATGGACAATCAATTTCAAACACATTTAATTTCTCGCATTCAGCGGACCACATTCGTTTCTGACATTGAGGGCAGGATATCAGCTCCGCCAGTAAAATAGGGTACAATTTATTGAAGGGGAAGATATGATCTTTCTATTTTTGTCGCTTGTTTTAGTAATTTCGATAAGCTTCAAAATGCCCAGCGAGAATTTGAAAGGAAGAGTTCGGGAAATGAGCAAAGTGAATGCACGCGGATTTTCCCCATTCAAGGTCTATACAATAGACTCTATAGAGAGGGTGCGTGGATACTAGAGAGGGAGTGCAGAGGAGATTTACAAGGGTGTTGCCCGGAATGAATGTCGTACCTTAGGAGAACAGGGCCCTTTTTCCTTGTAGTGACAGAGGATGAGAGGTGACCTGACAGAGGTGAAGAAGATGAAGAGAATGATTGATCGCGTGGATAGTCTGAGTTTTTTCTCCCAGGGCCGAAATGGCTGACACAACTAGGTATAGTTTTAAAGTGCTTTGCAATATGTACATAAGAGATGCCAGGGGCAAGTTTTTCACTCAGAAAGTGGTGTGTGCATGGAATGCAGTGCCGGAGCCGGTAGTGGTAGCGGATTCAATAGGGCATTTTAAGAGTATTTTAGGCAGGTACATAAGTGTTAGAAATATAGAGGGCTATGCGCTCAGGAAAGTATAAGGAGTTTCTTGAGTATTTACATATTCGGCACAGCATTGTGGACCGAAAAGCCTGCAATATTGAGTATATGCAATATGTTTTATATTCCATGGTTAGAGTGGATCTACAACTAGAGTTCATATGCTTGGGGAGAAAGTTGAAATATGCAAGTAGTTTATGTAGTAAAAGTCATTCACTTGGAGGGTCGAGCGAGTGTGGAAGGAACTGCAAGAGTAAGTGGTATATACAGATTCAATTGTATCATTACAGTCAAAGTTGTGTAGGTACGTGGATGAGAGAGGGACGGAGGGTGAAGATAAGTGGGGTGAGGTGGAAGATCACAGAGGGATGACCTAGATGGACGGAAGAGCCTATTTCTCTGTAGTAATAATCTGTGACATCATGACTGTCTCTGTCCTATTTCCCCATTCAAACTCTTCTCATTTTGGTCACCAGTATAATTATTTGCAAAACAGAGGGTGTGTTCAAGATTACCTTTCAAGCTTATTTTATTCTGCTCCTGATACCTACACTACTCTGTGCCTATTGTGGAACTAGTACCGATGGGCAGCCCTCGGCTTATTGGAAAAACAAAGTCTCACCACTCTGCATCCAGTGTAGAACTTGTAGCAATGTGCAGCCCTCGGTTGACTGGAGAGAGTCTCACGTCTGTATCCATCGTGGAGCTGGTATCGATGTGCGATGTGCGGAACTGGTATCACCACTATGGGCTGACTCACCACTCTGTATCCATTGTGGAACACGTACTGATGCGTGGCCCTCGGCTTCTTTGAGAATATCTCAGCGCTGATAACACGCTTTTCCCGCTCAGACTTTGAATATGATTTGTGAGGACGACTGCGCTAGTATCTCCGTGTAATACACCTTTTCTTGTAAATTGCTTTCTATCAGTAACTCGGAAACCGTTGACAATTGCTGCGACAGCAATTCATTTCAATTCCCACTCCGCCATTTCATTGTGCATTGCGCCATTAATCAATACATCCGGTTCATTGATCAACACATCAACGCTCATTCAAGTTTTGTTGATTTATGTGATATTTGTGTTGTTACCAAGGCATCATTTATTATCTGTCTCCAATTGCTCCTCCGATGGCAATGATTAACTTATCTTTTATCGGATTGCAGCCTTTCATGTGGCGAATAGGTTGAGTTAAAAAACACAGTGATGAACGTAGATGTATTTCTAGGCAAAGCAAGTTTCTGACTCACACGGGGACTCTGAGGTGTCGCGTTCCGCTGCAACTGTGGTCATTGGTCCAGACGCTGGAGATGCTGCCTGGACGAGCACTGTACACGTACACGTTCATTCACCAATGCAAAAAGCATGGATTTTGGATGGCGAATGCGAATCGATAGTGTTCCACAATGCAGTCCCGGAATCTATATTGGGTCTCACCAATGTGGATCGAGGGATGACGTGTAGATTCAGGTAGGGCAGATGTAACGCTTGCAGTGATAAGTGCCAGGAAGGAGATCAGTCTGGAGGGATCGTGGACAAGGGAGTGACGTGATACCTGCAGAAACCGCAGAAGCAGCTGGAGGCCGTATAGGGAATTGTATCGTAAATAAATAAATAAATAGATGAATAAATAAATAGATAGATAGACAAATAAATAAATAAATAAATAAACAAACAAATAAATAGATAGATAGATAGATAAATAGATAGATAGATAGATAGATAGATAAATAGATAGATAGATAGATAAATAGATAGATAGATAGATAGATAAATGAATGAATGAATGAATAAATAAATAAATAAATAAATAAATAAATAAATAAATAAACAAACGAATAAATAAATAAATAAATAAATAAATAAATAAATAGATAAATAGGAGTTAGAAATAACACAACAAGCAAATCAGCTAAGACATAACCCATTAATATTCTTTCCGAATTTTACTTCGCACAGTTTTCACAATCACTTCAACTATACACATGTTTTCCAGTTATAATTCTAAATATTCCATAGAAATTCTCTTCGGCTATTTCAAAGAAAGAGGTTTTCAGTTTATCGTCAATGGGCGTATGTAAATGGATAGTTTCATAAATAGATAGATAGATCGATTGAGACGGATTACATTTACGAGACAAATAATTTGATTTTTCTGGCCTGTGAGTAGAAACTGAGGTTAATTCCCTCCTTCCAAGGGATCCAGTACTACAATGAACAGGACTACAGGAACATCACCACACACCCGGTGTTACCAGTGCATTCTAACGTGCCACCGAACACATGCCACTTCTTTTCCAGACCTGTCAATTCTGCAATGTTATTATCACATCACATTAATTCCCATAATCTCTCACACAGAGAATATCACTGCTTATTTAGAACCATGTGCAAGTATTCTGTTAAATTCATTGCCTGTCCAATCTCATGATGGGCAGTGAAAACAGTATGCATGAACATAACATCATATCAGCATCACTCTTTATAAAAAAAATTGCTCTACAGCACGATCACACTATTGGTGATGATCCTCTGTAATCAGATATCACACTGTCGCGGGGTGTCAGAACATATTGTTTATGTATTTATTCCTCAATGTCCACTCCCTGGCAGCAAATAAAATCCTGATAACACACAAATTAATATCTGCAGAATCAATGCCTAAAATATGGAATCATTAATGACATTTACAATACCCTGAACAACAGGAGATGACTAGGTAATGTGGACAGAGTTTCTGTGCAGCTTGTCTTTCGTAGAAGAGAGTTGTACCATCAATGCACCAAGGAGTGACCGAAACATCAGTGGACATAAAGACATTTAACCTCGGCTTTTGTTTTATTTTCGTACTCATATCAGGTGTGACCCAGCGGACCAGGAGAAATATTCACTTTTTTTTTCTATCCTCATATTGGGCCATGTTTATATATTCGAGGTACCGGCACATTTTTATTTTCGTACATCTAAATGAAATTCAGTGTTGTTTATTTTGAAAGTCTTATTGGACTCTTATATTTAGTCAATCAGCACGAAAAAAAAATTCGGACATTGTTCAGTGGTTCACGGATAAAGAACCTCAATGACGAGAATCGGTGTAACTTGCGTTCAGTAGGTTCAGATAATGGAAACACCGGGAAACATGAGAATGGCGAGTCTTCATCACCTTTACACAACCGATATGATTACCTCTGATGTCTCATACCACGAATAAAGAAGTGAATTTAATTGTTAAAATAACCTGTATATGTGCAAACATATGTTACGTATGCTTAACCTTTGGAAAAAAAAATCAGTATGCTGCGATAATAACGTGTAAGCTGTCTGTTGTTTGAAGCAGGTGGTTTAGAAAAACAAGAGGGAATTATTGTACATTACTAGTCAGATTAATTACAGTCAAGGTGAGATGTAGTTAACCCGTTATGGATCGGCACTTGCAGAATTGCGAGATATGCTCAATTATATGTTTGTGTAAAAAAAATGTGAGATTAATATTACTGTTGTCTCTGCAGACTTAACAATGAGCGTCATTTCCTAATGGACATTGATTTTAGGTGACGGGAGAGAATTATGGGGAAGTGGAGGGAGCACTTTCGACCAATGAAGCAGTATTGGACGAGCTGCCCGAGGATGTGTTTGAGGTACACACTTTCAGAACATTCAAAGTGCAATTGGACAGTCCATGGATAGGAATATTTTAATGGGATAAGGTCAAAGAGGGAGCAACGGAAGATAGCTCAGATGGTAGGTTCGCATGAGTTTATTTTGCTCGTCAATATATACAAGGTTATTTTGAAGAACAGAACCAGTGCATCTGGATAAATCGTGTCCTCACACCCTAATGTTCTGCATCCAAGGCAGCAGCATCAGGTGCCATACTCCGGAACGTTTTTTTTTCTTTACAACTCTGGTGTGGGATCATGTACGGATTCTGCTGTTAAGAAAGAGTATAAAAATCTATTTCTTTTTTCCTTCCTGTTTCAACAGCTGTATGTATTTACAATGATATAACGCACTGGGGAAGCGTTGACGTCCGTAGAAGTACAAATTTATCAGGATGATTTGCAGTATACTCATCAACCACTTGAATCAGGGAAAGATGGATTGCAAAGAATACCGATCGGCCATTCAGTGATCTGACCCATCGAATATTGGAGGGAAACCACTTGAGGAAAGCTAAACAAGACAAACCGCTTTGTCTTCCCGCCACCAGTTTTCGTTCCCAACTTTTGGACATAAGAAGCGAATACAAATCTGATTTTTGACAAATTAGCTACTTCCTTTAAAGCTCGTAACAGAAGAAAACGACATATTGCGTTCTTCCTTCTTTGTTAAATGTGAACCTATCTGCCATGATACGATTCCATATATGTTCTGATAGGTTTTGTGTGTAATTTAATTATATCTACGGGAAAACCATATGCCGACAGCTAAACCCGCCGAACCATATTTATGCTAACGCCACACTATCTTCCTGCCTCCAGTTTTCGCTACCCATTTTCAGACAAAACAGGTAAAAACAAACGTGATTTTTGACAAATTTTCTTTAAAGGTCGTAAGAGTTAAAAAAACGATTACCTCGTATTGTGTTCTGTCTTTAATTGAAAATTTCTTCTATGTTGAATATGATCATATCTGCCATGTTACGCTTTCATACATGTTCTGAGACGTTGTGCATGTCAAAAATATCAAATAACAAGAGCATTTATCCTCCCAGATTTTGCTCCACCACTGTTCAAATCAAGGGTAAGCATTTCATGTCATTTCATGATATAATTAACGTCATTTTATGGGTGGTTGTAATATCACCGGAAAGATGTCTTCTCTATTTAACTCGCTTGCCGTTTAACCTGTCCGGAAATGCAGAGGAGGCTTGAGCTGAAATCCGAACAGCGGGGTTTATTCCACGGGGAGCGGTAACACCATAACAGATCGAGAAATAATACAACAGAATAATACCAGAAGCCTCAAAGCAAGGGGCAAGGGAAATTAAGCACCATTTGCAACAAGATTAAATTATTCAGTTCGAATGAAACCCAAAAACTACTGGTTGAGGCCTACTTGTTCGATGACTGAACAAGGATTGTGTTTGAGAACTGGGTTTCAGTAGGCTGCAGATCATGTGTATAGAACAAGTGTCAGTTGATTCCTATCAGCTGGGTAGAGAAAAGGATATGTCAGCGTGTGCAGGCCTGAAAGAAACTCCACCACCACCACCCTCAATGGCCGCACCCGGACGGCCTTAGCTGATCCGGATGGGTCCGGTAGAACTCAGTGATGAACGATTTATCCAAGGTGCTGTTACGAAGAAGGATGTCACGGGTTTGGCAAGTGAGACAGAAGACACTGATTATGGAAAGCTCATTAATCATTTTTACTTACCAACAGCAAGAGCTGTGACAATCCTTGCAGCAGAAAGAGAGATCCTGATTTCCTTGAAGAACATTCCGTATCTGTTTCTATTTCAACCTCTGCCATTAATTGAGAATATTGAATGGGTTTTGAATTTAATCTGGATGCCATGCGCTTAATAGCATTTGCAGCGTTCACGGGACTAAAAGTTATCTTTGGTCATTTTGTGCATTTGTTTTAATATTTCTGTGTATTGGATCAAGATTAAGCATTTCTTGGTGATCAGAAAATCGTAAAAAGTATTCCGGAATTACTGGAATGTGAATTCTCGTGACCTGGACATTGTAAGCAGGAAACAATCCATAATATTGATCTTTACTCTATCCGGCAACGTCATGTTACTCAGTCTGACAGCATCTGGGAATCATTTTAACCCTCTTTTTGCCATGTTTCAGGTCCCGACAAGTATTCCCCCGCAGGTGTCATTGAATAAATCAGAAACCTGCTCACGTACATCATTCCCTGTGCAAGCATCGGTATTCAAGCATTTACCACACTAAATTCAGGGAAGAGCCAAAAACTTGATATTGTCTCCTTGCAGGACAATTCTGACATTGACAAATAAAAATATAAGTCAAACCATTTTGTGGTGTCTTTAGTAGTTTTCGGTTTCATTTCATACCCGCTGTCACTACTTGCATTGCAGGTTGAAAGAGTGCAGAGAAGGTTTACAAGGATGTTGCCGGGACTTGAGAAACGGAGTTATAGAGAAAGGTTGAATAGGTTAGGACTTTATTCCCTGGAGCGTAGGAGAATGAGGTGTGATTTGATAGAGGTGTATAAAATTATGATGGTATGGATAGAGAGAATGCAAGCAGGCTTTTTCCACTGATGCCAGGGGAGAAAAATAAACAGATGTCATGGGTTAAGGGTGTAGGGGGAAAAGTTTAAAGTTTAAAGGGAGCATGGGGTGGGAGGGGGGGCTTCTTCACGCAGAGAGTGGTGGGAGTGTGGAATGCGCTGCCAGATGAAGTGGTGAATGCGGGCTCACTTTTGACAGTTAAGAAAAACGTGGACAGGTATATGGATGAAAGGCGTTTGGAGGGATATGGTCCAGGTGCAGGTCAATGGGACTGGGCAGAAAAACGGTTCGGCACAGCCAAGAAGGGCCAAAAAGCCTGTTTCTGCTTTGTAATGTCCTATCGTTCTATGTTCTATCGGGAATCCGGAATGTTATTGGGGAAAAAAGAGTGACATCTAAACAAGGTGATAAACGTCCTCCTGGCTAACTGCATAGTCCATGTATTGCACCGACTGATTATACTTAGTGTAATCTAAGAGGGAAAACGAATTAATAAGTAGAATCAAAGGAAAATGAATTTTAAGGCAAAACTTGCATCGGCGGCACCGTGGATTGGGAAACTGCAAAATGTAAGTCAGTAATTCAATTCTTCCATTTAATATCACAGAAGCTATACAATATACACCATCAAATTCTTGTTCTTCGCAGACCTCCACGGAATCAGGAGTGTACGCCAAAAGATGAGAGAAAGTAAAAAAAAAAATCCGATTTCTCCGATTCGAGAATCGTCTACACACCCGCTCCCACCAACACGAGAAAGAAGGAAGAATATACTCAATTATTTTACTGTAGTTTGTGAAGAAAAATCATGAATAAATATATAAAACCTGTTCGTACATGCAATTTTATTTTAACCTCGGTAGGCTTATGGGATCAGTTAACAGCCGCTAAGTTGGCCCTGACTGAAAATTCATTCCTGACTGGAATTGCTTTCATTCCAACAAAAGCTGCATGAACCACCGCTGAAAACTGTCCAGAATTCAGTAAGGCCGTAACAGACATTTTGCTCTTTGACTCACGTCCCACAGTTCGCTGGTTAACGGACCAACTATCCTGACCATGTACATACGACATGGATCATGTATGAAATTGGTCACAACATCAACGCTGTTAATCCTAGCCCGACGAAGCGCGGTTTCAGCACACATCCGTGGGTGAAGTTTAGCAGGACGATGGCGTCTATCGGCGAATACTTTGCTTGCATTTTCGGAAGCAGCTCTATTTCAATCTTTAATATCTCCTTTCGTTTCCTTTTCAAGGTTCGATTGAAGACCATGAACTGAGTTTACACAATGACTTCGATTCTCGGTTTCGGCATCGGCGAGGGAGGTGGACAGGTGAACTTCGTTTTTTGGCTTTTCCTTGTATTTATTTTGAGGAATAGAGAGCACGTCGGTATTTTGCTCTGGGTGTCGATTTGGGAATCCCGGGAATCTTTCAGTCTCCCAGATGGCCACATCTGCGCTATATGCCCGGAGATGTTGCTCCTGAGAGACGTTGTTAGGTGTTAGATAAGTTAGTGACTGTCAGGGAAGGGATGGGGAGTCCTTTGATTGCGGGGAGCACCCCTGTAGACACCCCTCAGTAATCGTTATCTCGTTTTGGTTGCGGTTGAGGGGGGATCAACTGACAGAGGACGATCAAGGCGATCGGGTCTCTGGCACTGAGCCTGTTTCCGTGGTTCAGAAGCGAAAGAGGAAAATGAGGAATGCGGGAGTCATGGGGGATTCCATAGCGAGCGGAACAGACAGGAGGATCTGTCAGCCTGATTGAGATACTTGCACGGAGTGTTGCTTCCCGCATGCCAGGGTATAGGATGTCTTGCGTTGGGTGCAGAATATTCTGATGGGAGAGGGAGAACAGCCAGAAGTCGTGGTACACGTTGGTACCAATGTCAAGGTAGAGAGAAGGTAGAAGGAAAAGAGAGAATTCAGGCCGTTAGGTAGGAAGCTGAAAAGCAGGACTTCGAGTGTAGTAATCTCGGGAACTCTGCCCGTGAAATCCATGAATAGCATGATTAGGGGAATTAATGTGTGGCTGACAGACTGCTGTAGGGTACAGGGCTTCAGATTCCTGGATCATTGGGGCCTCTTCTGTGGGGTGGTATGACATGTCCAAAAAGGACAGGTTACACCAGAACCCAAAGGGGTCCAATATCCTAGCGGGCACATTTAATAAAGTTGTTAGGAAGCATTTAAACTAATCTGGTAGGTGTTATAGGAGCCGGAGTGGTAGGGCTGAGGAAGAGGAAATCAGAAATAAATCGAAGATAGCATGAAACGATTTATAGAAAGGGCAGACAGGAGATGAAGCTTAGTTACAATCACTTACAGGGCAATACAGGCATGATGCAGTTAAAACAGAAAGCACTGGCTTAAAGTGTTCCATTTCAGTGAACGCAGCATAAGGAATAAAATTGACAATCTTAAAATTCAGCTGCAGATTGGCAAATATGACACTGTGGCCATCTCTGAAACTTGACTAAAGGATGGTTGCCTTTGAGAGCAGAATGTCCAAGGATATACGGTGTGACTCAGAGAACACAGAAATGGCAGAAGAGACTATGAAACAAAATTGAAACATTAAGAAAAGTAGTCCGCCTAATGGAGTATAAATTCACAACACAATCAAGAATCTTTAGGAAAAAGCTAGGGAAATACTATGCAAATATAACGTCCATAGAACATTAGCATAAGAAAAGCAGTTTGGAAATTGTAATGCATTAAAACGGGAGCTCGGTGCATACATCACCAGACTAAATAGAACATGAAATGCTCCAGACAAAGTAAACAGAGTTATCAGTTCAAAAGCAATGACAAAGATTTAGGGAAGATATTGAAACTAAATTCAATGCACCAAAACGTTACGATTCTTAGCATAGAAATTGAACAAACACAGAAATAACAAACATTTCGGCTAAAATCGGGTCAAACAGGATTAGGCAAAATCAAGAAGTGAGCTGGATTAGGGAGGGACAGAACACACACACAGGATTGAAGAAATGCGCATACCTGGTTGCAATGGAAATGTTGAAAGAAGTTATAAAATATACATAGAAGTGGAAAAGTATTGGACAGATAAAATTCATAAGTTTTGAGAAAAAGTATACTTGCTTTCATCTGTACCTATTAACGCATGTCAACTATTTTCTTAAGTATTCTGAAAAGGTGCTTACATTTCAACAGATGGTAAAATATATTTCTTAACCAAAGGGGAAGCACAGATGTTGCATCAAAATATGGTCATATAACTTGTTAAACGTTATGTTGTGAAACGACTGAATATATAAAATTGTAACATCAAACATTTAGCAAATAAAGAACAATTGATAATAGATTCCGTAATTGTAAGTTAAGCCTGGCGGTGATGCAGAAATGTTCCATGTTTCTACATTCACCACCAAGAAGATTTTGACTCTGTCCCACACTGACGGTTAACAGAAGTTCGTAATATATATAAACCATACCCAATATTTATAAAATTCCTTCAATTTCTGTTGATGTATTGGTGTATATAGTCTCTGTAAATACTAACAAAAATATAGCTATCAGAATGAACCGAGACTATTTTCCAGGACGTTTCCCTGAGTCCACTGCGGTTCTGCCTAGCTTTAGACCTGCTTCCAGCAATTGAGAAATAAGCGTGCTTGTCCCCCCACCCCCCCCACGTACCTCAGGGTTTATCAGCTTGAGCTAAGAAAACAATAGAATAAAATTAATAATAATAAATTTCTGCACCGATTTGCACGTCAGACAGATATTGTGCCAGGAAAATGTTTTGGCTTTCCAATTTTAATGGGGTGCAGTGTATATCCCTGCGCTAAGGAGAATGGTGGAGGTGATGCAAATAGACGGAGAATGGAGACAGAGAGTGTGCGTATGTGTGAAAGAGGGAGAGAACGCCCGAGCTATGATGAATTTTCCTTTTTAACAACAAGCGTTTTTCTTTTACCGTAGATAATGTTTTTTTTTTCCCCTGGGGCTTTGCTATTGTATGGTTGGTAGGTGGAGGGAGTCGGTGCGTCTTGCTGCAATAACTGGTGGAAGGGGCGGTCAATGTTTTGCTGCTGCTTGTGCGTGTGAGGGGCGAGTAGAGGGACGCTATCGGGCTCCAAATATTATACTGTCTGTCGTCCTTTGGCGTACGCTTCTGTTTCCCTGGATGTCTGCGAAGAACAAGAATTTGATGTTGTACATTATATAGAATCTTTCATATTAAATGGGGAACAATTGAACTGCTGATTGTTAAATATTGTTGTTTTCCAAGAAACACACGTCTACCTAGTCTCTTCTTAATTCTGACATCAGTTTTTGGCTATGATCCATGATGCCGCCGGTGAAAGATTTGCCTTAGGATTCACTTCCCTTCGACTGTGCTCATTGAAACGCTTTTCCTCATTCATGGACGAAGTACAATCACTCGATTCAGACAATAGATTCTGCAACAGGCCAGGAGGACATTAATCACCTTGTTTAGATGCGACTCTTTTTTGTTTATCTAAATAACAATCGGGATTCCTGATAGAATGGTGCAAGATGTAACAACGGGCATTAAATGAAACCGAACACTTCCGAAGACACTGCGACCTGAACTGAAATGTATTTTTCTTGGTCAATGTCAGAATAATCCTGCAATGAGACATTATCAAATGTTTGGCTCTTCTCTGAATTTACTGTGGGTAAATGCTTAAATACCGATGTTTGCACAGGAACTGACGTGCGTCAGCTGGTTTCCGATTTGGTCAATGACACCAGTACAACAGGAGATGTCGCCACCTGAATACATGGCGAAAGGGCGGATAAAATGATTCCTGGATGCTGTTAGACTGAATAACATGAAGTTGCCCGATTGAGTGAAGAGCAATATTGTGGATTGTCTTCTGCTTATAATGTCCAGGTTACGAGAATTCAAAATCCTATAATTTCGCATTTTTTTTTTGCGATTTTCGGAGCACAAACAGATGCCAAAACTTCATCCTATGTACACAAATATTAAATCAGATTTACAAAATGACCAAAGACAAGTTATAGTCGTGTGAACGCGGCAAATGCTGCAAAGCACATGACATCCAGATTAAATTCAAAATCCTATTTGAAATTGGCAGATTATTGGCAGAGCTTGAAAGAAAAACCGATATAGGACGTTCCCCAAGGCCTCCTCTGCATTTCCTGACATTTTGAACGGCAAGCATGCTAAATGGAGAAGACGTCTCTCCGGTGATATTACAGACACCCTTGAAATAACGTTAATTATAATCTGTGAAATTACATGAAGTGTTTACCCTTGATTTGAACAGTAGTTGAGCAAAATCTGTGAGGATATATGCTCCTGTTATTAGATATTTTTGAACTACACACAAAACGTATCAGAGAATGGATGTAAGCGTATCATGGAAGACAGGATCACATTTAACGTAGAGGGAAAAATGAAATATGGCGTTTTTATTCTGTGACGAGTTTTAGATGTAATAGGAAATTTGTCACAAATCTGATTTTTTATTCGCCTGCTATGTCTAAAAGTAAAGAAAACTGTTGGCGGGAAGACAAACTGGAGTTAGCATAAATGTGCTTTGGCTTGTTTAGCTTTCTTCACGTGGTTTCCCTCCAGTATTCAATGGGTCAGACCTCTGAATGGCCGAAAAGTATTCTTTACAATCCCTCTTTCCTTGATTTACTTCAAGTAGTTGATGAGTAGATTGCATATCATATTAATAAATCTATGCTTTACAGACATCAGTACTTTCACGGTGCGTTATTCGATTCTAAAGACATATAGCTGTTGAATCAGAAAGGAAAAATAAAAAAATGAATATTAAAATATTTTCTTTGTACCAGAACTCGTACAAGATCCCACACCACAGTGGGGAAAAAAAGAGTTCCGGATTATGGCACCTGATGCTACTCACTTGAATGCAGGGAATATGGTAGGAGGGCAGGATTTATCCAGATGCAACAGTCCCGTTCTTCGAACTGACCTTGTATATATTGACGAGCAAAATAACCTCATTTGTAAACATTGTTATTTTGCATTACTTGCCCTCCATGAAAGACCACGGAAATCCACCTGCCACAAGTGACATCGAAATCGGAAACGAAGCACAACTCATGCACAGAATCGCAGAAGCTATTAACGTTCCAGTTCTTAAAGTAAATAGTCTGTGCAAACGGATGTAGAAACGGCGGCCCAAGCTGTTTTTACCATCTAAGCTATCCTCATTCGTTCCCTTTTTTACCTTATCCCATTAAATTATTCCTATCCATGGACTGTCCAATTACATTTTGAATGTTCTGAAAGGGTGTACCTCAAACATATCCTGGGGCAGCTCATTCCATACACTTACTCACGTCATTGGTCAAATGTGATCCCTCCACGTCTTATTAATTCTTCCTCGTCACCTTAAATCAATGTCAATTTGTAACTGATTGTCGCTGGTAAATCTGCAGAGACAACAGGATAACTAGTCTGGTCAGTGATGGGCCTGGATTACCATTGTCGTCATCATCATGATCAGCAATAATCAGGTGTGTGTAGTAATTGTTATTGACAGATGACAAATTTGCAATAGTAGTTGACAGATAGCTATTTCCATTTGTGCAAGGTACTATAAATGTCATCAATGATTAGATATTTGAGGTATTGATTCTGCAGTTTGTAATTTCTGTGTTTACATTTTATTTGCTGCAAGGGGGCGGACATTGACAAATAAATCAATATTCAATATAACCAATATGTTCTGATATCCAGTTACAGTTATCCAGTTACTCTCTGACTCTGAAGCCTCTGACTATTCACACGATCAATGTCTCTCATGCGTTTATACGCTCCTATCAGGTTACCTCTCATCGTCGTCGCTCCAAGTAAAAATGCCGAGTTCACTCAACCTATTTTCATCAGGCATGCTCCCTAATCCAGGCAAATCTTTGAAAATCTCTTCTGCACCCTTTCTATGTTTTCCACATCCTTCCTGTAGCTGGAGAGAAAGAAAAAAAATCTTCATGTTTTACCTAACACAAATCTAGCATTACTCCTCCGTAAATTCCTCAGTCTTCAACGGGAATCGTACGACGATAGAATTCCCTACACAGCCGCCAGCGCCTTCTGCGGTTTCCGCAGGTATCCCGTCACTCCCTTGTCCACTATCCCTCCCTACTAATCTCCTTTCTGGCATTATTATCACTGCAAACATTACAAAACAACTACCTGCATCAACACGTCCTCCATCATTCCCATTGGTGAGACCCAATATAGATTCCGGTACCGCATTGTGGAACACTATCGCTTCGCATTCGCCTTCTAAAATCTGGACCAATGACGACAGTTGCAGGGGAACTCGCCACCTCAGAGTCCCCTTGTGAGTTAGAAACCTGCTTTGCCTAGAAATACATCTCCGTCCGTCACTGCTCTTTTCTACCTCTTCCTATTCACCACTTGAAAAGCTGCAATCCTATTAAAGAGAAGTTAATCATTGCCATCGGAGGAGCATTTGGAGAGAGATAATAAATGATGCCTTGGTAACAACACAAATATCACAGAAATCAACAAAACTACTACGATTGAGGAAGCATTGATCATTGGACAGGATGTATTGATTAATGGCGCGGTGCACAATGAAATAGCGGAGTAGGAATTCAAATGAATTGCTGTCGCAGCAAATGTCACTGTTTCCGAGTTACTGATAGAAAGCAGTTTACAAGAAAATGTGTATCGCACGGAGCGACTAGCGCAGTCGGCCTCACAAACCATATTCAAAGTCTGAGCGGGAAAAGCGTGTTATCAGCGCTGATATATTCTCAAAGAAGCCGAGGGTCACCGATCAGTACGTGTTCCACAATGCATACAGAGTGGTGAGTCAGTCCATAGTGGTGATACCAGTTCCGCACTTCGCGCGTCGAGACCAGCTCCACGATGGATACGGACGTGAGACCCTCTCCAGTCAACCGAGTGCTGCACATTGCTACAAATTCTACACTGGATGCAGAGTGGTGAGACTTTGTTTTTCCAATAAGCCAAGGGCTGCCCATCGGTACTAGTTCCACAATAGGTACGGAGTAGTGTAGTTTTCAGGAGCAGAATGAAATAAGCTTGAACGATGAGCTTGAACACACCCTCTATTGTGCAAATAATTAGACTGGTGACGAAAATGAGAAGATATTGAATGGTGTAATGGGATAGAGATAATCATGAAGTCACAGATTATTACTACAGAGAAATAGGCTCTTCCGTCCATCTAGGTCAGCCCTCTGTGTTCTTCCACCTCGCCCCATTTATGTGCACCCTCCGTCCCTCTCTCATCCACGTACCTACACAACTTTGACTGTAATGATACAATTGAATCTGTATAAACCACTTACGCATGCAGTTCCTTCCACACTCGCTCGACCATCCAAGTGAATGACTTCTACTACATAAACTGCTGGCATATTTCAACTTTTCCCCACGCATATGAAGTCTAGTTGTAGATTCAATCTAACGATGGAATATAAAACATATTGCATATACTCCATATTGCAGGCCTTTCGATCCACAATGTTGTGCCGAATATGTAAATACTCAAGAAACTCTTTAGACTGTCCGGAGCGCCTAGCCCTCTATATTTCTAACATTTATGTACCTGTTTAATAGACTCTTAAAATACCCTATTGAATCCGCTTCCACTACCGCCGCCGGCTCTGCATTCCATGCACACACCACCTTCTGTGTGAAAAACTTGCACCTGGCATCCCTTCTGTACCTATTACCAAGCCCTTTAAAACTATACACTGCTGTGTTAGCCAGTTCGGCCCTGGGGGAAAAACTCAGACTATCCACCCTACCAATCACTCTCTTCATTTTATACACATATGTCAGGTCACCTCTCATCCTCTGTCACTACAAGGAGAAAAGGCCCTGTTCTCCTAAGGTACGATATCCATTCCAGGCAACACCCTTGTAAATCTCCTCCGCACTCCCTCTCTAGTATCCACGCACCCTCGCTATAGTGTCTATTGTATGGACCCACCATTGGGAAAATCTGCATGCTCATTTCCCGAACTCTTCCTTTCAAATTATCGCTGGGCATTTTAAAGCTTATCGAAATTACTAAAACAAGCGACAAAGAAAATTATCCTGTCTCCCTCTTCAATAAATTGTACCTTATTTTACTGGCCGAGCTGATATCCTGCCCTGAATGTCAGAGACGAATGTGGCCCGCTGAATGGGACAAATTAAATCTGTTTGAAATTCATTGTCCATGTTGATTGTTCCGGATGATTGTCTAGGCTAGAAACAACACTGATCAGAAATGTCCCATTTCAGCAGGTGACTTCAGATGTCTTGGAATGTACATTGGTAACGTTCGATTTATCATTTGTTTAAAAGTTAACAACTTGTAACATCCACTGGGGATCCGATTTCATGGCAGGGTTACAGAGTGAGAAATAAACCTTAATATAACTGTGTAGCTGGTTGAGCCTCAAGCGACAGATGCTATAACCACAATAATTGCCTCAGTGGAATTACTCTGAATTGTATATAACTCTGTACCACATGAGCACTTAGAAGCTTCGTGCAACTGAACGCTGCCTCTGACGGAATATGGGATATCCAGCTATTTACTACACCGCCAGCGTTTTCTATCCTGCAATTGTAGCGATCGGTATCCCTGGTAAGATACTGGAGCTGGTCACTATATGTATGGTGCCGTCGTCATCTTGCTTTCGATCAATTGCACTGTTTGGACACTTACTGAGCACAGAAGCTAACTTCGACTGAAATGTGTTTCCAGAATTGAAGATTCAGGCATCTGATAGTTTTGTTATTCAGCTTCCATATTGTTTCTATGTGATTTTTTATTATTTGTTTTGTCAATTACGTTGGTGCCGATATTGGTAAAATTACATAGTTTCACATTGCTCGGATTTCTGAAACGACAGTGGTCGTTTTTCTTGATCAGTAGCTTTTTCAACTGTCCAGCCAGTCGAATTTCTACACTCAGGTCTGTTCTTCCATAAAACGTTAGATTGTAACTTATGCATTAAATCTCATGATTTCGCCACAAATAATCCCTTCAGCTATTTCACCTCAGGCAATGGAAATGGTGCTGTTAATGGAGCGATCGACCTTCACCCGTTCGTGAGACGTGGAAATCAGATGCCCAGCTCTAATCTGTTGGAAAGTCGCCAAACGACTGCTAATTCTGTCCGTTATTGTCTAGCCGGTGTGCACGGACAGAGTCCGCACAGATTGAATTTATGCTTCTCACTTCCAAAAAAAAATCATATCCTGCGTAGCATCGAAACAAAAAGTGGTATTTAGACATTTGCAGCTAATTATAATTCTGTGTTAATTTTATGTTTTCTTTCCAAATTTTTTGTAGTTAATTTAACGGCGATTGTGATCCTATCTCGGGGAAAATGCGGACTCTCCAAATGCATCACCCGTTACCTGGTTGGAATGGCAACAGCGGATATGATCGTGGTTATAGTTTTTGCTTTAGTGGAACAGACCAACAATATCTACATTTATTCCAGATCCCTGCTCATCACTCCTGTATGCGCAGTGACAGGCGTATTACTTGTTATGTCGAGGGACTGTTCTGTATGGTTTACGGTCAGTTTTACCTTTGATCGTTTCATCGCAATATGTTGTCGAAATTTGCGGGATCCATACTGCACTGAGAGAACAGCAACGGTGGTTATGGTGACCGTGGTTATAGTGAGTTTCGGGAAAAGTGCCCCGTTTTACTTTGTTGTTGAACCTTACGTCATTATTGACAACATGCCGTGGCGTTGCGCACTCACACATGAATACGCTACTTTACCCGTGTGGAAAGGAATGGAAATACTAGATAGCATTTTAACACCATTGCTGCCAATCGGCTTAATTCTTATCTTCAATGGGTTAACAGTAAAACATATACTTGCGGCAAATAGAGTCCGCAGAGGGCTTCGGAAGAGCAGCGACAAACAGAAAGATTCCGAAGTTGAAACCCGCAAAAAATCGATGATTTTGTTGTTTGCAATTTCAGCTAATTTCATATTGTTTTGGATGCCCTATGCAGTTCATGCCCTGAAATGGCAAACGGAAAATTACTATTACCTGGACAGATATTTGAGTTCCCCGGTATACATACTACAACAATATGGGTACATGTTGCAGACTCTCAGTGTGTGCACTAATACGTGTGTCTATACACTGACACAGAGGAAATTCAGACAAGAGCTGAAGAATGGAATGAAGTATGTTTTTTCGTTAAATGGCCGTCTGTGTAGATAACACCCACTCCAACTGCAATTCAGCGGAGTTTTAGAATAAAACTGTTTAAAATTCGGTAAACTTAGCAAACATGTCATAAAGTCAAACAATCACGTGCCTGGTCACACTGAAATGATTAAATTCCAAACTGTTGCAGAGATCCAACAACTACCCGGGAAAATTTACCACAGCATAAAAGACAGGACCAACAGGATCCGGGAAAGCTTCTTCCACCGGGACATCAAACTGATTACCTCAAGCTGCTTTGAGTGTTTTCTATGTTACATTGACAGTTCTGTTTCTTATAACTTATTATAAATTACTAGGATTGCACATTACACATTTAGACGGAGACATAACTTAAAGATTTTTATTCCTCATGTATGTGAAAGATGTAAGAAATAAAGTTAATTCAATTAGAAGGGGAGGAATAATTTCCGGACATCTCGGGGTTCAGATGTTTCAAAATGTTCATAGTCGGGTAAAAGAGAATAAATGGAAAGCCTTTGAAACACAAGAAGAGTGTGATAGTATCAGACCTGCGGAAAGGTGGGATTGTAAGTTAATAGACTGTGAGTGGAACCTAGAAGTAGGAAGGGAATGAACACTCGTTAGAGAGTATTCTGTACAGAGCTCCCATCACCAAAGCGAAAAAACAACACACAGAGACAGTGACAGATCGGGAGACAGATTTGGCACAGGTTCTTACATGAACACGGCTGTTGTCTCTGGCAACTTAAACATCAATAACATCAAACAACAATTTCTCAGTTGTTTACAGGAAGGAGACCTGGCACAAATAGCGGGCAGGCAGACTCGTGAACATTCCATCTTGTGCTAATGCCAGAAAGTGAAATGTGTCAGGTAACTGATCTCTCCGCGTGTCAGCATTTCAGAACGATGGAGCACAGCTATTCGACATACCTTACACTGGGATAGCAGCAGACAATATGGAATGCACTTTGTTTATACTATCGGGTAGGAACGTGGGAGCCGAATTCGGGAAGCGATGCAAATCTTCTAATGCACAAGAGAAATGTCGGGATTGTGCATGGAGCACTTGATTGCGGTTCAGCATTGGCTTGTTTCATGGAGGCGAGAACGGGATGGCCCCGTAAAGTAACTATAATTGATAAGAGATATGGAACACCTCTTCAAGAAGAAGAAATAAATAAACTTAAGATTTTGGAAGAAAGGATCAGGCAGGGCTATGGTAAGTCACAATGTAACTAGGAGGGAATTAGCAATGGACTTAGAAGAATTAAAAGGGGACATGGGAAGACATAGGAAGACCGCGTTAAGGTAGGTGAGAAACAGGAGGATGACGACAGAGAGAGTGGGAGAGATAAGACACAAAAGAGGAAACATGAGTCTGGAGTGCAAGGAGGCAGTGAAAGTACTTTATGATACTTTGCTTCGGTATTCACCAGTGAGTGAAAGAAGGCAGGTGAGCTGGGACATGCAGACGCTTAGAATTACGAACTGGAATGTGTGAATACATGAATACAAACCATTTCCCGGAGCTAGCAGGTATGCAATCCAGGTAATTAGAGAAATCTGGTGTCCTGCCCGAAACGTCGACGGCGCTTCTCCCTATAGATGCTGCCTGATCTGCTGTGTTCCACTAGCATTTTGTGTGTGTTGTTGTTTGAATTTCCAGCATCGGCAGATTTCCTCGTGAAAGCTGGTAAAGATGGTTTACATGTGACTGGAAGGGATGAAATGATGGAAGGTGGGAACGTTCCATTATTAATCAAGGAGACAATCACCGACGTAGGATGTCTCACAAGTTTCCTCACATGAAGCCAGGCAAGTAGAGATTAGAAATAAATAAAATAGCAATCATGTTGCTGGAATTATACACTAAAATATTACATTAGTTAGTGGGAGATGGAAAATATATATATTTGTAAATCACACAGAGTTGTCATGGTAACTGGGTTATAGGGATTGGGCATTTCAACAAAATTAACTAAATCAACCTTGTTTAAAAGGGTGAGAAGTGGAATTATTGAAATGGCCCTGGAGGGCTTTTTGTACCTGTGCCTTGGTAGTCATATTCATACAGGGCAGGGAGTGGGTGAAGCGTCAGTGAACGAGGGATTTGAGACTTGCCAGTACAGAATTTAATATGTTTTAAATCAGTCCGGGATGCGGACATCATGTTGAAAATATTTAAGTCATTGTTGAGATCACAAAGAATTTTGCACAGTTCTATCACCTATTTATATAAGCATGTCATTAATCTGCAAAGGGGCAGAAAGTTAAGAATAGCCTGGAAATTAAGGCACATTTTATTATCATACACAGAATCTGGTAGATGTGTATGTAGAACTGTTACCTGCAGGTACCTCCACAGTTGGGAAATAGGAGTCATTTCAGAGTGATTTAGTGAGAGTTCAGGTTCACCATATTCCTCTGAGGGTGAAGAACAAGTATCGCAAATTCAGATATTCCTGGGTGTTAAGGGGGACTGGATGTTCCATTGAAACAATAAGAGGCATGTGGTAGGGAAACAAAACTGAAGACTGCGGAGGACTTTCAGTAGAACAGAGCGTACAGGACAGAGAATGAAGGTGAATGGAGACAAATGTTAAGGAGACACGGAGAACATTTTCTACACAGAAAGTGATTTTATGTGGTAAAAGCTAACAAAGAAACTGGTGGAGTGGTTTCAATTCCTGGTTCAAAGGACATTTCAACAGGTTCATGGAAATGACTGGTTCAGTGGAATATGGACAAATTGCTGGCAAACGGAACGAGCTCAGGTAGACATGGATCAGATGGGTTGAAGTACTTTTTCTATGACTCCATTCAGAGGTTTGTGCAACATGACGTTTAAGGCGAGGAGTGTGTAGTTTAAAGAGGATATGAGGAAGAACTTCCTCTTTCATACAGAGCGTGTTTACAGTCTAGAACACAATGTCTGAGGAGATGATGCAAGCAGCTTTTTATAGCATCTGAATCCCAAAGGCATCAACGCTGCCTAAGTGTTCGATCAAATAGAAGCATGGAAAACCTACAAGCACAATACAGCCCGGTCCCACAAAGCTGTGCCGAACATGTCTTTATCTGAGAAATACCGAGACATACCTATAGCCCTCTATTTTTCTAAGCTACATGGAGCTTCTTAAATGCCCTATTGTTTCCGTCTCCCCCACTGCTGCCGGAACACTATTCCACGTACTCACTACTCTCTGCGTAAAAAAAACTTACCCCGACATCTACTCTGTACCTGCTTTTAATCACCTTAAAACTATGCCCTCTTGAACAACGTGCAAGTGACAGACAGTGGTTAGAAACTGTTTGACAACAGTTAGCTGTCCCAATTAAGCGAGATGGAGTCCCGAATAAACAAAGTGAATCCGAGCTGTTTTATTGATTTGCTTTTGTTCTTTAACAATTGGCCCAATTCACTGGAACCCCGGTATTTCGTAACTAACAAGCATAGTCATTGTTCCTGAAGAGCTCCCTCAGTGACAGTTCAGTCACGTGCTCAGCTGTATTTCCTCAGAGGAGGTCCGGTGTTGCTCCATGTATAGTTGGGCCAACTACATATTGTTGGAGAAGTCTTTCTGGGAGACATTTATTACATTGTGCCCCATCCAAGCCGTTTGTAAATGACAGCTCCAATCAAAGTACACTTAATACCAATGGCTGTTTCTGTCATGATCTACTGACCTGTGATTCATTCTCAGGCGGGCATTCAATGCAGATAGAAAGAAACACAATAAAATCAATAACACATGAGAAAGATGGACAGACAACCATAAAAACATAAGGTATAGGAATAGAATTACGCCATTTGACCCATCGAGCCTGCTCAACGATCTCATCTTGGCTGATCCATTTCTCTCTCTGTCCCAATGTCCGACCTTCTCGCAAAACTGTTCATGCCCCAACTAATCAAGAATCCATCAAACTCTGCGTTAAAGATATCCAATAATTTGGCCTCCACAGATGCCTCCAGTAATGAATTCCACAGTTTCATCACACTCTGGCAACATAAATTCATCGTTTCTGTGTTCTAAATGGACGTCCATTTTTTTCTGAGTCTCTGCCCTCTGTATCTCGACTCACCCACCACAGGAAACATCCTCGCGACATCCGCTCTGTTGAGACCTTTCAACATTTGATATGTTTCAATGAGATCCTCTCCCCCTCTACTGTTTCCCTTTCTCCGATTGTCCACTCTTCTGTCCTATCAAATTCTTGCTTCTCCAAACCTTTACCTAACCTTCCTACCCCACCTCTCGGCTTCACTTATTATTTTCTAGCCTCTATCTTTGCCCTCTGCCTATTCAGGTATGATCCCACCTTCTTCCCGGTCCTGCAGAAGAGTCTTGGCCTGAAACGTCGACTGTTTACACTTTTCCATAGATGCTGCTTCACCTGCTGAGTTCCTCCAATATTTTCTGCGTGTTGCTTTGGATTTAAAGCATCTGCATATTTTCTCGTATTTACAATGCCTTCTGAAATTCCAAGTACACAACATCCACTGATTCTTCCGTTTCTATCCAATATCTTCAAAGAAGTCCAACATAGTTGTCCAGCGAAATTTTCCGTTAAGGAAACCATGCTGACTACGGCTTATTTTATTAAATGCTTCCAGGTTTGCTTACCAATCGATTCCAACATCATCCCAACCACTGTAGTCAGAGGAAATGGCCCATAAACTATTCTCTTTCTGCTTGTCTTCTTTCTTGAAGAATGGAATGGTATTTGCAATTTTACTCTCCTCCAGCACCATGCCAGAGTCTCTTAATTCTCGTACAGTCATCACTAATGCCTCCACAATCTGTTTAACTACCTATTTCAGAAGGCTGGGATGTAGACCATCCGGTCCAGGTGATTTATCTACATTCAGAACTTTCTGATTCTCTTGCACCTTCCCCATGGTCATGGCAACTTCACTCACTTCAGCTCCGTGAAAATTGTTGAAAAGACTACAAACTGTGCGAAAGAGAAAAAGAAGAAAATAATAAGAATTATTATTATGGGTAATCCATTTTAACTGTCTCGACATTATAATACAGGATAAAAACAAGCAAGAACAACTTGCTAACTGAAAATACGGTGGCCATTCCAAACACACATAACATACTAAATTTAATAACTGAAATACAGCAGAAATATGCGGAATTAAAAGAAGAACTTGAAAGACTACAAATCATGAACAAGGTATAATTTGCCCCAAAAGTAAAGTCTATAACTAGTATCATCTACAGATCTCTTCACAATAGCATACCCACCCAGGTAGACACAGCATATCTGATGTAAATTTCCAGAAATTCCCACTGCTAACACAATTACAACAGTCCGCAAGTTCCTACCAATTGAGGAATGAGTGGGCTTGTCTGTGTCCGTACTTCATGTTTTACAAGCTTAAGCTGAGAAAAAGAATTGACGATAGATGTTATGAACATGAGTTCTAGAGTCATTAAGATTGTCTGTAGTTTCTGAATCAGTTCAGTGTTGGTGCATTTCAAGTTATCCACCCCACCACCCGAATCTTAAGACTGAAGGATAGTACATAATATGCGCTGTGAAAGTATTAGACACTTAATATTTACAATATTTAGAAGATATTTGTACAGCTACATCGTTAGGAGAAGTTGAGGGGGCACTGGCCTAATAGATGCTAATGGCACTAATTGAGATGGAGTTCAACCCAGATAAGTTTGAGGTGGTTCATTTTGGTAGATCAAATATGATGGCAGTATACAACATTAATAGCAGAACTCTTGGCAGTGTGGAGGATCAGAGAGATTTTTGGATCCGAGTCCATTGGACACTTAAAGCTGCTGGGGAGGTGCACTCTGTGGTTAAAAGGTGAGTGCCGAGAGGTAATGTTGTAGCTATATAGGACCCTGGTCAGACCCCACTTTGAGAACTGTGCTCAAGTCTGGTAGCCTCACTACAGCAAGGACGCGGAAACCATAGAAAGGGTGCGCAGAAGAATTAGAAGGATTTTGCCTGGATTAGGTGTACAAGTTAATAAGAGGCATTGATCGTGTCAGAGACTTTTTTTTCCAGGGCTGAAATGGCTAGCATGAGAGGGCATAATTAAAAG
Organism: Hemitrygon akajei; assembly: GCF_048418815.1. Lineage (NCBI taxonomy): Eukaryota > Metazoa > Chordata > Chondrichthyes > Myliobatiformes > Dasyatidae > Hemitrygon > Hemitrygon akajei. The sequence continues at coordinate 1,390,819 of NW_027331970.1, read as the reverse complement.
GTGCTTGGAGGTAGATACAGAGGAGAGATCAGGTTAAGTTTTTTTTTACGCAGAGAGTGGTGAGTGTGTGGAATAGGCTGCCGACAGCGGTGGTGGAAGCGGAAACAATAGGATCTTTTAAGAGGCTCCAGGATAGGTACATGAAGCTTAGAAAAATAGAGGGCTATGTGTAAGCCTAGGTATTTATAAGGTAAGGACATGTTTGGCACAGCTTTGTGAAGTTTTTCCTCAGATCTTCTTTAAAATACACACTCCTCTGCTTAATCGTCATGTTGGACAAACCTTTGCATGGAGTCATAGAAAAAGTCCTTCAACCCATCTGATCCACGTCTACCTGAGCTAGCTCCATTTTCCTGCATTTTGTCCATATTCCACTGAACCGGTCCTATCCATGAACCTGTTGAAATGTCTTTTAAATGAGGAATTAAACCCACTCTACCAGTTTCTTTGGTAGCTTTTACCACATAAACATCACCTCTGTGTTGTTAATTTTGTCCCTCGTGTTTCTTTAACATTTGTCTCCATCCATCTTCATTCTACTGAAAGTCCTCCCCAGGCTTCAGTGTTCTTTCCCCACCACATGCTTCGTATTGTTTCAGTGAAACCTCCAGTCCTCTTCACAAACAGGAATAACTGAATTTGCCATACATGTCCTTCACCCTCAGAGGAATATGATGAACCTGAACTCCCACTACATCGCTCTGAAATGTCTCCTATTTCCCAAATGTGGAGGTACCTGCAGGTTACATCTCCAGATAGACATCTACCAGATTCTGTGTATGATAATGAAATGTGCCTTAATTTACAGGCAATTCTTAACTTTCTGCCCCTTTTCAGATTAATGGCATACTTCTATAAATTGGTGATAGAACTGTGCACAATTCTTTGTGGTCTCAACAATGACTTAAAAATTTTCAACATGATGTCCATATCCCAGACTGATTTAAAACGTCTTAAATTCCGTACTGGCAAGTCTCAAATCCCTCGTTCACTGACGCTTCATCCACTCCCTGCCTTGTATAAATATGACAACCAAGGTACAGGTACATAAAGTTCTCCAGGGCCATTTCAAGAATTCCACCTCACACTATTAAACGAAGTTGATCCAGTTAATTTTGTTGAAACGCCCAACTGCTGTAACTCAGTTCCCATGACATCTATGTCTGATTTAGAAAGAGATATAGTTCTCCATCTCCCACTAACTAATGGGATATTTAGTGTACAATTCCAGCAACGTGATTGCCATTTTATTTATTTCTAAGCTCTACTTGCCTGGCTTCATGTGAGGAAATTTGTGAGACATCCTACGTCGATGATGCTCTGCTTGATTTATAATGCAATGTTCCTCCCTCCCATCATTTCATCCCTTACAGTCACAGGAAAACCATCTTTACCAGCTTTCTCTAATTGCCTGGTTTGCATACCTTCCAGCGCCGGGAAATGGTTTCTATTCATGTATTCCCAGTTTCTAAGTCGTAATTCTAAGCGTCTGCATGTCCCAGCTCACATGCCTTTTTTCGCTGTATCCACAGTTATCAAGGTCTCACTCACTGGTGAATACCGCAGCAAAATATCATTAAGGACTTTCACTGACTCCTTGAACCCCAGACACATGTTTCCTCTTTTGTGTCTTATCTGTCCTACTCTCTCTCTGTCGTCATCCTTCTGTTTTTCACCTACCTTACACGGTCCTCCTATGCCTTCCCATGTCCACTTTTAATTCTTCTAAGTCCATTGTTCATTCCCCCCGGCTACATTGTGACTTTCCATAGCCGTGCCAGATCCTTTGTTCCAAAACCTTAAGTATATTTCTTTCTTGTTCTTGAAGAGGTGTTCCATATCTCTTATCAACCAGGGTTAGTTTACGGGGCCATCCGGTTCCCGCCTCTATGAAACAAGCACATTCTGAATCCCAATCAAGTGCTCCATGAACAATCTCCATATTCTTCTTCTGCATTTGAAGATTTGCATCGCTTCCCTAATTCGGCTCCCACATTCCTACTCAATCGTATCAATTAAGTACATTCCATATTGACTACTGCTATCTCAGTGTAAGGTATGTCGAATAGCTGTGTCCAATCGTTCTGAAATGCTGACACGCGGAGAGATCAATTATCTGATCCATTTCACTCTCTAGTATTAGCACAGGATCGACTGTTCACCTGTCCACCTGCCCGCTACTTCGGCCAGTTCTCCTTCCCGTACACAACTGAGAAATTCTGTCACATCTAAACCTTTTAAACATTGGAATTACCGATGATTATCAGGGAAGTTTAAGTTGCCAGAGACAACAGCCGTATTAATGTAAGAACCTTTGCAAAATCTATGCCCCGATCTGTCACTGTCTCTGTGTGTTGTTTCCGTTTTGGTGATGGCAGCTCTGTACAGAATACTCTCAACTCCGTGATTCTTCCCTTCCTACTTCTGAGTTCCACTCACAGACTATTAACATAATTCTTACCACAGTGTCCTCCCTTTCCGCTGTTGTGATACGCCACACTTTCCAAGTGTTTAAAGGGATTTCCCTTTACTCTCTTTTCCCCGACTATGAGCATTTTGAAACATCATTGAATTAACTTTATTTCTTACATCTTTCACATACATGAGGAAGAAACATCGTTTGGTTATGTCTCCGTCTAAATGTGTAATGTGCAATCCTAATAATTTATAATAAGTTATAAAAAAACAGAACTGTCAATGCAACATAGAAACCACTCAAATCAGCGTGATTTAATGAGTTTGATGGCCTGGTGGAAGAAGCTGTCCCGGAATCTGCTGCTTCTGGCTTTTAAGCTGCGGTAACGTTTCTTGGATAATTATGAAATCTCTGAGATAGTATGGAGTTTAACCATTTCAGGATGACCAGGCATATGATTGTTTGAATTTATGGCATATTTGCCAAGGTTACCGATTTTTTTAAACTGTTTTATTCTAAAACTCCGCAGAATTGCAAATTGAGCGGGCGTTATCTACACAGACGGCCATTTAACGTAAAAACATACTTCATTCCATCCTTCAGCTGTTGTCTGAACTTCCTCTGGGTCAGTGTATAGACACACGTATTGGTGCACAGACTGAGAGTTTGGAACATGTACCCACATTGCTGTAGTACATATACCGGGGAATTCAAATATTTATCCAGGTAGTAGTAATTTTCCGCTTGCCATTTCATGGACTGAACTGCATAGGGCATCCAAAATAATATGAAATTAGCTGAAATTGCAAGCAATAAAATCATCGATTTTCTGCGGTTTTCCACCTCGGTATCTTTCTGTTTATCGCTGCTCTTCCGGAGTCCTCTGCGGACTCTATTTGCAGCAATTATATGTCTTACCGTTAACCCATTGAAGATAAGAATTAAGCCGATTGGTAACAACGGTGTTAAAATGCCATCTAGTATTTCGAATCCTTTCCACCCGGGTGCAGTAGCGTATTGATGTGTGAGGGCGCAACGCCACGGCACATTGTCGATGATAACATAAGGTTCAACAGTAAAGTAAAACGGCACACTTTTCCCGCAACTCAGTATAACCACCGTCACCATGACAACCGTTGCTGTTCTCTCAGTGCTGTATCGATCCCGCAGCTTTCGACAACATATTGCGATATAACGATCAAAAGTAAAACTGACCATAAACCAAACAGAAGAGTCCCTCGTCATAACAAATAATACATCTGTCACTGCGCATACAGGAGTGATGAGCAGGGATCTGGAATAAATGTAGATATTGTTTGTCTGTTCCACTAAAGCGAAAAATATAACCACCATCAGATCCGCTGTTGCCATTCCAACCAGGTAACGGGTGATGCATTTGGAGAGTCCGCATTTTCCCCGAGATAGGATCACAATCGCCGTTAAATTAACTACCAGCAATTTGGAGAGAAACAAATAAAATCAACACAGATTTATCGTTAGCTGCAAATGTCTGAATTCCCATCTTTTTTTTTTCCAATTCTACGCAGGGTATGATATATTTTTAAGTGAAAAGCATAAATTCAATTTGCTTAGACTCTGTCCGTGCACTCCGGCTGGACAATAACGGACAGAATTAGCAGTGGGTTGCCGACTTTCCTAGAGTTTAGAGCCGGACATCTGATTTCCATGACTCACGTACCGGTGCAGATCGATCACTCCATAAACAACACTATTTCCATTATTTGAGGTGAAATAGCTGAAAGGTTTATTTGTAGTGAAATCATGAGATTTAATCTATAAGTTTCAACTTAACGTTTTATGCAAGAACAAACCTGAGTCTCGATATTCGACTGGCCGTTTAGTTGAAGAAGCTTTTGATCTGGAAATGCGACCACTGTCAGTTCAGAAAGTCGAACAAGGTGAAACTATGTAATTATACCAATATCGTCACCGACATAATTGACAAAAACAAACGAAGACATCACAAAGAAACAATATGGAAGCTGAATAACAAAACTATCAGATGCTTGTATCCTGAATTCTAGAAACACATTTCAGTCGAAGTTAGCTTCTGTGCTCAGTAAAGGTCCAAAAAGTGCAAATGAACGAAAGCAAGATGACGACGGCACCACACACAGAGTGACCAGCTCCAGTATCTTACCAGGGATACCGATCGCTACAATTGTCGGATAGAAAACGCTGGCGATGTAGAAAATCGTTGGATATCCCATATTCCGTCAGAGGCAGCGTTCAGTCTAAGTGCTCATGTGGTTCAGAGTTATATACAATTCAGAGTAATTCCACTGAGGCAATTAGGGTGGTTATGATATCTGTCGCATGAGCTCAACCAGCTGCATAAACAGTTACATTAAAGTGTATTTCTAACTCTGTAACCCTGCCATAAATTCGGATCCCCAGTGGATGCTATAAGTTGTTAACTTTTAAACAAAAGACAATACGAACGTTACCAATGTACTTTCCAAGACATCTGACGTCAGCCGCTGAAATGGGATAATTTATGATCGGTGTTGTTTCTAACGTGGACAATCATCCTGCACAATCAACACGGGCAATCAACTTCAAACAGATTTAATTTCTCGCATTCATCGGACTACATTCGTTTCTGACTTTGAGGGCAGGATATCAGCTCGGTCAATAAAATAGGGTACAATTTATTGAAGGGGAAGATATGATCTTTTTATTTTTGTCGCTTGTTTTAGTAATTTCGATAAGCTTCAAAATGCCCAGCGAGAATTTGAAAGGAAGAGTTCGGGAAATGAGCAAAGTGAATGCATGCAGATTTTCCCCATACACAGTCTATACAATAGACTCTATAGAGAGGGTGCTCGGATACTAGAGAGGGAGTGCAGAGGAGATTTACAAGGGTGTTGGCTGGAATGGATGTCGTACCTTCGGAGAACAGGGGATTTTCTCCTTGTAGTGACAGAGGGTGAGAGGTGACCTGACAGAGCTGTATAAGATGAAGAGGGTGATTGATGTCGTGGATAGTCTGAGCATTTCCCGCCAGGGCCGAAATGGCTGACACAACAGGGTATAGTTTTAAAGTGCTTTGCAATAGGTACATAAGAGATGCCAGGGGCAAGTTTTTCACTCAGAAAGTGGTGTGTGCATGGAATGCAGTGCCGGAGCCGGTAGTGGAAGCGGATTCAATAGGGCATTTTAAGAGTATTTTAGGCAGGTACATAAGTGTTAGAAATATAGAGGGCTATGCGCTCAGGAGAGTCTAAGGAGTTTCTTGAGTATTTACATATTCGGCACAGCATTGTGGACCGAAAGGCATGCAATACGGTGTATATGCAATATGTTTTATATTCCATCGTTATTGTGAATCTACAACTAGAGTTCATATGCTTGGGGAAAAGTTGAAATATGCAAGTAGTTTATGTCGTAAAAGTCATTCACTTGGAGGGTCGAGCGAATGTGGAAGGAACTGCATGCGTAAGTGGTTTATACAGATTCAACTGTATCATTACAGTCAAAGTTGTGTAGGTACGTGGATGAGAGAGGGACGGAGGGTGCACATAAATTGGGCGAGGTGGAAGATCACAGAGGGATAACCTAGATGGACGGAAGAGCCTATATCTCTGTAGCAATAATCTGTGTCTTCATGACTATCTCTGTACCATTTCCCCATTCAATGTCTTCTCATTTTGGTCACCAATCTAATTATTTGCAGAATAGAGGGTGTGTTCAAGCTTACCTTTCAAGCTTATTTCATTCTGCTCCTGAAACCTACACTACTCTGTGCCTTTTGTGGAACTAGTACCGATGGGCAGCCCTCGGCTTATTGGAAAAAAACAAAGTCTCACCACTCTGCATCCGGTGTAGAACTTGTAGCAATGTGCAGCCCTCGGTTGACTGGAGAGAGTCTCACGTCTTTATCCATCGTGGAGTTGGTCTCGATGCGCGAAGTGCGGAACTGGTATCACCACTATGGGCTGACTCACCACTCTGTATCCATTGTGGAACACGTACTGATCCGTGACCCTCGGCTTCTTTGAGAATATCTTAGCGCTAATAACACGCTCTTCCGCTCAGACTTTGAATATGATTTGTGAGGCCGACTGCGCTAATCTCTCCGTGTGATACACCTTTTCTTGTAAATTGCTTTCTATCAGTAACTCGGAAACTGATGACATTTGCTGCGACAGCAAGTCATTTCAATTCCTACTCCGCCATTTCATTGTGCACTGCGCCATTAATCAATACATCCGGTTCATTGGTCAATACATCAACAATCGTACCAGTTTTGTTGATTTCTGTGATATTTGTGTTGTTACCAAGGCATCATTTATTATCTCTCTCCAAATGCTCCTCCTATGGCAGTGATCAACTTCTCTTTTACAGGATTACAGCCTTTCCAGTGGCGAATGAGAAGAGGCAGAAAAGAACAGTGATGAACGCAGATGTATTTCTCGCAAAGCAGGTTTCTGAGTCACACGGGGAATCTGAAGTGGCGAGTTCCCCTGCAATTGTGGTCATTGGTCCACACGCTGGAGATGCTGCCTGGATGAGCACACGTACACGTTCATTCGCTAATGCAGAAAACATGGATTTTGGAAGGTGAATGTGAAGCGATAGTGTTCCACAATGCGGTACCGGAATCTATATTGTGTCTCACCAATGTGGAATGAGGGAGGACATGTTGATGCTGGCAGTTGTCTTGTAATGCTTGCAGTGATAATAATGCCAGAAAGGAGATAAGTAGGGAGGGATAGTGGACAAGGGAGCGACGGGATACTTGCGGAAACCGCAGAAGGCGCAAGCGGCTGTGTAGGGAATTCTATCGTCGTAAGATTCCCATTGAAGACGTAGGAAGTTACGGAGGAGTAATACTGGAGTTGTGTTAGGTAAAAACATGAAGATCATTTGTTTTTCTTTCTCTCCAGCCTTACGAAGGATGTGGAAACGATAGAAAGGGTGCAGAGGAGATTTTCAAAAATTTGTCTGAATTAGGGAGCATGCCTTATGAAAATAGGTTGAGTGAACTCGGCATTTTTACGGAGCGACGGACGATGAGAGGTGACCTGATAAAAGTGTATAAACGGATGAGAAGCATTGATCGTGTGTATAGTCAGAGGCTTCAGAGTCCGAGAGTAACTGGATAACTGCAACTGTATATGAGAACATATTGCTTACGTATTTGTTTATCAATGTTCGCTCCCTTGCAGCAAATAAAATGTAAACTCACAAATTACAAACTGCAGAATCAATACCACAAATGTCTTATAATTGATGACATTTAAAGTACCCTGCACAAATGAAGATGGGTATCTGTCAATTACTACTGCAAATTTGTCATCTGTCAATAACAATTACTGACACACACTGACAATGGCATTGCTGATCATGCTGATGACGACAATGGTAATCCAGTCCGATCACTGACCAGACTAATCATACTGTTCTCTCTGCAGACATACCAGTTACAATCAGTTACGAATGGGCATTGATTTAAGGTGACGAGGTAGAATTAATAAGAATTGCAGGGACCACTTTTGACCAATGACGTGAGTATGTGTATGGGACGAGTTGCCCGAGGATATGTTTGAGGTACACCCTTTCAGAACATTCAAAATGTAATGGGACAGATCACGTATAGGAACGCTTTAACGGGATAAGGTCAACAAGTGAGCAAATGAGGATAGCTTAGATAGTAAGAGCAGCTTGGGCCGCCGTTTCTACATCCGTTTGCAAAGACTATTTACTTTAAGAACTGAAACATTAATAGCCTCTGCGATTCTGTGCATGAGCTGCGCTTCGTTTCCGATTTCGATGTCACCTGTGGCAGTTGGATTTCTGTGGTCTTTCATGTAGGGCAAATTATGCAAAATCACAACGTTTATAAATGAGGTTATTTTGCTCATCAATATATACAAGGTGAGTTCGAAGTACGGGACTGATGCATCTGGATAAATCCTGTCCTCTACCCGATTTCTTGCATCCAAGGGAGTAGCATAAGGTCCCATACTCCGGAACGCTTTTTTTTTAACACTGTGGTGTGGGATTATGAACGGGTTCTGGTACAAAGAAAATATTTTACAATTCGTTTCATTTTCCCCCCTTTCTGATTCAACAGCTATATGACTTTACAATGGAATAACGCACCGTGGAAGTATTGACGTCCGTAAAAGCACAGATTTATCAGGATGATATGCTATCTACTCATCAACTACTTGAAGTAAATCAAGGAAAGGTAGATTGTAAAGAATACCTATCGGTCATTCAGTGATCTGACCCATTGAATACTGGAGGGAAACCACCTGAAGAAAGCTAAAGCACATTTACGCCTACGCCACTTTATCTTACTTCCACTAGTTTTCTTTACCAACTTTTAGACATAACAGGCCAATAAAAAATTAGATTCTTGACAAACTTCCTATTTCGTTTAAAGCTCGTAACAGAAATAAAACGACATATTGCATTCTTACTTCTACGTTAAATGTGGTGCCATCTTCCGTGATACGCTTTCATACAAGTTCTGATACGTTTTGTGTGTAATTCAAAAATATCTAATAATAGGAGCATTTTTCCTCACAGATTTTGCTCAACTACTGTTCAAATCAAGGGAAAACATTTCATGTCATTTCATAGAATTTAATTAACTTCATTTCAAGTGTGGCTGAAATATCACCAGAGAAATGTTTTCTCCATTTAGCACGCTTGCCGTTCAATCTGTCAGGAAATGCAGAGGAGGCCTGAGCCAAAATCAGAGCAGTGGAGCGGATTCAGCGGGGAACGATAACTTCCATAGCCGATCGGAAAATAATAAAGCAGAATAACGCCAGAAGTCACAAAGCAAGGGACAAGGGAAATTAAAAGCCATTTACAACCAGATAAACGTTATTCAGGTCGAGTGAAAGCCAGAAACTACTGGTAGAGGCCGACTTGTTCGATGAGTGAACAAGGTTGGTGATTGAGAACAGGGTTTAAGTAGGCTGCCTATCATGTGTATGGAACGCGTGGCAGATGAGGTGGAGACAAGGACATGTCAGCATGTGCAGGCCTGGTAGAAGCACTAGAACCATCACCCTTCATGGCCGGACCCCGTCGGCCTTAGCCAATCCGGAATGGTCCAGTAGAACTCAATGATGAACGGTTTATCAAAATTGCTGCTCTGAAATAGGAGGTCACGGGTTTGGCAAGCGAGACAGAAGACATTGGTTCAGAAAAGCTCGTGAATCATTTATTTACCAACAGCAAGAACTGTGGCAATCCCTGCAGAAGAAAGACAGATCCTAATTTCCTTGGAGAACGTCCTTTATCTGTTTTGTATTTCAATTTCTGCCAATAATCTGCCAATTTCAAATAGGATTTTGAATTTCATCTGGATGTCAGGTGCTTTGCAGCATTTGCAGCGTTCACGCGACTAAAAGTTATATTTGATCATTTTGTGCATTTGTTTGAATATTGCTGTACATAGGATGAAGTTTTGGCATCTATTTGTGCTCCGAAAATCGCAAAAAAAATTCCGGAATTACAGGAATGTGAATTCTCGTAACCTGGATATTATAAGCAGAAGACAAACAATAATATTGTTATTCACTCCATCGGGCAACGTCATGTTACTCAGTCTGACATAATCTGGGAATCATTTTCGCCATGTTTTCAGGTCCCGACATCTCCCGCTGTACAGGTGACATTGAACAAATCGGAAACCTGCTCACACACTTCACTTCCTGTGCAAACATCGGTATTGAAGTATTGAAAATTCAGAGAAGAGCCAAACACTTGATAATGTCTCCCTGCAGGATTATTCTGACGTTGACCAAGAGAATTATCTTTCATTTCAGGTTGCCGTGTCTTCGGATGTGTTCGGTGTCATTTCATTCCCGCTGTTACAACTTGCACCATTCTATCAGGAATGCCGAATGTTATTGAGATAAAAAGAGTCACAACTAACAAGGTAATTACTGTCTTTCTGGCCTATTGCATAATCTATTGACTGCATCGAGTGGCTATACATAGATTAATGGATGAGGAAAAGCGTTTCAACGAGCAGAAAAGTGAATCCTAAGGCAATTTTTTCATCGGCGGCACCGTGGATCATAGTCAGAAACTGAAGTCAGAGTTAAGAAGAAACTAGGTAGACGTGTGTCTTATCACAGTTTCTTGGAGAACAACAAAATTCAACAGTCAGCAATCCAATTACTCTCCATTTAATATCAAAGATTCTAGACAACGTACAATATCAAATTCTTGTTCTTCAGACATCCAGGGAAAGAGAAGCGTACGCCGAAGGACGGGAGTCAGTACGAAATTTGGAACCCGAAAGCGTCCCCCTACTCGGCCCTCACATTCACAAACAGCAGCAAAGAATTGACCGCGCCCTCCACTAGTTACTGCAACAAAACGCACCGTCACCCTCCACCTACCAACCAAGCAATAGCTAAGCCTCGGGGGGGGGGGCGGAAAACATTATCTGCGGTAAAAGTAAAATACTTAATGTCAAAAAGGATAATTCAACATTGCTCAGGAGTTCTCTCCCTCTCTCTCATGCGCAAAATCTCTGTCTCCATTCTCCATCTATTTGCATCATCTCCACGATTCTCCTTAGCTCATGGGTATACTTACTTACTTAATTTACTTTACTGTCTCCAAACAATTGATACCGGACCGTACAATCATCACAGTGATATTTGATTCTGCTCTTCGCGCTCCCTGAAGTAGAAACGTTTGTACAAATCGAAGTAGATATAATTTAAAAAATTACATTATAAACCATAATTAGAAAATGGAGAAGGGAAAGTAAGGTAGTGCAAGTCAGGTCTAGATATTTAGAAGGTACGGCCCAGATCCGGGTTAGGATCCGTTCAGCAGTCTTTTCACATTTGGAAGGAAGCTGTTCCCAAATCTGGCCGTACGAACCTTTAAGATCCTGAACCTTCTCCAGGAGGGAAGAGGGACAAAAAGTGTATTGGCTGGGTGTGTCGTGTCCTTGATTATCCTGGCAGCACTGCTCCGAAAGCGTGCGTTGTAAAGTGTGTCCAACGATGGAAGATTGGTTTGTGTGATGTGCTGGGCTAGGTTCACGATCTTCTGCAGCTTCTTCGGTCTTGGACAAGACAACTTCCATACCAGGTTATGATGCACCCCAGAAGAATGCTTTCAACGGTGCACCTATAAAAATTAGTGAGGGTTTTAGGGGACAGGCGAAATTTCTTCAGCTTTCTCAGGAAGTAAAGGCGCTAGCGGGCCTTCTTGGCAGTGAACTCTGCTTTGTTAGACCAAGTCAGGGCATTTGTGATATTCACCACAAGGAGCTTAAAGCTCTCTGAATTGGAAAGCGAGAAAATTTTCCTGGAAGAATATCTGTCCGACGTACAAATCGGTGCAGAAATTTATTATTAATTTTCTTTTATGGTTTTCTCAGCTCAGCAAACCAAAGCACGCGCATTTCTCAATTGCTAGAAGCAGGTGTAAAGCTCGGCAAAACCACAGTGGTCTTAGGGAATCGCCCTGGAAAAAATCTAGGTTCATTCTGATAGGTTTTTTTATTGTCAATATTTTCAGTGTAAATCTACATCAGCACTTCAACAGATGTCGAATGAATTTCATAAATATTGTGTATAGTTTATATATATTACAAAATTCTGTTAACAAGGAGTGTGGGACACAGTAAAAATCTTCTTTGTAGAGATTGTAGAAAGACTGAACAACCATGCATTACCTCCAGGCTTACCTTACAATTATGGATCTATTTTCAGTTGTTCTTCAGTTGCGAATTGCATGATTTTAGTTTGAAATATTCTGTCGATTGTAAGCAAGACATATGACCATATTTTGATGAATCATCTGTGATTTCCCCTTTGAATAAAATATATGTTTTACCATCTGTTGAAATGTAGTCACTTTTTCAGGATATTTATGAAAACTTTTGACATGCGTTAATAGGTACAGATGAAGGCAAATGTATTTTATATCAATATTTAAGAATATTATCACTGCCAGTTACATTTTTACTTCTAGGAATATTCTATAACATATTTCAAAATATCCATTGCAACCAGGTATGCGCATTTCTTCATTCCTGTGTGTGCGTTCTGTCTCTCCCTAATCATGCTACTTCTCGATCTTGCGTAATGCTGTTTCATCCAATATTAGACGAAAAAAAAATATCTCTGTGTTTATTCAATTTTTTTATGCTGAGAATCGTATAGTTTTGCTTCAGCGTATTTAGTTTAGATATCTTCCCTAAATCATTTGCACTGTTTTTGAACTGATAAATTATTTTTCTTCGTCTGGTGCAAATCAAGTTCTCTTTCATCTAGTTTTGTATGCACCAGGTTTCGGTTTTAATGTATTACAATTTCTAAAATCCTTTTCTTATGTTAACCTTCTATTGACTTTACATTTGCTTAGTTTTTCCTTAGCCTTTTCCTTAAATTTCTTTATCGTGTTGTGCATTCTATACGACATTCGGGGCCTACTTATTTCCTTAACGTTTAAATTCTGTTGCTTCCTCTCTTCTGCCATTTCGGTGTCCTCATTTCCTTACTTCGTTTTGAGTTCCTATAAATGAGAGTCTCTATTTTGGGGTCATTGCACTCTACCGGCGTTAATGCTGCGCATTATGTAACTGTGTGTTGGTCTTCAAATGTGTCAAGTTTTCCTGTACGTAGAGGTAACATAATATTATTGGGAGTGCTTAATAAATTTTGCAATTTACAATGACGTAATTTGTTTACATATGCAAGATCTTTTGTTGGGTCTCGTGTAAGGTTTAATATTTAAGATACTCTGTCTTTTCTCTAAGCATCTGTTGCACTCGGGAAGGTTCTTCCTATGAGTGGCTACTATTGGAATTATTGTATTTTCATCAGTGCTTCGGTTGGTTTCAACTTCATTATTTTCCTGAATATCATTGTTGTGGCCTTTGGGTTGGCCTCTTTCTAGCTCTTGTGCAACTCCAAATTTTATCTGGATTAACATGTCTATAACGATTATTATTTTTTAATGATTTTGCTCCACGTTGATGTGCTATTCGTTGTGTATTTGCTTGTATGAGCGAATATTCCTCGTTAAACTGTTGATGGAATCTATGCTGTCAGATCAGTCTCAAATTCCATTAAAGTTGTCCAATTCTACAAATTCTCTATCTTGAGTTCCACGACTGACCGAGCTTTCCCGATCCACTTTCACCGTATTTCATTGGACGTTCAGCTCGCAATGACAGACATCCTTTAGCGAAGTTTCAGAGACGGCCATAACGTCATAATTGCCAATCTGTAACTGAATTTTAAGATCGTCCATTTGTTTCTTTATACTGCGTGCTTTCAAATATAACACTTTCAGACCAGTATTTGTTGTTTTCTGTTTTAACTGCACCACGCCTCTATTGCCCTGTAACTCATGCTACTGGTTGTGATTAAGCCTCATCTCCTACCAATTCTTTCTATAATCTCTGTTGCACGCTATCCTTGCTTTATTTCTGTTTTCCTCTTCCTCAGCCCTATCACTCCGGTTCCCATCCCCTCTGAAATTCGTTTAAAAACTCCCGAACAGATCAATCTAATGTTCTTGCTAAGATATTGACCCTGTGGTTTCTGTTATAACTGGTCCTTTTTGCACAAGTCGTGTCTTCCCCAGAAGAGGCCCCGATGATCCAGGAATCGGAAGCCCTGCCCCCAAAACCAATCTCTCAGCCACACATTAATTCGGCTGATCCTGAGATTACTACCCTCGAGCTCCTGCTTTTCAGCTTCTTACCTAACTGTTTGAATTCTTTCTTTTTCTCCTCCCTTTTCCTATATTTGTTATTGGCACTGACGTAACCAAGACTTCTGGCTGGACACCCCCTCCCTTCAGAATGTTCTGCACCCGATCCGAAACATCCCGTACCCTGGCACCTGGGAGACAACACGCCATGCGGCAATCTCTCTCAGGCTGACAGAATCTCCTGTCTGTAACCCTCACTACGGAATCCCTCTGTCATCTTCCGTCTGGCCCCATTTAGAAAGATAGAAACAGAGAAAATAGAAAATAGAATACGTACAGCACAATACAGGCCCTTCGGCCCACAAAGTTGTGCCGAGCATGTCCCTACCTTAGAAATTACTAGGCTTACCAATATTCCTGTATTTTGCTAAGCTCCATACCTATCGAAAATTTTCTTAAAATGCCCTATCATATCCGCTTCCACCACCTGTACCGCAGCCCATTCCACGCACTCACCAATCTCTGAGTAAAATACTTACCCCTGACATCTCCTCTGTATCTTCTCCCCAGCACCCTAATCCTGTGTCCTCTTGTGGCAACCATTTCAGCCCTAGGAAAAAGCCTGTGACTAACCTTACGATCAATGTCTCATCATCTTGTACACCTGTATCAGGTCACCTCTCATCCTCCTTCGCACTAAGGAGAAAACGCCGAGTTCACAACCTATTTCATAAGGCATGCTCCCTAATCCAGGCAACGTCCTTGTAAATCTCCTCTGCACCCTTTCTATGTCTACCACATCCCTCCTGTCGTGAGGTGAACAAAACTGAGCATAGCACTCCTAGTGCGATCTGACCAGAGTCCTATATAGCTGCATAATTTCGCTCGGCTTCTAAATTATATTCCACGATTGATGAAGGCCAATTCTCCATACGCCTTCTTAACCACAGAGTCAACCTGCTTTGGGCGTCCTATGGACTCGGCCCCAAGATCCTTCTGATCCTCCACACTGCCAAACGTCGTATCATTAATACTATATTCTGCCATTATATTTGACCTACTAAAATGAACCACTTCACACTTATCTATGTTGAACTCCATCTGCCACTTCTCGGCCCTGTTTTGCATCCTATTAATGTTCCGCAGTAACCTCCGACAGCCCTGCACACTATCCACAACACCTCCAACATTTTTTGTCATCAGCAAACTTACTAACTCACCTATCTTCTTCCTCATCCAGGTTATTTATAAAAATCACGAAGAGTAAAGGTCGCAGAACAGATCCCTAAGGCACCCCAATGGTGACCAACCTCCATGCAGAATATAACCTGTCTACAACCACTCTTTGCCTTTTGTGGGCAAGCCAGTTCTGGATCCACAAAGCAACGTCCCCTTGGATACATTACCTCTTTACTTTCTCAATAAGCCTTGCATGGGGTACCTTATCAAATGCCTTGCTGAATTCCATATACATCTACTGCCCTTCCTTCATCAATGTGTTCTGTCACATCCTCAAAAAAATCACTCAGGCTCGTAAGGCACGACCTGCCCTTGACAAAGCCATGCTGACTACTTCTAATCATATTACACCTCTCCAAATGTTCATAAATCCAGCCTCTCAGGATCTTCTCCATCAACTTAACAGCCACTGAGGTAAGACTCATTTGTCTATAATTTCCCTGGCTATCGCTACTCCATTTCTTGAATAAAGAAACATCGTCAACAATCCTCCAATCCTCTGAAACCTCTCCCGTCTGCACTGATGATGTAAATATCGTGGCCAGAGGCTCATGAATCTCCTCCCTCACCTCCCAGAGTCGCCGAGGGTACATATCATCCGAACTCGTACCTACACTGAAATGATACAATTGAATCCGTATCTGCCAGTTACACTTGCAGTTCCTTCCACATTCCCGCGACCCTCTGAGTCAATAACATCTACTACATACAGATCTTGCATATTTCAACTTCCTTCCCAAGCCTATGAACTCTAGTTGTAGATTCACTTAAAGGAGAGAACATAGAATATAGAAATCTATAGCATATTAAAGGCCCTTCGGTCCACATGCTGTGCTCTCCATGTAACCTACTGTAGAAAAATCTTGCACTTTCCCTAGTACATAGCCTTGTATTTTTCTATGTTCCATGTACCTGTCTAAAAGGCTCTTAAAATACCCTGTTGTATCCGCTTCCACCACTGCCGTCGGCAGTGCATTCCATGTGCACACGACTCTCAGCGGGAAAACCTTACCCCTGGTAACCCCTCTATTACTTACCGCGCAGACCACTTCTTAACTGCCTGTATTAAATGTAATCTGCCATTTTCAGACCATTTCCCAGCCAGTCAACATCAAGTTACAAACTTGGATAGAGTTCCCAGCGGGAACATCGCCCCCAACCTAGGAGTGTTCGGCAACTCTTCTGATTGAGTTATCTACATCCACATCTAATTCATTAACATACACGATAAATAACAACGGACCTAACACCAGTCCCTGCACTACACTTCTCAGAGTCAAAGAATAAACTACCCCCTCCCTGCTAATCGAGATAAGAAAGTTCATCAATCCGTCAACAAGCCTCAGCTAAATTCGTGTGGGCACGTAACATTTTTTTTTATCGTTAAAGTTCCGGGAATGTTGCTCTAGATCTCGTTTATATGTTCAGAAGAACAAACGTACAAAGTGTTTTATTGTGATACATGTCACCGTGTAATACTGTGACTTTCGTCATTCAAATGGCTCGAAATGTCCAGAAGAAGCGACAGAAAAATATGATCCTATCTTCCCCCGCAATAGAGTGTACTCCATTTCACCTTCCAAACTAATGTCCCGCCCTCAATGTCAGAAGCAAATGTGCTTCGCAGAATGTGACAAAATAAATCTGTGTGAAGTTGATTGTTCGTGTTGATTGCTCAGGACGATTGCCTACGTCAGAAAGAACACTGATCAGAAAATGTCCCATTTTAGCAGCTGAAGTCAGATGTCTTGGAAATTACATTGGCAACGTTCATATTATATTTGTTTAAAAGTTAATAAGTTGCAAAAACCTTTGGGAAAACGAGAAAAACACTTTAATGCGTCTGTTTAGCTGGTCGTCCCTAATGAGCCTCATGTGATAACCACACTAATTGCCTCAGTGGAATTTTTCTTGAATTGCATATAACTCTGTAAAACCATTCACCAGTCCAAATGAGCAGTTGGAACCTTCCGTACACCTGAACGCAGCCTCTGACGGAATATGGGATATCCAGCGATTTACTACACCGCGGGCGTTTTCTATCTTGCAATTGTAGCGATCGGTATCCCTGGTAAGGTACTAGAGCTGGTCACCGTATTTACAGTGCTGTCGTCATCTTGCTTTTATTCCGCTGCCCTTTTTGGACTTTTACTGAGCACAGATGCTACCTTCTTCTGAAATGTGTTTCCCGAATTGAGGATCCAAGCATCTGATGGTTTTGTTATTCAGCTTCCAGATTTTTTTCTGTGCGATTATTTTTATTTATTTTGTCAATGACGTTGATGCAGATATTGCCATAATTCCATCGTTTTACCTTGCTCGGCTTTCTGACAGTGGTCGCATTTCCAGATCGGAAGCTTTTTCAACTGCCCGGCCAGTCGAATATCGACACTCAGGTCTGTTCTTCCATAAGCCGCTAAATTATAATTTATGCATTGAATCTCATATTTTCACTACAAATACTCCCTTCAGCTATTTTACCTCAAATAATGGAAATTGTGTTGTTTATGGAGCTATTGAGCTTCACCGGTGCGTGAGTCGTGGAAATTAGTTCTAATCTGTCGGAAAGTCGCCAACCCACTGCTAATTCTGTCCATTATTGTCCAGCCAGAGAGCACGGACAGAATCCGCACAAATTGAATTTCTGTTTTTCACTTCCAAAATAATATCATACCCTGCGCAGCACTGGAAAAAATGGTGGGCATTCAGACATTTTCATGCAACGATAATTCTGTGTTGATATATTGTTTTGTTTTTTTTTCTCTCCATATCTCTTGTAGTTAATTCAACGGCCATTTTGATCCTATCTCGGGGAAAATGCGGACTCTCCAAATGCATCACACGTTACCTGGTTGGAATGGCAACAGCGGATCTCATGGTGGTTATAGTTTTCGCTTTAGTGGAACAGACCAACAATATCTACATTTATTCCAGATCCCTGCTCATCACTCCTGTATGCGCACTGACAATGGTGTTATTTGTTGTGACAAGGGACTGTTCTGTTTGGTTTACAGTCAGTTTTACCGTCGATCGTTTCATCGCAATATGTTGTCGGAAGTTTGGGGAACGATACTGCACTGAGAGAACAGCAACGGTCATTTTGGTGACCGTGGTTTTAGTGAGCTGCGGGAGAAATGCCCCGTTTTACTTTGTTGTTGAACCTTACGTCATTATTGATAATATACCGTGGCGTTGCGCTCTCACACGTGAATACGCTACTTCACCCGTGTGGAAAGGAATGGAAATACTAGATGGCATTTTAACACCGTTGTTACCAATCGGATTAATTCTTGTCTTCAATGGGTTAACAGTAAGACATATAATTGCGGCAAACAGAGTCCGCAGAGGGCTTCGGAGGAGCAGCGATAAAGAGAAAGATACCGAGGTGGAAAACCGCAGAAAATCTATGATTTTATTGTTTGCAATTTCGGCTAATTTCATATTATTTTGGATGCCTTATGCTGCTCATTCCCTGAAATGTCAAACGGAAAATTACTATTACGTGGACAGATATCTGAGTTCCCCGGTATACATACTACAACAAATTGCGTATATGTTGCAAACTCTCAGTTTGTGCAGCAATACTTGTATCTATACACTGACACAGAGGAAATTCAGACAAGAGCTGAAGGATGGAATGAAGTATGTTTTTACGTTAAATGGTCATCTGTGTAGATAACGCCCACTCCAACTGAAATTTATTTTAGAATGAAGCAGTTTAAATATCAGTAAACTTGGCAAATGTGTCATAAATTCAAACAATCAAGTGCCTGGTCATCCTGAAATGAATAAATTCCAAACTATCGCAGAGACTTGACAATCATCCGGGAAACAGTACTGCATCATAAGAGCCAGGAGCAGCAGCCTCCGGGACAGCGTCATGCCTCAGGCCATCAGACTGATGAACTCACGCTGAACTGAGTGCCTTTCGATGTTACGTTGATTGTCCTATTTATTATAAATGATTATAAATTACCGTATATACCGGGGTATAAACCGACCCGGAGTATACGAAGAACCCCCACTCTCCGCAATTTAAAGGTTAAAAAAGTTACTTTTTCATGTTACCTTTGTATAAGCCGACCCCTTTTGTAGAGGTTTTTGATTTAACCAGTAACAACCACAATATCTCGCATGCTGGTACCCAGCTTTGCAGGATCCGTAACCTGGAAATTTTGTGAACTAGTACCTGCTAAGAAAACAGGCCTATACATTGAAGAGCATTATAGGCGAAATCGTGATAAATAAATCAGGGAGGGAAATTTTGGATTAAGTCTCCAAAGGTAAAGAATCCTCTGAAATGTAACCCCATGAAAGCATTTAGCGTTAATCGTAATCTCAGTAAAACATAACACGGGGTGGTGGGATCAGTACGTGTACTCAGTATTGAGTTTGCTACCACCATGTACAAAATATTAAAACGAATGCGATATGATGATGGCTTCAAGCTGAAGATTGTTGATTTTGCTAAAGGAACCAGTAATTTTGCAGCTGCTAAGAAGTTTAGTGTAAACGAGAGAGAGTGAGAGAGTGGAGAAAGGCAGAGGACACGCGGAGGGAAATGCTAAAGACGAAATGTGCAAACTGCGGGAAGACATGCCTGTGGCCAGAACTGGAAGAAAAAGTTTTAGAGTGAGTGAATCACCAGCGATCGTCCGTATACATTGTTACCAGAGAAATGATTCGAGTTCAAACGTTGAAATGGGACAAATAACACCGCGAAGTCAGCGAAAATTTCAAAGCTACATGAAGTTGGTGCATCCGATTTATGATTAGATATGATCTTGTGTTGAGACAGAAAACAAGGATTGCTCAGAAAGTTCCCACGGGGTGTTGTTTATGTTCAAGAACGCTGCTGGGTGGACGAAGCGGGTTGCCTGACGTGTGTTAAAGAGGCGTGGCGTCAACTTCCCGAAGGTTTCGGGAAGGAGAAGTCGCTACTTGTCTGGGACGTGTTCAAAGCGCACTTGTCAGGTGAGACTAAAACAGCATTGAAAGTTGAAAATACGGACATTGCAATCTTTCCCGGTGGTTTGATCTCCGTGCTTCAGCCGCTAGATGTGAGTTTAAACAGACCGAAGAATTCTTATGTCGACAGTGCAACCAATTAGACCCAGAAACAGCCAATAAATACGACCTGTCTTCCATGTATTCGTTTTTCTAACGTTGGCACTCCCTGTATAAGCCGACCCCTAATTTTAGGACCAAACTTTAGGGCCAAATTCTCGGTTTATACACTGGAATTTACGGTACTAGTATTGCACATTGCAAATTTAGATGGAACCGTAACCTAAAGATTTGTATTCCTCATGTATGTGGAGGAAAAAATGTCAATGCAAGCACAAGGGGAGGAATGATTTCAGGACATCTCGGGGTTTAGATGTTTCAAATTGCTCGCATTCGGGTAAAGGAGTGTAAAGAGAAGCCTTTGAAACACAGGGAGAGTGATAGCATCACAGCTGCGGAAAGGGAGGACACTGTGTGAGATTGTATGTTAATAGACTGTGAGTGGAACTCAGAAGTAGGAAGGGAACAAACACTGCCTTGAGAGTATTCAATACAGAGCTCCCATCGCCAAAACGAAAACAAGACACAGAGACAGTGACAGATCGGGAGATAGATTTTACACAGTCTTTTATATTGACATGGCTGCTGTCACAGACAAGTTAAACGTCACTGAAATTCCTCTGTTTAAAGGGTTTAGATGTGACAGAATTTCTCACTTTCGTACAGGAAGGAGACATGGCACAAGTAGCGGGCAGGCGGTTGAGTGAACAGTTCCTCTTGTGCTAATACTAAAAAGTGAAATGGGTCAGGTAACTGATCTCTCCACGTGTCAGCATTTCAGAACGACGGAGCACAGCTATTCGACATACCTTACACTGGGGAAGGAGCAGACAATATGGAATGCACTTAATTGGTACTATTGGTTTGGACCGTGGGAGCCGAATTAGGGAAGCGATTTGTTCCTTCAAATGCACAACAGAAATATGGAGATGTTAATGGAGCATTTGACTAGAGTTCAGAATTGGCTTCTTTCATTGAGACGGGGATCGGATGGCCCCGTAAAGTAACCCTGGCTGATAAGAGATATGGAACAGCTCTTCAAGAAGAATAGACAATAGGTGCAGAAGTAGACCAGTCGGCCCTTCGGGCCTGCACTGGCAATTTGAGATCATTGCTGATCATCTACTATCAATACCCGGTTCCTGCCTTGTCCCCATATCCCTTGCTTCCCCTATCCATAAGATACCTATCTAGCTCCTTCTTGAAAGCATCCAGAGAATTGGCCTCCACTACCTTCCGAGGCAGTGCATTCCAGACCCCCACAACTGTCTGGGAGAAGACGTTTTTTCCTTAACTCTGTCCTAAATGACCTACCCCTTATTCTCAAACCATGCCCTCTGATAGTGGACTCTCCCAGCATCTGGAACATGTTTCCTGCCTCTATCTTTTCAAATCTCTTAATAATCATATATGTTTCAATCAGATCCCCTCTCAATCTCCTTAATTCCAGCGTGTACAATCCCAGTCTCCCTAAACTCTCTGCATAAGACAGTCCAATCATCCCAGGAATTAACCTCGTGAATCTACGCTGCACTTCCTCTACAGCCAGAATGTCCTTCCTTAACCCTGGAGACCAAAACTGTAAACAATACTCCAGGTGTGGTCTCACCAGGGCTCTGTACAAATGCAAGAGGATTTCCTTGCTCTTGTACTTAATTCCCTTTGTAATAAAGGCCAACATTCCATTAGTCTTCTTCACTGCCTGCTGCACTTGCTCATTCACCTTCAGTGACTGACGAACAAGGACTCCTAGATCTCTTTGTATTTCTCCCTTACCTAACTCTACACCGTTCAGATAATAATCTGCCTTCCTGTTCTTACTCCCAAAGTGGATAACCTCACACTTATTCACATTAAACGTCACCTGCCAAGTATCTGCCCATTCACCCAGCCTATCCAAGTCACCCTGAATTCTCCTAACATCCTCATCACATGTCGCACTGCCACCCAGTTTAGTATCATCAGCAAATTTGCTGATGTTATTCTCAATGCCTTCATCTAAATCGTTAACGTAAATGGTAAACAGCTGTGATCCCAATACCGAGCCCTGTGGCACCCCACTTGTCACCACCTGCCATTCCGAGAAACACCCATTCACCGCTACCATTTGCTTTCTAACAGCCAACCAGTTTTCTATCCATGTCAATGTCTTCCCCCCTATACCATGAGCTCTGATTTTACCCACCAGTCTCCTATGTGGGACCTTCTCAAATGCCTTCTGATAATCGAGGTACACTACATCCACTGGATCTCCGCCGTCTAACTTCCTGGTTACACCCTCGAAAAACTCCAACAGAATAGTCATGCATGATTTACCCTTGGTAAATCCATGCTGGCTCGGCCCAATCCTATTACTGCTATCTAGATATGCCACTATTTCATCCTTAATAATGGACTCCAGCATCTCTCCCACCACCGATGTCAGGCTGACAGGTCGATAGTTCTTTGTTTTCTCCCTCCCTCCTTTCGGAATCGGAGCAAGAGTGAGGCGAAAGCCATTTTGAATTTTACCGGTTTTCATCGGAGTTGAGAGAGGGCGGGACTGCGCAGTGACGTCGGGCAGTGAAGTGCGGGAGATTTAAAAGGAACACAGCCCGATACAGCCGGCAGCGTCGTTGCGGGCAGTGGAGTGAGCCGGGAGTCGAGTCTTAAGGGCTTTGGCTCAACGGGCTTCGGCGGAACCGGGCGAGGCGAGGAAGACCGGAACTGCAGCGCTCTCACAGCTAGTTGCTTGGTAAGTATTGGTAAGTAGTCCTGCTTCCTTTTACACTTATAACTTTAAAAGTATTGTTAAATAGTGTGATAGTTAGCTGTATTGGGGCAAAGGGTTCTTGCATAACTAATACTAGTACATTAAATTAACTATATAGCATGGAGCAGGTGATGTGTTACTGCTGCGAGATGTGGGAACCGGTAGACCCCATTGAGGGACACGGCGACTACATTTGCAGCAAGTGTTTTTTGCTCGAGGAACTCCAGCTTCATATTGATGAGCTGCAGTCCGAGCTTCAGACATTGCGACACATCAGGGAGGGGGAGAGTTACCTGGACTCTGTGTACCAGGAGATAGCCACACCTAATAGATTAACTAATGCAGAATTGCAGTCAAGCACAGGTTGGTGTGGCTATGAGTGAGGCAAGTAGGGGAATCCAGGAGGTAGGGCTGGAGGGGATGCAGGCCTTGCTCTTGTCCAACAGATTCGAGGCTTTAACTCCCTGTGAGGGCAGGAGCGGGGACTGTGGGGAGGATGATGAACCTGCCCATAGCACCGTGGAGTGGGGGACCATTCCAGAGGGGGGAGTCAATAGAAATGTTATCGTTATTGGGGACAGTATCGTCAGGGGGATAGATAGGCTTCTCTGCAACCGAGAGCGAGAGTCCCGAAGGCTATGTTGCCTGCCTGGTGCCAGGGTTAAGGACATCTCTTCTGGGCTGGAGAGAAACTTGCAGTGGGAGGGGGAGGATCCAGTTGTCTTAGTACACGTCGGTACTAATGACATAGATAGGACAAGGAAGATGGTTCTGTTACAGGAATATGAGCAGCTAGGGGTCAAATTAAAAAAACAGAACCTCAAGCGTAATCATCTCTGGATTATTACCTGAGCCACGTGCAAATTTGGCTAGGTTAAATAAAATTAGGGAGTTAAACGCGTGGCTCAAAGACTGGAGTGGGAGAAGTGAGTTTTGCTTCTTGGGACACTGGCACCAGTACTGGGACAGGAGAGAACTGTTCCGGAAAGACGGGCTTCACCTGAACCGGGCTGGGGTTAGTGTCCTGGCGAATCATATAACTAGGGCTGCAGAGAGGTCTTTAAACTAACTGGTGTGGGGTGGGGGGGGGAGGATTCTAGAGAGCAAATAATTAAAAAGACAATGGGGAAGGTAATGGATGTAGGTAAAAGTGGAGGAATAAAAAGACAGAGTGTGTCAGGAGGGGAAAGAATGTACGGAGATAAGCGTAAAGTTGTTTAAAAGGAAAAGGTAGGAAATAAGTGTCAAACATATTTGAAAGTCCTGTATTTGAATGCACGTAGTATTAGCAATAAAATTGATGAGTTGACGATACAAATAATTACGTATGGTTATGATATTGTGGCAATTACGGAAACATGGCTGCAGGGTGACCAGGACTGGGAATTAAACATACAAAGGTATTCGACAATTAGGGGAGACAGGCAAGAAGGAAAAGGAGGTGGGGTGGCTATGTTAATAAAGCAAGAAATCACTGCAATAAAGCGAAATGATATTGGCTTAAAGGATCAGGATAACGAAACTATTTGGGTAGAAATAAGAAATAGTAAAGGGAAAAAACAGTGGTGGGAGTAGTCTATAGGCCTCCAAACTGCTGTAACTCAGTTGGTCGGAGCGTAAATCAGGAAATAGTCTGGGCTTGTAATAAGGGAACAACTATAATTATGGGGGATTTTAACTTTCATATTGACTGGACTGATCAAGTCGGACACGGCAGCCTTGAAGAAGAGTTTATTGAGTGTATTCGGGATGGGTTCCTTGAACAATACGTTACTGAGCCGACAAGGGTGCAAACAGTCTTAGATCTGCTCCTGTGTAATGAGACAGGACTAATAAAAATTGTCCTAGTAAAGGATCCCCTTGGAATGAGTGACCATAACCTGGTCGAATTCCATATTCAATTAGAGGATGAGAGGGTTGGATCTCAAACAAGCGTACTGAGCTTAAATAAAGGAGACTATAATGGTATGAGAGCGGAATTGCTTAAGATGGATTGGGAAAATAGATTAAAGGGTAGATTGGTACTTGATCAGTGGTGTATATTTAAGGAGTTATTTTACAACTATCAAGAAAAATATATTCCACTGAGGAAAAAAGGGTGTAAAATAAAAAATAGTTATCCGTGGCTAAGTAAAGAAATAAAGCAAAGTATACGACTAAAAAGAAAGTTATATAAGGTAGCTAAATCTAGTGGGAAAATTGAAGATCGAGAAGCTTTTAAAGATCAGCAGCAAATAACAAAAAGATTGATTAAGAAGGGGAAGATAGATTATGAAAGTAAATTGGCGAAAAACATAAAAGCAGCTAGTAAGAGATTTATAGTTACATAAAAAGAAAAAGGGTGGCTAAAGTAAATGTTGGTCACCTAGGAGATGAGACCGGGAAATTAATGGTAGGGGACATGGAGATGGCGGAAACGCTGAACAAATATTTTGTATCAGTTTTTACAGTAGAAGACACTCAAAATATCCCAACACTGGATAAACAGGGGGCTCTAGGGAGAGAGAAGCTAAATGCGATTCAAATCACCAAGCAAATGGTACTTGATAAATTAATGGGACTGAAGGTGGATAAATCCCCTGGACTGGATGGCTTGCATCCTAGGGTCTTAAGTGAAGTGGCGGTCGGGATTGTGGATGCATTAGTGATATTTTTTCAAATCTCGCTGGACTCGGCAATGGTCCCGGCAGATTGGAAAAATGCTAATGTAACTCCTTTATTTAAAAAGGGCAATAGACAGAAGACTGGGAATTATAGGCCAGTTAGCCTAACATCTGTGGTTGGCAAAATGTTGGAATCGATAATTACGGAAACAGTAACAGGGCATTTGGATAAACATAGGACAAAGTCAGCACGGCTTTACAAAAGGGAAGTCATGTTTGACAAATTTGTTGGAGTTCTTTGAGTACATAACATAGAGGGTAGATAAAGGGGAACCAGTGGATGTGGTGTATTTGGACTTCCAAAAGGCATTTGACAAGGTGCCACACCAAAGATTATTACTTAAAGTAAAAAGCATGGGATTGGGGATAATATTCTGGCATGGGTGGAGGATTGGCTTTCTAACAGAAAACAGAGAGTTGGGATTAATGTTTTATTCTCAGACTGGCAGTTGGTGACTAGTGGTGTTCCGCAGGGGTCGGTGTTGGGACCCCAACTCTTTACAAACTATATTAATGATTTGGAGAATGGGACTAAGTGCAACGTATCGAAGTTTGCTGATGACACAAAGATGGGAGGGAGTGTAATGAGTGCGGAGGACATTGAAACCCTGCAGGGGAACATAGATAGGCTGAGTGATTGGGCAGACATTTGGCAGATGAAATATAATACTGGCAAGTGTGAGGTCTTGCACTTTGGCAGGAAAAATAATAGAGCAAGTTATTATCTAAATGGAGAGAAACTGGAAAGTGCTTCTGTGCAAAGGGATCTGGGGGTCCTGGTGCAGGAAACACAAAAAGTTAGTATGCAAGTGCAGCAGGTGGTCAAGAAGGCCAATGGAATGCTGGCTTTTATTGCTAGGGGGATGGAGTATAAGAACAGGGAGGTCTTACTGCAGTTGTACCGAGTATTGGTGAGACCACACCTGGAGTACTGCGTGCAGTTCTGGGGTCCATATTTAAGAAAGGACATACTGGCTCTCGAGGCAGTGCAGAGAAGGTTCACTAGGTTAATTCCGGGGATGGGTGGGTTGATGTATGATGAGAGTTTGAGTAGATTGGGACTCTACTCATTGGAGTTCCGAAGAATGAGAGGCGATCTTATTGAAACATATAAGATTGTGAAGGGGCTTGATCGGGTGGATGAGGGGAGAATGTTCCCAATGATGGGTGAAACTAGGACTAGGGGGCATAATCTTAAAATAAGGGGATGCCGTTCCAGGACTGAGATGCGGAGAAATTTCTTCACTCAGAGGGTAGTGGGGCTGTGGAATTTACTGCCCCAGAGAGCTGTGGAAGCTACTACACTCAATAAATTCAAAACGGAGATAAACATTTTCCTGGATAAAAATGGCACCGGGGATACGGTGAGCGAGCAGATAAGTGGACATGAGGCTAGGTTTAGATCAGCCATGTGATCTCCTGGACCAGTTTTCGATAGCCTGAATGGGTCGGAGAGGAAGTTTCCAGATTTCTTCTCCTCAATTGGCAACTCGGTTTTTCTTCCCCGGGTGATCACATGGGTTTGGGCGGGATGAATAATAAAATCAAATGGGCGGCATGGTGCCCTGTTGGTTGGCACTGTTGCCTTGTGGGATTCGGTGAAAACTAGAGTTAAGATTGGATCAGCGATGATCTTGTTGAATGGCGGAGCAGGCTTGAGAGGCCGATTGGCCTACTCCTGCTCCTATCTCTTAAGTTCTTTTACTGGCCACATGGTGTGTTACTGAATACTGATCATGCAGGGTGCCCAAACCTTTGCTTCGGTCCCTTTGCCTTTTTTGTTATTTTCAAACTATAAAAGATGGAAATTAAAAAAGAAATCTTTATTATAATATTAGAGAAATATGTCATCTATAACGTCATGCCTTTTGGAAATCAGGTCATCTTTTACTTGCTTAGCTATTCACAGCCACAGAAATTTTGACCAGGGGTGCCCAAACTTTTACAAACCGCTGTGTGTATATATATATATATATCACAAAATAGATAGTGGGATTTAAAAGCGAAAATTTGTAGAGCGATCGCAGACTATGACAAGAGAAATCAGGTTTCATCATATCAACTGGGACTGCCCCACTGTAAAAGTTTTGGATTGAATATAATTCATCAAATGAGTTTACAAAAGTTTCCTTAATCAATCTATCCACTTATGTCCCACATATAGACAATGTGTCCGATTCGGCAAGATTACTGCTTAAACGACAGAAGAATGCGTAGCGGATCACTTTACATCCAGTGATCTTTGCTCCATTAGTATCAAGACAATTAGGGAGAAGGATACTGCAAGGTCTTCTCTTCGGATTGAGATTCTAAATTGCAGAAAAACCTATATGATGCCGTCGGAAACAATCTAGCAAATGTGGGTTGGGATAGTTTGGTTACTACAAAGTGGAGCAACGTGGGTGGCAGAGTTGCAGAACTGAAATTGTGAGTGTTCTGTGTTTGTATGTTCCTGTCAGATAAAATGGCAAGGGTAGCAGTTTTAAGAAACAGGCACACAAAGGTGGAGGAACTCAGCAAGTAGCTTCCAATGGTGGAGGCACCCTCCAAGGAAAAGAGAAAACAGTGGATGATTCCGGCCCAGTCCATTCATCAGGACTGGAAAAAAAAAATAAAATAAAGAGAAAGTAAATAGGGTGGTGTCAGGGGAAGAAGTAGTTCAAAATTGTAGCCGATCGGGAAAACCAGTAAAGGTTCAAGGGTGGTAAAATGCAGGGAAGCTTGTTGGTGAACGAGATAAAGGCCTGGAGAAGGAATGAATGTGATATGAGAGAATAGATGACAATGGTAGAAAGGGAAGTGGGATGAGCACCAGGAGGAGGTGATGGTCAAATAATGAGATAAGGTAGGGGATGCAAACTGGAATGGTTGAATGGTCAATGGTGATTGCAGGAGGTTAAAGTAGGTTGCGAAATCGCTGTTCGTGCCATCATGTTGGAGGCTACGCAGACGTGATATAAGGTTTTGCTCCTGCAACCTGAGAGTGGCTTCATCGCGGCAATGAAGGAAGCTATGGAGGAGGCGACGGAGGAGTCAGGTAGAGGTGAGAAACAGTTTGGGTCCGTTGTCACGAAAGAGGGGGAGATATTTAAGCATCTCCTGATGGAGAATGGAGGTGTTCTGGAATTGAATGATCATGGTGAATATTAGACGATCAGGGCCGGGAAACCCAAAACCAATGAAATAATACAGAGCGCGTGGAGTGCCACTGATGTAGGTAGGAAGGTGCTGAGTCAGGGGCGAAAAAATAGTGTAGAGGTGTGAAGATATAATTTCAGTGAGGAAGCAACAAGCAGAAGCAATGTTTCTACCTGGACAAGCAGTTTTATGAATCTTGATCAGTTCAGTTCAGTTCAGTTCAGTTTCAGTTTATTGTCATTTAGAAACCACAAATGCAATGCAGTTAAAAAATGAGAATTCTCCAGAATGATATCACGAAAGCACATGACAAAACAGACTACTGAAGAAAATCCACATAACGTTTGTTAATCCCCAGTCCAGAGTTCGGAGAGTCCTTCTGCATATTAATATCGCGCTACCATCTTAGCACATTCCCAGAAAGGAGCTCGAAACCAATCAGACAAAACAAGACTACCCGGACACACCAAGTCAAGAGATCAGCTCTACCACCCAACAAATCAAAAACTAAAGCTACAAGACCTACACAAAACCGTATAGTTACATATAGTTATAGTTAACATATAGTTACAACAGTGCAATAGACAATAGACAATAGGTGCAGGAGTAGTCCATTGGGCCCTTCTAGCCGGCACCGGTATTCACTGTGATCATGGGTGATCATACACAATCAGTACCCCGTTCCTGCCCTCTCCCCATATCCCTTGACACCGCTGTCTATAAGAGCTCTATCTAACTCTCTCTTGAATGCATCCAGAGACTTGGCCTCCACTGCCTTCTGGGGCAGAGCATTACACATTTCCACCACTTTCTGGTTGAAGAAGTTTTTCTGCATCTCTGTTCTAAATACCCTACCCCTTATTCTTAAACTGTGGCCTCTATTTCTGTACTCACCCATCAGCGGGACCATGCTTCCTGCCTCCAGTGTGTCCAATCCCTTAATAATCTTATATGTTTCAATCAGATCCGCTCTCATCCTTCTAAATTCCAGTGCAGACAATACTATAATTGATAAAAGACTAACTGACAAAAAACACATAATTATAACATATAGTCACATCAGTGTAAAGCAATACCATAATTTGATAAAGAGCACAATGTGAGCACGGTAAAAAAAAGTCTCAAAGTCCCCGATATCCCATCTTCTCACGCAGACGGTAGAAGGAAGAAAAACTCTTCCTGCCATGAACCTCCGACGCTGCAAACTTGCCGATGCACCACCCTGGAAGCACTCGACCACAGCCAACTCTGAGTCCGTCCGAAAACTTTGAGCCTTCGACCAGCCCTCCGACACCGAGCACCGAGAACCGTCTCTGCTGATCGCCCCGGCCGCCAAGCAACAGGCAAAGCCGAGGAATCTGGCCCTTCCTCTCCGGAGAATTTTCGATCGCACAGCAGCAGCGGCAGCGAAACAGGCATTTCAGAAGTTTCACCAGATGTTCCTCCGTGCTTCTCACGTCCGTCTCCATCAAATCAAGATTGTACACTGCATCCTACTTGACAGATAACAGATATTCATCCCGGAGTGCCCGCTGCGCGCTGCGTCGCTCCGCCATCCTTCCCTATATAAACACGAAATACCGGATGAGAGGCAGATCCCTTCAGTTAATAAAGTCTGTGATAGTACTGAAGAAAATGGGCTGGTGTTTTTAGTGGGATTCGGTTCGACAGATAAGTAAGAGGGGTCTGAGGTTTGTAGCTGGGCCTCAGCTAGGTAGAGGTCAGTACTCCTGTCTACGACAGCATCCACCTTGTCTGTGGGTTTGATGGTGAGTTTGGGTTTCATGCAGAGAGAGTGAAGGGCAGTGCATTCCGAAGCAGTGAGTTTGGAAGTTGAGAGAGGAGTAGTAATGTCCAGAAGGTAGGTATATCGTTGGCAGTCAACAGTGAAAAGTTTGAAATCAGGTAGAAGACTAGAGCGGGTTGTCCAGGAGAAGGAGGAGGGTTGGAGACGAAGTAAGGAGTCATTGGTGCCGAATGTAGAGTGAAATCTTAGGGAACCTTGTTTTTCAAGATTCATTGAGACCCGATAAGGGAGAAGAAACAGGTGCCCCCTAGAAATTTGCAGCTAGGATGTACTTGAAAAAGTATAGCGAAAGCAAGGGAATACTTAAGAGGGAAACCACAAGAACGAAAAGAAAACAAGACGTTGTCCCAGCAGAATGGGCGAAGCGGAATCCCATGGGCTTCTACAGATAGACTAAAGGCAAGGAAGATAGGCGGACAACTGGAAGATCAGAGTAGGGCGAATAGAGATGGCGGTGTTCTATAATGGATTTTTTGAATGTGTATTTACTAGGGACACGGAAGCAGAGACTCGAGAAGGGAGGCAATGCTCGGAAGTACCGAAGTTGATTCTGTGTAACATTGGGAGATTGTCTCGGACTGGAACTGCAATACTTGCGATTGCAATATTCTGTTTGTCAGTAATAATGTAAGTTGCCGCAGGTCTTTTACCCCTGTCTGGTGGTTTGTCAGTCAATGGGAGCAGCATAGCCTCAGATGAAGGGTGAACCAGGCTTATAATCCCAGCTTGCCTGTTGGTGCAGACATGGAGTGCGACGCGGAACCGCTACAGCGTGACTGAGCTCGGCTGAGTCCTGGCTTTGCTCGTCAGTGCTGCTTTCCTGTGTTCCAGCATTGGAATGACGGGCTGTATCACATTGGTCTATTCACTGCCACGATACTGCGCCATCGATTGTTTGACATTGTCGCTCAGCGTCTTCAACTACATATGCCTGGTTGAGCTATTTCTTTGTATGGGTTGATTTCATTTTATTTGAATAGAATTGCCGGGGTCCAAGCAAGGGCCTTAAAGTCCTGAAGGATTAGAGGTTGGGTAATGTTACACGGCATTCTAATTTGTATTGGACTGCCAGGGTCGAAGCAGAGGTATTAAGGTCCAGAGGAATAGATGTTGCAAGTCATTCTCTATTTATACTATATATTTCATGTTGCATTAGGTTATAATCCCGAACCAAAAAGTACAATAATATTGTCAGTTTCGTGCCAAGATACAAATACTCATCTCTTGTGAGATGCTTTGTATATAATATTTGAGCAAAGTAGCTGCTAAAAAAACTGATTCAAAATATACAGATCTGGATATTGATAGAAAGTGATTATTAACACCCAATGGAAGAAAATAAACATATACATCAGCTCCTTGCGGTAGCCCAACGGCAGAGTCTCCAATAGAAAATGAAAATAACCTATATGCTAAGTGTTTTGCGTGGATCTCAGTCCAGGCACCGACCAACCTCCCTGTAAAAACCCGGTCATTAAAATTATCCCTACTCGTCTTAACTTCATGCCCTTTCGTGCACAACATTTCAACCTTGAGAAAAAGCAATATTCTCTGTGAGTAAAATTTATAACTCATATAAATATATCTCCAACGGGAAATAAAAAAACAACAACTTCCAACCTCTCGTTTCAGTACAAACGATTTAATTCTGGTAGCATCCTCAAAAGCTCTTCTGCACACTCTCGAAATCCCGGACATCCGTTTTATAATGGGGTGACCGTAAACGAGTGTGACCACACTCGGGTTTAATAAAGTTTCATAATAACTTACAGAAAGTTGAACTCAGTGCCTCGACAAATAGAGTGAAGCATGTCATTTCCCTTCGTCGCCGCTCTGTAACTGCACAGCCGCTTTAAGGCAACTAATGGCATGGACCCCAAGATCGCTCTGTTAATCAACACACTTCAGGATTTTAAGTACGGCACCCCAGGATGTGCGCCGCACAACTGGCACCTGGGTTTAGAGACTGTTTCAATCTCTCCCGCTGCCAGTGGAGAATACCCTCCACTTCAAAATATCCACCATTGTTCCTGTACCTAAAAAGAGAAAGGTAACATGTCTGAACGACTGGCGTCCTGTCGCACTCACGGCAATATGCTTTAAAATAGCTTTGAGAGGCTGGTCAAGGACCACATCTGCAGCACGATACCAACCACACTGGCCCTCCTACAATCCGCCTACCAACACAACTGAACGACAGACGACGCAATAGCTACAGCGCTAACCAACGAAGTGGGATGGTTATGAGAGAATGCTGTTCCTGGACTACAGTCACCATACTTCCCTCCGCTCTCGACAAGAAGCTCAGAGACGTCGACCTTTACCCTGCCTTATGTAGCTGGATCCAGGACTTCCTGTCAGATCGCCGGCAGGTGGTAAGTGTTCGCTCCCTTACCTCTTCCACTGTCACCCTCAATACAGTTGCCCATCAGGGCTGTGTACTAAGTCCCCTCCTTTTCTTTCACAATATCCAAAATTGTGCCGGCATCCATCGCTCCATTCTGTCAATTAAATTTCATTAAAGACTTCATTGATTGGGATAATCTCAAATAATAATGGGGCAGACCACAGAGAGGAAGTCATGGCCCTGCCACACTGGTGTCAACAAAAAAAAACAAGCTCTCCCTGAACGTCGCGAAATCAAAGGAGCTGGTTGTGGACTACAATGGAAATGGAGACAGGCTAATCCCTATTTACATCAATGGATCTGTGCATGAGAGGGTGAATAGCTTTAGGTTCCTCGGTAGAATCATCACCGAGGATCTCACGTGGACCGTACTAACCGGCGGCGTGGTGAGAAAAGCACAACAATGACTCTTTCACCTCAGACGATTGAAGAAGTTTGATATGGGCTCCAAATTCGAAGAACTTTCTATATGAACACAATTCAGAGCAGCCCGACAGGCTGCATCACTGCATGATATGGAAAATGTACTTCCCTCAGGACTCTGTAGACAGTGGTTTGGGCAACCCAGCGCATTTGTAAATGTGAATTTCCAACTTTTCAGGACATTTACAGAGACAGGTGTGTAAAAAGCGCCCGAAGGATCAGTGGAGACCCGAGTCAGCCCATGCACAAACTGTTCCAGCTGCTACCATCCTAGAAACGGTACTACAGCATAAATGCCAGGACCAATAGGCTTCGGTACAGCTTCTTCCACCAGGCCATCAGACTGCTTAATTCATGCTGACCGAACAGTACTTGTATGTTATATTGACTAAGCTGTTTTACATCATATTTATTATAAATTGCTATTGCACATTGCACATTTGATCGGAGACGTAACGTAAAGATTATTACTCCTCATGTACTTGAAGAATGTAAGTAAAAAAGCCAATTCAATTCTTGCCGTAACAGTGTGCGAGCACTGTACATTTGTCCGACCAAGGTGCAAGAATTAAAATTTTACTGGATTAAACTCCATCTGCCATCTATTCGCCTATAAAGTCCACTGTTTTCATTGCTAACCTACCCACAACACCACCAACTTTGGCGGCATAATTGCTGTCCCGCCCATCTGGATTTTATTAAGGATATTTGAATATATTACAAATCACAATGATTTTTTGGAAGATCTCTTTCCTCGGAAGTGATAGGAGAGTATGTGTAATGTGTTGGGATCCCCTTAAAATGGAGGAAATTGCAGAAAATAATGTTTTGAATGAGTATATCAATGCGATCATAGGTGAGAACATAAGGAACTCTTTACCTATTAAGGCGCCGGGCGGGTGGGCCGGGAGTTTGCTTTTTCCTGCTCTAATTTAATAGTCAACCATAAGGTATGTGCATTATATAGCTATCTTACAACTATTTGAACTTCAGGAACTCTGGCCACTATTCCCTAACTGCTCACCCACTGAACGGTCAGTCACTGTCCCAGCGTCATTCACTAATTCCAGATCCAGGACAGACCCTCCTCTTCTTGGATTATCTATATATTCATTTAAGAAACCCGCCTGGATGTGCTACAATACTCCTCACCAGCTAAGACACCAACAATCAGAACGCCCAGTGTTAATTAGGAAAGCTGAAGGCCCCCATGTCAAAAACCCTATTGCCTTTCCACTTCTCCTTAATCTGTCTGACTAGCATTTCCTTAATGTCCCACTGGCTATTGGGTGCTTGTAGTAAAATACGATCAGAGTGACTGCACCATTCTTTGGATTATCAACGGAGACTCAGTGTCCGAGGCATCATAATGCCCCCTCTGAGTGTAGGTGTGGTGTTGACCCTGATCAGTAAGGCGGACAACCCCAGTAACCTCCCTCTGTAACAGTTTTAGTAGGTTATCTTGCGCATTAAGCACCCGTTCCTATCCCTCTATCAACTAAGTCTGGGCGACAGCCACAAAATCATATTTCGATGTCTTGATCCATTTTCCAATTTTCATTCTTTTACCCATATTATTCCGAGCATTAAAATACAGACATTTCAATCTATCCATTCTATCTTACAAATTACTATGTTCTGGCCCTTTTTACTTGCCCGGGTCTCCATTTCCTTTCCAAATCTCCTGTTAGCATTGATAGTGAATTGGGATACGAGAAGATTGTTCATGAGGCACCAACAGTTCACTCGTGGTCGTCTACACAAGTATTGATATAGCCGGCGACAAATGAGGCATATCCGTCGACGTCTGTGTCTTCCCGGTTTGTTTCATCCGTTTGCACAAATAGTTCAAATAGCCAATTCAAGATAATACTGAAGCATAGCGATTGCCTCATTAACCAATACCGATATTGTCCTATTGACCGTTTTCACTATTTTTAGCAGGGGTTAGTATGGTTAAATTAACATTGTGAAGATGTGGTCAGAAAGGCCAAGATCAGGTACTGGAATAGCTTTGAAAGCACTAATTCCGTTTGTATGCACAAACAGACTATGTCTGTTCCTACTGTGTCCATGGTGACCTGTTTCTATTTGGAATTTGGGTACTATATTCAGTATAAGTAACGAAAATCGTAACGCAGAGAACACTTTTCAAACCACTAGCCAGGAGGCTATTTCAGCACCCTATCGTATCAGTCTGCAGCACCGTCGACGATAGCCCATTCTACGCACTTATCAGTCTCTACGTAAAAAAAAACTTATCCCTGACATCTCCTCTGTACCTACTTCCAAGCACCTTAAAACGGTGCCATCTCGTATTAGCCATTTCAGCCCTGGGGAAAAGCCTCTGACTATCCACACGATCAATGCCTCTCATCATCTTATACACCTCTATCAGGTGACCTCCGCGTCCTCCGTTGCTCCAAGGAGAAAAGCCCCATTTGACTCAGCCTATTCTCATAAGGCTTGCACCCCAATCGAGGCAACATCCTTGTAAATCTCCTCTACACCCTTTTTATAGTTTCCACGTCCACCCTGTAGTGAAGCGCCCATAACTGAGAATAGTACTCCAAGTGGGGTATGGCCAGTGTCCTATGTAGCTGTAACATTACCTGTCAGCAATTAAACTCTGTCCCACGGTTGATGAAGACTAATACACGATATGTCTTCTTAACCACACAGTCAACCTGCGCAGCAGCTTTGAGGCCCTATGTACTCGAACCCCAAGATCCCTCTGATCCACCAGAAGTATTACTATTAATACTATATTCTGCCATCGTATTTGAATTACGAATGAACCACCTCACAGTTATTTGGGTTGAACCCCATCTGCCATATTTGTCGCAATTTAGTGCGGACCTTATATGCATTTCCCTTCGATTTATGCATTCCTTAACATATCTTGACAGCCACTGTTGCTTGAACTTGCCAGTTGAAAAATTCTCCTTCTGTACTGTGTATCTATCCTGCTTCTTGTGAACTATTTCCAGAAACTTCAGCGACCTCTGCATGCCTTCATCCTTGCCAGCATCGTCATACAATCGACCTGGACTAGCTCCTAACTTATGCCTCTGTAATTCCCTCAGTTCCTTTGCAATATTGATTTATGAGACTTATGCTTCTCCCTCTCAATTTGCAGAATGAAGTTAATTATATTATGATCACTCTATTCGAGGGGTTCAATAAGATTAAGCTACCTAATAAGGTCTGAGTTATTACCTATACGTAATCTTGGGTAGACTTTCCCTCATCGCCGTCAGAATCCTCTTGCTATCCAGCTCCGTAAGCTCTTCGCTCATGCCTCTGTATTTCAGTTTATTCCATTGCGATGCTAATACAATTAACTTATGCATCTCCCTATCAAACTGCAGTATGAATTCAATCTTATTATAATCACTGCACCCTTAACTTTTCTTTACATTAAGCTTTCTAATAAAATATGCCTCAATACACAACACCACATCTAGGATATCCTTTCAAGTACAAGCTGCTCGAAACAGCCATCTCGTAGGCATTCAACAAATTCCCCCACGGCAATAGGACAACACCTCATTTTCCAAATTCCCTTGCATGACAAAGTCCCCCATTACAATTTTGACAATATGTTTAATATTTGCCTTTTCCAGATCCTTTTGTAATCTCAACCCACCATCCTGGCTACTATTTGGAGGCCTGCATATGATTCCCATAATGATTTTTAACGCTTGCAGTTTCGTAATTATACGCATAAAGATTCAACATTCTCTGTTCCAATATCACGTCTCGCTAAGAAGTCATTCCATCTCTTTCCATGCACACTACGCGCACCTGTGCATTTCTGTCTGTCCTTTCGATAGAAAATATAACCCATGATGTAAGGTCCCAACTTGGCTTTCCATTCAGCCGCAACTCAGTGATGCCCAGAAGTCCATACCGAACAATCTCTGATTGCTCCTCGTGGCCGTCTACCTTTCTTTGTGCATTTCAATACAACACCATAATATAGTCATGCTCTATTAACTTAAATCTGCAATTGTACCCAAAGCCAGGAATTAATTCAACTAGTGGACCTATTTGTAGAAGATATACAGTTTAACTGTGGACTAGATAAGGATAGAACATTAAACAAAAATAGTGCAATAAAATAGAGTTAATAATATATTAAACAGAACAACAGTACTCAATAACTTTGGATGAATACAGAAGTATATGGGACATAAACAGTTTAAGAAAATAGATCAAAATCTGGTAACAGTAATCCTTTCGAAATAAATTACTTCAAATCTTAAGAAAATCTGCCAAACAACACTCAATAGTAAACATTTAAGAAATGCAACCAATGTTAATATATGCATCTGGCATTATACCTTTATTCGAAAGCTATCTGGGGAAAAATTGCAAAGAAAAATTAGAACTGAAATTACTAAATTTAGAAAACACCATTTACACTCGAAATCAATAAGATTAACGCTACCTAGGACAGGTCAACGAAGATGAATAGCAGACCAAATATTTACATAAGTCAGATAGAACTTCTGTGAGAACATGTAATTCGAATAAGAAGTAGACACCACGATCAAATAATTTTTTTTAAGCGATGACTTTTAC
This sequence comes from Hemitrygon akajei, assembly GCF_048418815.1. Classification (NCBI taxonomy): domain Eukaryota; kingdom Metazoa; phylum Chordata; class Chondrichthyes; order Myliobatiformes; family Dasyatidae; genus Hemitrygon; species Hemitrygon akajei. The sequence goes on along the minus strand of NW_027331970.1, from coordinate 1,352,641 downwards.
AAAGTCAAAAAGTGCAAATTGTGTTATCATATTGATTATCCACAGCAGAAATGGTGGCACAACTGCCGACACCCAGCACCCACCACAACCACCACCAGGAAGTCCTATCCGACAATTAGCCTACAATATTAAACAGAACAACCTCTGTTAATGTAATATCACCAATGTCCAAATTATTGGTTAATTAAATGCAATGCCGTTTCTTCAAAAATAAAACAATCGGGGTGAATAATTTCTTCAAACAGTTCAATTTCTTTTGTCCCAAAACGGGAAGTGTAATATCAATTTGTGTTTTTTTTTAAGAAGCAAGTATTGCATTATCTGTAATGTTCTTAAAGAGTTAAAATTTGTTACTGAATCTCACAATGAAAAATATATCGACAACAATTGTTCGTTCAGTCATTTGCGAAGAACCTCAGGAGGATACTAATTGACTTAAGGAGCGTTCATTGCTTTGTGTAACAACTCATTCAAGTAGAGAACCTGCGTCGTTGGAACACGGCAAACATCTGATCACAGTCACAGACAGAAAATGGGATATCCTGCAATTTTCATCATCGTCGGAATTTACTATCCTGTACTTGCGGCTGTCGGTTTCCCCGGTAAAGTAAAGAACCTGGTTGCTCTTTGCGTGGCTCGTCCCGTGTATTAAGTTTTCGACATCGATGCTCGTCGTATGTTTTTGTCAGATATTCAGTCGATTGTGATATTTCAGAACCGTGAATTGTGAAGAAAACTATGCTACTTATATAATCATAATGGGATAATTTTCAATGCCTTTCCATTAATTTAAGTCTGATAAACGTCAGCAGATAATGGTAATTTTTATCCGAATACAGAGAACACTTGATTGAGTAGAAAGCATAAATCGATCAGATTTCAAAGTAAAGATATCGCCTGTTATAGGAAATCTGGTCCAATCGGTGCAGAGAAGTTCGCGGTTTGTCATTTGAAACCTGCCCACTGATGATTATACTCTGATTTCGGGGAGTTCCGGAAAATGTATGCTCATTATATCTTGACGTTGGACTGAAGGGGCAGATAGAATGCAGCCTCTCGATTCGTGGCACCGCATCGATTGATTAAATTAAATGTTATTGCCATCTTTTCCAATCTCACTATAAATAGAGTTCATGTTTTCTTTTCTCATTCCCGTCTGGGGAGACTATAACTGAACTGTGTTCACGCATGTATGTGTTGTGCTCGGAGAAGAATAATGACCCGAAGTCCATTATTTTGCATCATAATCACAGGCAACTTGCAAACATACGCCGACTTACAAACTGGCATGATATTTTGCCAAAGATTCGCATTCCCGTCAGTTACGTAACAATGTTTTCGTGAAACAACTATTAAGAACATTTCTTCTGTGTTACCTTGAGAAGTACCACTTGTGATATAGTATCTTAATTGTCTCTAAATTTATACTCAATTTGCTTCTCTCTTTTAAATCTCCGTAGTTGTCTCTCAAATATTTATGTATCCAAAAACTAGAACAGGTTAGTGTTCTAATCAGTGTCTGCCGCCGTTTCCCCACCACTGACTCAGTGCATGCCAGTGTGAGATTTGTACCTTTGCACCTACAGCATATAATTTGTCTCAGTACCTTCGTCACCAATTCTTTGTGCTTTGTTTCCATTTTCCAGTTTTGTAATCTGAAAGATTATTGAGTGTAACGACCTTTATGGTCGGGTATTACTTTTAAATTCGAACTGATTTCTCGTTGACATATCAATCCCATGAACGCTCCTCTGATCTTCTGATTTTCTTCTAGCTGCGCTTTCTGCTTCTCGCGTCCTGCGCGATGACCCCTTTCACTATTTACATTCTTCAGGATATAGCAATCAAAGAGCAACAACTTGCTTTAACAACGGTGGTGTAACACTCTTTCCTCGAATATCCATGAAGGTCGGCTGACGTGTCGCTTTCTTCCACATTACCCTGATATCTCTCCCCAGACGCTGCACCTTCATGATGTTTTCCAGAAACAATAATTAATTACATTTCTTGTAAATGAGACTCAACTGAGGTCAGTTAATTTAAACAATATAACAATCTCAGATAATATGAAATATATATATTTTTAAAAATTCAATTTACGTTACTTGTAATTCATTAAATTTATTAAACTTTAGAATCTGCCCTGAACGCAGGGGCAATCAGGAAAAAATATCAGCTCCAGGCATGCGCCCAACCGGTCAATTATATATTATTATAGGTGATCAATCTCCGTCCGTTGGAAAGTAACCCCAGATTTTTTTTATCATTTATTTCAGTTAATTTAACGGCGATGGTGATACTTTTCCGCGGAAACTGTGGTCTCTCTAAATGCATCACTCGCTACCTTATGGCCATGGCGGCAGCAGATCTAATCGTCGTTTTCATCGCAGTCATAATGCTTCAAATTAATTTTATCTATTTGTTCGCTGATTTCCTGTTCATAACACCGGTCTGTTCTGTGATTATTGTTCTGCGGCTCGCAATTTCCGACTGTTCCGTTTGGCTCACGGTTGTTTTCACATTCGATCGCTATGTCGCCATCTGCTGGCAAAGCCTGCGGCAGCGATATTGCACCGAAAGAACAGCGACTGTGGTGGTGACTGCAGTGAGTGCAGGAAGCTGTGCGAGGGCTATTCCATTCTACTTTGCCGTGGACCCAAGGCGATGCGTCGCCGCTCCTGAATATTTTACATCACCTTTCTGGAGAGCCTACCAGGTACTTGACGGTATTGTGACTCCGGTCCTACCCATCTGCTTAATTCTGCTGCTTAATACTTTAACTGTTCGAAACATATTATCTGCTAATCGAGTTCGCCGGGACCTCCTCAAAAGTAATGTGAATAAGAAGGATCCAGAGGTGGAGAACAGGAGGAAGTCAATGATTTTGTTGTTCGCTCTGTCAGCCAATTTCATTTTACTGTGGACACCCAATGCCATACACACAATGAAATGGCAGGCTGTAAATTATACCTACACAGACAGATATTACAGCTCACCGGTCTACATCCTACAGCAGCTTGGGTATATGTTGGAGTTCCTCAGTACCTGCACCAACACGTGTATCTATGGCCTAACACAGAGGAAATTCAGGGAGGAGCTGAAGAATGGGGTTATGTATGTGTTCACACTAAATGGGAGGTTCAGTAAATAAAATGTAATCCCTAATCGTTTATGATTGAGACAATTCCTTCCTATTTGTAACGAAGAAGGCTGTTTCCAGAGTAATCTGTTTTAGTGAGAGTGATGGATTCCACAATTCAGTAGAGTTGGTGGCAGACTTTTCACTGCGATTCTCACTGCAGCATATTAATTCATGATCATAATTCCAATGATCACGGCGGGTGAAGAGAGAGGTCACGGCAGCTGTTAGAATCTCAGCAAGATTGTATCGGTTACACAAACAGTAGACAGATGGTACGGAAGTGAAAACCCATTGCGCTTAAGAATCTATATCAGCCGCTCAATCACAAATTCTCTGTTGCAGTCTGCTTTGGCAAGGATTTTGTGTTTATGTTTTTAGATTTTCTGCATATAATCGTTATAGAATTAACGGTATCTAACGTGGAAGCAAGCTCAGGGGTTTGGTGCGTGAGACAGAAGTCATTGATTACGAATAAGCATATTATTCATTGTTTATAAACAATTAAATATTCCACCAAATACCGAAGTCCCCTAGTTACACAGGCTGCAAATCTAAACATTCCACAAAATATACCTTGCTAAGAGTGCGTGTGGGCACACGGTCCCAATGGTTCTACAGCACTGTTCGCGAGCTCAGCTTGGAGAGAAGACCCTAGAGGCAAAAGAAAAAGAGGTCCAACCTTCTGCATGTGCAGTTCACATACACTTGAACTATCTAAACCCGGACACCGATACCCTGACACACAAGGCAACCGATGAAAATAAAAAAAACAAACTACTGCTGTCTTGAAACGGGCCAGTCGATTACCGGCATTGTAGAAGCGGCTTTCGATATACAATGAAAATCCACCTCACCCACCCCCCCCCCACCCCAACACAGCCCTCACTCACCACATACCACAACTCCTATAATTTTCCTACGAACATGTCGGTGTTCGGGTGCTCAGGAGTAGCGGAGTATGAGAGTTCCATTCCAGGCAGGTGAGCCTCATGGATATTGCAGTTTGCTTACGCTTTACATATGGTATAGTTGTGTGCATTTTTGTACGGTGATGGGGTGTGAATGCTGTCAGATGATTTTCAAGTAGGGATAGAAATACAGTGTTTTGAGCGTTTTTAGAAAAGATCTTTAGTGACCAGTAAATCAAACATCTGAAAGCGACGGGAAAGTCTACGGCGGAATATGTTGTCAGTACACAAGTGACCGGTGTTACGAACAAGTACAAGGAGAACAAGATAGAGTTACAGAGTTACAGCATGACTCTCCTGCACAGTCTGTACTTCTGGGGAAGATAAGCAAGTCGTTTAGATTGGGATTGCAGTATATTTAAATTCACCTGTGTGATATGCCTGTTTGAGACACTGCAATCTCAATGCATTGAGACTGCAGAGTCTGCAGGAACTACATGGCGGACTGACCTATCTAAGGTGAACACAAATCATTCAATAGCATAATTCATGCCAACAAAAGACCAGCTATACACTCTTCAGTCACCCCCTAATCCGGGGCAGGTCAAGGATATATTTACGGCAAACAGCAGCCTCAATTAGAAAAAAAAAATGAATACAACAAAAAAGACAGATGGTGAAATTACTTAAGCAGTCTTTGTGCGTTCTCACTGTGTCCACGTGGATTTTTATCAGGTTGCCGCCGTTTTCTCCTTAGTCCAGACACTCAGCAGTTGATTGGTTAATTGGTTATTTTCAATTGTACTGACATCGCAATAGGGTTAGCTCGGAGAAATAGTGGTCGGCGCGGCTTGAAGGGCCGTAAAGGCGTTTACCGTGCTCTGTCTCAATTGTACTGACATCGCAATAGGGTTAGATCAGAGAACTAGTGGTCGGCGCAGCCTGAAGGGCCGTAAAGGCGTTTACCGTGCTCTGTCTCAAATGACAAATAACAAGCAAATGAAGTAGTTAATAAATGCATGCATCCATACATACAGACATAATGTATAATGATGGCGGAGATAATGAGAGGGTCCTCCAGTCAGATCGACCTCAGTTTCAGAAGATTGCCCTCCGTAAGAAGTTAAGAAGTTAAGATTCAACCAAAGAAAGAAATTAATCGTTATGACCGAGTATGGAACAACCTCCCTCACGTATCTGTGCTACCGGAGGACTGGCAAATATCCCGTGCTGTTCGATTAGTCAAGAGGTGAGAGAGGAATAACAGAAACATAGATAACCTATAGGAGCATAAAGGCCCTTCGGCCTAAAAGTTGTGCCTAACATGTCCTTACCTTAGAAATAACTAGGGTAAGTTCCATGCATCTATCCAAGACCTTTAAAGACCCTATCTTATCCGCCCCCACCAACTTTGCTGGCAACCCATTCCACGCACTTAGCACACTATGCGTAAAACACTTACCACCGACATCTCCTCTGCATCTAATATCAAGCACCTGAAACCTGTGCCCCCTTGTGGCGGTCATTCCAGCCCTGGGAAAAAAACTCTGACTATCTATAAGATCAATGCCTCTCATCATCTTATACAACTCTATCAGGTCACCTCACATCTTCCGTCGCTCCAAGGAGAAAAGGCCGAGTTCACTCTATCTGTTTTCATAAGGCAATCTCCCCAATTCAGGCAACGTCCTTGTAAATCTCCTCTGCACCTTTTCTATGGTTTCCGCATCTTTCCTGTAGTGAGGTGATCAGAACTGAGCACAGTACTCCAGGTGCGGTTTGAACAGGGTCCTATTGAGCTGCAACATTACCTCTCGGCTCCTAAATTCAATTCCAAGATTGATAAAGGCTAATACACTGTACGCCCTCTTAACCACAGAGTCAACTTGCGCAGCAGCTTTGTGCGTCCGATGGACTCGGACACTAAGATCCCTCTGATCCTCCACACTGCCCAGAGTCATATCAGTAAAACTATATTCGGCCAACATATTCGACCTACCAATATGAACCACTTCACACTTATCAGGGTTGAAATCCGTCTGCCAATTTTCAACCCAGTTTGGCATCCCATCAATGTCCCCGCAACCTCTAACAGTCCTCTGCAGTATCCGCAAAACCCCAAGCTTGGTGACATCAGTAGACTTACTAACACATCCATCCACTTCCTCATCCAAGTCAGTTAAGAAAATCACGAAAAATAGGAGTACCAGAACAGATCACTGAGGCGCCCCACTGGTCACCAAATTCCATGCAGAATATGATCCGTCTACAAACACTTTTTGCCTTCTGTGGACAAGCCAGTTTCGGATCTACAAAACAATGTTTCCTTGGATCCCATGGTTCCTTACTTTCTCAATAAACCTTGCAAGGGGTACCTCATCAAAAGCCTCGCTGAAATCCATACACACTACATTTACTGCTTTTCCTTAATCAATGTGTTTATTCACATCCTCAAGAATTTCTATCCGGCTCGGAAGGCACAACCAGCCCTTGACAAATCCATGCTGACTATTCCTAATCATATTATACCTCTCCTAATATTCATAAATCCTGCCTCTCGGGATCTTCTCCATTAGATCACCAACCGCTGAAGTAAGACTCACTTGTCTATCATTTCCTGGGATATCTGTACTCACTTTCTTGAATAAGGGAACAACATCCGCAACCTTCCAAGCCCCCGGATCCTCTGCCGTCTCCTTTGATAATGCAAAGATAATCACCAGAGGCTCAGCAATAATCTCCCTGTCCTCTCACAGTAACCCGGGGTACATCTCATTCAGTCCCGTGGACTTATCCAACTTGATGCATTCCAGAAACTCCAGATATCCTATTTCTTAATATCAAAATGCTCAGGCTTTTCAGTCCGCTGCAAGTATTCATTAAGTAACTCTGCTATTTCCTCCGGTTCCATACACATTTTACCTCTGTCACATTTGATAGGTCCTACTCTTTACGTCTTATCCTCTTGCTCTTCACATACTTGAAAAATGCCTTGGGGTTTTCCTTAATTCTGCCCGCTAAGGCTTTCTCATGGCCCCTTCTGTCTCTCCCTATTTCCTTCTTAAGTTCATTCCTGTTAGCCTTATAAACTTCTAGATCTCTAACATTACCTAGCTCTCTGAACCTTTTGTAAGTTGCTATATTATTTTTGACTAGATTTACTACAGCCTTTGTACACCACAGTTGCTATACGCTGCCATAAATTCCATGTCTCATTGGAACGCACTTATGCAGAACTTCACACAAATATACCCTGAATATTTGCCACGTTTCTTCCGTACCTTTCCCTGAGAACATCTGTTCCCAATTTAAGCTTCCACGTTCCTGCCTGATAGCCTCATAGTTCCTCTTACTCCAATTAATCGTTTTTAAATACTAGCTGTTCCTATCTGTCCCCAATTCCATTGTAAAGGAGATAAAATTATGATCATTATCTTCAAAATAAGCTGACACATGAACAATTTCATTTCCCAATATCAAATCAATTATAGTCTCTCCTTTTGTAGGCCTATCTACAAATTGTGTCAAGTAATCTTCCTGAACACACAAAACAAACTCCACCCCATCTAAGTCCCTTGTTCTAGGGAGATGCCAATCGATATTTGGGAAATAACAATCTCCCACCATGACAACTCTGTTATTATTCCACCTTTCCAGGATCTGTTTCCCCCATCTGCTCCTCAATATCACTGTTAGTATTCGGTGGCCTATAAAAAAGCACACGACAGAGTTATTGACCCCTTTCTGTTTCTAAACTCCACCCCAGAGACTCCGTAGACAATCCGTCCATGACGTCCACCTTTTCTACAGCTGGGACACTATCTCTGATCAACAGTGCCTCAATCCTCTTTCTGAAACTTCTAAAACCCGGCATTTGAAGTAACTATTCCTGTTCGTGAGCCAGCCAAGTCTCTGTAACGGCCACCACATCATATCAAATTACTGGTCCACGCTCTAAGCTCATCCACTTTGTTCACAATACTCCTTGCGTTAAAATAGACAAATGTCAAACCGACGGTCTTTGTTCGTCCCTTCTCTATCACCTGCGTATCCTCCCTAATGCACTGTCTCCAAGCTTTCTCTATTTGTGAGACAACCATATCTTCCCCAATCTCTCCAGTTCGGTTCCCACCCCCCAACAATTCTAGTTTAAACTCTCCCCAGTAGCCTTAGCAAACCTCCCCGCCAGGACATTGGTCCCCCTGGGATTCTGGAATAATCCATCCTTCTGCATAGGTCACTCCTGTCCCAGAATCCTGGAAGTCATAGTTTGGTGAGCCTCAGTTAGGTGGCGGTTTGCCATAGTTGTCTTGGGTGGAGATCACTCCTGATGATCCTCGCCCTTCAATAAATTTAATAAACCACACACTTTCAGCGAACAACCTCTCTCCGATTAAACCAAACATTGTTGCAAATTCGAACAGCATCTGTAGAAAGAACTTCACCTTTCTGATGGAGTTTGCTTTACTAACGGAGAGAAATAAAATCAGAACAAAAAGTAGCATAAATCTTAATTTTCTTTTGTCTGTTCCAGTAGAATATGTAAAACAGTCGATACATATTTTTCCAAAGTTTTCAAACATCGACTGATGGTTGAAATATACATGACCATCTCTTCAATAGAGTGTCCAGGATTATCTAATACATGACGTCAGGCTAACAGCAATGACACGAATACATTTCTATTCAGCAGTTAGTTAGTATACAAGAGAATGTGAGCATGAGATTAAACAAGACAAGATAACATAAGACTTAATTTATCCCGGAAGTAATTATTGTTGCAAGGTCACTCAGACAGAGGGATATAATTTATAAGATGCACATTAAAAAGTAATAGTGCAAACTACCGATATGCAATGAAACCAGAAACATTCATAGTTCAGAGGGAGGAATTATAGATTCGTATAGCCACATGGAGAAAGTATTTCCTGTGGCGTTCAGTGTGCAGCTCGATGAACCCATTCTGCTACCAAGGGTGCTCCTCTATTTGTCAAGTATGTCAGGGAGGGGTTGTGAGTAATTGTTCATATTGCCCAAGCTTCTGCAGATTCAACGGCTCTGACACAACCACCAGGGAATTCAGTTCCATCCCCTTATCAGAAACAATCTTCTTTACGGTTTTATAAATCACTTGGCGTCAGCTGCTGTTCCCCTGTTGCCTCAGCAGACTAGAGTCACTGCCACTGGGTCGCAGAACATCTACAGCGCAGTACTGTGGACGGTGAATGAATGGAGCCTCCTAAGGACGTACAGCCGGCTCTGCCTCTATCCCTTCTGGTACAGCGGCTTTGTCTTTTTAGTCCCGTTAATTGTCGAAGTGAGCCCCCTGGCACTGGAAGTCCCGAACGTTCACCACATCTGCTCCCTTGATGGGGATGGGAATGCAGGGAGTCCAACAACAACTTTTTGTCTCAGTGATAATGAGCAGCATGTTATTCGGCCCATTATACAAAGTTGTCCACCTCCCATCTTTATTCAGTTTCTTGGTCCGATCTGATACAGCCCACAACGGCTGAATCTGCAGGTAGCAGGACTTCAACCTATATCTGGAAGTCCGAGTTAGACGGTGACAAGGTGGACTTGGCAGTGCCTCTGTGCTGTAACACAGTAGCTGATACACAGCTGTGGAATCTCACAGACTGTAGCCATCTGGACAGGTAGTCTGTAATCCAGGAAAATAGTGAGCATCCACCTGCATCTCCGTGAACTTACTCGCGATAAAAGCAAGCCGCATCGTGGTAAAAACCTGGAGAAATCAAAGAACATGATTCTCATCGTGCTGCCTAGCTCGTACAGATGGGTGTAACCCCGTTGAAGCAGAAAAATAATGGCGTTCTCGATTCCAATATGTGTTTAGGAGGCAAAGTGTAAGCGGTGCATTTAAGGATTTGTAATGACCTGGAGGTGTGTCAGGGGCAGTCTTTCTAACGATTTCATAACATGTGAAATCGGCGCCACTGGTCTGCAGTCCCTGGGCCTGGTAGTACATATATTCTTGGGTTCTGCAACTAGGTAAAGTGTTTTCCATAGCACAAGCACCCTCTCCAGACTGAGGCTCGGATCAAAGATGTATTGAAAGACGGCACCGAGCTGCGCAGCGCGCACATCGCGTGTCCTCGGGCTGATGCCATCCATGCCATTCCCCTTGGCTGGGTGAAGCCTGCTGTTCTCTCTCCCTCCCTGTTTAGCTGTGACAGTCCATGTGTCTGTGGGCATTGGTTGTACGGTGTCCTTGGAGAGAGACGGAGGGCGAGGCATGGGCTGGGGTTCTGGATAGATTACAGAGGGTGAACTGAAATCTCGTCATTAAACCTGTTGAAAAAACAATTTAACCCGTTGGCCCTGTCCCGGCCCCCGTTCAATCGCCTGTTGTCTGGCCTTTTTGTACACTGTGATCGTTTGTTTACTAATCCACACATCCTTCGTGTTGTTCTGTTGTAGTAATTGTCTGTGAAGCAACTGGTAACTGTCAAATTTCTGAACGATTATTGCTGTGTCCCTTCAAAGAAAACATCCCTTGAAAATAGGAAAACATGACATAATGATGTTAGTACTAGGCGGTGAATATTTCGTGAATTAGGTGAACAGGATGATGTCATTTTAGGAACGAAACAGTCAGGTACTATAGGGAAACTAGAGGAGTATCTGCTGCAAAATCAATGCAGGTAAATTTTGAAAATTAATAATAGCAAGCCAATATATGAAATATCAACAATAGTCTCTGACGAGCCATCATTTCAGTGCTAGATCTCAGTTCGTTCTGACAACGGAACGATTTATTTGTGTGGGGAGATATATTGCAGTTTATCTGGTTATAAAGTACACATGACACCACGTGTGTGTGTCGTTAGAAATCATGCCAGAATGGACAAGTAAGATCCTGAGAAATGTTTCCAAGTTACACAACATCCGCGGTGATGTCATTCAGGACTGAAATAGCCCGTGAAGCGAGTCCGTGGCGTGAAGCAATTAGATTCTAATTTAAAGCCGTTCTCTCATTTTACAAGTCCACGTGCTGCTCTGCTATATTGATTATGGTCACACAGGGCGAATTCCAAGTAACATTGATGAGCAGAAGAACTTTATTCAAGCCACAGAAACCTCGTGTCTCGGACAAACCTTACAACCCGGACATTGATCAAGTTTCACAAAGAATTGTCCATCTTTATTGAGCAATAAAATGCATTTCACAATGGCACAACGAACAAAAACAAAGTTAATTGTGTTTGTTCAGTGGGCTGTGTCTGATTGAAGTAATGAGTCGCTGCCCGGATTGTCCCAGTGGATCTCCGTTCTACTATATCAAAGCTGCATAAGTATTTTACCAGCACGCAGGCCACTTGGAACAACTTGGAATAACTGCTCACAGCTGCTTACTGAAGATGGCATATGCAACAATTTACGAGGTAGCTCGCATCTATTATCCGATCCTTGCAGCGGCCGGCATTCCGGGTAGGACACTACATCGATTGTTCTTTCTGTGGCTTTGTCTTCCTGTTGCTTGTGACCCTGACAGCAAACTGACCTGGCTGCTGTCTAGTCACCAATTTTACCATTTTAGTTGGCGATAATACAGGTTTTTTTTGTCCGATTGCTAACACTACTTGAAAATTGTATAAATTTAGGGATGCATTTCCTCTGCCCGAGACCACATTTACATCGAAGCAATTGTTCTTTTCGGGACAAATCTTTCATTTAGAGCCGTAGCAGCTCTTCCAAATTGATTTTCAGTGAATTGCGGAGGACGGAATATATCATTCACAGCACAACAAATTATTCCTTATTTCATCGTTGACAGGCAACTACGTAACAGCGAACTAAATTTCTCTAACATTGACACTTTTCTTCCAAATTAACACAACGTGGTTACACGGTCGATGTGTCCATTCGTCAGACACATTCCAGGTCTCCGCTCTGTTCATAACGAAACAACTGAGATGAGGATTGCTCTGGGCACAAAACAGGATCAATCCTCTTCATTAAAAAGCCGCAGTAAAAAAGTTGGTTGGACTTGCAGGAAGAAGAAGTCTTCCACAAGCAGAAAAATGGCCAAAGCGACAAATGAACCTTGGTTCTCATTTTGGCGATCTGAGTGATCAGAGATACTCCGTGGCTTTATAAAGGACAATCACAGCAGTGCAAAAGCAAACTCAATGAAGAGGGAGAACAATTGAAGGAACAAATGATTTAGGAGGGAGAAGCAGAGTGCAGAGCTTCTGTGAAAAGAAAAGCAGACATACCGTTTGGGATCGTAATATCTTCATCGGCACTGGTCAGTCGAGAAACTTGCTTCCCGGAGATGAAGCTATATCAATTTGTATGTCCGCATTCGGAAAACACGAAGCGGACTGTATGAGGCTATTAATGACTGTGTTCATCGTGTCTTCGAGAGAGAGGGTAACTTTGATTTTATGAAGAAACATCAATCACATTTTACAGTTAGAAAGGAAGAGCACTGTTATATGAATGTAAAGATTGTAAAATGCAGAGCTGCGTCCGCTGCCGCTGTCAGACGGCAGTATATGACTGAGTGAATGAAGCAGACAATGTCTGGTCTTTGCGATCAAATGGAGAATGAGACAAGTCGCTGCAGACTAGTATCCAAAGAAAACTGGATGAGCGTTTCTCGAGGAAGCGGGAAAGCAATAACCTTTCCTGTGATATATTCGTTGCCATTCTATTTTTGATATTCTCTTTTCTGTGGTGACATGGCCCGTTTGAACGAAGCTCAGCAAAAAATTAAACGACAGCACCTCTTTCACACTGGAAACACGACAGCCCTGTAGCATGTATATCAAATCTCTAATTTTGGGTATCTTGCACTCCCGCCTGTACCGCGCTTCCCCGTCCTACTGCAGCCCGTTCGCCTCTAATACGTAACTCGTTCTTTGTTTGTTTATCTGTTAGAACAGACGCAATAGCAGGTGAGTTGGCAGCTCTGCGCTCTGAAGCTCTGTCAGTCTCTTCTTTTTTTTTTGTGTTCACAGATTCTTAACCCATTGGGATCTAAGCAACATGCTCTGAGGATCAAATTGACAGTCCATTGTATACACAAGACAACACTGCTTACTGTTACTGCACCTTCGGAGTCACTGTGACGTACACGATCAATTTGTATTCTCTATCTCACCCAAACCCGCTGCAACACAAAAGAGCACGTTTCACTTCATTTCTAATTTTGCAGAAAGATGTATTGACTTGAAACATTAACCATTTGCTTCCACGTTTCGCAAGGCTAGTTAAGCTTTTAGCGTCTGATTTCTCTATTTCTATTCGGACGAGTGCAATATTTTCAGGAGACCTATCCACCATAGCATATTCCTCTCCGATCATTACATCTCCACGTTAGGAAGCATTAGTCAAGTCAGTTATTTACATCCTGACTTCATAAGCGTAGGTACGCCGGTAAAGTCGGTTACGATACGGGAATTAGCGTGTGCTCAGTGCAATCAGCATCTTTCTCATATGTCAGTCAGGTGGAAGAGATTCGTTTCAACTTCTCTAAATTTCATCACTGCTTTCTCTTTATATTGCAGTGAATTTAACGGCGATTGTGATCCTGTCCCGCGGAAAGTGCGGTCTCTCCAAATGTATCACTCGCTACCTGGTGGGAATGGCTGCAGCCGATCTCTTTGTAGTTGTCATTACAGTTATTGGGCAGAATATTAATAATCTCTACTCGTTCGCCAACTTCTTGCACATCACTCCGGTTTGCGCTCTGACGCTTGTGCTTAAAATTGCAAGCTTGGACTGCTCTGTCTGGCTAACAGTTGCTTTCACATTCGATCGCTACATTGCGATTTGCTGTCAAAATCTTCGGAAACGGTACTGTACAGAGACAGTGGCGACCGTAGTTATAGTAACAGTGGGATTTGTGGGTTTTGGAAGGTGCATCCCGTTTTACTTTGTTGTAGAGCCTCATGCAATAATTAACAATGTACCTTGGCGTTGCGTCCCCGTACCTGAATACTTCACTTCACCAGTGTGGAAGGCCTACGAATTGTTTGACAGCATCACCACGCCGTTATTACCAATTAGTTTAATCCTTCTATGTAATGTTTTAACAGCGAGACACATTATGGCGGCAAATAGAGTCCGCAAGGGACTCCGGAGTAACACTGAAGATCAAAAAGACCCTGAAGTGGAGAACCGGAGAAAGTCTATTATTTTGTTGTTCGCTCTATCAGGTAATTTCGTTTTACTGTGGATGCCCTATATCATACACTCTATGAACTGGCAAGCGGTGAATTATTCCTTCACAGACAAATATTTGAATACACCGATATACATCTTTCAAGAATGTGGTGCTATGCTAATGTCTGTGAGTACCTGCACCAACACTTGCATCTATGGACTGACGCAGAGGAAGTTCAGAGAGGAGCTGAAAAATGGGATGAAATATGCGTTGACATTGAATGGATTGCTATGTAAATAGCAGAAATATCATCACTGGATCCTGTTTGAAGTTTTAAATATTCCAGAGAGTTATTATATTCGTCAGCATTCCGTAAACCCACATATCTAGACTGATAGAATTCACACCTTGGCAGACTAAACACTATAAACAAATGAAATAAATATGATTATTATATTAGTGAGTCAATTGTCAGATTGCTAACTTTGGCTCTCAACCACGTGACTCATAGGGAATGTTTTTTTTTCCAGAAGAAAAGCATCCCTGCTGTTAAAATTATACCCCGAAGATGCAACACGATATGATTCATTTTTTTATTCCATGGCGCTTTGACTGTCGTCGTCAAGTTGTTTTCTATTTAATTATTTTTGATAACATCAGGGATAGCTAATTTGGTAGACTCGTCTCTGCACTGTGCAGCACTATTAATACCTGCATAAACGATTGCATTAAGTCAAATAGCTTTGCTTACATAACAAAATCCCTTGATAAATAGTCAATTAAAATTGCAGCTGGTTTTAGCTTTTTACCCATTCACTCGGGCACTTTGCTTTTGTTTTTCGTGTTGTTAGATTATTTTGTTTCGGCATATTTTATTTCCTGTTTTCGTCTTCCGCAACTGAGGAAGGTCATACACCTCCCCTATCAGCTGTTTGTTGTCTGTTATCCGTGGGCACCTACCATGAATACAGACAAATCAGACTTTGGTTACACTCTACTACCCTTGGTATTCACTGTCTTAGACATAATCAGCGGTGGTGACCGATCAGCTTATAGCAGGGAGACTTACATTCTGTCTGGTTGGCGCCACTGCAACACCTGCTCACTCAATGTCAGAAAGATCAAGGAGCTGTTGATTGACTTCAGGAGGAGAGAACGGGGGTTCCGTGAGCCTGTCCTCTTCCGGGGATTGGAACTGGAGTGTGTCAGCCCCTTTAAATTCTCGGTGTTATCATTTGAGGGGATCTGTTCTGGGCCCAGCGGAATCAAAGGAATGTAGCCATGCATTCTTCTCGCTTTTGTCATCAGGAAGAAGTTGCAGGATTCACAACACCAACGCCACCAAGTTCAGGAGTAGTTATTCAGCCAACTTCACTCTCCCGATCACTGAACTGTTCCCTTTACCTATGGACTCACTGTCAAGGAGTGTTCATTTGATGCTCTCAGTATTTATTGATTATTCCTTAACAATGATGATAATGATGATGATTGTTATACTTATTATTTCGCTTGTTTATTATCTGGACAGTTTATTTTCTTTTGCATATTGGTTGTTTGCCCGTCCTGCTCGGTTGGGTTTTTCAATGATTCCTGTCATGTTTCTTGGCTTATTGTGTATGCCCAAAAAAAAATTCTCACGGTTGCATATGGAAGCACATGCGTACTTGGATAATAAAGTTTCTTTGAACATTAAACTTTGATGATTATGCACTGCGTTCCGTTGACAAATTTGCCTCCTCTTCATAGTAGAAGCGAAACATAGATAGGCATATTTCTGTGCGATATACCTGCGCCAATACAACAGAATCGCCGTGAATTTCTTGTTGACTGCTATTTTATTTCAACAATATACTCCCACCCCTGCCTCTCTGCCTACAATTCTACATCGCCACCCAATGCAGCTTCGGGTAAAGAGCCCGATTTTCTGTCCAGAGACTCCGCATTGAATTACATATCTTCAAGCAATGCGTTTCAGTCCGAAAGGTGTTAAGGGGAGACCAAAGCACTGCACGCAGTGAATATTCTGAGCCACTGACACACATATCTAGTCGGCTTTATAGTCACAGACCAAACCGTCAACATGATAACTGGGCATCAAAATGTAAACATTGCAAGATATGCAATCAGTTACGGTACAGACAAATATATCAGTGGTTTGCAGCGGTAGTCATCCCACAACGCTCCACAACGTTACACAGGTAAAGGGCTTAGGGATCTCAGCAGGCGAGGTAGTATGCAAAGAAATATCTTTGACGCTTCAAGCCGAGACATTTCGCCAGGATACACCATTACATATATCGAGGATTGGAAGTCCTGACCCTGTACTGCATTGTTCCAAACCCGACACTGCAGTGGAACAAGTCAAACAAGTTCAGTCGATTTATCAAAGACCTTCCGACCATCGTGTCCGAAGTGGGCAGTAAATGCTGTGTTTAATTAATTTTCAAACTCTTCAGAAATGAGGCAGCACAAATTCAATCAAGGACGGAATATTAGAAATATTACACTGTACAACATACAGGCAAATGCCGAAGGGAAAGAAAAGGAAAGTAGTAGAGTAGAGGACAGTGCGAGAAAATTCGCCGGATCATCGTAATTTAAGAGAACCATTAGTAGTGTAACGAGAACGCTCATGATGGTTTATGTCCTTGTTGTAATCAAAGAGACACAGGTATAGAGTCTCTGGACGTGTCATTCAATATCCCCACATTCAGGCCTGAGAGAAAGGAATGTCGAAGAGGAAGGAACACTGCATGATTGACGGAGTTGACCAAGGCTGTGATAATTAATAAGAATGGCTGAGAGGACTCTTGAAATGAAGTCTCGGCAACAGTGAACAGCAGAGATTGAAGTTGGTGGAAAATGAATAAAAAAAGATCAGCTGCTACAACAGGGAAACAAAGGAAGCACCAGAACGGAGAAGCAAAAGCAGAAATCAGCTGCAGCAGGATTCGTCAGCACATCCGGTTGGGAATTACATCCAGATTACGAAGTAAGACGATAGCTGTATGAGGGTGGGTTTGGACAGAGGTCAGTCGTGAATAGCAAGGACTAGAAAGGGAAGGGAATGGTTGATAGGCAAACCGAACCTGGATAGAAGGGAGACTGATGATAAAGTGCAACACACAGATAAAGAATCTGAACCGACAAGCGAATGTGTGTGTGTGTGTGTGTGTGTGTGTGTGTAAGCGCGCGCGCGTGCCAGAAAAAATTCTGGCTGTCCATTATGTGAAATTGACAAGTTCTATATGCATATCCATTGCTTACATACTGCTGGAACATCAGCCGTTGGACATGCAAATTGTATCCGTCCTCTTAGGTTCATGAAATACATCCGAGAACAGACAGCTCTGGACAGGTACGTGCTGTCGGAATTATACGCAGTACTTGAAATTTCTATGCGTAAAACAGCAGATATTCTGTGCAGCATCGCTTCGTCTGTTTACTTCTCCAATGTATAAATTACCACATCGTGAATACCAAATGAAGAATTCCTGCTCCAACCGCTGAGGAGATGGGCTATGTGGAGGTCGGAAATACAGGGGATCTAATCACTGAATCTAACATGATGCGATGTCTCCAATCCGAGACAATCCTGCGGAAATTAATACGATCGACCTGTAACATTGTATTCTTTCTAACCTCTCCACAAATTTATTCCCCTGTTCCCTACTGGCTATTAGTTATTGGCTGTTCTGTTCTACAATCTAATCTGAGAGTTCCCTTATATCCAATGTCAGAGCTGTGCCCATCTTGGCTCAGTGGATGATCACTACAAAATATACCCTCCCTGACAGTAACTGCCACACCCTCTCCTATTGGCGCTGTAGGTCTGCCTCCGTTTTTACTGCCACACCGTCAGAGATTTTGGAAAAAGGTATCACAAATGTGTTGCGCGACCCAGCGGGTTGCAGTTATCAGAGGACACTGGCAAAATGGACTTCAGTCAGAGAGTCGTGTGAATGTAGAACGACAGAGCAGCGGAAGTGGTGGGTCTGTAGCTTCATTTCAAAATTTAACGGAAGTTTTAGTAAGCATATAAATAGGAGGAATACGACGGCCTACAACGGAGTTGGAGCTCGATGGGACTGGACGCAATGATTCGATAAGAATGAGATGTGCTGAAAAATCCTGTTTCTATGCTGTGCTTTACGATTCCTTAATTGATTGAGGTGTTACTCAGCAGAGACATCTTGCGGTTTAAGTTCATAGCTCCATGAAAGCGTCTCCACAGTTCGAAAAAGTCGTCTAAAAGGTCGAAAAGTTCGTTTAAAAGGCTTATAGAATGCTAGCAACACACACATCATGCTGTAGGAACTGAGTAGGCCTTGCAACCTCTATGGAGCGGACGTTTCGAGCCGAGACCTCTCGGCAGGGAAACGGTATGGTCGCCGTTTTGGACAGAGAGCATTCTGCAGGAAAAACTTCCATTAGTCGAGGTATTAACTTCAAAGGTCAAGGCTTTATGCTGCAGCATTATCACACTCTGGAGTATTGTGTGCAGTTCTAGTTGCTCTACCATAGAAACGTTACTGAGGTTTTGGAAACTGTGCAGAAGAGCTTTACTGGGATACTAGACAATCTTTGGTTATTTTTGTTGGATCATTTTTCTCCCAAGTTAGAAACGTCTAATACGTTCAAATGAGATGTAGAAAAACACAGTAAACATAAAAGAACCTAAAGCATAATACAGGCCTTTCAGCGCACTAAGTTGTGCCGAACATATGCCTACTTTACAAACTACTAGGCTTACCCATAGCCCTCTATTTTTCTAAGCTCCATGTACCTATCCAAAAGTCTCTAAAAGGCGCTATCGTGCCCGCCTTCACCACCGTTGGCGGCATCTTATTCCATGCACTCTCCAATCTCTGAGTAAAAAACTTACTCCTGGTATCTCCTCTGTACCTACTCCTCAGCATCTTTAACCTGTGCCCTCTTGAGGCAACCATTTCAACCCTGGGCAAAAGCCTCTTACTATGCACACGATCGCTGCCTCTCATCATCTTATGCACCTCTATCAGGTCTCGTCTCATCCTCCATGAGCGATAAGTTTTTTCTACTCAAAGAGTGTTGGATACTTGGGATTTTCTGCCTGGTATGGTGGTAAAGACAAATACATTCGAGTCTAGGAAGGAAAATTCAGACAGGCACATGAATATGAGTACGGCGGAGTGCTAGGCACATTGTGTAGTTGGGAGTTATCGATTTTGAGGGTTTTGATACACCTCTTATCAAATTCAGTGGAACATTGTGGGCCGAAGGGCCGGTTTGTGTGTTGTACTATTCTATATTCTATGGTTGTATCTCTCTGGAGTGCACACGGCCGTAGTTGTGCATACAGAAGTTTAAAATTCATAAATATATGTATATATATATATATATATATATATATATATATATATATATAACGCAATTTCCCCAATGTTGAATAAAATTGTGTGAGGGAAAATGGACACTTTGAGTTCAAAGACAACTGAGAGTCCGTATTGTATGTTCCAGAAAAACAAATAAAAAACCTGAACTTAAAACAAGTTAATATTTACACTGGAAATAAGGTTGATATCACCTTTGTGTGTTACAGGTTTCTCTCAACATGAGGTGAATAATGTATTTTGTTCTATGACATTAACTGTGACCTTTTTTTTAAATCAGTACAGCGAACAAACGTATAAACAGAGACATCATTGTTTAGAAAACTCTTAGTGAACATCAAATATATATTCTCAACGGACACAGATAATACAGCATAATAAAGTAGAAATGGAGGACTCAAATTTGTACTATACACAGTAATGAAGGAGAATTTTAAGATACAGCACGCTGATACAGATTAATAGCTCTGGGGCAATATTGTTACTGAGATGCCGACAATCCCCCACTTGACTGCAGACTTGTCACGTGTTGTGGAGGAGGCAAGGCAGATAGTACGGCAATGGACTACACACACGAAAGCACATAAAACATTCGCTGGTAAGGCAAATGAAATATGCAGTGATCCATGGGTTTTTGAGTAAGTTTTGGTATTGAGCTATAAATGTTCAAATATATCCGTGGATAAGAATAGCATCATATGCTTTTGTATTACTAATTTAATGTACCGTGATAATTGTATTGCTCAAGTTTTATCAACTGAGAAACTGGAAATCAGAACTCATGGAAAATATCGAGGATAATGCTTTCATGCAACGGCAGTTAGTTGTCAGTATAAAGTTGATGAATCTAGCACATAAATGTTAATAAACTTATACACTGCCACTGTTACACACCTACTGGGGTTTCAGGATATTCTTATGAGCATAACTGCATGAAAGGAGAATAATGATTACAAAGATAAATATCTTTGGATCAAGAGGAGGGAGATGTTAGCCGGAAGAATCTACAGTCTAATCAGGGAAACGGAAAGCTGACAATCCGGTCGTCTTTGTTTCTCATTTTGGTGGACTCTGAACTGACTCTTGCTGTAGGATAATGTAATCGGGAGCAATTTGATGTAGACACAAGAAGCTTGTGACCTACTAAACCCGAGACCATTCTCAGACAAGTGGCTTCTTTTTTAATGTAAATGACATGAACTGTGAACTGATTCTTTGTCTGGGTTAACCTAATCAAAGCAACTGAATATATTCACACGAAACTACAGGAAACGACCTGCTAAATCTGAGAGCATTGTCGGACGAGTAGGTGCACGTTATGTAAACACTATGCAGACCTAAAAAAAAAAGAAACAATCTGTAATCTCGTTAGACTCTGTCTGGGTTGCTTCATTTAACTGGTTTGGGTCAGTCAGAGTTAACAGTCGCAAATATGCAAGGCAGGATTGGGCAGAACCATGAAACAGTGTTAGTTGTAGCTCTGTACAATAAACAGTTAGAACGTGACCCAGGTTGGTCAGGTGATTTTGAGCAAATGGGTTGGAGATCCAACAGTTGGATTGATGAGGAACTCTCTAAGAGTCGCAAACCCAAAGCTCTTCAGCAACCAGAGACCAAACATTGCCTTTAAGGAGGACCCCACGGAGACGTGGAGATCGGAACGGCGATTAAATTCCGGACATTTCCTGGGCAATACGTTTCTCTTCTTTGACTGCGCATGGAGGATCAGGGATTCTAATAGGGTCCACTCCGGTACAAAGTTTGTAAACCCACGTGCTTTTTCTTTAGTTGAAGCAATAAAAGTTACTAGTCGGTAAATTTAGATTCCATGTACCTAACCGATCATTAACACCACGGCTGAGTGTAGTAACATTTCCACACCGTTGTGAATGTGTGTTCCTTCATTCTGGGACTGTGTTCCTTGATTTTAGAACTCTCATTCAGGGAAAACATAGTCCATGCAAACTGCGTGAATAATATGAAAGAACCAGTTCTCCTATCATTTCCAGAGAATACAGGCCCAGTTCTCTTTGCCCTTATACAGCATGCCTGCTGACCCTGGAACCAGTCTTGTCAGTGTGAGGAATAGTCCCTGCACTCCATCTGCTGCAGGGATAGCTTTCCAGAGGAAGGGTGACTAGACCTGGAAATAATATTCAAAGTGTTACCAAAACTGGCAAGACGCCTGCCAGTAGGACATCACTAACCGTCCTCTCCAATCCTCCTGCATTGCAACAAAAATACAGTTTGCCTTCTTAATTACCTGCTAACTTGAATGTGATCTCACAATAATTTCTTTACCATCAACCCCAGATCTCTCTGAACATTTCACTATACCACCACGTTAAAATGACCATTCTAGTTTGTTTCTCTCGGAATGGAATTGTGTCACTTCCGCACATTTTCATTATTGCACTTCTGTCTGCATCCCTAAACTCGCTCCACTCATCGCAGTACTGTCCCAGCTGCTGGGCACTGTAACAGCAGCAGACATGTATATAAAACATGTTGTCCCACATACAAATCAATGATGTAGACTGTGAGCTGTTGTGTCCTCGGACCAAAACCTGTGACACCCTATTGGCCAGAACTTCCATACTCGAAAATTGCCACTTTATTTTCTCCCTCCGCCATTAACCTGCTGATTATTCAGTCCACACAAATAAATTCCCCACAATCCGCTGTGCTTATTACAAACTTTTGTTTTAAATTTCACACTCATACCACATTCATCATTTCCAAATTTTCCGGCTGTTTGTCCCTTTTCGAACTCACACTGCATTTGCCAACGCAGTTGCTCTGTTCCGCACAGCCCCGTGGGTGAGGATGTGGGATATGGATCTGTGTCTCTGCTTGTAGGACACTGAGTGCAGAATACAAGGGAAAGATTGTCTGTCTGTTGTTCGATCGAATAGTTGTATTGGAAGTATATATCTGGGTCTTCGGCTTATTGAGGGGCTGAATGTCTCTGCTGTCTGATACTGTGAAACTGATGAGCTGCCGGTCTTGCTGCACTCACCTTGTGTGTGAGGGAACAGCGGCTGCTCTGTCCCTTGGGATCGATAGGAGGGAATATCGGATTTGAGTGAAGTCTTCGCTTCTGGGCTAGTGAGGGAGAGATAAGTGTCAGACGGTCGGGTGAAGGGTTCAGAGCTAGTGTCAATAAGTCAGTCTGACTCTCTATGTCTCTCTCTCTCTCGCTCTCTCTCTCTCAAGCACACACACAAACATGTGGTTGTTCGGTGAGAAAGTACGGTTGTTCTGTTTGAGTGTGTTGATCTGTGTACTGTGAACCTGTGCTGTATGTCCGCGCGTGTGTGTGTTGGTGTGGGGGGGGGGGGGTGGGTGGGTGTGGTGTGTGGCGGTGAGGCATCCGTGTAGAGATGTATAATTAGCCAAGAAAACCATGAAATGTGTAAATGTGGCTGCTCCGTGGCGAAGCTCAGTCATTGTCATTGGAGCCACGGCATTATTTCCACCAATCGAATCACTGCTGAAGTAATGCCAAAGAAGTTTGATGTATTTGTCTTCATTCGCCCCAATATTTACATCAGAGACAATGTTGTTGAAATGAAGTATTTGTTCAAGTAACCCTAACTAAGATAGTTACTCAAGAATATAAACGCATCTCTGGAGACCGATCCTCTGTATAAATTGGTACACTCTGAATGTATCAGCTCAGTGTTTCTGCTGGAGCCGTGAATTCAGGATTAACAGAAGTGACCGATTCTCACTGAAATGGAGTATCCAGCCATCTTGAAGATAAGAGAAGTTTACTATCCTTTTATTTCCGTTTTTGGAATTCTCGGTAAGCTACAGTGTCAGGTACGTTGGTGGGAATTGAAATTAATTCCAATGTGGTATTGTTTCCCTTGCTGGTTTCCAGTCTCACCTGCTCTGACCCGCTGTTCCGAATTTCAGGAATGGAATGGAAACAATCTGAGATTTGAATCTAAAACCAACGCGCTGCAGGAATTCACCGAAACTGCCAACATCTGTGGAATTCAATCGGTCACGAAGCGTTCTTCCAGCTTTTGAGTTTCGATTTTCCGTCATTTTAATCGTATAGTAGTTGTTCTGCATTTTTGCGGTTGGGGGGGGGGTGCACGGGGGAAGATTGAAGCACTAAGCCCCAAGCAGAGTTTATGGAAAGAGAGACTAGTTCACACTCGGGTCAGGTGCCTCTATGAGACCGGTATTTCCAACATATTCTGTTTTGCCTGGATGAGTGCTTCCAGTATTTCGTGTTTCTGTTCCGTCTTTTGGTGTTTTGTCCCTGATTGGGAGGACGATCGAAGCTGATAGTTTTCTAATCGAAGAATACTACCATTAGTGTCCGGATTTATTAATATTTCAACCGCATGATTTGGCGAGGGCGGCGGTAGAAAACGTTCCATCCACTATTATCTCCAAGGAGGTAGTTATCCAGTGTTAGCTTTCCGCTGTCACTTCACATTACGGCCACCAGTAAGGAATCCATATTCAGCTCATATTGACTGTAGTTTATTGTTTAACCTCCTCTGTCTACACCGTCAATACGCACTGTCTCTACCGTTCCACCGCTACAAGCAACAATAAAGTGGAAACGCTAGAGAATCAGCTTCAACAGCAGCATTGGTCTGCTCAATATTTCTTCAACTTTTTGTTCCCTGTCTCTTTTCCAGCGAACCTGGTGGCGATTGTGATCCTGTCCCGGGGAAAGTGCGGTCTCTCCAAATGTGTCACTCGCTACATGGTAGGAATGGCGGCAGCCGATCTCCTGGTCGTTATCTCGGATCCGCTGCTGAGGTGGACTTTTGAGATTTATTTTCCCCAATCATTCTTCTGCATCACTCCTGTTTGCAGACTCAGTAGATGGTTGATTTTTGCGAGCACCGCGGCCTCGGTCTGGCTGACTGTCGCTTTCACCGTTGATCGATTTGTGGCTATTTGCTGTGAGAAGCTGAAAACAAAATATTGCACCGAGAGAACGGCGGCTGTGGTTATCGGGACAGTGAGTGTGCTGGCCTGTTTGGAGTGTGTCCCCTGGGGCTTTATATACGGTCCGAGAGAAATAATTGATGGTGTTCCCTGGTATTGTGTTGCTTTACCGAGCTACAGAAACTCTCCCTCATGGGCGTCATTTACGATGTTTCACCGTATTTTAATCCCCTGTGTCCCATTCTTTCTGATTTTGCTGCTCAATATTCAGACTGTCAGGCGGATTCTAGCGGCCAGTCAAGTCCGCAGGAGGCTACGGGGGCAAAAGAGTGGAGATAATGTGAAGGACGGGGAGATAGAGAACCGACGGAAATCCATTGTTTTGCTCTTCGGCATAACCTGTAGTTTCATATTGTTGTGGCTAACACAGGTTGTATTTTATATCTATCAGCAGATCTCAATGAATTTTGTTTATTCTGTGACGGATCCGCGTTACATCACAGAACACACATCGGGACTACTGCAGGTTCTGAGTTCCTGCACAAACAGTTGTATTTACGCCCTGACTCAGAGCAAATTCCGACTGGAACTAAAGAATGCGGTAAAATACCCATTAAATCAGATTTCGAAACTCAGTAAATGTTAGAAAGAGATGCTGTAACATCTTTTCAATTCAGCTGCCTTCATGCGTCTTTTTCTATTCCCCCACTTGTTGGTAAGCGGAACCAATGTGATGAACAAAACTGCTTGCAGACAATCGGCAGCTGCTCGAAATGCAGAACAACACACGCAAATTCAGCGTCCTTATGAATGGTGCCGACCAGAAAAGTCGGCTGTTTCCTTTTGTCCTTCTGCATTCTGTCTGTGTTGCCTTAACCTAACAAACCATCTGTTCACAGCTGATCACTGGCCTCAGCATCCCAGAGAAATCCCCTTTGCATCTCACCTTTCGCCGCTATTAAACTGAATCTGGTATCGAACCAGTTAGCCCTGCTTCCCAGTTCTCACAGAAATCACTGATCTTAGAATATATTTTTCTCGATATCTATCACTCCTGCTCCCGCATTTAACTGTCCATTCCTTCCCCTTCTGTTTCCGTTCTTTCTGGAACTGTAGATTCTCCTCTCTGGCACCTAACGGGGCACGACTGCGCAGGCGCGTGTAGGTCGGCCAGCGAGAACAACGCGAAGAGTTTAAAAAAAAAGAATACAGAGCAGGCGACGGAGTAGTGGGAGACATTGGCTCAACGAGGCTTAGGCGATAAGGGTTCGAGGCCAGGTAGCTTATCTGTTTAAAACAAACACAGAAAGTATTTGTATGAGGTCGGTTTTCTGTGCTCGCTGTCAGGTGTTGGAGGTCCTGGAGACTGCCTGCCTCCCGGTCCACCACACCAGCACCAGCTGTGTCGAGCTGCAGTTCCTTAGAGACCACGTTAATGAATTGGGGCTGCAGGTCGATGACCTTCGTCTGCTCAGGGAGAGCGAGGAGGTGATAGCGAGGAGTTACAGGCAGGTATGTCACCCCGGAAACACAGGAGACGGAGAAGTCTGTTACAGTCAGGAGAGGTAAGGGAATGACGCAGGCTCAGAAGGTTCGGGAAAAGAAGACGATGGAAGCAGTGACAGTGGACTCTATAGTTAGGGAGTCAGACAGGCGATTCTGTGGACGCAGGAGAGAAACGCGGCTGGTAGTTTGTTTCCTAGGTTCCTGGGTCCGGAATGATTCTGATCGCATTAACGATATCTTGAAGAGGGACGAACAGCCAGAGGTCGTGGAAATTATTGCTGCAATCGGCATATGTAGGAGAAGGGAGGAGATCCTGAAAACAGACTACAGGGAGTTAGGAAGGAAATTGAGAAGCAGGACCTCAAAGGTAGTAATCTCAGGATTACTGCCTATGCCACGTGACAGTAAGCATAGGAATAGAATAAGGCGGAGGAAAATGCGTGGCTGAGGGACTGGAGCAGAGGCAGGGACTCAGATGTCTCTATCATTGGGACCTCTTCTGGGGCAGGTGTGACCTGTACAAAATGAACGGGTTGCACTTTAATCCTAGGGGGACCAATATCCAGGCGGAGAGGTTTGCTAAGGCTACTGGGGAGAGTTAAACTAGAATTACGGGGGAGGGGGCGGGGTGGTGGGAACCGAACTGAAGTAACGAAGGAAAGTGAGGTTGGCTCACAAAGGGAGAAAGCTTGGAGACAGTACGAAAGGGATGATCGGCAGGTGATAGAGATGGGACCCGCACAGACCAATGATTTGAGATTTGTCTATTTTAATACGAGTACTATTATGAAAAAAAACGGATGAGGTTAGAGTGTGGGAGCTATGATGTAGAGGCCATTACAGAAACTTGGATGTTGCATGATTAGGAATGGCCACTTCAAGTGCCAGGCTTTAGATGTTTTGGAAAGGAAAGGGGAGGCAAAAGAGGTGGGTCTAGGCACTGTTGATCAGAGATATTGTCCCGGCTGCAGAAAAAAGAGGTAGTCATGCAGAGGTTGTCGATGGAGACTCTGTGGGTGGAAGTTAGGAATAGGAAGTGACTAATAACTCTGCTGGGTGTTTTTTATAGGCCAACCAACGGTAGCCGGGACATTGAGGAGCAGAGAGGGAGACGGATTCTGGAACGGATTAATAATAACAGGGTTGATGTGGTGGGAGATACTAATTTCCCAAATATTGATAAGGACCCCCCAGAGCAAGGGGTTTAGATGTGGTAGAGATTGTTAGGTGTGTTCAGGAATTTTTCTTGACACAATATGCAGATAAGCCTACAAGAGGAGAGGCTTTACTAGATCTGGTATTGGGAAAAGAACCTCGTCAGGTGTCAGGTCTCTCAGTGGGAGAGCCTTTTGGAGATAGTGATCATACTTCCATCTCCTTTACCAGAGCATTGGAGAGGGACAAGAACAGACAAGTTAGGGAAACGTTTAATTGGAGTAAAGTGAAAGATGAGGCTGACAGGCAGGAACTTGGAAGTATAAATTGGAAACAGATTTTCTCAAGGAAAAGTACGGAAGAAATGTGGCAAATGTTCAGGGGATATTTGCGTGGTGTTCTGAGAAGGTACGTTCTAATAAGACATTGAAAGGATAGTAGTGTATAAGATCAGTCGTGTTCAAAGGTTGTAAATCTAGTGAAGACGGAAAAGAGAGCTTACGAAAGGCTCAGAAAAGTAGCTAATGATAGGAGCAGTTAGGGAAGGTTTAAACTAATTTGGCAGTGGAATGGTAAACGGAATGATGGAGCGACGGAAGGGGGTGTGAACAGAAATAAATCTAATATAGTGAGCAGTAAAGATGTCAGGAAGGCCAGGCAGGTGATGGGGCAAATTTGCACCCGTTGGGACCAGTTGCAGTGCAATCAAAGCAAAATGTACCAAATACTGAACTTAAGGTGTTATACTTAAATGCACGCAGCATAAGGAATAAGATGGATGATATTGTCGTACATCTACAGATTGGCAGGTATGATATTGTGGGCATCACTGAGACGTGGCTAAAGGATGCATGTCTCTGGGAGCTGACAGTCCAAGGATACACGGTGTATCGGGAAGGATAAACAGGTAGGCAGATGCGGTGACGTGGCTTTATTGGTAAGAAATGATATTAAATTATTAGAAAGAGGTGACATAGGATCGAAAGATGCAGAATCTTTAAGAGTTGAGCCAAGAATTCGCAGCGGTAAAAGGACCCTGAGGCAGTTATATACAGGCCTCCGAACAGCTGCAGTGATTTGGACTACAAATTGCAACAGGAGATTGGAAGGGCCGTGTTATGATAATTGTGGGCGATTCTAACATGGCAGCGGATTGGGAAAATCAGGTTCTTGAGATCTCTTGGATCTCAAGATAAAGAATTTCTAAAATGTCTGTAATTCAGTGGAGTAAAGGAAATTACAGTAGCATGAGAGAGGAACTGGCCAAGGTTGACTGGAGAGGGACACTAGCGGGAAGGATCGCAGAGCAGCAGTGTTAGGAGTTTATGCGAGAAGTGAGGAAGGTTCAAGACAGATATATTCCAAAAAAGAAATAAATTTCCGAATGTAAAAAAGGATGCAACCGTGGCTGACAGGAGAAGTCAAAGCCAAAGTAAAAACAACGGAGAGGGCATACAAGGAAGAAAAAAAAAGTGGGAAGACGGAGGACTGAGAATTTTTTCTAATATCTTACAAAAGAAAACTAAGAAGTTCATTAAGAGGGATATGGTGAACTGTGAAAGAAAGCTAGCAAAGAATATTAAAGAGGATACTAAAAGCTTTTTCAAGTACATAAACAGTAAAGGACAAGTGAGAGTAGATATAGGACAGATAGAAAAAAGATGCTGGAGAATTTGTAATGGGAGATACGGAGATGGTGGAGGAACTGAACGAGTATTTAGCACTAGTCTTCACCGAGGAAGACATCAGCAGTATACCGGGCACTCAATGGTGTCAGGGAAGGGAAATGTGCACAGTCACAATTAAGACAGTGAAAGTACTCAGGAATCTGAATAGTTTAAGGGTAGATAAATCTCCTGGACCAGATGGAATGCACGCTCTTGTTCGAAAGGAAGCTGTGGTGATCACGGAAGCATTAACAATGTTCTTTCAAATCCCTGAAAGTTGCCTCACAGGTAGATAGAGTAGTTAAGAAAGCTTATGGGGTGTTAGGGATAGAGTTTAAGAGACATGATGTAATGATGCAGCTCAATAAAACTCCAGTTAGGCCACACTTGGAGTACTGTGTCCAGTTCTGGTCGCCGCACTATTGGAAGGATGTGGAAGCATTGGAAAGGGTACAGAGGAGATTTATCAGGATGCTGTCTGGTTTAGAGAGTATGGATTATGATCAGAGGTTAAGGGAGCTAGGGCATTACTCTTTGGAGAGAAGGAGGATGAGAGGAGACATGATAGAGGTGTACAAAATATTAAGAAGAATAGACAAAGTGGACAGCCAGCGCCTCTTCTCCAGGGCACCACTGCTCAGTAAAAGAGGAGATGGCTTTAAGGTAAGGGGAGGGAAGTTCAAAGGAGATATTAGAGGAAGGTTTTTCACTCAGAGAGTGGTTGGTGCGTGGAATGTACTGCCTGAGTCAGTGGTGGAGGCAGATACACTAGTGAAGTTTAAGAAATTACTAGACAGGTATATGGAGGAATTTAAGGTGGGTGGTTATATGGGAGGCAGGGTTTGAGGGTCGTCCAACATTGTGGGCCGAAGGGCCTGTAATGTGCTGTACTATTCTATGTTCTATGTTCTAAAAGTCAATAGATTCTGTCATGGTTCCGGAGGCCTGGAAGATTGCAAATGTCACTTCGCTATTTAAGAAGCGGGCAAGCAAGCAAAAAGGAAATTATAGACCTGTTAGCTTGACATCGGTGGTTGGGAATTTGTTGCAGTCGATTGTCAAGGATTAGGTTACGGAATACCTGGAGGCATATGACAAGATAGGCCGAACTTAGCATGGATTCCTTAAAGGAAAATCCAGCCTGACAAACCTATTGCAATTTTTTGAAGAAATTACAAGGAGTCTGGACAAGGGAGATGTAGTGGACATTGTGTATTTGGATTTTCAGAAGGCCTTCGACAAGGTGCCGCACATGAGGCTGCCAAACAAGATAAGAGCCCAAGGAATTATGGAAAGTTACATACGTGGATAGAGTCTGGCTGATTGGCACAGAAATAAAGAGTAGGAATAAAGGGAACCCATTCTGGTTGGCTGCCTACCAGTGGTGTTCCACAAGGGTCCGTGTCGGAGCCGTTTCTTTTTACGTTGTACACCAACGATTTGGATTATGGAATAGATGTCTTTGAGGATAAGTTTGCTGATGATACAAAGATAGGTGGAGGGGCTTGTCGTGCTAAGGAAACAGAGAGACTTGGATAGATTGTGAGAACGGACAAAGAAGTGGCAAATGAAATACAATGTTGGAAAGTGTATGGTCATTCATTTTGGTAGAAGAAATAAACGGGCAGACTATTATTTAAATGGGGAGAGAATTCAAAGTTCTGAGATGCAACGGGAATTGGGAGTCCTCTTGCAGGATACCCTTAAGTTTAACCTCCAGGTTTAGTCGATTTTGAAGAAGGCGAATGCTGATGTCTTCCTCTGTGAAGACTAGTGCTAAATACTCGTTCCTTTATTTCTAGAGGAGCATGGATGTGATATTGAAGCTCTATAAATCACTGACAAGACCCCACTTGGACTACTGTGTGCACTTGGACTTCCTTATTTAAGGAAGTATGTTCTGATGTTGGAGAGGGTTCAGAGAAGATTCAATAGACTGATTCCGGGAATGAGAGGGTTGACATATGAGGGACGTTTGACCACTCTTGGAATGAACTCCTTGGAATTTCGAAGAATGAGGGGGGACCTCATAGAAACATTTCGAATGTTAAAAGGCATGGACAGAGTGGATGTGGCAAAGTTGTTTCCCATGGTTGCCGCTCTAGTACAAGAGGACATGACTTGAGGATTGAAGGGCGCCCATTCACAACAGAGATGCGAAGCCATATGGTTGTGAATCTGTGGAATTTGTTGCCACGGGCGTCAGTGGAGGCCAAGTCATTGGGTGTATTTAACGCAGAGACTGATAGGTATCTGAGTAGCAAGGGCATCAACGGTTATGGTGAGAAGGCGGTGGAGTGGGACTAAATGGGAGAACGGATCATCTCATGATATAATGGCGGAACAGAGTAGATGGGCCTAATGGCCGACTTCTGCTCCTTTGTCTTATGGATTATGGAATCTTGAAGATCATCAGGATAGCCGGAAGTAGCTTAATAATGCAATTAGGAGAGCCAGAACGAGCCATGAGAAGTCCTTGGCTGGCAGGATTAAGGAAAGCCCAAGGCATTCAACAAGAATGTGAAGAGCAAGAGGATAAGACGTAAGAGAATAGGACCAATCAAGTGTGACAGTGAGAAAGTGCGTATGGAACCGGAGGAAATAGCGGAGGCAGTTAAGGAATACTTTGCTTGAGTGTTCACTACGGAGGAGGATATTGGCGATGTAGGGATGACGTGCAGTGGACTGAAAAGCTTCAGCATGTAGATACAAAGGAAGAGGATGCGTTCGAGCTTTTGGAAAGCATCAAGTTTTATAACTCACCGGGATCGGACGGGATGTTCCCCAGCGAGAGTGTATATTATTAAGCCCCTGGCAATGATCTTTGCATCATCAACAAGGGTGGGAGAGGTTCCGGAGGATTGGAGGGTTGCAGATGTTGCTCTAATTCTCAAAAATTGGCGCAGGGATAGCCCAGTAAATTATAGGCCAGAGAGTCTTCGTTCAGTGTTTGATAAGTTGATGGTGTAGAGCCTGAGAGGCAGCATTTGTGAACATTTCGGGAGGCATAATATGATTAAGAATAGTCAGCATGGCTTTGGCAAAGGCAGTTCTAGCCTTACAAGCCTGACTGAATTTTTTGAGGATGTGAGGAAAGACATTGATAAAGTTAGAGCCGTAGATGTAGAGTATATGGATTTTAGCAAAGCATTTGATAAGGCACCCCCATACAAGACTTATTGAAAAGTAAGGGACCCAAGAGAAAATTGCTTTGTGGATCCAGAACTGGCTTGGTAGGAAGGCAAAGAGTAGTTTAGACAGGTCATATTTTGCATGGAGTTTGGTCAGCAGTGGTGAGCATTAGAGATCTGTTCTGGGACCCCTACTCTTTGTGATATTTATAAATGATCCGGATGAGGAAGTGGAGGGATGAGTTAGTAAATTTGCTGATGACACAGATGTTGGGGGTGTTGTGGAGAGTGTGAAGGGCTGTCAGATGTTACAATGGAATATTGATAGGATGAGAAACTGGGCTGAGAAGTGGCAGATAGAGTCCAATCCGAATAAGTTTGAGTTGGTTCAATTTGGTAGGTCAAACATAATGGCAGAATATAGGAGTAATAGTAAGTCTCTTGGCAGTGTAGAGGATCAAAGAGATATCGGGGTCCGAGGCCATAGGGCGCTGAAAGCTGCTACGCAGGTTGACTCTGTGGTTCAGACCGCATATGGTGCATTGGTCATCATCAATCGTTAGATTGAGTTTAAGAGACGAGAGGTAATTGTGCAGCTATATATGACCCCGGTCAGACCTCACATGTAGTAAAGTGCTCAATTCTGATCGCATGACTACAAGAAGGACGTGAAGACCATAGACAATGCGAACAGATTTACAAGGATGTTGCCTGGATTTGGGAGTATACTTTCTGGGAATAGGTAGAGTGAACTTGGCCTTTTCTCCTTGGAGCGAAGGAGGATGAGAAGTGACCTGATAGAGGTGTACAAGGTAATGAGAGGTATTGATGGTGTGGATAGTCAGAGGCTTTTCTCCAGGGCTGGAACGGCTAGCACGAGAGGGCATGGTGTTAGGTGCTTGGAAGTAGGTACAGAGGAGAGGCCAGGAGTAAGTTTTTTTTTAACGCAGCGATTGGTGTGTGCGTGAAATGGGCTGCCGGTGTCGGTGGTGGAGTTGGAAACAATAGTTGTTTTTTTAAGACTCCTGGATGGATACATGGAGCTTCGAAAGGCTATGGGTAAACATAGAGTGGTGAATCTGTGGAATTTTCTGCCAAAGGAAACAGCTGAGGCCGGTTCATTGGCTATATTTAAGAGGAAGTTAGATATGGCCCTTGTGGCTAAAGGGATCAGGGGGTATGGAGAGAAAGCAGGTACTGGTTTCTTAGTTGGATGATCAGCCATCATCATACTGAAAGGCGGTGCAGGCTCGAAGGGCCGAATGGCCTCCTACTGTACCTATTCTCCACGTTTCTGTGTTTCTAACCTTAGGTAGTGCTAAGGTAGGGATATGTTCGGCACAGATTTGTGGGCCGAAAGGCCTGTACTGTGCTGCAGGCTTTCTATGTTACTGTGTTTCTATGCGTTAGGACTGATGGTCTGGTAACTTATAAACTTCTCAACATTACAAGGAAAGTCTGTCTTCAGCATTAACTTTCGAGTGTTAAAATGATGTTCAGGTGCCGCAGGGCATATTTATACTTTTCAAGGAATCATACAAAACGATTATCTGGACGTGGCAATCAAACCAGAACTCTCAGAAATAGTCATCTGCCGGTAATAGATGACTGTACTTTATGTGAACAACCCTGATCAGATTAGCTTTTATTTTTCACATGTACTGGACATTGAAAATACAGTGAAACGCCAATTGTTCGGGAATTTGCAGTCACACATGACATTTTCATTTTCATGGCAATACTTCAACATCCAATACAGTCAGAGGATGTGCAGGAGACAGCCTGCAAGAGTCTGCATGCGATGCGTCCTGCGCCAAAACAGCATCGGCATAAATCATTAATCCCATCCTGTACAACTTTTCAGAATATTTATCACCCATGGTCATATGTAAGAGTCCGTTAAATGTCACTAGTCTGTTTGCCTCTTCCAGTAACCATGGAAGTGCATGACACCCACCCAGACACTCCGTGAAAAAATATCTATCTGTGATGTCTTCCCTGATCTTTCCTTCAGTCAGCTTTATTTTATGCCCTTATGGATGAGTCAGTCCATCCCTGGGAAATGCGTTCTGTCTGACAGCTCTATAGATCCGTCCTATCGTCTTGAGCACGCGATCATGTCAATTCTTCTCTTCAAATGCTCTGTAAGTACTTGTTCTAGCTCACTCACCCTATCCTGATGACTTATTCGTGAAAAGGAGAAAGATTAAAGGACATTAAAGGAGAAAGATTAAAGATTAATTAAAGATTAAAGGATTCCTGTCACAGCATGTTGACAGGCCGACGAGGGGGAATGCCATATTAGATTTAGTATTAGGTAACGAACCGGGTCAGGTCACAGATCTGTCAGTGGGTGAGCATTTGGGGGACATTGATCACCGCTCCCCGACATTTAGCATTATAATGGAAAAGGATAGAATCAGAGAGGACAGGAAATTTTTTAATTCGGGAAGGGCAAGTTATGCTATAAGGCTAGAACTTGCGGGTGAAAATTGGGATGATGTTTTTTGCAGGGAAATGTACTATGGACATGTCGTCGATGCTTAATGATCTCTTGCAGGATGTTAGGGATACATGTGTCCCGGTGAGGTGAAGGATGGTGGGGTGAAGGAGCCATGGGTGACAAGTGAAGTAGAAAATCTAGTCAGGTGGAAGAAGGCAGCATATATGAGGTTTCGGAAGCAAGGATCAGATGGGACTATTGAGGAAAATAGGGTAACTAGAAAGGAGCTTAAGAAGGGGCTGAGAAGAGCAAGAAGGGGGCATGAGAAGGCCTTGGCGAGTGGGGTAAAGGAAAAACCGAGGCATTCTTCAATTATGTGAAGAACAAAAGGATGACAGGAGTGAAGGTAGGACCGAAGCGAGATAAAAGTGTGAAGATATGCCTGGACGCTGTGGAAGTGAGCGAGGTCATCAATGAATACTTCTCTTCGGTATTCACCACTAAGAGGGAACTTGAGATGAGGACAATATGAGTGAGGTTGATGTTCTGGTGCATGTTGATATTAATGGAGAGGAGGTGTTGGAGTTGTTAAAATACATTAGGACGGATAAGTCCCCGGGGCCTGACGGAATATTCCCAAGGCTGCTCCACGAGTCAAGGGAAGAGATTGCTGAACCTCTGGCTAGGATCTTTATGTCCTCGTTGTACACGGGAATGGTACCAGAGGATTGGAGGGAGGCGAACGTTCTCCCCTTGTTCAAAAAAGTTGGTAGGGATAGTCCAGGTAATTACAGACCAGTGAGTCTTACGTCTGTGGTGGGAAAGCTGGTGGAAAGGATTCTTAGAGATAGGATCTATGGACATTTAGAGAATCATGGTCTGATCAGGGACAGTCAGCATGGCTTTGTGAAGGGCAGATCGTGCCTAACAAGCCTGATCGAATTCTTAGAGAAGTTGACCAGGCACATAGATAAGGGTAGTGCAGTGGATGTGATCTACATGGATTTTAGTAAGGCATTTGACAAGGTTCCACATGGTAGGCTTATTCAGAAAGTCAGAAGGCATGGAATCCAGGGAGGTTTGGTCAGGTGGATTCAGAATTGGCTTGCCTGAAGAAGGCAGAGTGTCGTGGTGTGGGGAGTACATTCCGATTGGAGGGTTGTGACTAGTTGTGTCCCACAAGGATCTGTTCTGAGACCTCTATTTTGTTGATTTTTATTAACGACCTGGATGTGGGGGTAGAAGGGTGGGTTAACAAGTTTGCAGACGACACAAAGGTTGCTGGTGATGTCGATAGTGTAGAGGATGGTCGAAGATTGCAGAGAGACATTGATGGGATGCAGAAGTGGGCTGTGAAGTTGCAGTTGGAGTTCAACCCAGAGAAGTGTGAGGTGGAACACTTCGGAAGGACGAACTCCAAGGCAGAGTACAAAGTAACTGGCACGTTACTTGATTGTGTGGAGGACAGTGGGATCTGGGGATGCATGAGGGTACATATGGTAGTTAATAAATCCTATGGAGTGTTAGCTTTCATAAGTCGAGGGATAGAGTTTGAGAAACGCGATGTAATGATGCAGCTTTATAAAACTCTAGTTAGGCCACACTTGGAGTACTGTGTCCAGTTCTGGTCGCCTCACTATTGGAAGGATGTGGAAGCATTGGAAAGGGTACAGAGGAGATTTACCAGGATGCTGCCTGGTTTAGAGAGTATGGATTATGATCAGAGATTAAGGGAGCTAGGGCTTTACCCTTTGATGAGAAGGAGGATGAGAGAAGACATGATAGAGGAGTACAACATATTAAGAGGAATAGACAGAGTGGACAGCCAGCGCCTCTTCGCCAGGGCACTACTGCTCAGTACAAGTGATCATGGCTTTAGGGTAAAGGGTGGGAAGTTCAAGGGGGGTATTAGAGGCAGGTTTGTCACTCAGAGAGTGGTTGGTGCGTGGAATGTACTGCCTGAGTCAGTGGTGGAGGCAGATACACTAGTGAAGTTTAAGAAATTACTAGACAGGTATATGGAGGAATTTAAGGTGGGTGGTTATATGGGAGGCAGGGTTTGAGGGACGTCCAACATTGTGTGCCGAAGGGCCTGTAATGTGCTGTACTATTCTATGTTCTATGTTCTAAAAGTCAATAGATTCTGTCATGGTTCCGGAGGCCTGGAAGATTGCAAATGTCACTTCGCTATTTAAGAAGCGGGCAAGCAAGCAAAAAGGAAATTATAGTCCTGTTAGCTTGACATCGGTGGTTGGGAATTTTTTGCAGTCGATTGTCAAGGATTAGGTTACGGAATACCTGGAGGCATATGACAACATAGGCCGAACTTAGCATGGATTCCTTAAAGGAAAATCTGAGTCTTCCGTTATAAACTCTATTTTATTAGTAACTACGTGATAAAGTAATATAAAACAAGATAAGGTAAACAGGTAAGCAAAGTATATATTTAAGTAATTAAAGGTCGCAAGCTTCTCCCAGCTCCGGTGATTGGATGATGCAGTCTTACGGTGGTATACTAAGTAGTCAGTTCAGTTCTGGAATTTGATTTGAGTAGAGATAAAGAGAGAGAGGTAGAGAGAGAGAGTTGTTCTGTCTTCCTGCCTTCGATCCTCCATGATGTCCTCCTGCTCCCGAAACTTATCAAAGTCATCGACTTGTGACCACAAAAAGGGGACCGTCTTCTGTGGTGGAGTTATCAACCCAGGCCAGGGTTAAGCACAACGATAGCTCCCCACCGGTCACTCCTTTGTCCACACTGTGAGCAAAAACCCCACCCTTGTCGTGGGCACACAAAGCTCATCAGTGTCTTCCTTGGTGTCTGGCGTGTCATGGGTTTCATTATAAATCCAACTGACCTTGTATATATATCACAAGTGCGGAACACGTTTTGTCCATCATATAGCTCTGCCTCTCGGTTTCCAAGGCAACTCACAGACTTTCTCTCTCTCTGTTGCTGAATTAGCACACAAGCTGTTCGCTCCCTGTCTCTTTTTTTAAAAGAACCGTGCATTTTAGAAAAATCTTTCTGAACTCGTCACGCTCTCCTATTCCTTGCGTATATGTCGAACGTACAGGAACCTTATTGAATTTTTTGAAGTAGTTACGAGGAATGTTGACGAGGGTAAGGCAGTGGATGTAGTCTATATGGACTTCAGCAAGGCCTTTGACAAAGTTCCACATGGAAGGTTAGTTAAGAAGGTTCAGTCGTTAGGTATTAATGCTGGAGTAATAAAATGGATTCAACAGTGGCTAGATGGGAGATGCCAGAGAGTAGTGGTGGATAATTGTTTATCGGGATGGAGGCCGGTGACTAGCGGGGTGCCTCAGGGATCTGTTTTGGGCCCAATGTTGTTTGTAATATACATAAATGATCTGGATGATGGGGTGGTAAATTGGATTAGTAAGTATGCTGATGATACTAAGGTAGGAGGTGTTGTGGATAATGAGGTGGGTTTTCAAAGCTTGCAGGGAGATTTATGCCGGTTAGAAGAATGGGCTGAACATTGGCAGATGGAGTTTAATGCTGAGAAGTGTGAGGT
This sequence comes from Hemitrygon akajei, assembly GCF_048418815.1. Lineage (NCBI taxonomy): Eukaryota > Metazoa > Chordata > Chondrichthyes > Myliobatiformes > Dasyatidae > Hemitrygon > Hemitrygon akajei. Next base: position 1,314,723 of record NW_027331970.1, on the reverse strand, counting down.
TCTACATTTTGGCAGGAATAATCCAAATAGAACATACAGGGTAAATGGTAGGGCATTGAGGAATGCAGTGGAACAGAGAGATCTAGGAATAACAGTGCATAGTTCCCTGAAGGTGGAGTCTCATGTAGATAGGGTGGTGAAGAAGGCTTTTGGAACGCTGGCCTTTATAAATCAGAGCATTGAGTACAGAAGTTGGGATGTAATGTTAAAATTGTACAAGGCATTGGTAAGGCCAAATTTGGAATATTGTGTACAGTTCTGGTCACCGAATTATAGGAAAGATATCAATAAATTAGAGAGAGTGCAGAGACGATTTACTAGGATGTTACCTGGGTTTCAGCACTTAAGTTACAGAGAAAGGTTGAACAAGTTAGGTCTCTATTCATTGGAGCGTAGAAGGTTGAGGGGGGATTTGATCGAGGTATTTAAAATGTTGAGAGGGATAGATAGAGTTGACGTGAATAGGCTGTTTCCATTGAGAGTAGGGGAGATTCAAACGAGAGGACATGATTTGAGAGTTAGGGGGCAAAAGTTTAAGGGAAACACGAGGGGGTATTTCTTTACTCAGAGAGTGATAGCTGTGTGGAATGAGCTTCCTGTAGAAGTAGTAGAGGCCAGTTCAGTTGTGTCATTTAAGGTAAAATTGGATAGGTATATGGATAGGAAAGGAGTGGAGGGTTATGGGCTGAGTGCGGGTAGGTGGGACTAGGTGAGATTAAGAGTTCGGCACGGACTAGGAGGGCCGGAATGGCCTGTTTCCGTGCTGTGATTGTTATATGGTTATATGGTTATATGGTTATATGGAAATCCAGTGGGTTTACACATGGTGGGATTACTGTACATTTATAGCACGGTAACTTTCGACAATGTGCGTTTCATCCTCGGAAAGCTTCCGCTCATTTTTCAGATGTGCTTCACGTACCATTGCACCACGTCAACCTATGCCTCGTTCCACGTTATTCTCTCCCATCAATCAGCCTGTTTTGCCCAAGGACATTCAAAAATTCACGGCAGCGTGAGTCGCGTTACAGGTATTGTTCCAAAGACTGAAACAGAGACATGGACTAGTGGAACTCGTTCCGTAATCCAGACTGCGTGGAAAGTGAGACCAGGTAACACTCACCACCAGAACGGGACCAAGAATATAAATGTGAAAATTTTCACCATCGGGAACATGGAGCTTTATTGAAAGAATGTGAAATACTGACTGATCATTAGGGTTTTATCGCACTCGGACGTGAACGGGACACGTGTATCACCATGGAATCCACGAGAGGGCAGTTCAGCAACTTTAAGCAGAAAAACAAAACACAGTTCAATCCGGATAGTTGAAAAAAAACACCAAATCTCATTGCCGATTGTTGTAATGTGCCCAGTTTGAGATCAGATGCCGTTCCTCTCATTTATGTTCTGCTTCACAATGCAGCAGAGTTGGCCGCAGTCAGAGAGAACAGTCTGAATTAGAGAGGGATACTAATTAAAGTCTGACGACAAAGGGAACAATCCAAACACCCAAACCGATTTGTTTTTCTCTGATGTAGGGGAGATATCATTCTGAAGATTGAAAGTGCAGTACGCGTCTAAATCACTGAGACATTTTCTTCCATTAGAATGAATATAAGAAAGATTACGCTAATTTTCATTGAAACCTACACTTCCACGTATCCTTTGCCCTTTGTCTTAGAAGAAACTGATACAGAGAAATGGTCACCACTGCTGATCATAAGTATCTGGATAATATTGATGTTTGAATTGATATTTGAGTTTCCATTTTCTTATCTCTGTCTCCATCAGCACTCCCGATAACTCCAGTCACTCTTTCTGAATATCCGAGCCCCAATCACGCACCGCAGGTGTTCATCTCGTAGATCAGTATTGACCCCTGTCTGCATTCACTGGCGTTTTGAGAAACTGATCAATTTCATCACATGACAGAGGACACGTTGGTTCAATACTGCGGACGAACATCGTGAGGCGTGGATGGGTGTTCTTGTGAGCTGTTCAGCTCAGTCCACTGATAGTCACATTGATCGAGGTAGTACGTTACGGGAAAACAGATAGATAGATCTTATATTCATACTTTATTCATCCCCATGGGGAAATTCAACTTTTTTCCAGAATATACAACGTTGCATTAAATTTACAGAAAAAAGTGCAGTCCGTTTGTTAAATAACTAGATACGACTATCTCCTCCATATCAACACGTTACCAATTTAGTGTAGTGGCAAAACAATTCTTCTACAAATAAAATAGATGCAGATGCCCAGACAGTTGAAGCATTTGCACCAATTCGAAGATGATGTGTACACTGATTGAATTACTTTGCTTCATAACGGTGCAGAATCTAATCATAGCTGGTTTACCATGTGAGCGACTGCATCACTCTGGTGCACTGAGCAGGTCACGCAGCGAGATGGAACGGAATAAACAGTACGAAGTTTCGGGCCGACACCCTTCATCGGGGCTGGAAACGACGGGAGAGGTTGCCAGAACCAGAAGGATACTGGAAGGGGAGCAAAACAAGTTAGCATGTAGCAGGTGAAGGCAGGAGTTTGGGGAAGGGAGACTGACACGTGTCTGGGAGGTGGTAACTGGATAAAAAAAAAAACAACAACAAATCACTGTAGAAGTAATCTGATAAGACAGGAAGAATGGATTGGACAGGAAAAGAACGGAGCTTTATGGTCTGAGTGCAGGTCGGTTGGACTAGGTGAGAGTAAGCGTTCGGCATGAACTAGAAGGACCGAGATGGCCTGAATCCGTGCTGTAATTGTTATATGATTATATGGTTTATGGATAGTGGGAGAAACGGAAGAAGGATGGGCATCAGAGGGAGGTAACTGTTAGAAAGATGAAGAGTAAGAGGCCACAATGGGGAAAGGAAGAAGACGGAAAGTGGAGTGGATAATCCCGGTAGGTAGAGATATTCAATTTCCTGCCATAAGATTGAGGTTACCCAGACGGAATATAGGGTATATATGGAATGTTACTCCTCCAGCCTAAGAGTGGCCTCATCTTGGCAGAAGAGGAGGCTATGTACTGACATGTCGGAGCGGAAAGGGGATAGGAATTGAAGTGGTTAGCTAACGGGATACAGCTGAGGTGCTGAACAAAGATTCAGTTAATTAGATTAACGGCTTGCTTTCATTGACGATCTTCGTAAGCCTGGTAATAGACATTAGTTTAAGTTTCTTCACTAAATTGCAGGAACGTACTAACAATATATCTGTTTTTGATATTTCTATTGCACGACTTATAATAATTCCCAGCGTGGTAGGGAGCAGCCCAAAGACAGTATAACATCAGCCTATGATGACAGAGTCTGTGGCATCTAAAATGACAGAGATATGAAACCGAGAAGTCATCCTGAAAATGTTTCGTAACAACATTCGCCGACATCTCCGATCGACACTTCTTCGTCTTAGAGATCATGAAACGTCGTCTCAAGCTAATCACAGTTGGGGTTAAACTTGAATGACATCATGTCTATATGTATCCCAGCTGTTGGAAGACACGCCAGCCTTGTATGGTATCGAATATTCCGTCTGCTGGAGCGAGTATAAATGAATGACTGTGGAGATTCATCAGCTCAGAGTTTCTTCAGCGAGATCGCGGGCAGTTGGAAGACAGATGGAATCTCACACAGAATACGTGAAACATTTTACCGTGTGAGAAAGATATATTACAAGATCATTGCCGTTGTTGGTGTTCCTGGTAAGAACATGGGCGAAATAAAATTTGCTGTTCTTTGTGAACGCTGTTTGAACTAGTTCAGTTACCGACAGCGTTGTGATGCCGGTGTATCACTGAGTGAGGTGCAGACATTGTGACAAAACTCTGTGTTTGTTCAAAAGTTCCCTTGCAGTTTAATCCGTGGCCTCGGCAGTTGAAACAAATGTAGAGTGGAGGATCGGGGAGATGGAGTCGTTTTGTGAATTCATGCCAGTCAGTTCGATATATCCGTGGACACTCGCTGACAAAGTAAACTCAAATAATCTAGCCCATTCGGCACCTTTACGGGCTATTCCGTATCAATAGCGTAACAGGCATTACATGCAGATTTAAAGATATTGCGCCTTTTTTTAAAGAAAAAAGAAATTGCTACAAGTTTAAATAGCACGCAGGAAGCGAGTCTCAGGGGAGAACGGTAGTCATCAGATTTAGATGGACTCCGACACTTCGGGAGTTTGGAAAATACAATTAAGGGTGGTTGCGTGCGTTTAGGGGTACCAGGGTTTAAGAATCAACCCAGCGCTGGCCGTTAGAGGTCAGATGGAATAAGGTTCAAGCGATTCTCTGCTCTGGCGCAAAATGCATTGAAGCATTTAGAATAATGCTGCAGTCAATTCGAGCAAGCACTGAACGACGCAGATGTTTTGTAGTACCTATATTGTCTGCCTTTTGGAAATTAGATGTTTTAAGCAGTAACGTGCAAAATATATGAATCGTTCAGCGGTCAGGCAAAATATTAAAGGGAAAATTGAAACTTTGGACATTGGGGGTTGTATTGGCGTTCTGGGGGTGTGGGGTTATGTGGCGACCCACTTTTCAGCGCACTCGAACCGGCTCACGAAACGGTGCGCCAGGCCGTCTTCACCATCTAGGGGAAAAACCCGCGCGCGGGAAGGGACTGAGAATCCGCGCCCCCTACAGCATTCCCGCCCGGGGAGGTCGGAAACGGGAAGGCTTAAAAGCGAGGCCGCCAAGTTTGAATAAAGCTTTAACGCAACTGCAACTCACCGTCTGCGTGTTGTTAATCCAGCGCTGTGTGTAGCACATCGCTATAACATCATATTTCTAGGTATCAGTCCATGCTTTAAGCTCTTCCACCTTTCCTACAGTGCTCCTAGCATTAAAATAAATGCATTTAAGAAATTTTCCACCTCTTACACTCTGTTTATCCCTAACGGTGCAAACAACCTTACTATCTTCTTTTTCTTCCTTATGCCCCACATCTTCGGTATGAACGCTCCCCTTCTCTACCATCTGCCTATCCTCACTCTCACACTTCCAAGAGATCGATTACTGAATAGATGGGAAGGGCTGCACCGAATTATGCTTCATCTGCAAATACATCACAGGCTTTATCGTCAAATGACATATTTCAGCTTATTTAAACGAACAACTTGCAGTTTTGTATATGCCTCACTGACAAACCTGATATTATCTTAACTTTTTCTAGCAATATCTCTAAGCAGAGATGAAAATATTATTGTTGACCACTCTGAAGAAGAAATGCCTAATCCAACACACTGATGATATTGTCTTTATTGACTCAATTATCGCTAGTTTGATATTTAGCAAATAACGTGCGTGATCGCTGAAAACAATTGCAATTAGATAAGTTATTGTCTGTTATGCGTGCTCCAGTGCTTCACACCTGAGCCGGAGAACATGATGCTGTACATGTAAATAATTAATGACAGAAAAAAGAACCGATTTGACTTGACACCAATGAACAATATCAAAGATCCCAACATATTTGGCACAGTGAGCGTGTCGATTAGCATTTTCACTTCTTATGTGCGTGGGCAGCATTGTCATTACTACCCCAATGAAAATTTAAGAAACGACGCAGGCAAATTACTAATCCCGCTGTTACTGTACAAGAGATGTGCAGCTAGCGTCAAGCACACGATCACTGGCGACCGGTACAATAATGTGTAGCTTGATTTATATTGCTTGCTGTATACTACAGGGGGTCGCCGCCACGCAGTAACAGAAATTCTATTGCGCACATAGCCTCTGGTGCCGGCGAGCTGGAAATGAACGCAGCCAGAAAAAAAATATGTTTACAAAACGTGAGAACTTTTCTTCGTTGTTCTCTATTTTATTTTACCTTTCAGTTAATTAAGAAAATCAAAGAATACGAGTTTTCAATTTTCATTCTAAGCATCCATATTATGCATATTATATGAGCCACGGGTCTTTCACGTCATCTAACTATTTCCTGCTCGGAGCAAAGTAAAAACGAAACACACTTAAATAGAGGGGGCACTGATCGTCACAGTGCAGATCATATTTCATTAGACTGATAATGCAATTGGATGGCAGAAACTTTGCTCATTTCACGATTTGTTAAGAAGGAGACAAAGGTTTTGAATTCCCACGTGTTCCGTATAGAACTACACATCGGTTGAAATATCACTCTCGGCGTTCCATTGATCATAGTTAGCCGTGAAATACACTGAAGGGGAACCCATCTGACAGGATCCAAGGATGGGTATTTAACCAAAATATAATCAGTAAAGACGTACGCTAATTAAAATACCTTATATAAAATATAAATTAATATATCATTCAAATAGGAGAGAACTGGTTCAGGGATCGAATATAGAGACCTCTGCAGTTGGGGAGAGAGGTGAACCACAGTCTGCTGATGTGCCCAGACACTCCTCTCTGCACACGGATCAGGCTGGTGGTGTTATTGCCCTTCCTGGTCTATCACTGACCGCACAGATAAATGTGTTACCTCTGTGGAATCATCACTGAGCAGATCCTCATAAACCCTGCAGTAATGGACATGGTGAGAGCAGACATTTACCAGGGAACTATCGGTAATTGTTTTAGTTATGTGTATGCATTGAACAAGTGGTAGAAGTAGTAATATGAATAAAATTTGAAATATGTTTGAACATGTTAAAAATAGTCGAGAAACAAACACGAGTGGTTCTAATGAGGTGTCTTCATCCTGTTAATCCGCTTATTATTGCTAAACCTGCCGAATTGTTTCTGAACAACTTATGAATCTACACAATTTTCATGTGCGAAATTATTTAACAACACAGCCCCACTCCATCCACTTAGCTATGATGCAGAAAGGGATAACAATATGTCATTTGATAAAATAGATATAACGTCATTTCCCCAGAGGTTTCCGGCGTCACCAGGGAGTTCCTACGTCATATTAATAAGCGTTGAACTGACTGAATTCTCCCAGTATCTGCTTGAGATTCTGCTCCCGCACTGGCACCGATTGGCAGATCCACAAATCGCGACAGAGAGGTCATACTTGGGGGAAGGAAGATTTGCTGTCTCCAGAATGGATCAGAGTCGGCGAACAACATCCTGGAACGTAACAGGAATTCGCCAGTATGTCTTCTGGGCTGCTGAATTTCTCTTTGCAAATTATGAGTGGATTACCTTAGGACATCGAATCGTGTACGCAATAAAAGTCATTCTGGTGATTTTCTACACCGTCTTCGCTATGGTTGCTCTTCCCGGTGAGTCTCTCTCCGAAGCTTAATTATCCAACATTACTCTAATTCTAATGTGTACCACCAATTTGAAACTATCGCTGCTGTCACACACTCCAGACAGGAAATCTTCAGCGGTTTAAATTCTGCAACCGATGTTGTTCACTGTGGCTCTAGGGACAGTGCTGGTGTAATGGCCATTGATCTGATCGGCACACTCTGTTCAATTGTTGCTCAAATCAATTCGTGTCAAAGCTCTATTTTAGCTCCGTAAACGTTGCCTCCTTTCAGTCGCTCCATCCTCCCCACAGGAATATATGCTGCTGAATGAAGGTGCTTCATCGCGTTGTGTTTCCATTGAATTTGATCTGATCTCCTTAAGCGCAATATTCCCGAAGACAACCGCTCTGTTTTGTACTTCCCGTGGCCACTGAAATATGAGATCCCAATCCACAGTAATCCAGCAAGGAATTGCTAGGACTGTGTCTTCCACAAGCCAGGGTCAGTGCACACCAGCCACAATCCACGAACGTGTTGAAGCTTCGTACATGAATACCGTATCATCAAACGGAGCATTCCGCCCTTCCTCTCCTCTCGGAAACAGCTGTTCATTCTGACACTCTCGCGAATGTCAAGAGAACCCCTGGTTCTGTCCTCACGGTTCAGCATTTGCATTCGTCCCACTGCAGCTCCATCCCCACAATATCAACACATCACTTGTTCCTCCCCTTCGAAAGTTTCCATTGTCCTTTACTGCCTCCACAAAAATGAATTTATAATTTTCCTTTATTCTCTGACACAAATCATAATGTAATAATGAAAGCAAAGGAAGACGGTCTTCTCTCAAAGGAGGCATGCGATTATGAACACTCCCGCCTCTCTCATCTCTGGTCATTTCAAAAACATTGATCCTAATATCAACTACATAAGTTTCGGCGTTATCGCTCGAGGTTTGGAATTATTCCTTTAATTCCATTTGAATATTTTTCAACAAAATAAAGGGATCACGACTTCCACTATCGGTCCATATGCTCGGCGATTTACGGTAGTCGTCACCTAAAACTGATTCCAGTCTCCCACAGCAATTCAAAAATGGCCTGAGCTGATTATTTTATTATCATCTGCGTTTGTACTGTATTGTCAACTCAATTCTTGTTCAAAGGCGGTAACATATCTGCAAACTGAAAGATTGCGAAAACACCGTGGTATTCTCACTGCGGTGCATTGATTTGGTGATTAAAGAGGATCTTCGGTGCAGGTTAATTATATTTCATCAGGAATGGGAAAAATGCGTAAGAATGGAGGAAAATGCCTTAAGGAGGGCCGGTGTTTCTGAAGGGGATAAAGTACCAGGAATTATTGCAAGGAAATACCATCTACACATTTAACCTTCGGTCTGTGATCACTACATTTGGTGCAGCGAAATCAGATCGTGTCCTGAACGGTCCACCAACTTCTTCAAGCATTGGGTCAGATGTTTCGAATCAGTTAAGGGTCATTTGAAACTTGATGAGATTCCGTTGCCCTGAGTCACTCGCTCAGTGAGCAAATGCAACGGACCTACTGCTGACAGCATTACCAGTAAGAGCACTTTATTGGTTAATGTATTGGACCGTGGAAAAGTCAGACACATTTATATAGTCAGGATGCCCCAGATCTTTACTTAGTACTGCAGTAATTTCATGTATTGCCCCGTAATGGAGCCGCAAACAAAATAGCTGTCGTCTTTACAGACGAGAATGATGTTCAAACCTGATTCTGATAAGGGTCTCTGTTTTGGACCGAGAGAGGGGTGAGGGCAGCGAGAGTCGAGTCATGGTTGGGAAAACGAGAAGGGAGAGGGGAGGGAGCGGGAAGCACGACAGAGATATTCCGTGATGAACAATAGAACAATTGATTTGTATCAAATTACCTTGCCTGATATCTCAGGACTCGGGGAGTCTGCACCCGCGCCAACTCGCCCCAGCACTCCTTCTCTACCACCTGCCCCACATCTCCACCCTGTCCTTTCCCGAAATCCTTTGCTCCCGCCAGATTTATAAACACGCTATCCACTCCACGTTGATAACTGAAGTCGTGTTTAAAAGTCAGAGGCATCCCAGCTATATTACATATGCTTAAGACTACTGCATATTACTTTATCACGATCCGGAGCGGGGACAGTGTCAGAGTTGCGGTCATTTATTTAATGGCAAACACGTTTCTGCGGAGTTGGTACTTAATGGCCCAGCTACCTATTTTCCCTCAACGTGTTCAGAATTGGCCAATAATCATTGATCGTATCTGTGTTATTCAATGCAGCTTCTTGAGAAACACGTATTCGCAAATTCCGCTCGATTTTTAACTGAATGAATTTGTATTTAATACTAATAATTGATTTTCTCTACGAATATTTACTTCGTGTGATGCAATGATTTGCCAACATGACTAAGCACCGTTTCAAATGAGATGAATTACATGTCCGTTTACCAGTTAACGTTTCCCGATGTGTATCCATGCATTATTTTCTGCTCTTCATAGTGAACCTGGTGACGATTTTAATCTTCTGCCGAGGAAAGTGCGGTCTCTCCAGAGCTGTCACTAGTTACCTGGTTGCCATGGCAGCGGCGGATCTCCTGGTCGTTGTCCTGGACCTGATATTGAGCAAGATTCCGAATACTTACGCGCCGTTCTCAGTTTTCTTCTGGTCTCTGGCTACACCGGTGTGTAACATCCATGCCGTCCTGCTTTACATCGCCACAGATTGTTCAGTCTGGTTCACCGTCACCTTCACATTTGATCGATTTGTGGCCATTTGTTGCCAAAAGCTGAAAACAAAATATTGCACAGGGAAAACCGCAACTTTGATTCTGGGGTCAGTAACTGTGATCATCTGTTTAAGGAATATTTACTGGTATTTTCGGTTCTCAGGGTATTATACACTGAATATTGCTCCATTTATTTGTTTGGGAAGCATGCATTCTATCTCCTTATCTATATCGATGACTTTTGACTTATTGAATTATATCCTCACCCCTATAATCCCATTTCTATTGGTTCTCCTGACGAATGGATTAACCGTCCGGCACGTTTTAGTCACCAGCAGAGGGCGCAGGAGACTCCGGTGTGCTGACAAGGGTCAGAATGCTAGAGACCCGGAGATGGAGAGCCGCAGGAAATCCCTCGTTTTACTGCTGATCATCTCTGGCAATTTCGTTGTGCTGTGGGCAACATACACTGTGTATTCTACGTGGTCACTGCTAGGTTATTATACATCGACTACTCCACCCGAATATCTGCGAGACCTGGGCTCGATGCTGCAACTTCTGAGCTGCTGCACAAACACGGCCCTTTACGCCGTCAGCCAGACCAAGTTCAAGGAGCAACTGAGGATCATAATAAAATATCCAATGGTTCTCATTGCTTCGAGATTAAGGCGTTATTGATGCCTACTTTGGAGTAACGTGTGCAGATTTGTCATTTACCTACAGGATAGATGAAAATTAGATCGATGGAGACAGATAAAAAATTCAGGGCTATTGCCATGAAAAATTAGAAACTTAATTTAAAAGGAAATAATGAATAGGTTGGAAATGTATTGCTTACTACGTAAATGATCGGGGGGACATTCGATAGAGGTTTACACAATTAAGAGCGGTATAGATAAAGTAAACGCAGCCAGGCTTTATTCTGCTGGTGTGTAGGTGAAGGGTGAAAGGTGAAGCAGGTGGTGAGAGTGCGGACCGAGCTGCCAGCGGAACTGATGTAGGCTATTTCGATTTTTACCTTTAATAGAAGTTTAGATAGGTACATGGATTGAAGGCTGCATGGATTAGTCCGCCTGACCTGACTAATTCTTCCAGCATGGCAGGCAACTCCTGTAACATAGGAGCCCAGCGCATTCCTTCTTCGACTCGATACTCACCCATTTCCCTGTGATTCGTTATTCTCTTTAGCGAATGTTCCTTGCAATCAAAATTGGGAAAACATTGTTAAAGGTACAAAAATAGGGCAAATACAACTCCAGGGCCGTCGGAAGCGACTTCGCTGATGTACGATTTTTGAAGGATTTCCGAGTACGTTGACTTGGTTTCTAAACTTCCCACTCTATTTCGCTGTGATTTCCCTCATTTTTGTCTAATTTTTGTCCGTGTACCTGCAGTTGTTTCACTCTATTCAGCATTGTTGTTGTTTTACCTTGTTCTACCTCATTGCTCTATATAATGATTTGATTTTTACGATCAGTACACACGATTTTCACAGTATCTCGGCGTAGCTGATAATATTAAAACGATTTGAATTCCATCCATCCGCGGTGTAACACAGAACAGATCTGAGGAAGACTTCCCACCATGGGGGAGCCACTGTCCATGGGCACATCGCCGCCCATATTGAGTTGCCTTGCCCGAACCACAGACAGAAGAGAAGGTCATATCACGGGTTCACAAATTCATGGAATACGAAAAGGTGTCACACCATTTCCGGGTCAGCAATTCTCACTGACTAGAACCTGATGATGATATTTCCACGACCCTACGAACCAAATGTCCATCCAAATACTTCCGATGTGCTGTCATACACTCAGCTTTCTTCGGGAACTTAGTAATGTGCTTCAGATCTGTAGCAACTTTCACTGCGAGGAAAAAAAAATCTGATATTCTCTGTGTTTGATATCATTCATAACCTTTTGTGCCCGATTTGAAACGCCTACTTTGCCTGATAGATTAAATACTTTGCCTAATAGATTAAAATTCGCTATCCTTAATTGCGATACCCTAAGCCTCATTGCGTTTCGCTACAGTCGACTCAGACCGATCCTGACTATGTTCTCTCTGGGTTTATTAGTATCTTGCTGCATTGGAATTATTATTCACACACGGACCGAGATACAGAGAAAATGTATCTTCGGTTTCGTTCCATTAAAAGTCCAATGTATTGAGTAAAACAGTGTAAAGCAATATCACATCTCCGTTCCTGTATCCTCTGCCTCATGTACTTAATGGCATTATCTAATGCTCTTCCCTTGGACAACATCGGTGGTGTGGATAGGGGAGACATGCAGCTTGGGCAACTGCCCTTCTTCCACAAAAAAAAAACCTCGCCCAGGCTTGCGCCCCGGAAAATTTCCAAGGTGCTAATCAATGATCTATCGAGACTAACGGAGGCCTACTACGACTAATGGAAGTACATATTGCAGTTTAGATGGAAATGCTGGATGGTGATACATCGTTCATTGGCTCCGGGAACCAGCTGTATCCAGGAAGCCGTTCTCTGCTTACGTCGGTCTGGGCAAAGAAATCCACAGCAACGACAACGCACATTCTTCCGAGCAGGTACCTGCAGCTATGAATCGACTTAAACGTCTAAAAGGGCTTCTCCCTTCAGGCTCAGTGCAGACCACCTATCACTGTCATGTATTCTAAACGAACCAGCATTATAGCCATTGAGTCAATAGACCAGCTGAACAAATGGGATGAAAAGTGGCAAATGAAATTTCCTTCAGATAAGTGGTAACTTTTGTACTTTGCGACCTACGCAATGTTAGGGCATCTTGGTGTGCGGTGGAATAGAGGGATGCGGGAATACCGATGCACAATTTATCGATAACGGCACCACAGGTAGACAGGGTCTTAAAGACAGGTTTGGAACATTGGCTCATAAGTCATCGTGTTGCGTATAGGAGCTGCAATGTTATACTGACGTTGAAAATAAGTTTGTGAAGCCTAATTGGCGATATTGTATGCAGTTTCCTTCTGTATTTCAAAAGGAAATAAGATCGAAAGAGTGCATAGCAATATTAAAGGGATGTTGCCAGATCTTGAGGACCTGACTTATAAGGAAAGGATAAGCAGGTTAGTACTTCATTCCTTCAGTAGCAGGGGATTGATGGGATAAATAATATTTTGAGGGGTATAGGTAGGGTAAATGCAAACAGGCTTTTTATTCCTCTGAGTTTGAGTAAGACTAATGGTTAGGGGTGTAAGGTGAAATTTTTAAGGGTAACATTAGTGGCTATTCCTTCACTGGGAGTGTGGAGAATAAAAAAAATACTGTCAGCGTAAGTGATGAATGCCGGTTCGATTTCAACATATATAAGAAGTCCGGATCAGTTCATGGATGGGAGTGGCGAGCTGGGTCAAGGTCCAGGTGCAAGTCAATGGGACCGGGCCGAATAGTTCAGCATTACTGCGCAGGCCGAAGGAATTATCTCTCTGCTTTAGTTCTCGATTTCTTTGGAAATGTCTTCACTTGATTCCTCCAACTAACCACACCGCGGGATAAGTTCTCACAGCCTTGGGGGATTATCCATATTTAAATACATGAGGGAATCAACTTTACTAATGGAGATTCGCACCCTTTTTTAGTGAATCCTGCAACTGTAGTCCGACTTCTTGAACAATACCGACGAAAATTATTAATTTATTCCTTCCTCCATACCATCTGACTCAGTTTAGATTGCGCATACAGTCACAACTACATTCGTAATCACAACACTATTCACGAGCGTTCCTTTGTCCAGGATAAGCTGAAGAAAGACTACGCATTAATTTTCCTCTCCAGCCAGTGAACCCCCTTGACCAACACTTGCACTTGGTAATTTCATCCTAATCATATTCAAACTTTCATGCACTTGACAGCCCACAGCTTCTCCGCACAAACCAGACGCTGTGACTCCAGGTATCTCTGGAATGAGAGCAAACTTTCCAATGAATCGAGTAATACTTCATCGTAGAGCGTGAAGATTAACAAGCAAGAGTTGTACTTCTCGAATGTGAGTGAGATCACTGGTGTAGTATCCTCTTTTAAAGTGATCCGTCACCTCAACATGCAGTGAAAAGAACTATCTCGACTGCTAGGGGCACATCACTGCCCACACTGTATATTTAGACCTGTCGTTGGCCATTGGCCACAGAGATAACGTCACTACTGGTCTGGCTCCCTCAATGACGGAAATAACGTTCGAAATCTTTTTTTTTTTTCCAAGTCCATGAATATCCACACAGATATGTACTTTCCCTGACTAAACTACCACTGTCAGCGCATTTTCATTTACAAAAGTAAAGTCCATATTTAAACTCGTCATTTAGCACAATCGTACTGTCAATAATGGGACCCAACCAACACCGACATTGGTAAGACATTTGATTCTCAATGTCCGCTCCCCAGCTAGCATATAAAATTGCTGATTTTCCAGAACGCTATAAATTGCAAAATCAAAATCACAGTACGAAGTGCTACCACCACCAGTTTAATTGTGTAGTTATCCATTTACGCAAAATTAATTTTGCGTTATTTAAAGGTCCTGAATTAAAATGTTGATATCTCGTTTTCGAATGACACCTGCATTCGATATTACAGAAAATACTTATTTTCACTGTTCTAAATGCATGTCCATCTACATTGAGGATATGCCCGTTGGCTCTAGGTTGTCCCACTATTTGTAACAATATTTTCATATCCATTTTAGGACTTTTAATTTTCCATATCTTTCGATGAAATCCATCCTGGTTCTTCTAAAATCAAGCAAGAACAGGCTCGGAGCTAACTAACCGTTCTCATCGATTTAACACTTTCATTTCAGGAATCGCTCTCGAGATTCTGTGCTGGATCCTTCTCCAGCACCACTTTTCTCAGATAAGTGACCGAAAACCTAACGTGGTCTGACCAGTAAAGCCTCGGCATCAGATCCTTGCTGTTATACTCTGGTACTCTGTCAGTGAATGCTCGGGTTGTACTTTTCTTCCTTACCATGACTCAAGCTACAGGTTAACCGCTAGTTAGGCTTATATTATCGGCTAGTTAGATTTCATTTTTATGTTTCCTCCCTATTGTTTTTAATGGACTTCTTTTAGTTTTAGTTTTAAACAAAGAAAAACACCCACACTGTAGCTTGCACTAAATTGATCTATAGTATCCCATGTCCTTTGTTATTATGTTGTATTTTCCTGCTCTCATCACACATGTTTGGTGAATTATCCCTGTAGAATATTACTACTTGCAGATGAGTCTCTATGATTGCTGGCTGGAACCCCAGATATTGCTGCTCTGCCACCATCCTGCTACTGTCCTCTTTCAATCATCTTTTCCCAGATGCTCTCAGATGCCTCCCTAATTACCGTTATTCCATTGTAATGCGGATACATCAAATTTCAGCTCCCCCCACTCAAATCCCAAGAGGTGGTCCTATCATATAATGGTCACTGCCCCTGAAGAGTTCCTTCACCGTAAGCGCTCTGTTAGAGAATCCAGTACGTAATAAACTTCGTGAAACAGCCTGGTTTCCTCGGCTGTGTAACCCTAGGGAAACAACTCCCGGCCCCGCTAAACTAGTGAGATCGAGGCGCGATCGCACGCCAAACCGTTGTTCGTGTAAATTCGCTACCCTGTTACAAATTACTGCCGCGAAATAACCGAGAGTACACCACATACGGTTAAAGATTTTAACTTTATAATTTTTAATTGCACTGACGGGTTAGTAAGGAGAAGAAGAAAAGAGGCTCGAATCACGGTCCAGCGCAGGGTCGAGATTTCTGATCACTTCTCACCAGCGTGTTACCTCATCATCTTCTACCGAAAAAAGCCCCAATCCCAGCATTAGTGTCCTTAGCAGATAAACCACCCCGTAAATTCGACATTCTAATTGGATGGCACACATTCCTCCATATCTTTTATCTTCAGCATTAACCCAAAGAAGATGTAAACGGAGCAAGTTGAAAACGAACAGCTCTCTTGAGCTACCAAATGAAACACACACAGCATAACAGTAGATATATAATCCAAGGAATTGCACCACCCACCCCAACATAATCGTCATGTCCACATGACCTTGAAATAATTTGTCACTTCCTATTAATAACACCGCTTTCAAAAGAAATCCGTGATGTCAGCACCACCACTCTATTTGTAAAGTGTAATGTGGTATCTCATTGGCGGGATAGTTGTAACACTCTGTTTCTCTGGTGCTACCAGTCCAGCCTTTATGGGCGCTCTCCTGATTTGATAAGACCTCCTTATCCCAACGGCTGCTTCTTCCGTTGCGACACTATTTGATCCATATGGCGTGGACTCCCGTGGTCTATCATTCGTACATTCCTACAACTGGGACCCCTCTGCCACATCGTTGAGCTCCGCTGCCCCCTTATTATCGTCCAGCCTAAATCTGCCAGTGCACTGATAATCCCCCACCCCTCCCATTTCATCTACTTTAGGGTGAGAGAAGGTGGGAATATCTTTCTCAAAGATTGGGGAGTTGGAGAAATGCAACATACACCTCACCACCATTTCCTCATCCTCCCAGTCCGTATCCCATTGACGGGTAAACGCTAGTTTAATCATGCGCCGGTTTAATCATTCCTGCAGTTAGGCCTTCAGCACCACCCATACTCACCACCACCCTCCAGCCCCTCACGTTGTCGCAGAATGCTCTTATAAGGTGTAGAGTCCAGGTCTGACTCCGGATCAACACGCGAGTCTTGTCACAGAAATAGAAGATGATTCCCATGGCGAAACCTGACAGGCCAATCTACATCTTCTTTTAATCATGCCTCCTCTGATTTCCCTGATTCTGTTTGGCAGCCGCGACAACAACTAGTTCATAAGCATTTTTCAGCTCCATTCTCATATCAGACATAAACTTCAAATATGTCTTAGGTGGAAGGTCCTCCACGCCACTCCTAAAACGAAGGTGGATGCATAACCTCGCCACGCCCAAAGATCAGATAATATGACGAGTACCCAGTAGCTTCATTTTACCATTGCAGCAGTACCGTTGTAGCAGTAGATCGAATGTCCAGTATGTTCCTCCACCTGTTATATTTTGCTACTCTCCAAGGTTGCGAGCATGCCTAGCATGGTCCGATTAAACCTCTGCGGGGTAGGTTACCCTGCGATTGATAAAGCGCAGTCCTCGACTGCTCGACTCCAAACCTGCTCGGTAAAATATTTATGATCCTACTTTTGAAATCTCGGATAAATCGCTATGTATCCGCCTGGGAAGCCCATAATAAATGAAATACTTCTCCCGTAACACTTTGGCCACAGTTGATGTCATTTTATCCTTGGTAGTGAAGGCTTGCGCATACCAGATGTAGTGTCATATTTTACCATGTGCTTCCAAGTACCCCGAAATCTCATCCTTAATAATGGACTACAACCTCTTCCCAACCACTGCTGTCGGGCTAACTCTCCAATAGTATACTCTCCTTCTGCCGCCTACTTAAATAGTGGAATGACATTTGCAGTTTTCCATCACATAGAACCATTCCAATACCAAATGATTCTTGAAAGATCTCTCTTTTCCTCTCCAATTTCGGGCTGATTAGCAAGTTGGCCTTCATTTCATGTTCACCTCCTTATTGTTTTTAATCTTCTTCTGTTAGCATTCTTTTTTTAAGAAAACCTTCCTTTTCCACTATATTCGCACAATCTTTGAGAAATCACATCCTTTGTAATTATGTTGTCTCTGCCCTCTGTGATCGGATATGAGTCGTGTATCACCGCTTTGTAATATTTCTTCTTGTCAAAGTCTGATATTGATAGAAATCCTGTACCTTTATTTTGATAACTACTCAAGCTGCATTTATATATGTTGATAATGTCACAAGATGAGTATTTACATACGGTTAAAAACATAAACGTGTATATTCCTATGGCACAGATCCGTATAATTTTTCAGTGTTAACGACACAGAGTCCACTTGCCTGTGATACCCCTGAAAGTATCTGAAATGATGGGAATTGTATCCACTGCGGGGGTGGTGAATACAATGAATCTCCACCACAGGGCCGTTGAAGACTCAATGTTTTTCATCACGTAAATCAAAGGTTGGCAGATGTGTGGAGACTGAAGGAATTTTCCAAGCGAGGATCGGGCAGAACCATGTGTCAGATGTGAGAGAACGGCCGCCATCATTTTTAAGGTTCATGGGCTGAAAGGACAGCTCCAGGTGTTTTGCAATTGGTGATAATTCAGTGAGGTGCCCAGTGAGACCGGAGGATTGTGAATAGAAATGCGTGTTTATAATGCTTATCTGGAGAGAATTTTCCTGTGCTCGAGGAGTCCAGAGGGAGAGCACGCAGCATCAGAAAAGAGGGGCATTCATTAAGAATCAAGAAGGGTTGGTATGTATGTAGCCAGATCTGGTAAATCGAAGAATATTTACAACAGGGTTTTTTGGGTGGATGATTTGTCACGGAATGGAGGGTTATGTGGAGAAGGAGAGACGTTAAGTCTAAGCAGCTAATAAATCAACCGATAGGAAACGGCGGAGTAACTGCTATCTATTCACTCCATAGACAATCAGCCATAAAGCTCAGAACAGGACCTCCTAGTCTGACGACGGACAATTCGAGGGTAGTATCATAGTGGGAGGCTGGGAATGGAGAGGTTACAGACGTGTGGACATCTTTAGGTGCAAGTATGGTCACACGTAAAATATAAAAGCAGAACTTGGCGGCAATGCTTTTTTTTCTGAGTTGGACTGCAACCAATTCCTGAGTGCGAGCAGGAGATGAAAGCTACCTTTTTCACACAGTTCCGTGCTCATGATTAAATCGACAACACTTCGCTGCCATCTCTCGGAATGTGATTGCGACCAGTCGCTGAGAGTGATTCATTAAAAAGGGCGTATAGAAATAGAAACATCTAATGTCTAAGTGAAGTGGCCATTTATGGAGTGGATATGGTTGCGAGTGGGTCAGTGTTTGGAGTTGCTTTGTCTCATCAGACCGGCGAGGTCAGGTGTCGGTAAGGTAAGTGTATTTCTGATAAGATTCTTAGTTCCTTCGTATTTCTTTATTTCTCGTCCATTCGGGCACAGTAGGGTAGCGAGAATGCATCCGGCGATAGTGTCTTGGTCTGGCGTTAGATGTGGGAATTCTGGTATCCGTCTAGTCTTCTGGATTGAACAAAAAAACATACGCACTAAGTGCACAGAGCTGCCGCTCATGGGCAATGTAATACGCAACTGGAGCTGCAGCATTATGATGAGAGACAACCCAGCAAACCTTCCAGAGCCGGCAGTGCTCAGGAACTCTGCGGAGCGCCCAGACCCTGGCCTAGACAGGCAGTATGAAGGCGCAACCTCAAACCCCACGGGGAGGGATGATTCCGACAAGGGGGCCGAGCGAACTGCGCCTCTTTGGCGCTGTAAGGTAAAAACGATCATCTGAACCTTCAACACAAACACCATCCTCCTCTTATCTCGATGCACAGAGTTGGCATCACAGGCAAACAGGAATGAGATTTCCATCCTGGGGATACAAGAACACGGTCATGTATACCCAGACGAAGAGATAAGGTTCACAAAAGTAGAGGGGATGCACCTTTTCACCACGTCCGCATGGAGAGAGCCGACAACGATGTCAGCACAAGGCGGGGGAGAGCTGAGTTTGAACCGCAAGACGAAGAAGGCACTGAGGGGCACAGGCTGAGTTAGTGAAAGAATCCTTACTGCGGAATTCGACGGAAACCCGGCGACCTCTGACATCATCTGTTACTTCCCACACAACTGCAGCGAGGAGACCTTCTACAGGAAACTTCACGAAGCTGCTACATCAATACCAGCACATAACCTCCTGGCTGTGCTCGGCGATTTTAATGCCCGGCTCGGACTGGAAGATATCCCATACTCATACCACGAATTAACCAACAGAAATGGACAATACCTAGTTGATTTAATCTAGGAAAACAGTCTCATTGCCGCCAACACACAATTCAAGAAGCGAGCTGGTTCATCTGCGGACATACGAAAACAAAGCCACCCTCGACAAGGAACAGCTCGAGTACAATCTCGTAAGAACAAAATGGCGTAATTGTGTAATCAACACAGAACGCGACAGCACCTTCAACTCGGTCGGTTCTGACCAGAGTCACGTCAATGCAAGTGAGACTGAGCCTGCGGCAACCCAAAGCCGCAGGCCCCAAGGCGAAGATAGACTGGAAGACGTTCTCCTCACAATCTATTCTTCAAGCCCAGTCCGAGTGAGAAAACGCTTCGGCCCACTGGAGAGAGAGGAAGAAGAGATTGCCAGTAACCGCTGTCAACGGCTCACAGACGCACACACCGATGCAACAAACAGTCTTCCTACTGTGAAACGAAACAAAAAGAGCCGGATCTCGAAACATCCTGCTTGTCATGCCGAACCGAGAAGGAGCGAAACAGAAGAGGTAAGAGACAAGTTCAAAACGGCGAAGAGGACTCTCTTTATCACCTCTGACCGACTGAAGGAAGAGGAACGCGCTGAGAGGATTAGCGGGGTAGAGGCTGCTAATGAAGACAATCAGCATGGAGAAGCATGGTGACTACTCAATGAGATCTGCAGACGGAAGAGGCCCCATCAGGTCAAATAAGTGGTAAAACAGCAGAGGACCGTGTCCAGACATGTTTTACCCACTTCAAGAACCTGCTGGGAAGGCCTCCAACGATCACGGAAGAAGGAGAGGACAGTCTCACGATCCTAACGCAAGTCGACATCGATGACGGCCAATTCACCATTGAGCTCATGAAGGTGGCCAAAGATGCACTCAAGCAAGACAGGAGCACTGGACCAGATGGGATACCACCAGATGTCATTAAGATCTACGACATGGACGACATCTTGCAGGACATAAGTACTACAACACTGATGACAGGCGACAAACCAGTACAGTGGCCACTCTATAACATTATCCCTATCCCTCAGACTGGATCCCTCACGAAGATAATTACCGCGGTATCAGCTTGACCTGCATGTTAGCAAAGCTGTACAATCTGATGATCTTGAACAGGATTCGCACCGCTATTGCCGCTAAGCTAAGATTCCATCAGAATGGTTTTCAGCAGAAGCACACAACAGTAATGCGTATACTTGCTCTCCGTAGAGTCATCGAGGAAGTCAAGAACAACCTACCATGCGTGCTTACTTCCATCGATTTTCGCAAAGCTTTTGATTCCATTCATCGAGGTAAAATGTTGAAGATCCTGAAAGCTTACGGAGTACCAGACCGCCTACTGAGAGCAACAGAGTCCAGCTATACCGAGACCATGGCGAACGTTGTATTACCAGAGAGAGAAACAGCAGTGTTCGAGCACCTAGCTGGTGTGCTGCAAGGAGACACTCTGGCACCCTACATCTTTATAACAGTCCTTGATTACGTTCTACGTCAAGCTACCAAAGATCATGACAAGCTTGGTTTTACCTTACAACCCGCACTAACCAAAAGTGTCAGACCAGTTACGCTCGCATATCTCGGTTTTGCAGATGGCATAGTCCTGCACTCTGACCAGATAGAGGAAGCACGTCAGCTACTGTTAAAAGTGGAAATTGAGGTCAATAAAGTAGGACTTCACCTAAACGATAAAATGACAGAGTACATGGCGTTTAACTGCGATGAAGGTACTCTCAAGAATGATACGATTAAGAAAGGCTTAGGCTTCATGTACCTCGGGTCAAGAATGATGAGTTCGGAGAAGGACATAAAAATACGGAAGGTGCTGGCGTGGAGGGCTATGAACGACATGAAGGAAATCAGGAGGTCGAAACTGCCCAGTGTGCTCAAAAAGTGGTCATAGAGTCCATTCTCACGTACGGATGTGAGACGTGTACACTCACCAAGACCATGAGAAAGTCACTGGAAGGATGCTATACTCGAATGCTCCGGATGGCTCTTGACGTGATTTGGCAACAGCACAGGACGAACGTCGAGCTCTATGACTACCTACCGATTCTCACTACTAAAATCGAGGCGAGAAGACTTCATCCAGCGGGGCACTGTCTACGCCCTCCCAAGACTATGGTCAACAAGCACCTAGATGATAGCAGCGCGGCTAATGTAGATGAACTGAAAACACTGATGAGGGAGAGGGAGGAGTGGAGAGTCCTTCACCGTGCCAGATACCGGCGCCATAGGCCTGCGTCAGCGTCGTAGTAGTAGTAGTCCAGTAAATATTAAAAAATACTAAACCCTTATGCAAGTAGAAGGGAGGATGATTTTCGTGAGGTATAACAATAGCTATCTGTAATTTCATGCTGCTTTGGGTACAGCAGTGACAGACCAATCAGCAATACATCCGAATAGGTCGCATTTTGCATTGCTTATGTAAGGAAAGAAATACGGATCGGCTTGTGAAGTAAAGGTACAGGTGGGATTCTTCTCCGGTGCTTCTACTTAACGGGGCAGGAGAAATTGTTCAAAGTTTCAAAGATCCATTTAATATCAGAGTATCTTTACAGCATAACCCAATGAAACAAGAACTTCAATAGAATAAATGATAAAATCTCCGGTTAACCGCACCCCTGCCTTCCTGCACCCGACACCCGCGCCGTTTGCTGTGAAATGCACATTGATCCAAACTCGCACACATAATATCAGACCGCACACCATGTACGTTTACAGAGTACACTTTATAAATCTTACTAGAACTAGGTATTTAATAGTGATACAGTATGAAAAGAAAAGAAAAGGCGCCAGGCTAATCAGAGTTCAATTTACTCGTGCACAACCGTTGGAGCTCAATTATCGTAGCCTTCGGTCCACTCTTCGATCTTCTCCGACCTCCTCAACCCGCCGCGTGAGACCAACCTCGGTGGTGGACCAGAGCACGTCCAGCACGTCCTTCCTCTGCCTTTCCTTCCGAAAAAGCCCGCGCACTCACTCCAGGTGCCCACACATACAGATAGAACAACATTGCTGACATTGGTTAGTTGCTCCGTTATCAATAATTATAACCCAAACATTGCAACTAAATAGTTACCCACAAAGAAGCAATTTCATTATAACTCTACAGAGCAGTCATTTTATATATGCAGTTAGCAGTTAACATACAGTTTTTAATCTGTGAACCCTACAGTTGTATGATTTTTATTATAGATTATTTGTGAACTATTCAATACTTAAACGTATGGCGTGTTCTGCGAGAGTTTACAGTGTGGATGCTTTGTGAATATACAATATTTCACCAGTACTGGACATTTGTGAGTTCCCTTGAAAGAGAAAGAGAGGTAATTTGTGCGTGAACGAGCGGAAGGCAGTCATGTGCTTGTGAGGCCGGTATTGACAAAATGTTCAAATTAATCCTCTTTTTCACAATAGGATCTCATTGTCTGCAAATGCCTGCTTCCTTGCAAGCAGTAAACGTGCAGCTACTGATGTGCATTCCAGAGGCTGCTTCTCTTTCTGAAATTGTATAAAGTCTTAGTATATAGGGTCCGCAACGACACACATCTTTTTTCCCTTTGTTCTTTAGAATACTTAGTAAGGACATTCGCTCTGGTAATTAACTGTATATGGCAGTTATCTGTGACGGTTCTGAAGGAAGAAACGTCCAAGCTTAGATTTTTGTTTTCCCATACCTGTGTATTTAGATTGTGATTGTTCTTGTTTCTTTGCTTTCGTAGTGATTACAGAGGGAGAAATGGATTCCACACTGGCCATGTGAAATCAAGGCTAGAGGGATCCAGATATGAATGCATCTATTCTGTGTGCGATGAACCCACTGTTCAAAGGCAATTGACAGTAAGACAAATTCGTGTGTACTTGAAATGGGAATTTGAAATTGGCATTTTGGGACTCTGGTTCATTTGGGGAGCACCAAAGGATGCTGCTAAAGTCTTTGAAATACTAATTAATACCGTGTGAATTTGGAACCAAAAGGTCCAGATGCGATTCTTCCCCTTGTGATTGTCAAGTCTCTGTGATAGTTTGGAATTCATTCACCCAATGTAACAATTACTGCAGCTTATTGACCATTTGCCCAGTTTCCTACTTGAACCTCATGAAGTGTGCAATGTTCCGTGGATTTTGCGATTAAAGGATCGCCAGGCACATAGTTGTTTGAATTTATGACATATTTGACAAACTTAATGATTTTTGAAACTGTTTTATTCAAAAACTGCGCTGAATTGCAATTGGAGTGGGCGTTATCTACACAGACGGCCATTTAACGTGAAAACATACTTCATTCCATTTTTCAGCTCTTGTCTGAATTTCCTCTGTGTCAGTGTATAGATACAAGTATTGGTGCACATGCTCAGAATTTGCAACATTGACCCAAATTGCTGAAGTATATATACCGGAGAACTGAAATATCTGTCCTGGTAAAAGAAATTTTCCACTTGCCATTTCAGGGAATGAACTAAATAGGGCATCCAAAATAATATGAAATTAGCTGATATTGCAAACAACAAAATCATCGATTTTCTGCGGTTTTCCAACTCGGTATCTTTCTGATTATCACTGCTGTTTCGAAGCCCTCTGCGGACTCTATTTGCCGCAATTATATGTCTTACTGTTAACCCGTTGAACACAAGAATTAATCCTATTGGTAGCAACGGTGATAAAATGCTGTCCAACAATTCGAGTCCTTTCCACACGGGTAAAGTAGCGTATTCATGTGTGACGGTGCAACGCCACGGTATGTTGTCAATTATGATGTAAGGTTCAAAAGCAAAGTAATACGGGACACTTCTCCCGCAATTCACTATAACCACCGTCACCATAACCACCGTTGCTGTTCTCACAGTGCAGTATCGTTCCCGCAGCTTTCGACAACATATTGCGATGAAACGATCGAAGGTAAAACTGACCGTAAACCAAACAGAACAGTCCGATGCTACAAACCTAAGTACAACTGTCAGAGCGCATACAGGAGTGATGAGCAGGGATCTAGAATATATATAAATATTGTTGGTCTGTTCCACTAATGCGAAAAATATAACCACCATCAGATCCGCTGTTGCCATTCCAACCAGGTAACGGGTGATGCATTTGGAGAGTCCGCATTTTCCCCGAGATAGGATCACGATCGCCGTTAAATTAACTACAGGAAATTTGGAGAGAAAAAAAAACAGATTTATCGTTCGTTGCAACTGTCTGAATGCTCACCATTCTTCAAATGCTATGCAGGGTATGGTTTTTAGAAGTGAGAAGGTGAAATTCAATGTGTGCCGGCCCCATCGGTGCACTCCTGCTGGAGGACCATAATGGACTGTCGACTTGCCGACAGTTTAGAACTGGGCATCTGCTCTCCACGACTCTCCCACCGGTGAGTGGCCGATCGATCCAGTAAACATCACCATGAACAAGGCCATTTCCATCATTAGAGGTGAAACAGTTGTAGGGTTTATTTGTACTGAAATTAACACATTTTAAGCCATGTGTTATAATTGAGTGATTATGAAAGAACTGACCTCCGTGTCGATATTTGACTGGGCGGTCAGTTGAAAAAGCTGCCGATCTGGAAAAGCGACCAGTGTCGCATAAGAAAGATGTGAAGTGTCAAATATGAAAGTATGCTAATATCGGCAACAATGTAATTGACAAACAAAACACATCACATTGAAAAATTATGGAAAATGTAAAAAAAGAACCTTTCAGATTCTTGAATCGTGAATTCTGCAAACACATTTCAAGCGACGGTAGCATCTGAGATGATTAAAAGTCCGAACAGTGCAGCGGAACAAAAGCAAAACCACGGCACCATACATATGGTGACCAGCTCCAGTATCTTACCAGGGATACTTATCGCTACAATGGCAGGATAGAAAACGCCCGCGATGTAGTAAATCGCTGGATATCCCATATTCCGTCAGAGGCAGCGTTCAGGTGTACGGAACGATCCAAATGTTCATATGGACCGGCGACCGATTTTACAGAATTATATACAACTCAGAGTAATTCCACTGAGGCAATTAGTGTGGTTATCACGTTAGTCGCATTAGGAACATCCAGCTACACGCAAACTTAAATTAAAATGTTTTTCTCACTCTGTCTCCCGAAAGGATGTTACAAGATATTAACGTTTGAGCAAAATATGAGAGTTGCCAATTTAATTTCCAAGACACCTGGATTCAGTTGTTGAAGTGTTGTTTTCTGATTAGTGTTGTTTCTATTCATAGACATCATCCTGAGCAATCAGCGTGGACAATCAACTTTAATCAGATGTATTTTGTCACATTCGCAGAGCACATTCGCTTCTGACATGGACGGCAGGAGATTAGATCGGGGGGTGAAAAGGGGTTCACTTTATTGAAGGGGGAGCTAGGATCATTTTTTCTTTCGCTTGTTCTAGTCATTTCGAGTCACTTGAAGGAAAGTACCGTAGACCGCGCAAAACTGACGCGTGAGAGGATGGTTTGTGTGGTTCTCAATAGGAGATATGCACTTGCATCTGACCGACTGGCCAAATTATTGCAAGAGTGGGTTGGTCTGCCAACTCTGCAAAATTTTCCGGTGGTGTATCTGGCGTTGAATATATTACGTTCATTGACGGCGTAAATATATTGATCTCGTACTGGTCAAGTAAATACCATAAATATTTATTATGCTAAATATCATCAACTACAACCAGCATTGAATTAATAACGGCTCAGTGAAACGTATGTATTCCACTTTCAGAAACAGGTTTTCATTTACTCCATTTTACCTGCCACAAGCCTTACTTCCTCTATCAGAGATCCATTGTGCTCTGTCAAAGAGAAGAACCGTTACTTATTTGCTGCTGATTGTTCATGTTATAAAAATGACTATTAAAATTTCTCATATTTGGCAGCTTATGCTCAGTGTCGAAATAAAACCTCCAATAACCTTCATTTTCCAAACTGTTATAGGCAATATTTTGTTTGGCACTTCCTGTGGCGGGCTTTGTTCCCCACCTGTCACCGAGATCTCACTTGTGGTTCCAAGTAACTGTTTGCATGTCACTATGGCAACACTCTGGTACGCCTCTTCGACAGGTGGGCTAAACCAGGTGACAGTAGCCGGGATCATTCAAACCGGGAGAGAGAGGGAATTCCTTACCCTAACATGCAATACCAGATCCCGGAAAGTGCGGATGAGATCAACCGCAAGATCTAACGCCCAGGAATGCTGTGCTGCAACGATTAATGGTGAGCGTAGGGTAGAACAATGCACAGAATGCTATAGAATGTCATAGCTATTCGCTGTCGCTGAGGTAGTCTCCAATCTCGACGATTGTTGGTGCCATTGGGCCAATGTGTTTGAGGTCGAGAGAGTGGAACTGCCTCAGTGCGGCTTTTCACTATGAAATTCGTCCCGACCTCATCATTGGCCATGAGGGACAACCAACACCAGCAAAGAATAATTTAAAATGAATTAGAAATAAAATAACAGATCAAACCAGTTTGGACAAAACGAAATGCTAACATTGATAAACCCGGTATTTCATCTTGCACGATTTTCGGAATCATGCTGGTACGCATTTATTTTCTAGTTGTGATCCCATATATTCCGAATAAATTGTCACCATGCCTATTTCAAAGAAAGAGTTTTCAGTTTATCGCCAAGGCACGTGTATAAATAGATAGATATATAGGCCAATGGGGTATTCGCTCCTCACTAGCGTTCCATTACTGCAATTAACAAGACTACAACAGGTCTACTGACACATCACTGACTACACTGATGTTATCAGCGCTTACTCTGACATGCCACCGACAACATGGATAATGGCACAGCTTCTCCAGTTCCCTCAATATTGCAATGTTATTATCTCAGCTCATTCGGTCCCACGACACCTCACACAGAGAATATCACTTTATTCAAAGCCATCAATAAGTATGCTGAAAACGTCATTGTTTTTCCAGCCTTAACATGGACACAACGAGAACAAGAAGTACGACCAAAAGATCATAAACCCTAACAATACCCCTCTTGAAAGGAATGTACCTCAGCACAATAGCACTGCCAGTGATGATGCCCAGTCACCACCGACTATACTGTCACTGGATATCAGAACATATTACTCATGTCTTTATTTGCCAATGACCGCTCCCTTGGAGCAAATGAAATGCCATTTACAAACTGCAGAATCAATAGCTCCAATGTGCAGTCAATAATGCCACTCAAAGTGCACTGCACAACAGGGGACGGCTACCTGATGTGGACAGATTTTATGTGCATCGTATCGTTATGGACTTGATTTTAACTAGAGAGATGTACGGTGAATGTACCAACGAGTCACCGAAACAGCAGTGGAACATTAAAAAAAACATTGAACCTTGGCTTCTGTTGTTATTTCCATACTGATATCAAGAGTGACCCGGTGGTTAAGGAGAGATATTCACTCATTTTTGTTTTCAATAATCACATTGGGATGTGTTTATACTTCGAAGCACTTTTTTTTTATTTTCATGTGTCAAATAAAATTCGGTGTTATTTATTTGCAAGTCTTAAGACACACTTTCATTTAGTCAGTCCGCACAAATCATGTTCAGTGGGTTCGCAGATAAAGAACCTCAATGACGAAAATAGGTACAACTTGTATTCAGTGGGTTCAGATAATAGAAACCACCGGGAAAAGTAAGAATACCGAGCCTTCATCACTTACACCATTACACAACCGATGTTATTATCTGATATCCCATACCAAGAATAAAATAGTAAATATCATTATTAAAATACCCTGTATACATGTGATCATACGTCAGGTATACTTAACCTTTGAAAAACTGTGCGGGTTGCTGTGAATATATGTGCATGTTTTCTTATTGTTTCAAGCAGGCGGTCTAGAACAACAGGAGGGAATTATTGCACATCACTAGTCAGATTAATTACATTCAAGCTGTGATGTATTTTGGTGTTTGCAGAACTACGGCGTAGCCTTAGTTATGTTCTGTGGCGATCCTGTGGACGCAGGAAAGTAACAGGGATGGTAGTCAGACTCCCAGGTGCCAGGGTCCAGGATGTTTCTGATCGCGTCCACGATATCCTGAAATGGGAGGGAGACAGCCAGATGTCGTGGTACATATTGGTATCAACGACATAGGTAGGAAAAGGGAGCATGAACCTGAAAACAGATTACCGGGAGTTAGGAAGGAAGTTGAGAAGCAGGACCTCAAAGGTAATAATCTCTGGATTACTGTCTGTGCCGCGTGAAGGAGAGTATAGGAATAGAAAGTGGTGGAGGATCAATGCGTGAACGAGGAATTCGAGCAGGGGACAGCGATTCAGATTTCTGCATCACTGGGACCACTTTGGGGCAGGCGAACCTTCACTGAGCTGGAATCCAAGGTTCTGGACAGTCTCTCGGCAAAACTGCAGTTTCTCCAAAGACACCCTGTGCCCAATTCTCGTCAAATTTTCAAGGAGTATTAAATAATCTGTCAGACAATATGGCCCTGGAACAGAAGCTATCAGGATATCGTCTGCATACAGAATGAGCGTTATATATTCGGACAGCTGGCATTCGTCCAAATCAGTTTTAACTGCTGCGGCATAAACTGCGGGCTTTCGGTATACCCCTGGGGCAGACGTGGCTACCTATGTTACTGGTTCTTATCAGTAAAGGCAAATAAATGCTGGCTATCCTTGTGCAGAGGGCTGGAGAAAATGCTGAGCACAGATTGATTACTGTAAAGCTATTAATTTCTGCCGGTACGGAAGTAAGAATAATGTTGACGTCCGGCACCAGCGGAGCGATAGGGATCACTATCTTATTAATGGCTCTTAGGTCCTGCAGAAAACGCCATTCATTTCTCCTACCGGCATTTGGGTTAGGGATTATATAGGGGTGTTACATGGACTTTGTGTATTCACTGGCACCCCTTGTAATAATGAGTCAATTGATGGAGTAATACCTTCTTAGGCTTCACTAGCTATACGGTACTGTTTAATGCAGAGCAGTGGAACATTCCGTTGTAGAGTAACTTCATGCTCCGGAACTGTTTGGAATTTTCCCACATGAATTTTATGTTGGGCCCATAGCTCCACTGGTTCCCGCGCCAAGGCTGTAGGGTGCAGTAGGGGGTCTTCATGCTGGTGGCTGCTGTTTTGCAAGAGCTGCTTTCCAGCTCTAGGACTTTAACATAATCTGTCTCTCCTTTTCGTTAAATCTATTAGCGCTTCCTGACCCAGTACGGGCAGAGTTATAGTAGAAACAGCATTAGTTTGTTTGACTAATTGTCTTATGATCGACCCGATACCATTGGGTTTTGCTGGTGGTTTTATGGCCACTGTCAAATGAGGGTTTGAAGAGTACCCTAGTCGGAATCTGACATCCCTATCTTCCACTAAGTCTATCAGGACTCCTAATACCTCGGGACCAAAATACACATGAGCTGTTGCCTTAAGCTTTTCTTCACCGTTTAAATAATGGTGTAGACGCTGCTCGATCCGAATTCTCGATGCGATTGTGTCCTGCGATAGAAAACTGACCCTCTCTCTTTGTCAACTTTATCCCAATTCCGAATTTGGTTAGTCTCTCTTTAATCGCTTTGCTAAACCTGGTTTATGCTCATCCAATCGGCGTAGGCTTCTACTGCCGATAGGAGATTCGCAGAATGCCGCGCAAAACAGCACCAAGTGAAAATAGCAAGAGGCATCCTCTCAAGCATTGACATATATCAGATTCGAAGAGTTAGGTAAGTGTTGTGTGTGTGTTGTACTGGGCCGGAGAGGGGATGGGTTAGTGTTCTGAATTGCTACTGATGTGGAAGATCCTTGTGAGAGTTTGTGGTTACTGAGTACTAGGCGTTTACTTAGTGTCAGGGAACAGCTTATGTTGACGTATGGGGCCATGGGATCGTTATGAACAGTAGTCTTGTTTCGCTGGTACTCACAGCGCGGGAGCAGATGTACAGCTGTAATATTGCTGGGGAGCAATTGAAACCATTTCAAATCTGTTGGGCGAGGTATAGGTTGAATGGATGCGTGGTCAATGCCAGACGCCAGAGAGCGACTGGGTCTGCTCGGGAGATATGGTCGCAGTGTGAGTTGATGTGGAGGAGTGTACTCAGAGAGAGCATTGGAGACGAGTAGACGCTGGAAATGTGGAGAGGTGGGGTCCGTGGAAATAACGTGGAGGTTATGTGTCCTCTGGGACCGTGTGGGAGGTTTAGGAACAATGGAAACTGCTAGGATATAGTGCGATCACTGGGGACGTGGAAATCTGAGAGGTCACTGGGGGCCCGTGGAAGTGGTGTGGTGCCGGTTGTAATGCGAGGAAAGTGTCACGTCAATAGGAGCTAGTGGAAGATTACGCGTCATTCTGGGCCTTGGTCAGCGGGAACTACGGGCAATGTGTGACGTCATTGGAAACGTAGAAATATGTGGTATCATTGGGGACTGCTGGTGGAGATATGGTTTTAATTGGAGCATTCAGGAAATATGTGCTCAGTGGGAAATCCAGTGGGTTTGTGTTATTGGGGAAATGGAGCAATGTTGGGTCAATGGGAACCGCTGGACACGTGTGGGGTCATTGAGACTTGGAAATATGTGGGGCCACTGGGGACTGGTGGAAGACCTGTGATGTTCGTTTGAACGCGCAGACATTATGGTATCAGAGAAAACGTATGGGGAGTTGGGTGCAGAGTTTGGTGCAGAGTTTTACGGTCAGTGGGAATTGTAGGTATGAGTGTGTCACATGGAGACATGGACCGGACCCAAGTGCAGGGCGCAGGCACTGAAGTACTAGGGGCAGGACAGGAATAACTAAAGGATCGAATAAGATGAGGAGACCATGGCGTGCAAGGGGACAAGGCGTGCAGGGGTAATGCTGGGGTTTAGGCAAACGAGTTCATGGAGAGGCCGGGTCTTGACTCGGCTAGCGGATGGGTCTGAGGGACAAGGGGTGCTAGGAGGAGAGCCCCCTGGGCGGCCCGCATATTCCTGGGCAGGGCCGCCTCCCAGGCAGGAACACGGAGGGCTGGGCAAGGCGCAGAACCCTGGGCAGGTGCGTGGCGTAACCCTTCAGAGGAGAGGGGTAGGAAAGGGACAGAATACCCCCCGCCGGTCAACGGCAGTCCGGCCTGCTTATCGGATGAGGCAAGGCAACAAAAGGGAACTAGGTCCAAGGTGACGATCGGAAGGAACTGACAGAACTATTAAGTGAGTGGTGGGGACTCCAAGACGGGATTAACAGAACGAGACCGGGCGGATAGCGCAGGCTGGATAAACATGACGCACGGGTCGGAGCGCAGAAACTGGGCGACCAGCGCGAACAGGACGACCAGGGTCGGAACTGGGCAGACTAGCGAGCGAAGCACATTAGGCGAACCGGACGGAGCAGCGGGATCAGTGCATACGGGACAAACATGCAACCAGGTTCCGAGCAGGATAACAGGTCCACAGCAGGACGAAACCGCACCCACTCCCGCCTGGGCTCTTTCCCAGGACACCTATAAACGCCAGCCAGCTGAATAGGCAACAGGTGTGCCTCCTTAAGCCATAAGGATCCCAATTGGCTTAAGGGTGACTGGAGGAACGGCTGCAAAACCCGGAGTTCGGATCGGACCAGTAGAGTATTTCCCCCCCCCCCCCCCCCGTCAAATGGAGCCTCCTGGTGACCAAAGAGGGTCTCTAGGTCTCGGGGCGTAACGGGTGGGTGGGTGGGGCGGGAATGTTCAGATCAGATAGAACCCCAGGATGACGGGAAATAGACTCCAGTGCCTGTGTTGCTTGGTCCATGCTGGGGCGGGGGTCGTTCTGTCACAGGGGTGCAGGAGGCTGGACCCAAGTGCAGGATGTAGCACTGAAGTACCAGGGGCAGGACAGGAATAACTAAAGGACAGAACCTGATGTGGAGACCTCGGAGTCCGAGGCGAGGCAGGAGAGCCCCCCGGGTGGCCACATAACTCCTGGGCAGGGCCACCTCCCAGGAGGGAACACAGAGGCCCGGGAAGATGCGGAAAACCTGTGCAGGACCGAGCACAACCCGTCGGGAGCAAGGGGTATGAAGGGGCAGAGACCTCAGTGTGGGCGCCATACTTCTAGCCAGGGCCGCCTCCCAGGCAAGAACACAGAGGCCTGGGTAAGGCACGAAAACTGGGCAGGTGCGGGAGTCAACCCTTTAGAGGAGAGGGCTAGGCAAGGAACAGAATCCGTCCGCTGGACAACGGCAGTCCAGCCTGCTTAACCGACAGAGGAAAGGGAACGGAAGGGAACTAGGTCCAGGATGACTCCGAGCCTGACTGACAGAACTTGACGATGAACAGTGGGGCACTCCAAACCGGTACGACCGGAACGAACAAAGCCATTCGGACGACACACATCAGACCGTGGCAAACAGGACAAAATAGGTTCAGAGAAGCACGACCCCCCAACTAGACTTAGTCCCTGAGTCCCTTATATTCACCTGCCAGCTGATAGGACACAGTTGCGCCTTCTTAAGACAAGATTATCCTATTTGGCTTAAGGGTGACAGGACTGACGGCTGCAAGACCCGGAGCCCGGAGTCCGCTGACCAGATCAAGACCCGGAATGCGGTCTCCGGACCGGACCATAACAGAGAGACCGTTTCGCTGAACATCTACGCTCTGTCCGGCAGAGAAAGCAGGATCTTCCAGTGACCACACATTTTCATTTCACGTCCCATTCCCATTCCGATATGTCTATTTATGGCCTCCTCTACTGTCAATATGAAGCCACACTCAAGTTGGAGGAACAACACCTTATATACCGGCTGGGTAGCCTCCAATCTGATGGCATGGACATTGACTTCTCTAACTGCTGTTAATGACCCTCCTCCCCTTCTTACCGCATCCCTGACATATTTAGTTTTTTTCTTTTTTTTTCGGTCTCTCTGCCCATCGCTCTGCCTGTTCTCCATCTCCCTCTGGTGCTCCCGTCCCCCTTTCTTTCTCCCTAGGCCTCCCGTCCCATGATCCTTTCCCTTCTCCAGCTCTCTATCACTTTTGACAATCACCATTCCAGATCGTAGCTTCATCCCACCCCCTCCGGTCTTCTCCTATCATTTCGCATTTTCCCCTCCCACTCCTATTTTCAAATCTCTTAGTATCTTTCATTTTAGATGCTACCTGGCCTGCTGTGTTCCGCAAGCATTTTGTGTGTATCGTTTGAATTTCCCGCATCTGCAGATTTCCTCGTGGGTACTTTGCATTTGTCTTCACCGTGAGTGACAGAGCACAGTAGTGAGTGTCATTGCTATTACAACGGGAAATTGTGTTAGGCAAACTCAAAGGTCTATTGGAACAGATCGACAAAATTCCGGAGTCCTGAGAGAGGGTTTCGAAGAGATAAACGTTGCTCTGGTCATGGTCTCTCCGGAAACACTTGATTATGGCAGGGTCCCGAGGACTGGAGAATTTTAAATGTCACTGCACTCTTTAAGCAGAGAGAAAGTCTAAAGAAAGGAAATTACAGGCCTCACCTCACTGCTTGGGGAAATGTTGGATTCTATTATTAAGGATGAGGATTCGGGGAACTTGGAAGCTAATGGTACAATAGGTCGAGGTCAGAATTGTTTATGTAAAAGGAAATCTTGTCCGAATAATCTGTTAGAGTTCTTCGAGGAATTGATAAGCAGAAAGTAAAAAGATGAGGCAGCAGATGTCATTTACTTGGACTTTCAGAAGGCATTTGATAAGCTGCCACACATGAGCCTGCTTCCTACGGCGTTTCAGCAATGTTACTGGCTCAGGTATCGGGATAGCTGACAGGCCGGAGGCAGCTGATGAGAGTGAAGTGACCTTTTCTTGTTGGCTGCCGGAGACTAGTGGTGTTCATCAGAGGTCAGTATTGGGACCGCAAATTTTGACGTTGTTTGTCAATGATTTAGATAATCAAACAGTTGGCTTTGTGGCAATGTTTGCAGACGATACCAATATAGTCGGAGTTTAGGTCGTGCTGAGGAAAATTCGATTGCAGAAGGACATAGTCAAATTGGAAGTACGGTCAAAAAAGTGGCGGATGGAATATAGTGTCGGGAAATGTATGATTGAGTACTTTGGTAAAAGGAACATTGATGCGGTCTATTATCTAAATGGGGTGAATTTACAAACATCAGACGATTGGAGTGACCTAGGAGTCCTCGTACAGGACTCCAGTGAGTTAAATTTACAAATTAAGTCTGTGGTAAAGACGACAAATGCAATCCTCTAATGTATATCAAGAGGAACAGGATATAAAAGCAAGGAGATAATGTTGAGCCTTTATATGACACCAGTCAGGCCGCAATTGAAGTATTGTTAACTGGTTTAGGACCGCATATCTCAGAAAGGATGTATTCTCGTTGTACATATTCCAGAGGGGTATCACGAAGATGAATCTGGGAATGAAGGTGTTAACATGTGAGGAGTGTTTGGCAGCTTTGTGCCTGTACACACTGGAATTTAGAAGAATGTGTGGAGGAGTATCTCACTGAAACTTTCGGTTTGCAGAATTGACCCGATAGGATGAATACCGACAGGATGTTTCCTATGGTGTGGTATTCAGATAGAGTGAGCACAGCCTCAGAATTGAGGAGAATGTGTTTTATAGCCACAGAATAGTGGAATTCTCTGCCACAGTCGGCGGCAAATGCCAATTCCTCCAAATATGTAGGTACACGTGAAGCGGAAGTGGATCGTTTCCTGATTGGTCAATGTATCGAAAGACCAGGGGAAAAGGCAGGGTCATGGGTTTTGAGTGGGATCCGGGACTAGCCATGATGGAATGGCGGAGCAGTCCCGATGTGCTGCATGGCCTAAATCTGCTCTTATGCTTTATGGTCTTATGGTTTCATCGTCACTTTACCCACGGTCACTCGAACTCGCGGATTCTTCCTGCTGGTCATGTACTATGCCACATTTCGTCGCGATGCAACCGCCATCTTGTGCAGGGCGATGGAGAGGGGCTGAATTAAATGTTCACCTTCCTCGTTGTCATTCCGTACAAGTATTTACTTATCATTACTGATACGTTACTAATGAATATTTTAAGAGCATTTCTATTCTGTGACTTCGTAGGGTGATGTTTGAGATTGAAAAAATCCATTAAGTTCATAGCTAGATGGATAACCGGAGCCTTTTCAATTTAAATCCGGAAGGTCATGTCTCTGCGGAAGTGAGGTGATGTCGGCAGAGAATCTACGCAAGGCTGCGTGGCTCCGAACACATGGTGTAATGTGAAGAAATATGGAGGGCCAGAGGAACCCTGGGAAGTCCATGGGCAGATGTCTGAAAATCCGGGTTTAGTTCGGTCGGTCATTTAGTAGACGGATGAGAATTTGTCTTTGTTGGGTGTCGGCGCTGATTGCCAGAGCAGATACCGCCGGTAGCACTATTTAAAAGAGTTTTCCCACATTTAAACCGCTGTGTACGTACATTCAGACTATGTATACAGTTAATCTAATGTATTTACCAACACATTAAAGAGTGACGTCTGCCCTGTATTTTATAGCATTGCGTTATATTTATATTTATTGTGGTTATATCTGTAATATGCTCTTTAAAGGTCATCGGATTCGAATAATAATCGCTTCGCTCTCCTTTCCGCTCGTGAAACCTCGCCACCTCAGAGATCCCGTGCGAGTCAGACTCCTGCTTTGCCAGAAATAAATCTCCATCCGTCACTGTTCTTCAGTCCACCTCTTTCCATTCGCTACTTGAAAGGCTGCAATCGCACAGAACAGAAGTCATTCAGTTCCATCTGAGGAGCAGTTGGAGACAGATAATGAATGATGCCTTGGTAACAGCACAGATATCGGAGAAGTAATCAAAAATAGTGCTGATGTGGATGTATCAATCAATTAATCCGATGTATTGATTAATGGCGCCGTTCGCAATATAATATCAGAGTAGGAATTGAGTGAACAGCTGTCGCAAAACAGAACAGCTGCTTACGATTGAGGGATGAAAATAATTCACAAGAAAATGTGAGACCGGCGCAGTCAGCCTCACAAATGGCATTCAAAGTGTAAGAGCGGAAGGCGTGTATCAGCGCTGAGATATTCTCAACTGAGCCGAGGGCCACGCATCAGTACGAGCGTCACAATCGATGCAGGGTGGCCGCTCATCGATACCAGCAGGACAATGGATACGGAGAGGTGAGTCGTCCCAGAGTGATCAGAGGCCGCTCATCGATACCAGCAGGACAATGGATACGGAGAGGTGAGTCGTCCCAGAGTGATCAGAGGCCGCACAGCGATGCCAGTTGCACAATGGATACAGAGTGGTGAGACTTCATTTCCAATAAGCCGAGAGCCGCTCATCGGTACGAGTTCCTCTATAGGCACTAGTGATGTACTGCAGGTGCAGAAGGAACTGTGTTTGAAATGTGGATTTGAACACATCCACAGTTCTGCACATACTTAGATTAGTGACGAAGTGAAAAGTTAGAATATACTGAATGGGGAAATGGGACAGAGATACTCATGGAGTCATAGATTATTACTCCTCCGCCCATCTGGATCATCCCTCTGTGATCCTCCAATCTAAACCCTCGGTCCGTCTCTCATGCACTTATCTAGACAACCTTCCCTGAAATGATACAACTGAATTCGCAGCTACCACTTAGGCAGGCAGATCCTTCTACACTCCCCGACCTTCTGAGCGAGTCGGCTTCAGCACACACCCCTGTTCCATGTTTCAGCTTTCACCTCACAGCTCTGAAGTAGTTTTGGATTCACTTAGAGGATCGGAAATATCTGTGAGAAATCACCCTGTCCTTAACTCTCACAAATGTGTGTTCTTCTGTAAGATCTCCATTCACTTTCTGCTGTCAAGCAAGTAAATTCCAATTCAACAGTTCCTTCATACTCTTGTCCTCAGTCCCCGAACTGTTGCTTTCAAATTATCTCTGCACACTTTGAAGCTGATTGACATTGTAAAACGGTAGGTATGGGGCCGGAGCAGAACACGATGTTTTATCTACAGCCTCACCAACGTGTTGTAGAGCTTCAACATAACGTCCCAACTCCTGTACTCAGTGAAATGACTGTGAAGGTCAATGGGATTAGAGCTCAATACAAGCCGATCTGACCTGACGCTGCTTTCCTGGAATTATCCATCTGTATTCCCTGGTCTCCTTCTGCACATTAAATTCCACCTATTGAATGTGCTTCTTAACCTGTTGTATCTGTCCTGACAAGGCAGACAAACTCATACTTGTCTCTATGAAATTCCATCTGCCATTTTCCAACTCAGTTTCCAGCCAGTCAACATCAAGCTACAACTTTGGATAGAGTTCCTGTCTGTAACA
Organism: Hemitrygon akajei; assembly: GCF_048418815.1. Lineage (NCBI taxonomy): Eukaryota > Metazoa > Chordata > Chondrichthyes > Myliobatiformes > Dasyatidae > Hemitrygon > Hemitrygon akajei. Next base: position 1,276,635 of record NW_027331970.1, on the reverse strand, counting down.
ACGCCCCCAGCCAAGGATTCGTCCGATTTGTTTCTGCTTCAGATTTCTACATCGAGATCTAATTCCTTAACATACATGATAAATAACAACGGGCCGAACACCAATCCCTGCAGTACACTTGTCAGAGTCAAAGACTCAACCATCCACGCTCTGCTAATCCCGAAAAGAACGTTCATCAATCCGTTCACAAACTGCAGATGAAATCGTGTGGGCGCGTAACTTTTTATTATGAAATGTCCCCGGAATATTGCTCTCGATCTCGTTTATGTGCTCAGAAGAACATAGGATCAGCGTTTGTTTATTGTGAAACATGTCATCAACTATTATTAAAACTGTGAAACGGATAGATACGATAGAGTCAGGAAAGTTGTTTCTACTAGTCGGTCAGACTTGAACTTGGGGATACAGCCTCAACATTTACATTTCGGATGGAGATGAGAAGGAAATGCTTCTCCCAGAGGGTGGTGAATCTGCGGAACACTCTGCCCAATGTTGCAGTGTGGTCTAACTCAGTAAATATCCAGTGGCATGTAAAAGTTTGGGTACCATGGTCAAAATTTCTGTTACTGTAAATAGCTAAGCGAGCAAATGAGGAACTGATTTACAACATACATAGTTAAAGATGATACATTCTTCCTTGCAAAAAGCTTCCAGTTCTGTGAGAGTCTTGAGCCGTCTTCCATGCACTGCTCTTTTGGGGTCTATCCACAGATTCTCGTTTATGTTTAGATCAGTGGACTGTGAGAGCCTATGCAAAACCTTCAGCTTGCGCCTCTTGAGGTAGTCCATTGTGTATTTTCAGTTATGTTTAGGATCATTATCGTGTTGTAGAAGTCATCCTTTTTTCATCTTCGGCTTTTTTTTTACAGACGGCGTCATGTTTCCTTCCAGAATTTCTGGTATTTAATTGAATTCATTCTTCCCTCTATCAGCAAGTGTTTCCTATGCCACTGGCTGTAACACAAGCCCAAAGCATGATCGATCCTCTCCCGTGCTTAAGAGTTGGAGAGGGGTCCTTTTCATGAAATTCTACACCTTTTTTTTTCTCTATTGCAGTTCATGACAAACTTTTCAGTGTTGAACAGGGAACGAATTAGAATCATACAACATTTAATAAATCCTTTCGAGTCTAAAGCAAAGGGACGCTCGTAGTTATGTACGCAAGTTAATATTCAACGTATTAAAATCATGACGTCACCACGTGACCAAATCTCCACCGACTTAAACGTGCTCTTACCTTCAATCTCTGAACAAAGATAGGACTGAGACTAAGAGGTCAATTTGTTGCAGAGTGTCAATCTTAATAGCCATTACCACCGTTGAAGTAACAGATTTGGACTATACTTGGGTCTTTGTCACAAGCGCCTCCAATCGGGAATTATAGTCTTGAGCGCCTTCGTGAAGGAGTGGAAGTGTATTTCTCTGGTGTGATTCCTCCCTTATAATCAGAGGACGGAGCTGAGATTGATGGAGCCTTACGGAATCCGCTTTGCTTGCATCTTCGGAAACAGCCCTACTTCTATGTTTAAAATCTCTTTTCCTTCCTTTTCAGGGTTCTTTTGAAGACTATCGCCTGGAGTTTCGACATTCAAATGACTGAAAATGACTGGAACATGCGAGACAAAATGAACGTAACTTCCCCTTCAATAAATTTTACCCCATTTCACCTGCCGAGCTAATGCCCCGACCCCAACGTCGGAAGCGAATGTGCTCCGCCAATGTGACAAAATAAATCTGGTGGAAGGTGATTGTCCATGTTCATTGTTGAGGATAATTGTCTATGTTTGAAAAAACACTGATCAGAAAATGTCCAACTACTGAAGCCAGCTACTAAAATTAAATTAGCAACGCTCATATTATTTTTTTTCGCATAAATGTTAATAACTTCTAACATCCCTTGAGGATCCGAATTTATGCAACAATAACAGTGATAAAAAAATATTTTAATGCATCTGTTTGCGTAGTTAATAGCTCCTAATGTGGCTGAAGTGATAACCACTAATTGTCTCAGTGGAATTACTCTGGATTGCATATAACTCTGTAAAACCGATTCTGGTCCATATGAGTATTTGGAGCAATCCGTGGAGCGGATCGCTGCTTCTAAAGGATTATGGGACATCCAGCGATTTACTACATCGCGGGTGTTTTCTATCCTGCAGTCGTAGCGATCGGTGTCCCTGGTAAGATACTGGAGCTGGTCACTCTTTGTATAGCGCCGTCGTCTTGCTTTTGTACCTCTGCACTGTTCGGAGAGCAGCACAGATGGTACCATCGCCTGAAATGTGCTTCCAGAATTGAGGATTCAAACATCTGATATATATATATATATATATATATATATATATATATATATATATATATATATATATATATATATATATATATATATATATTTAATTCACTTTCCATATTTTCTCGATGTGATCTGTTTTTTTTTAATCTTCAGACAAATACTTTGTTGCCGATAGTTTTATAGTTGGACCTTGCTCGGTTTTAAGAAGCGACTGTGATCGCTTTTCCAGATCGACATTTTTTTCGAATGACCGGCCAGTCGAATATCGACACGCAGGTCTTTTCTTCAATGTCACTAAATTATAACTTATGCTTTACACCTCCTGAATTTGATTACAAATAATCCCCTTAGCTGTTTTACCTCTAATAATGAAACTGGCGTTGCTCATGGTGATGTTTGCTGGAGCGATCGACCGGTCAGCGGTAGGTGAGTCGTGGAAACCAAATGTCTCTCTCTAAACTGTCGGAAAGTCGCCGGTCCATTGGGTTCCTCCAGCAGGAGTCTAGCGATGAGGCCGGCACACATTGAATTTCTGTTTTTGACTTCGAAAAATCATACCCTGCATTGTATTGGAAGAATGACACCTTTGCTCATTGCGCGAAAAAGTTATATTTTAATTTCAACAGTCTACAGGACCGGTTTCCAAAATGCGTCAGGTTTGTTTAGATGTTCCCTTGAACCTTTTGAATATAACTTTTTGGCCGCAATGACCCTCACAGTCCCCTGACCTAAACATAAACGAGAATCTGTTGATAGACATCAAAAGAGCAGTGCATGCAAGACAGCCCAAGAATCTCAGAGAATTAGAAGCCTATTGCAACGAAGAATGGGCGAAAATCACCTAAACAAGAATTGAAAGATACTTAGCTGGCTACAGAAAGCGTTAACAAGCTGTGCAGCTTGCCAAAGTGGGTGCTATTAGGTACTGACCATGCTGGATGCCCAAACTTTTGCTTCGGACGCTTTTCTTTTTTTGTTATTTTAAAACTGTAGAAGGATGGAAATAAGAAACAGTAATCTTGCTTAATATATTAAAGAAATTTGTCATCTAACTTTATGCCTTTCGGACATCAGTTCATCGTTTACACGCTTAGCTATTCACAGTAACAGAAATGTTGACCAGGGGTGCCCAAACCTTTGCATCCCACTGTATTTAAGACAGACTTGGATAGCTTTTTGCATAGTAGAGGAATTAAGGGTTATTGAGAAAAGACAGGTAGGTGGAGATGACACCATGGTGAGATCCGGTAATACATTTTCTCATCATTGACAGATCATGGTGAGTCAGGGATTCTACTGGGGTGCACACGGGTAGATAGTCTATGAACCTACGTTAAGACAATCAAAGTTATTTGTCGGTAAATACAGATTCCCTGTACCTCACTGATCATTATTGCACGATGTGATTCAGAATTTACGTTGGAGGATAAATCTCTTTGTTCACTGGGGGACTCGACTCTGACCACATAGGTGAGGTACAGAGTGACGGGGGGCTGAGTAGCTGGCGGTATCCCGCTCAGCATGATGAACTCGAGAAACTCTGCAAGTTGAAAGACTTGGATTTGTATAATTGGAGTGGATACCTTCGGAAAAACGTGTTGGGAAAATGGCTGGACTATGAGGAAACTTTCGGTCGCCGTAGCTGTGAAGGGAAAAGTGCTAGGGATGCTACTATCGATCTACTGCCAGAGTGGGGGCAGCAGGGGGAGCAAATCAAATCAGAACATACATAAACCACACCGTTCGGGGTATTATGTAAAATTGAGATTAAGAAAATTGTTATATATATATCGGCACATGTGTTCTCGGAGACGATCTTTGAGAGCTTTTCAAATCAACTAGTCATCAGAGAGCAATACATGACCTAGATGACCCCGAAGAAAGGAAATTAACTATAATGTGCTTGCATCCAAATATACACTCAGCTTCACGAGATATACAACGATGTGAAGGCGGACACGTGTTGATTTGAAGAATGCAATAATAATTGTTATGGGTCTTAACAAAGGGGACCCGCTAGACGCCCTCGTCAAATATTACGAGAGGAGAAGCTAACGTCACACTGTACTTGCATCAAGTTGATGGACTGTGTTCCAAGGTGAGTTTAGACCAGCATTAGAGCTGGACCATTAAAGAACAGAACCCACAAATAGATCGTTGAGGACATTGCGTCTCGCAATGCCTCACGTCTCACGTTGGACATAAAACGGTACTGGAACCCACAAATACTGAGGTATGGGTACTGAGGAACATGAGTACAGCGTCGGAAAAGGAGATACACAGACCTGTAAAACTCTCTAATAAGAAGGCGATGTCTGATAAATATCAGTCTGACTGGAGAATTGAGGGAAGGGAACCTCCCTGGCACACTATCAAAGGGCAAGTAAGAGCAGTGGAAATGGAACAGGGCTAGGAACTGAGTGAACTGAAGTAGGAGTAATTAAATGCTGCAACAGTGGTCAAGGGGGGGGGGGGCACATTAAGAAAAAATGCCCAAAATTGAGACGTGAAGGAACTGAGCAAAGCGGTTCACCCTTGAAGGGGTCAGCAAGACCGAGATTACAAAATAACATGGTGGACACACTACCATCCAGGGAATTGCAGGCTGAGCCTCAAAGACCGTATCAGACCTCACCAACATGGGTGTGTGACAAAAGGTAGGATGAAACCGGACGGCCTCTGGTTAGTGGAAGGTTTCAGTCCACCCCGTGACCTTGTTATGGAAACTGGCAGATCTCGAAAACACCGTCAACACCACTAATGTAAAAAAGAGCAGACTGGAAGATACAAAGTAAAATTATCCTTTGTGGATTCACAGGACATTAACAAGTGGGACATACTGTATAAGTGTACAACTGAAATTTAGAATCGGAGACATAGTGTTGAAGCATTCAGTACTGTTGGTGAAGTAACCCAGGTAGCAGGAACATATAGTGGGGAGTAATTATATGGGCAAACCCTAATTTGTTTTGAGCCATTTAATTGTATGATTTGGAAGATGTAAAGAGCATTAATACATACACAACATGTAGATCGCAGTAGGAGAAAATGAGGATAGAATATGCACAATGGGTGAAATGTAGATCAAACCAGAGGAGATGAGCAATGATCAGAAGGTGCAGCGAATTAGTGCACAGAACTCATACATAGTTTTTATTTCCAAGGCACAAGAATGACTGCGGAAAGATGGCTGGCAGTTTGTGCATTCAAGATCCAGATGCCCAAACCATAGAAGCAACATGGGTTTCCCCCCAAGAATCAGAGGAAGATGTCGGTTAGGTAATACAGAGTTTGCTACAACAAGGAGTTCTGAGGCCGGTAGCCTCCACTAATAACTCACCCATATGGCTAATGAAGAAACGAGCTGGCAGCTGGAGGTTCACAATAGACTCTCAACAGCTTGGAATCGGTTATGAATCTGCCTGTTTTCCGAGAACGGAAAGGGCTGTGGTACCTTCCGGGGCTGCCAGGCTGCTGTAGGGATCACATTGCTCGATTTTCCAGTAAGGCAGCTTCTTTAATGTAATGAGCCATTCTCATTGGACGTGCCGACAACAGATACCAGCCTCTCAGCAGTGCTGTTACAGGAGATGCATGGGAAGTTAATACCAGCAGTGTATGCATCACGCATGCTCTCAGCAGTTGAACAGGGGGATATTCCTTATGAAAACCATTTGCTAGCGGTTGTCTGGGCGGTACAATATTTCGCCGACATAGTGTGACTTAATCCACTTACAGTACTGATAGAACACACGTCCATACAGATACCGGTAGATGGAAGGATTTAAAACGGTTGAGTAAGCCAAAGAAGAGTCATTAAATGGACATTGTAGTTGAAAAGAAGAAATATTACTGTAAAGGGTATAAACACAACATTAATATTAGCCGATAACCTGCTGTACCAATCAAGTGAAAATGTGCTTCAGTTTATGATAGCAAATGGTCTCTAGGGTCTGTTTGTATCAAAAGGCAAAAGAAAAAGTGAAAGATCAGATAAATTAATGACTGAGAACAAAGGCACACATTGTTTGTACATGGTTCCTCATCAGGACAAGATGGTGAGAGGAAAACTAGGTGAGGCTCATTTGTAGACGAAGGACATGGACAGGAAATGTATACTATAGCATTAAGGTTACCAAACCACATGAGAGCACAGGCAGCAAAATTGGCTGTTGCAGCATACCTGGTTAGAGAGCGAGGGAGTTTTTCGCCAAAGTCAGACATAGAATCTGACCGTATGTAGTTTGCAGCAGCTTTATTTTGACAGGAATAGCAGCCACATATTGGGGAGTTTGGGAGCAGAAGGAACAACAGATTACGATTATGGATTGAACCAATGAGCTGAAGAAATATATATAAATATAAGTGTATAAGTTTGTGTAGACACGCACACAACGATAGTAGGACCAGAGTCTAAGATGTACAATGAACACAAGAGACTATCTGTCAAAGATGGAGTTGACCTTCATGAACAAAAGCTTTTGGTTGCAGAGGAAGGAAGGAAGAAACCAGGTGACCCATTGGTACCATTATACACGGGACACGTAGAGATGCAAGCGCCACCCAGAAAAAAGACCCAGGAATTATGCCGGTGGCCTAAGAAGAAGGATGATGTTGACATTTTGTGAAAAATTGCTTGATTTATGCACAGTATAATCCTCATAGAAATGTAAGGAAAGGAGCCCTTCGACACACCTGACAGGTGGAAGGGCTTTGGACTACTTTACAAATAGATGAAATTAATCTCTTACCGCCCGCCCCAGGAGGGTACAGATATACCCTGGTAATAGCAGTTAGCTTTATGGCATGGGTGAAGAAATATTCACTTCTTGTGTGTAGCCCGGAGTATCTAAACGGATTAAGGGACACAAGCATTCTCAGCTAAGACGGAAACAGCAAAAGGCCACTGCAAAAATCTTTTCGGAAAGGATATTCACCTGCTGGGGGCTTCCCTGGATACCAAAATGTATTAAGGCACACAGTTCACGGCCAAGATAATGGAAGTTGTCATGGCACTTTTAGGGATCGTACAGAGATTTCATAAACTCCGTAGACCACAATCAAGAGGATGTCACATGGGGACAGGAGGCTGGACCCAAGTGGAGGACGCAGGCAGTGAAGTACTAGGGGCAGAACAGGAATACATGAAGGCTAGAACCAGATGGGGAGGCCAAGGCGTGCGAAAGAGACGGGGCTTGCTAGGTAATCCTGGGATTCAGAGAGAGTTCGTGGGTAGGCTGGATCCCGGCGTTCTTGGCTAGGCTGGGTCTTGGGAGTCCGTGGCTAGGCCGGAGAGCCCCCTGGGCGGCTGCATAACTCCTGGGCAGGGCGTCTCCCAGGCAGGAACACGGAGGCTCGGGCAAGACGCGGAACACCTGGGCAGGTGCGGGCTCAACCCATCAGAGGTGAGGGGTAGGAAGGGTACAGAGACCCCCACCGGGTAACGGCAGTCCGGCCTGCTACCCGACGGAGGCAAGGGATCGGAAGGGAAATTGGTCCGGGGTGACTACAAGGCTGACTCACAGGACTTGAGGATGAAGCCGTGGGCCTCCATTCCAGGACGACCGAAGCGAACAGAGCCGATCGGACGAAACCCTCGGAACATGGCAAAGCAGCTAGTGCAAGTCAACCTGCGAACAGGACAAAACAGGTTAAGAGCAAGACGACACCCCAACTTGTCTCGGTCTCAGAGTCCCTTATATCGAACTGCCAGCTGATCGGCAACAGGTGTACCTTCTAAAGCCAAGATGATCCTATTTGGCTTAAGGGTGACAGAAGGGACGGCTACAAGACCCGGTGTCCGGATTCCGCGGACCGGATCAAGACCCGGAATGCGTGCTCCTGACCTGACCATAGCAGAGGAAGTGTGTAAAGGATGAATCGAACACAGAAAAGCTATGATTTCAAAAATAGTGCAACAACATGGGACAGCATTATGCTTTTATGATAATATGGAACGTATTTGCATTTATCAACAGGCTTCTCACCTTTATAAATTTATCACTGGAAGGGACTTGTAAGGTTTAGAGGAGTTGTTTGGTTGAAAGTTGTTGGAACATGAAATCAATGGGATTGTGTCATTAATGCAGTTTGGCCGCCCAGCAAAAGGGGAAGACGAAACAACAGAGTAAATCCTACTTTGACTCAGAGGTCAGTCTGGATTCTGAATTGTTCAGGACAAAGAGTGATGATTAGAATACACTGACCTTCATTATTAATTCGAAGCTTTTGCAGGGCTGTTTGAAGTTATGGGCAAACCAAGTCCATCAGTGTACAAACTACTGACTTCCACAGATAAAATGTGGGTCGTACCTTATTAATCATCTGAAATTGGTGGAGGAGAAACAGGAATGTTATCACCATCGGTACCGGCTGTACATGACGGCCCTGACTTGGGTGACTTGAGAATGGAACAACTGTTCCAACGAGACTGGGAGAGATTTTATTAATGGGGTGATTGTCAGTTCCCTCATTCTGAAAAAAGGGCAGCTTTGGTTAAAAAAAAAATTAAAGAGGAAGGAAAATATCCGAATGCTATCCTTTTCAGAAACAGAATTGAGTGAGGAACAATGGACGCCTCGAGTCCAAAGATAACTGAGAGTTCGGATTAGAAGATCTAGAAAAATTATAGAACATATGGAATTAAAATAATTTCAGATTTTCACTGGAAATAAGAGCAGATATCCCTGTTGTGTTACAGGTTTCATTCAACATGAAGAGAATATTGTATTTTGTCGCGATGACGTTAACCATGCCTGAGACTGAGTAAGTTTGCTCCAGAGCCAGTACGGCGGACCAATGTGTCGACAGTGATATCATTGCATGCAAAACACTCAGTGAACAAAAAAAAAGTATCTTCTCAATGGACACCGGTGATACGATCTGACAAAGGAGAAGTAGAGGACTGAAATTTACATTATGCACTGCAATGAAGGAGAACTTCCAGATCCAATGCACTGATACAGATGGATTTCTTTGGGAATATGTTGTTACTCAGATGCCACCAATCCCTCACTTGACTGCAGACTGGACATGTGTTGTGTAGGAGGCAAGGGAGATAATCCATCACTGGACGGAAGACACAGAACTAATTAACACACACGCCGGTAAGGCAAATTAAGTATTCAGCTACCCAGGCTTTTGTAGTAAGTTTTGGAATCGGGGGACAAACGTACAAATATATCCGTGGATAAGAATAGTAACACATGCTGCTGTAATTCCAGTTTAGTGCACCCTCATAATTGATTACTCAGTGTATATCAACCGAGAAGAGGAAGGTAGAACTAATGGAAAAAAAAAATCAAGGACAGTTCTCTCAAGAAATAGCAGAGAATGCGATCAGTATGCATTCGGCCAGTTTAGTTAGTGAATGTTAATATTTTATACAGAATGTAATTGTTCATTGGGGTTCCAGAGGAGTCCTTTGGGCAGCCAACTGAATGAGTGGGTGTAATGATTCCAAGATAAATGGATGAAAAGGAGGCAGATGTTGGCCAGAAGAAACTACAGTCTAATTAAGGAGAGGGGAACCCAACAGGTTGTCTTTGTTTTCCACCGATTTGGTGGTCTCTGTACTGACTCTTGCTCTGGGATAATGGACATAGAACGCTCTCGGATGAGTAGCTTCTTACTATGTAAACTGCTGGACCTACAAAAGAAGCAACCTGGAATCTCGTTAGACTCTATTTGGTGTCGTCTTTTAACTGGTCTGGACCAGTCAGAGTTAAAACAAGCACAAGTAAGCAAGGCCGGGGTAGGCAGAGCCATTATATTATGTTGGCTGTATTCCTGTACAATTACTAGTGATAATGACCCAGGTAGCTCAGATGACGGGGAGCCAATGGGATGGAGATCCAACAGTTCAGATGATAAGAAACACTGTAAGAGTTAGGAGCTCCAAATACGGCGGGACGATAACACTTCAGCAACGAGAGACCAACCATCGCAGATAAGGAGGAGCCCACGGAAACGTGGATACCGGGAGCGCGATGAATGTCTGACCAGCGGAGAGTGCATAGCCCTGTGGGGAAAACTGCTGGAGACTCGGTCCAATCCCTTTGTAAATCCACTGGTCACGATTTCCAACATCAAAAACGGCCCATTTATTACGTCTCTCTCTCTCTCTCTCTTGAGTCCACAGTTTATCAGAAAAATTCTTACATTCCACCCACACCACATTCTCCAGTTCCCCATTTTCCATCTGTTTATCCTTTTCTGAACCCATGCTGACTCTGCCAACGCTGGTGTTGCTGTACATCAAGCCCCGTGGGTGGGGATGTGGGGTCTGAGTCTGTGTGTTCCTGCCTGTAGGACACTGTGTATAGAATACAATGGAAAGATTGACTGTCTGTGGTTCACTTCAACAGTTGTATTGGAAACGTGTATCTGAATTCTGGGCTTATTGTGGGACTGAATAGCTCTACTGTCTGAAACTGTGGAACTGATGAGTTGTCGGTCTGTCGATTCTCTGTAACACAGCTTATGTGTGAGAGAGGTGTGGCTGCTCCGTATCTTGTCCCCGGACAGGAGGTAGTATCGGATTCGAATGAAGACTTTCCCTGTGGGTAGGAGAAGGAAACTGAGTCAGTGAAGGAAAGCCAAAAATCAGACGGCTGTGTGGAGCGGCCGGTCCAGACAGTGCCAGTCTCAATCCGTCTGTCTGTCAGTCCTTCTCTGCCTCTCTCACTCTCTGTCTCTCTGTCTCTCTCTGTCTCTGTCTCTCTCTCTCTCTCTCTCTCTCTCTCTCTCTCTCTCTCTCTCTCTCTCTCTCTCTCTCTCTCTCTCTCTCTCTCTCTCTCTCGCTCTCGCTCTCTCTCTCTCTCTCTCTCTCTCTTTCTCTCTGTCCCTCCCTCTCTCCAGTAAGTCGACGATCTCTCATCGATACGAGTACCACAATAGTTACAGAATATGTTCTGCATATTCTTAGATTGGTGACCGAAATGAGAAGACACTAATGACCCTGAATGGGGAAATTAGAAAGAGACAGCCATGGACTGATAGAGTAATATGACAGAGAAATAGTTTCTTCCGGCCATCCAGATCATCTCACTGTGATCTTGCGCTTCGTCCCACTAATCAGCACTGTCCGTCTCTCATCCTCGTACCTACACAACCTTCACTGAAATTATGTATTTGCATCTGCAACTACCACTTACCCTCACAGTTCCTTCCACACACGCTCGACCCTCTTAGTGAATAGGACTTACCACATATCCCTCTTGCGTGTTTCACTTTTTACCCCAAACCTATGAATTCTAGTAGCAGATTCACTCAGAGGATGGGGAAAACCTCCGGGCATTCACCCTGTCTGTATGTGACGCTCACAATTTTATATACTTTTGAAAGATCTCCATTAATTTTCCCGAGTTCAATGGAATAAATTCTTAACCGATTCAACCTATCCCTCTAAATCTTGTCCTCAGTCCCCAAACCCTTTTTTCAATTTATCGCTGCACACTTTGAAACTTATTGGCATTTCAAAACTGTAGGTAGCGGATCGGAAAAAAAATCTGAACATTCCATCTACAAACTCACCAACGTGTTTTACAGCTACAACATAACGTCTCAACTCCTGTGCTCAGTGATCTCATTGTGAAGGCCACTGTGATTCGAGCTCAATATGAGACCATCTGTCCGTGACGCCGCTCTCCTGGAATTATCGCTCTGTAGCCCCACGTCTCTTTTTAAATACCACACACAAAATTCCTCCTATTCAATATCTGATCATTAACCTGGTGTATCTTTCCTCACAGACCACCCCATACTTGCTTGTATTAAATTCTATCTGCCATTTGTCAACCTATTTTTCAGACAGTCAACAACAAGCTATAAACTTAGATAGAGTTCCTGCCTGTAAAAACTCTCCCAAATCTAGGGTACATCCTTAATTCTACTGATTGTGTTTTCCACGTCGTCATCTAAATCATTGACATACATGATAATCATCAAAGGTCCCAGCATGAATCCTGCAGAACCCTTGTCACAATCAGTCAAACATCCACTCTCTGCTAATCCAGAAACGATCGTTCATCAATCTGTCCACAAACCGCACTTAAAGTCGTGTCGGCGCGTAACCTATTATGATCAAAGGTCCCTGGAATATTGTTGTCGATCTCTTTTATATGCTTAGAAGAACGTACATGCAGCGTGTTTTATTTTGATACATGTCATCAGTTGTTATTTGTGCCTTTCGAAATGACTAGAACAAGTGAAGGAAATAAATGATTCTATCCCCCCGTTCAATAAGGTGTACTTTACTGGAACATTACTCCCGATCTCTTTTATATGCGCAGAAGAAGATACTGTACGTACAACGTGTTTTATTGTGAGACATGTCATCAGGTGATACTGTAGGTTTCGTCATTCAAATGACTTCATATGACTAAAACAAGCACAGAGAAAATAATCCTATCTTCCTCCTCAATAAAATGTACCCTATTTCACCTGCCGAGCTGATGTCCCGCCTTAATGTCAGAAGTTGATTCTCCCTGTTGATTGTTCAGGATGATTGCCTATGTTAAAAGCAACACTGATCAGATAATGTCCCAGTTCAGTAGCTGACGTCAGATGTCTTGGAAAGTACATTGGTAACGTTCGTATTATCATTTGTTTAAAAGTTAAGAACTTGTAACATCCATTGGGGATACGAATTCATGGCACCGTGACAAACTGAGAAAAACACTTTAATGTAGCTGTATGGATAGCTGGTTGTCCCTCATGCGACTGATGTCATAACCACACTAATTGTCTCAGTGGAATTACTCTGAATTGCATACAACTCTGTAAAACCTGCCACCAGTCTCTATGAGCTGTGTGAAAGTTCCCTGCAACTGAACTCTACCTCTGACAGAATATGGGATATCCAGCGATTTACCACATTGCGGGCATTTTCTATCCTACAATTGTAGCGATCGGTGTCCCTGGTAAGATACTGGAGCTGGTCATCTTATGTGTGATGCCGTCGTCTCCTAGCTTTTGTTCCGCTGCACTGTTCGGACTTTTACTGAGCACAAATGCTACCGTCGTCTGAAACGTGTTTCCAGAATTGAGGACTCAAGAATCTGGTTGTTTTATTATTCAGTTTCCACATGTTTTTTTCTAATCTATGCGATTTCTTTTTCTTTCGTCAATTATGTTGGTGCCAAAATTGTCATAGTTTCATAGTTTCACCTGACTCGGTTCTCTGAACCGATGTTGGTCGATTTTCCGGATCAGAAGTTGTTTGAACTGCCCGGCCAGTCGAATATCGGCACTGAAGTCTGATCTTCCATAAGCCACTAAATTATAATTTATGCATTGAATCTCATATTTTCATTACAAATAATCGTTTCAGCTATTTTAACTCAAATAATGGAAATTGTGATGTTTATGGAGAGATCGACCGTGAGTGAGTCGTGCAAATCAGATCCCGGCCTCTAAACTGTCTTAAAATCGCCAACCCACAACCACTTCTGTCCATTATTGTCCTTCGGCAGGAGTGCACTGACGGAGTCCGTCCACTTTGAATTTATGCTTTTCACAGCTAAAAATCTGTACACTGCATAGCAATCAGGCATTTGGAGCTGACGAGAATTCTGTGTTGTATCTTTTTTCTCCAAATTTCCTGTAGTTAACTTAACGGCGATTGTGATCCTATCTCGGGGAAAATGTGGACTCTCCAAATGCATCACCCGTTACCTGGTTGGAATGGCAACAGCGGATCTGATGGATGTTATATTTTTCAGTTTACTGGCACAGACCAACAATATCTACATTTATTCCAGATCCTTGCTCATCACTCCTGTATGCGCTCTGACAGAAGTGTTGACGGTGGTGACGAGGGACTGTTCTGTTTGGTTTACGGTCAGTTTTACCTTCGATCGTTTCATCACAATATGTTGTCGAAAGCTCGGGGAGCGATACTGCACTGAGAGAACAGCAACGGTGGTTATGGTGACCGTGGTTATAGTGAGCTGCGGGAGAAGTGCCCCGTTTTACTTTGCCATTGAACCTTACGACTTTATTGACAACATACCGTGGCGTTGCGCCTTCTCACATGAATACGCTACTTCACCCGCGTGGAAAGGAATTGAATTGAATTGCTGGATAGCATTTTAACACCGTTGCTACCAATCGGCTTAATTCTAGTCTTCAATGGGTTAACAGTAAGCCATATTATTGCCGCAAATAGAGTCCGCAGAGGGCTTCGGAGGAGCAGTAATAAAGAGAAAGATACCGAGGTGAAAAACCGCAGAAAATCGATGATTTTGCTGTTTGCAATTTCAGCAAATTTCATATTGTTTTGGATACCCTATGTAATTTATTCCATGAATTGGCAAACCGTAAACTATTTTTATGAGGACAGATATTTCACTTCCCCGCTATACATCCTACAACAATTTGGGCTCATGCTCCAAGTTCTGAGTATGTGCACCAGTACTTGTATCTACACACTGACACAGAGGAAATTCCGAGAAGAGCTGAAGAATGGAATGAAGTATGTGTTTACATTAAATGACCATCTGTGTAGATAACGACCACGTCCAATTGCAACTCAGAGGAGTTTTCGAATAAAACAGTTTTAAATATGAGTAGGTTGGTCATAAATTCAAACTATCATTTGCCTGATAATCCAGAAATTGCAAAATCCACGGAAGATTGCATACGTCCTGCAGTTAAGGTAGGAAACTGGACAAGAGTTAATTGTGCTGGCTTGATTTGTTAAGTATGTTGTGGTACACTCCAACCCATCCCGAAGAATCGACAATCACAAGGGTGGAAATGGCTTCTGAACCTCTCCGTGTTCAGATGTATCAAAATGTATAGAGTCGGTTAAAGGGTGTAAAGGGTGTGCCGTTTAAACACAGTGAGAGTACGATATTCACACAGCTGTAGAAAGGGGACAAACGTGGACAATTTGTATATTGATAGACTGTAAGTTGATCCAGAGTATTCTGTAGAGACCCCACGCCCTCCATTCCTATCAACAACAAAAAAAACGCAGAAGCGAGGAACTATTCGGGAGATGGATTTTGAGCAGTGACATATTAAGACGGCTGTTGTCATAGACATCTTAATCTCCCTAATATTTTTGGCGCTTCCACAGGGTGGAATACGACAGATATGACAGATAATTAGATATGACAGAATTTCTCAGTTGCATCTCGGAATGTGTCCTTGGACAATAAGAGGGCAGGCGAAATAGGTAACTGTCCATCCAGGGTCACATAAATAGCATATAACATATAACAATCACAGCACGGAAACAGGCCATTCCGGCCCTCCTAGTCCGTGCCGAACTCTTAATCTCACCTAGTCCCACCTACCCGCACTCAGCCAATAACCCTCCACTCCTTTCCTGTCCATATACCTATCCAATTTTACCTTAAATGACACAACTGAACTGGCCTCTACTACTTCTACAGGAAGCTCATTCCACACAGCTATCACTCTCTGAGTAAAGAAATACCCCCTCGTGTTTCCCTTAAACTTTTGCCCCCTAACTCTCAAATCATGTCCTCTCGTTTGAATCTCCCCTACTCTCAATGGAAACAGCCTATTCACGTCAACTCCATCTATCCTTCTCAACAGTTTAAATACCTCGATCAAATCCCCCCTCAACCTTCTGCGCTCCAATGAATAGAGATCTAACTTGTTCAACCTTTCTCTGTAACGTAAGTGCTGAAACCCAGGTAACATCCTAGTAAATCGTCTCTGCACTCTCTCTAATTTATTGATATCTTTCCTATAATTCGGTGACCAGAACTGTACACAATATTCCAAATTTGGCCTTACCAATGCCTTGTACAATTTTAACATTACATCCCAACTTCTGTACTCAATGCTCTGATTTATAAAGGCCAGCGTTCCAAAAGCCTTCTTCACCACCCTATCTACATGAGACTCCACCTTCAGGGAACTATGCACTGTTATTCCTAGATCTCTCTGTTCCACTGCATTCCTCAATGCCCTACCATTTACCCTGTATGTTCTATTTGGATTATTCCTGCCAAAATGTAGAACCTCACATTTCTCAGCATTAAACTCCATCTGCCAACGTTCAGCCCATTCTTCTAACCGGCATAAATCTCCCTCAAGCTTTGAAAACCCACCTCATTATCCACAACACCTCCTACCTTAGTATCATCAGCATACTTACTAATCCAATTTACCACCCAATCATCCAGATCATTTATGTATATTACAAACAACATTGGGCCCAAAACAAATCCCTGAGGCACCCCGCTAGTCACCGGCCTCCATCCCGATAAACAATTTTCCACCACTACTCTCTGGCATCTCCCATCTAGCCACTGTTGAATCCATTTTATTACTCCAGCATTAATACCTAACGACTGAACCTTCTTAACTAACCTTCCATGTGGAACTTTGTCAAATGCCTTGCTGAAGTCCATATAGACTACATCCACTGCCTTACCCTCGTCAACATTCCTCGTAACTACTTCAAAAAATTCAATAAGGTTTGTCAAACATGACCTTCCACGCACAAATCCATGCTGGCTACTCCTAATCAGATCCTGTCTATCCAGATAATTATAAATACTATCTCTAAGAATACTTTCCATTAATTTACCCACCACTGATGTCAAACTGACAGGTCTATAATTGCCAGGCTTACTTCTAGAACACTTTTTAAACAATGGAACCACATGAGCAATACGCCAATCCTCCGGCACAATTCCCGTTTCTAATGACATCTGAAAGATCTCCGTCAGAGCTCCTGCCATCTCTACACAAACTTCCCTCAAGGTCCTGGGGAATATCCGGTCAGGACCCGGAGATTTATCCACTTTTAAATTTCTTAAAAGCGCCAGTACTTTCACCTCTTTAATTGTCATAGGTTCCATAACTTCCTTACTTGTTTCCCACACCTTACACCATTCAATATCCTTCTCCTTAGTGAATACCGTAGAGAAGAATTCGTTCAAAATCTCTCCCATCTCCCTCGGCTCCACACATAGCTGACCACCCTGATTCTCTAAGGGACCAATTTTATCCCTCACTATCCTCTTGCTTTTAATATAACTATAGAAGCCTTTCGGATTTACTTCCACCTTATTTGCCAAACCAAACTCGTAACTTCTTTTAGCTTTTCTAATCTCTTTCTTAAGTTTCCTTTTACATTCTTTATATTCCTCGAGCAATTCCTTTACTCCATGCTGCCTATATCTATTGTAGACATCCCTCTTTTTTCGAACCAAGTTTCTAATATCCCTTGAAAACCATGGCGCTTTCAAACCTTTAACCTTTCCTTTCAACCGAACAGGAACATAAAGATTCTGTACCCTCATAATTTCACCCTTAAATGACCTCCATTTCTCTATTACATCCTTCCCATAAAACAACTTGACCCAATCCACTCTCTCTAAATCCCTGCGCATCTCCTCAAAGTTAGCCTTTCTCCAATCAAAAATCTCCACTCTAGGTACAGTCCCGTCCTTCTCCATAATTATATTGAAGCTAATGCTATTGTGATCACTGGACCCGAAGTGCTCCCCAACACATACATCTGTCAGCTGACCTATCGCATTCCCTAACAGGAGATCCAACACTGCCCCATCTCTAGTCGGTACTTCTATGTATTGTTGCAAAAAGCTATCCTGCACACATTTCACAAACTCTACACCATCCAGCCCTTTTACAGAATGAGCTTCCCAATCTATGTGTGGAAAATTAAAACCTCCCACAATCACCACCTTGTGTTTACTACAAATATCTGCTATCTCCTTACACATTTGCTCTTCCAACTCACGATCCCCATTAGGTGGCCTATAATACACCCCTATCAGTGTTACTACACCTTTCCCATTCCTTAATTCCACCCAAATAGCCTCCCTAGAGGAGCTCTGTAATCTATTCTTCCAAAGCACCGCCATAAGATTTTCTCGGACAAGCAATGCAACACCTCCTCCTCTGGCTCCTCCTACTCTATCACACCTGAAGCAACTAAATCCAGGAATATTTAGTTGCCAATCACACCCTTCCTGCAACCATGTTTCACTAATAGCTACAACATAATAATTCCAGGTATCAATCCACAATTTAAGCTCATCCACCTTTCTTACAATGCTCCTAGCATTAAAATAGATACATTTAAGATACTCTACACCTCCTCCTCTCTTTTCATCCCTAGCAATGCATTCAAATTTATTATCCTTTTCTTTCTTCTCTCCTACAACTTTGGGCTGAGCGCATCCCTTCTCCATCACCTGCCTTTCCTCCCTCACACACTGTCTACTTACTTGCTCTACTGGTGAACTAACCTCCTCTCCCATAGTTTCCTCAAATTGATTTCCGCCCCCCATCTTACTAGTTTAAAGTCTGCCCTGTAGCCCTAGCAAACCTCCCCGCTAGGATATTGGTCCCCCCAGGATTCAAGTGTAACACTTCCTTCTTGAACAGGTCACGCCTGCCCCAGAAGAGGTCCCAATGATCCAGAAACTTGAATCCCTGCCCCCTGCTCCAATCCCTTAACCACGCATTCATCCTCCACCTAATTCCATTCCTACTCTCACTGTCGCGTGGCACAGGCAGTAATCCCGAGATTACTACCTTTGCGGTCCTTCTTCTTAACTGCCTTCCTAACTCCCTATACTCTCGTTTCAGGACCTCTTCCCCTTTCCTACCTATGTCATTGGTACCTACATGTACCACGACCTCTGGTTCCTCACCCTCCCACTTCAGGATATCTTGGACGCGATCAGAAATGTCCCGGACCCTGGCACCAGGGAGGCAAACTACCATCCAGGACTCCCGATCACCTCCACAGAACCGCCTGTCTGAACCCCTGACTATCGTGTCCCCTATTACTATGGTCCTCTTTCTTCTATCCCTACCCTTCTGAGCTACAGGGCCGTCCTCTGTGCCGGAGGCCCGGCCACTGTCACTTCCTCCAGGTAGGCTGTCCCCCCCCAACAGTACTCAAACATGAGTACTTTTTGTCAAGGGGTACAGCCACTGGGGTACTCTCTAGTACCTGCCCCATCCCATTCCTGACCGTGATCCACCTATCTGCCTCCCGTGGCCCCGGAGTGACCACCTGCCTGTAACTCCTCTCTATCACCTCCTCACTCCAACTGTTGGACACTTATTATAACCTTACATTGGAATAGGACCTGATGGTGTGGAATATATTTAGTTGATGCTACTAAGTAGGAGCTTGCCAGCCCAACTTGGGAAATGGACAACTGTGTAGATAACGTTCAGGTCCAATTGCAATTCAGCAGAGTTTCAAATAAATCAGTTTTTAAAAATAAGTAAGTTTGGCAAATATGTCATAAGTTCAAACAATCCTGTGCCTGGGGATCCTAAAATGAAAAAAGTTCCAAACAAACGCAAAGACTTGGCAATCATCAGCACAGCCAGGACCAGCAGGCTTTGGGACAGCTTCATCTACAAGGCCATCATACTGATTAACATGCTGAATTGAGTGTATTTCTATGTTCCAATTATTGTTGTATTTATTATAAATGGCGACGATTGCACATTGTACCTTGAAACGGCGATGTAACGTGAAGATTTTTATACATCATGTATGTGAAGGATGTAAGAAGAAAAGTCATTTCAATCAAAAAGGAAGGAATGACTTCCGGAGTTTCCGGGGTTCGGATGTTTCAAAGTGGTCATAGTCGCCTGTAAAAAGAGTATAAGTAGTCTCTTTGAAACAGAGAGAGAGTGTGATAGTATCACAGCTGTGGAAAGTGAGGACACTGTGGTGGGGGGGGGTTGTATGTTAATATACTGTGAGGGGAACTCAGAAGTAGGAAGGGAACAAACACACGTTTGAGAGTATTCTGCACAGAGCTCCCATCACCAAAACGAAAACAACAGACAGAGACAGTGACAGATCCGGAGATAAATTTTGAACATGTGCTATATTAACAACGTTGTTGTGACAGGCAACATAAAATTCACTAATATTCATTGGCACTTTCTCAGGTTTCAAGGGTTAGAAGTGACAGAATTTCTTAGCTGTGTCCAGGAAGGAGTTTTAGCATAATATGCGGGCAGACGGACTACGGATCAGTCCATCCTGGATCTAGTACTAGAAACCGAAACGGGTCAGCATTTCGGAACGATAGGGCACAGCTATTCCACATTTACTAATAGCTTACACTGCGATAGGAGAAGACGAAAAGGAATGCATTTAATTTATGCTATTAGGTAGGAAGTTGAGAGCCGAATTTGGGAAGTGATGTGATCCCTCAAATGCAAAACAGAAACATGGAAATTGCTAATGGAGCACTTGATTGGGATCCATTATTGGCTTGCCTCAGTGATCCGGTGAACGGATGGCCACGTAAAGTATCCCTGGTTGACAAGAGATAAACATCTCATCAAGAAGTGTTAAGGAATATACGTCGGTTTGGGAAGAAAGAATCAGACAGGGCTATGGAATGTCTCAATGCATCCAGGAGGAATATAGCAATGGGCTTAGAAGGGGACATGAGACCTGAGAGCCGCATTAAAGTAGACGAGGAACAGCAAATGACGAGAGAGAGAGAGAGAGAGAGAGAGAGAGAGAGAGAGAGAGAGAGAGAGAGAGAGAGAGAGAGAGAGAGAGAGAGAGAGAGAGAGAGTGAGAGAGAGAGAGAGAGAGAGAGAGAGAGAGAGAGAGAGAGAGAGGAGAGAGAGAGAGAGAGAGAGAGAGAGAGAGAGAGAGAGAGAGAGAGAGAGGAGGAGAGAGAGAGAGAGAGAGAGAGAGAGAGAGAGAGAGAGAGAGAGAGGAGAGAGAGAGAGAGAGGGAACGATCAGTGACGGCGACTTTGAATAATGTGGATACAGCGAAAAAGGCAGAAGTGCTGGGGCATACAGACGCATAGAATTGCGAGCTGGAAACTAGGAATACATGAATACAAACCATTTCCCGGTTCTAGAAGGGATATAATCCTGGTACTACGAGAAAGCAAACCTCAGAAGTCGTACAGGAGTATTGGAGAATGGCAAATTTTATTTATTCGTTCAAAAAAAAATTAATAGAGATAGTCCTGAGAATTACAGGACAGTGAGTCTTCGGTCAGCAGTGAAACAGTGAAAAGTAGGCAGATGAAGTCAGAAGAGTCGATGAGGGACATAGTGAGTTTGTAAGGTGTTAGACTGGATTCCCTATCTTTCACGCATTCAGAAAGTCAGATGGCCTGGCATCTACTGAAACCTGGCTGCATAGAGTGAGAACTGGCTATCCAAGGGAAGGCCGATGCGGTAGTGGATGGGGTGCACTTGGCCTGGGGGACATAGGCTAGTGATTTTCCTCAAGGACGGTCTATTCCCTAGTAGACTTTACAGACTATATCTAGACAATGCTATTATATTGTTCTGAGTGACAGACATTAATTTGACCATCCTACATTACTTGGATAACTTACCGAGTAGGGGCTGATTTTGAGAGCAAAATACTGAATTCGTACTGAAACTTCACGGTATCTAAACTGAAATCATGTTTTCTTATTACAGGGCAGATGCAACGATTACATCAAAACAATTTTTCCCCCCAGTGGAACCCTGCAACTCAAGATCAGCATTTCAAAATATTCAGTAGCATCCTTTGTTGCTTTCCAAATGAACCAGCCTCCCAGAAAGCGAATTGCAAATTCCCAATTCAAGTACACACGAATTTGTCTTATGCCAAATTAACCTTTGAACAGCGGGGTTATCGTACCCAGAATAGATGCACTCATATTTCGATCCATTTAACCTTGATTTCACTTGGCCAGTATGGAAACCGTGTCTCCCTCTGAAATCAATGCCACAGCAAACAAACACAAGAACGCAATCAAAATACGCAGGTACGTTAAAACAAAAATCTAAGCTCCAAAGTTTTTTCTTTCAAAACTGTCGCTGGTAACTGGCTTATATACAATAAACAGTTAATTTTTATAGTGAGAATCCTTATCAAATATAATAAAAACAACGGGAAACCAGATGTGGATGATTGCGGCCCCCATACACTAACACTTTATATAATTTTGGAAAAAGAAACAGTCTTTGATATTAACTTGTTCCTGCAAAGTTATTTCAACTAATGAAGCAGACATTTTCAGACAGCGAGATCCTCTTGTTAAAGAAAATATTAATTCAAACATCCTTTCTGTATATTGCTAACAATCACACGATTGCCTTCTGTTCATTCACGCACGCAATATACCCCTTCCTCTTTCAACTGAGCTCACAAATGTCCAGTCCTTGTGAAATATTTTGCATTCTCAATGTATTCACACTTTAAACTATCGCAGAACTTTTAAGTGTTGAAAAGTTAACAAATAATCTATAATTAGAATCATAATTAAGAATTCCTTTCGCGTCTAAAACAAATGGACGTTGGAAGTTATGTATCATCCGCAAATCTTTATTCAGCATATCTACAAGATATCGTCAAGATGTCACCAAATCTCCAAGGGCTCCAACGTTTTCCCGACTCCAATCACTGATCAAAGATAAGATTGAGAGTTAATGAACGATTTGTTGTATATTATCAGTTTCAATAATCATAATCACCACCGTTAAAGTAACAGATTTGAACACTGCACTGGCGTCTGTGCCATACGCCCCAGTCCCCAATCCGGAACTATGGTCTTGACTGCTTTAATGATGGAGTGAGGGTATATTCCTTTAGTGTTTTTCCTCCCTTATAATCAGAGGGATGAGATTACGATGATGGCGATGATCTCTTTACTTCCTTTTCTGAATTGTTTTGAAGGCTGTGGCCTGAGGTTACACGATATAGAAACATATAAAACTATGAAGTGGATGGATAAGATAGAGGCAGAAAAGTTATTTCCTCTGGTAGAAAAGGCGTGCCAGAAAGGCAATGTCATGATAATCGCTGGGGATTTTAAGACGGCAGTGGATTGGGAAATCTAGGTATGTAATGGACCACAAGAGAGAGAATTTGTAGAATGTCTATGGGACAGTTTTAATGGCATTTGAGACTGACATGACAGCATAGACTCCATCTACAGTTTAACGTCCAATATTGCTTCATACAAGCAAATACACAACGAATATCACTTCAACGTAGAGTATATTTTTAATAGTAGCTTAATCACTATAAACATGCTAAGAAGGAGTCGGAGTAGTGACAAGCGTACTGGGTTCTTTGCTTGTATGCTGGCAGGAGATATTTGCAAATAGACTGACTTTCATCATCATAACCATACGGATCTGAGTCGCTACGTCCAACTCGAACCTTCTGTTTCAAATGCAGCACCTGCTTATTATTTCTCTGTGAATGGGGATGTTAAGCAACATTCCTATCGGCTGCAGCCACCTCATTTCATCGCCAGTGTTACATAGAAACGTAGAAAACACAATACAGGCCCTTCGGCCCACAAAGTTTTTACGTACATGTCCCTACCTTAGTAATCAATAGGCTTACATATAGCCATCTATCTTAGTAAGCTCCATGTACTTATCTAAAAGCCTCTTAAAAGTCCCTATCGTATCCTCCTCCACCACCGTTACTGGCTGCCCATTAGACGCACTAACCACTCTCTGATTAAAAAAAAACTTACCCTGATATCTCCTCCGCACCTACTCCCCGGCACCTTAAACCTGAGTCCTCCTGTGGCAACCATTTCCACCTTGGGAAAAAAAGCCTCTGACTATCCACATGATCAGTGCCTTTCATCATCTTATACAATTCTATCAGGTCACCTCATCCTTCGTTTCTCCAAGGACAAAAGGCAGAGTTCACTCAACCTATAAGGCACGCTCCCCAATCCAGGCAACATCCTTGCAAATCTCCTCTGCACCCTTTCTATGGTTTCCACATCTTTCCTGTAGTGAGGCGACCAAATCTGAGCACAGTACTCGGTGGGATCTAACCAGGTTCCTATATAGCTGCAACATTACTTCCCAGCTCGCAAAATCAATTCCACGATTGATGAAGGTCAATACACCGCACACCATCTTAACCACAGCTTCCACCTACGGAGCTGTTTGAGCGTCCTATGGACTCGGACCCTAAAATCCCTCTGATCCTGCACACTACCAAGAGTCTTACCATTAAAACTATATTCTGTCATCATATTTGACCTACAAAAATGAACCACTTCACACTTAACTGTGTTGAACTCCATCTGCCACTTCTCAGTCCAGTTGTTCGCATTATCAATGTCTCGCTGTAACCTCTGATAGCCTTCCTCACTATCCACAACTATCTCTGTTTCTCTTTCAACTGAGCTCAGAAAAGTCCAGTCCTTGTGCAATGTTTTACATTCTCAATGCGTTCACACTTTAAACGATCGCAGAGCATGAAATAATTTTAAGTATTCAACTGTTAACAAATAATCTATAATTAGAATCATACAACGTTTAAGAAATCTGAACCTTTTCGAGTGCGCTGGAAAGTGGGTCACCAGATACCCCCCCCCCCCCTCAGAACCGGCGATTCACCCCCCTAATGTCCACAGTCTGAGTCGGCCTCTGTTTGGAAGGTCTGCCTCTGCGCCGCAGAGCCGGAGCCCCGACCTGCTGCGCCAAGTCCACATGTGCTGGTTTGAATCGTTCCACTGTGAAAACCTCCTCTTTCCCCCCAATGTCCAGCGCGAACGTGGACCCGTTGTTCATGATCACCTCGTAGGGCCGCTGTAGCGGTGTCCGCTGTCCGCCACTTCGTACAAACACAAACTTACAGTTCTGCCGGCCTTTGGGTACATGGGTCAGGGTCCGTCCGTGCTGTGAAGTCAGGTTGCCGAGCCTTTCGCGTAGTCTATCCAGGACTGCTGCGGGTTCTTCCTCTTGCCCCTCGGGGCTGGTATGAACTGTCCTAGGACGGTCAGGGGTGCGCCGTATACCAACTCGGCCGACGAGGCGTGCAGATGCTCTTTGGGCGCTGTGCGAATTCCAAGCAGGATCCAGGGAAGCTCGACCACCCAGGTAGGTCCTCTCAGGCGGGCCATGAGAGCCGACTTCAGGTGACGGTGCAAACGCTCCACTAGCTCGTTCGATTGTGGGTGGAAGGCAGTTGTGTGGGGCAGCTGTGTTCCCAAAAGGCTGGCCATAACTGACGACAGGCTGGAGGTGAACTGGGCGCCTCTTTCCGAGGTAAGGTGGGCCGGTACACCAAAGCGAGATACCCAGGTTGCGATCAGTGCTCGGGCACAGGATTCGGAGGTGGTGTCGGTGAGCGGGACTGCCTCTGGCGATGTTGTGAACCGGTCCATGATAGTGAGGAGGTGCCGCGCTCCTCGCGACACTGGCAGGGTCCTCACGATATCTACATAAATGTGGTTGAAACGACTGCGGGTGGGGTGGAACTGCTGCGGCAGGGCTTTGGTGTGCCGCTGCACGTTGGATGTTTGGCGGTCCATGCACGTTTTGGCCCACTCACTGACCTGATTGCGGAGTCCGTGCCAAACGAAGCTGCTGGAGACCATCCGGGCGATTGTCCTGATGGTGGGTGCGCTAAGTTGTGGATGTTGAAAACTCGCCGCCGCCAGGCTGCCGGGACGATGGGGCGAGGTTGGCCGGTAGCTACGTCACCTGGGTCTACGGGGAAGTCTTGGAGCTGTAAACCGTAGACTACAGTTCTGTAACTAGGGATCTCATCGTCTGCCTGCTGCGCCTCCGCCAGCGCTGCATAGTCCATCCCCTGGGACAGGGACTGGATGGTAGTTCTGGACGGTGCTTCCGCCACGACGTTGTCTTTTCCGGATGTCCGCCGTGTATTCAGAGATGTAGGAGAGATGTCGCTGCTGGCGGGACGACCAGGGATCCGACACCTTCGTGAACGCGAAGGTCAACGGTTTGTGGTCCGTGAATGCGGCGAACAGCCTGCCTTCCAAGAAGTACCTGAAATGCCGGATTGTCAGATACGGTCCAACAGCTCCCGGTCGAAAGCACTGAACTTGAGTTCGGGTGGTCGTAGGTACTTACTGAAGAACGCTAGGGGTTGCCAGCGCTCCTCGATGAGCTGCTCCAGCACCACACCGACTGCTGTGTCGGACGCGTCCACCGTAAGAGCGGACGGAACGTCCGTTCTGGGGTGCACCAGCATCGCGGCATCTGCCAAAGCTTCCTTGGCTTTAACGAAAGCCTCCGCGGACTCCTCGTACCAAGTAATGTCTTTGTACATCAGGGTGTACAAAGGGCGCATGATACGGGCTGCTGGGGGAGGAAACGGTGGTAGAACTTCACCATACCAACGAACTCCTGTAGGCCTTTGACCGTGTTGGGCCGGGCAAAGTGGCGGATCGCGTCTACCTTGGCCGGCAGAGGTGTTACCCCGTCTTTGCTAATCCTGTGGCACAGGAAGCCGATGGTATCGAGACCGAACTGGCACTTGGCCGGGTTGATCGTGAGGCTGAAATCACTCAGGCGGGAGTAGAGCTGGCGGAGGTGGGACAGATGCTCCTGGCGACTACTGCTGGCTATAAGGATGTCGTCCAAATAGATGAACGCAAAGTCCAGGTCGCGTCCCACCGCATCCATTAGCCGCTGGAAAGTCTGTGCGGCATTCTTCAGGCCGAACGGCATTCGGAGGAACTCGAACAGGCCTAACGGGGTGATAAGTGCAGTTTTGGGGATGTCTTCAGGTTGCACCGGGATTTGATGGTATCCCCGGAAGAGGTCTACTTTGGAAAATACAGGTTTTCTGCAAAGTCCTGTATGTGCGGCACGGTGTAGCGGTCTGGAGTTGTAGCCTCGTTCAGTCTGCGGTAGTCGCCGCATGGTCTCCAACCCCCGGCTGCTTTGGGCACCATGTGCGCGGGCGTGGAAGGGTGGTCCCTTGGTTGGGCTGAGGAGCTGAACCCCGTGTCTGGGCATGGTTGCCGTGAACTGCGGTGCCAGAACCGATGGAAAGTCCGCCAGGATTCTGGTGAATTCGTTGCCCGACAGCGTGATGGAGTCCAGGTGTGGGGCCGGCAACTTGGCTTCACCCAGGGAGAACGTCTGGAAAGTCTCGGCCTGTACTAGTATTTTCCCTTGCTAGTGGACCGGCAGACTGTGAGCTCGCAAGAAGTCCGCCCCCAGGAGTGGTTGGGCCACGGCGGCCAGTGTGAAGTCCCCCGTGAAACGGCTGGCGCAGACCTGCAGCTGCACTGTGCGGTTGCCGTAGTCCGTATCGTGCTGCCGTTTGCGGCCCTCAGTGCGGGTCCTGGCGTCCTGTTGCGGGTGTTGTACCCCGTCGGGGTAAAAACGCTGATTTCCGCTCCGGTGTCGACCAAGAAGCGGCTACCCGACTGTTTGTCCCAGACGTACAAGAGGCTGTCCTGGTGGCCAGCCGCCTTAGTCAGTAGCGGCAGCTGGCCCTGGCCCTTGCAGGGCGGGCGACAACGGCGGGCTTCTGTGCCCCACCTCTGGTGACACAAACACCACTGTTCACTGTCCTCATCACTGCTGGCTCTGTGTTGTGTGCGCCCCCTGCCAGGCCTGGTCTGGTCCGCTGTTGGGCGCGTGGCCCGGTAATCTGACCGACGGACGCCACGCTCTCCCTCTTGGCTTTCCACAGAACGTCTGCCCGGGCTGCCACCTTCCCGGGGTCACTGAAATCCGCGTCGGCCAGCAGCAGATGTATGTCCTCGGGCAGTTGCTCTAGGGACGCATGCTAGAACATAAGGCAGGGCTTGTGTCCGTCGGCCAGGGCCAGCATCTTGTTCATCAATGCTGACGGCAGTCTGTCTCCCAAACTGTCCAGGTGAAGCAGGTGGGCACACCGCTCATGCCGTGAGAGGCCAAAGGTCCCAATGAGCAGCACTTTGAATGCTTCATGTTTGCCTTCTTCCGGGGGCGACTGCATGAAATCCGCAACCTGGGCGGCCGTCTCCTGGTCAAGGGCGCTCACCACGTGGTAGTAACGCGTGGAATCAGAGGATATCTGCCAAATCTGGAATTGTGCTTCTGCTTGGCTAAACCACACGCGTGGTCGCAGCGTCCGGAAAGTGGGCAGTTTTAGCGAAACTGTGTGAACAGATGAAGAGTCGGTCATCTTTGGTCCACATCCCGTTTGGACCGTCGGGGTCACCAATGTAGCGATGTACTACACACAGAGCTAGAGACGACATGCAGTCAGTAAGTCGTTTCGAGATTAGTTTATTCAAACTTCGCGGCGCTGGCATTTCATCCCTAGCGCCCGCCCTCTCCGGGCGGAAATAACATCAGAGGTGCATTACCAAAGACTCTCCCCGCGCGCTGGCTATTTGTGAACCGGTTCACCTGCGCAGAACATGGGTCACCACAAAACCATAATTAAAAAATAGAAAAGGGAAAGTATAGTAGTGCAAGTCAGATCCAGATATTTGGAACGTACGGCCATCGGGTTAGGATCCGGGTTAGGATCTGTTCAGCAGTCTTATCACAGTTGGAAAGAAGTTGTTCCTAAATCTGGCCGTACGAATCTTCAGGCTCCTGAAACTTCTCCCCATGGGAAGTGGGACAAAAAGTGTGTTGGCTGGGAGGGTCTTGTCCTTGATTATCCTGGTAGCACTGCTCCGACAGCGTGTGGTGTAAAGTCAGTTCAAAAACGAAAGATTGGTTTGTGTGATGTGCCGGGCTATGTTCACGATCTTCTGCAGCTTCTTGCGGTCTTGGACAGGACAACTTCCATAGCAGGTTGTGATGCACCCTAGAATAATGTTTTCTACGGTGCACCTATAAAAAATAGTGCCGGTTCTAGGAGACAGGCCAAATTTCTTCAGCTTTCTCGGGAAGTAAAGGCGCTGGTGGGCCTTCTTGGCAGTGGACCTATATACTGAGTTCGATGGGAACTTGGCTAGACAGTCATGGGTGTACAGTGAGTACAGCAGGGGGCTGCGTACACAACCTTGTGGGGCACCGGTGCTCAGAGTGATTGTAGAGGAAAGCTTGTCCCCTATTTTTATAGCCTGAGTTGAAGATCCAGCTGCAGATCTGAGTACTAAGACCCAGGTTCCGGAGCTTAGGAATCAGTTTATTTGGAATGATGGTATTAAAGGCAAAGCTGCAGTCGATGAGGAGGAGCCTTACATTGGCGTTTTTATTCTCCAGGTGTGCTAAGGAGGAATGTAGTGCCAGAGCGATGGCATCTGCCGTTGACCTGATGCTCTGGTAGGCGAATTGCAAAGCGTCGAGTTTGACCGGTAGGTTATGGTTGACGTGTACCATAACCAAACGCTCGAAGCACTTCATAGCAACTGATGTTAGAGCCACAGGTCGGCAGTCATTCAGGCATGCCACCTTGCTTTTCATCGGCACCGGGATTATCCTTGCCTTCTTAAAACACGATGTGATCTTAGACTGAAGCAGGGAGCAGTTGAAGATGTCAGCAAACACACAGATAGCTCACTGGCTAGCTATCCCGGGACGCCATCTGGGCCCGTTGCGTTCCTTGGATTTATCTTCAGGAAGGCCCTTCTAACGTCTTCCTCGGTGACGATGAATCTTGATGCCACCAGGTCCGGTCCATCCAGAGATGCTGGGATGCTCCTCTTCTGTTCGAATCTTGCGTAGAATACGTTGTTGGTCAGGAAGAGAAGCGCTATAGTTATTGGTATTCCCAGCCTTTTCATTGCGCCCAGTGACCTCATTTACACCCTGCCATAGTCTACTGGCATCCCTTTGGTTAGCCTGGGCTTCCAACTTGGCTCGATATTGCCTCTTGACGCCCTTAATGGCTATCCGGAGTTCACGCCTGGATTCCATTTAGCGACTGTTTTCTCCGGACCTAAAAGCCCCAGTTCTTGCCGTCAAAAGGGACTGGACCTCATAATTCATCCAACGTTTGCGGCTAGGCTGTACCCGCATCGTCTTGCGAGACACACAGTCCTCTGTGCATTTCCAGATAAAGTCCGTGACAGCTGAGGCATACTCATCGAGGTTAGCTGCCGAGTCCTTGAATACGAACCAGTGCACCGATTCAAAGCAGTCACTGAGGACCTCATCCGTTTCCTCTGTCCAACGCGACAACACGTTTGATACCGTGACGTCCGGCTTTAGTTTCTGTGTGTAAGCTGGAAGGAGGAATATGGCCGGATGGCCCAATTTTCCGAAGTGAGGTCGTTGGACGGAACGGTAGGTATCCTTGACTGTGGTGTAGCAGTGGTCAAGTATACTCGGGCTTCTAGTGGAGCAGGAGAAATGTTGGTATAACCTTGGCAGCGCTTTTCTGAGGTTGGCCTGGTTAAAGTCCCCGGCTGTATGAGCAAAGCCTCCGGATACCTGGTCACAAGTTCACTGATGTTGGTATACATTCCACGTCCGACTGTGGGGGTGGGGGTGTGGGTGTGGGGGAGGAATTTAGACCACTGTCGGTATGACAGAGATGAATTCCCGTGGCAGATAATAGGGACGACACTTCACCGACAGATGTTCCAAGTCCGGACTGCAGGAGCTTGTCAGTGCCACTGTGTCCGATCACCACACAGTGTTGATCAGTAGGCAGACTCCACCTCCCTTCGTCTTGCCCGAAGACGCCTTGCGGTCCATCCAATGGATCGAAAATCCCTCTGTTCGGATGGTACAGTTGGGGGTGGCAGGGGAGAGCCAGGTCTCTGTGAAACTGAATACACGGCAGTTCTGCATCTCCCTGCAGTAGGTGAGTCTCTCTTTAAGATCATCCACCTTGTTCTCTATGGCTTGCACATTAGCTGGAGGGATGGTGGTCAAAGGGATCCTAAAGACCCCCCCGCTTCAATCTCACCAGCAGCCCAGCTCTTTTCCCATGCTTCCTCGCTAAGTTGTGCATCTTTCCAGGTTTCCATCGATGCAGTGTATTGTTGACAGTTCTTTGAGGTTGGTGGACGCGTCCCGCGGGGATCGATCGGCGCGTCGCGTCGTCGGGCGCTCCAGGTCGGGCCGAGTGATGTGGGTGTCTCTGCTGCCACTTCCAACTGTCAGGGACCCGGGCTGTCGATCGGATCGCAAGCCGAAATCGACACTTAATCCCGGAGGCCGGGGCTGCCGGCTGAAACAAGTCCGTGAACTGTGTCACTTTTGCGGAGACCTCCGCTCCATCTGAGCCCCGGACTCAATTTGCAATCGGCGGCGGAGGTCTCACTTCCGGCAGCTGTGGATAGCCACCAACGAGCTCTACGGTAGTCGCTCCGGGGAAGCGTCTAGGGTATCCTGAGGTCTCTCCGACATCATTTCTGTGTGGTCGTCTGCTTCGGAGAGGTGCTGGTTGGAATGGGCCATGTCTCTCGGGGCTCCGACGCGGTAGCAGGCCGCGGGTCTCCAGGAACGTGGTGGAACACGGACCAGGCCTCGACGATCGGGTCCAGGTACGGTCTGGAGTTGAAGCAATTCTGGCGTGTCGATGATTTCAAGTTGGTTCAGTAACTTCGCCAGTGTGTTGTTGATATTGCTAGTTGTAGAAAAAGTTGAGGTTTAGAAGTGTTTCTCGGGTATAGGATAGTGTAGAGGACAGTTTTCTCGGGAGAGCATGCGCAGAGTCGCCAGTTACCGGCGCCATCTATAGGTTTGAAAGTAAAACGAGATACTAAGTGCTGTCCCTAACCGATTGGAAACGATATCTGCAGGCAGGCAGCAGATCCTTTCATAATAAGATTCACACGTGTATCTAACTTGCAGAGTTTCATCAAGACCAGAATCTACTGTTTCTCCTGTTGTGAAACTGAAACCCTGCCCACTGGACCCTGACTCAAATGCTTGAAGCGATGTCCCAACATGGAACCTGATAAAACTAATCGAATCCACCCCGTCTGCAGCGAATTATGTGAGGAGAATATATTATAGTGCAGTGTGATCCCAATATGTCGATATTATTTTCTGAGGGTATGTTCCCCTTGTTCCATCAAAAATCCCAAAGAACATAAAACTTCAATTTCCGTTTTTCAATTGTGTGTTATATTTACACACTACTACAGTAACACATCTCAATTGCTTAGGATTTCTAAAATAATCAGAAATTGTGCCTTTCCACAATATCTGACCACATTTATATTCTCTATTCAAAAACTACGGAAGAAGTCAAGTTCCATTTAGTTTTTTTGACAATTGAGCCTCTCAACCAAAAGCTTAATGCTGATTTGAATAGCTGGAGCAGCGGCAACGGGCCCTGGGATGCTCAGCCGGTTTGATCTGTCGCCAGCTGAACTAGATTAGACAATTTACTTGGCAATGGTACATTAATTATAAAGAAGCCTCAGTATGGATATGATAACCCCAGGGACACAACTTACCTCAGGAACTCTGTTGTTCCTTTACTAGCTGCACTCACTCAAAAAACTCCTCCATAATCCTAACGTACGCGACGATTGATACTTCTTCACTAAACCCCTGGCTGTGTGGTCTTCCTTGCGGTGGTTATTCTCCGAAGTTCCTGCTGATAGACATTTCAACAGCGTCATTCTTATTGTCTTTGCTGGTCAGTACAAAATGTTATCGGTGGCTCTGACCTCTCTAGATAACATGTCTCGGCATTTATTTGGCTGTCGCCCAGAGTGGTAAAATATTATTTTCCTTCTGGCAAGTAAAACCTTGTAATTAATGTCCATGTGTCTTTAATCGCCGCAGATCAGCCAGTTTCTCGGCTCAGGTTAATCCAGGCACAGACACAAATTGTTTTATTGATAATCGTGCGCGTTTTATCTTACCAAAGAGTAGCCCACAAATAATTTATTATTGATCTGGTTCACTAGATATCAGTAAGGGCATCATTGTGTCCAGTTTTAAGTGCTTAGGTTTAATCATTCCTGAGGAAAATGGTAAGACTCTTGGCAGTGTGGAGATTCATCGAGATCTTGGTGCCCGTGTCCATAGACCACTCAAAGCTACTGCACAGGTTGACATAGTTCCATTAAGCCGTATGGCGTGTTGGCCTTCATCAATTTTGGGACTGAGTTCCAGAGCGGCGAGGGAAATTTACATCTATATCAGACTTCACTTACCACCCTCTTGGAGTACTGTGTTCCGTTCTGGTCAGCTCATTACAGCAAGGATGTGGGTACTATAAAGGGTGCAGAGGTACTTACAGGGACGATGCCTGGATTGGAGAGCTTGTCTTATGAGAATAGGTTGAGTGAAATTTGCCTTTTCTCCTAAGAGCGATGGAGAATAAGAGGTAACCTGATAGAGGTGCATTGATCTGGTGGACAGCCAAGGCTTCCCAAGGGCTGAAATGACGAACACAAGAGGGCATAGTTTTATGGTACATGGGTGTACGTACACGGGGGATACAGATGAAGGTTTTTCGCTCAGGGGGCGCTGGGTGTGTGGAATGCACTGCCAGGAAAGGTGGTAGAGGCTGGTAAGGTCTTTTAAGAGACTCCTACATTCGTACATGGAGCTCAGAAAAATAGAGGACTATGCGGTAGGGAAATTCTAGAGAGTCTCTACAATAGATTACATGGTGGGCCGAAAGGTTTCTAATGTGCTGTAGACTTCTATCTTTCTATGCTTCTATAACCACTTCAGGAGACAGATCAGAAAATGGAGATTACATCGCCGATTGGAAAAAAAAACACATCGGAGCTTGATTTCCTCCAATTAGATGGCAAAAAAAAGGCATTTCCTTAGTCTACATCGACTGCCCTGGCCTCATTCCAGTTGTCTGTTTTCTTCCATATTTTCATTCCTTCATGGACAACACTTCTCCGTCTGCAGGAACTGGTTCCTAGATCTAAAATGTATCCTTTGACTTCATCCACCTTATTCACACCTTGGACACCGCATGGGTTCCAGTAACTCCCGAGGTTTCATTGGCTACGGGAGACAGTCCATGTTTCAAGCCTGCACTCGTGGAAATTCCCAAATCCTTCTGCGGTATATCGACGACTGTATTGACGCTACTTCCTGCACCCACGTGGAGCTCGGAAATATCAACAACTTCCGCTCTGCTCTCAAGTTTACTGGCTCTGGTTTCTGAAACCGTTCTTCATATTCTCAGTCTCTCAGTCCTTTCCAGTGGCATATCTGGTGATACCATTTATAAACATACCAAACCTCACAGGTGGAACATTTATATCCCTTCACACCTTGTCTGTTGTAAAGTTACTTTTCACTTCCATTCTCCCCGTCTCTTCAGCGTCTTTTCTTAGGATAAGTCAATGCATTCAGGGACATTCGTGATTTATACCTTGGTAAAAAAAAAAATCAGCATTTTCCTTAGACTGGTGTCAATGCCGTCCGGTTCTGCGACTTCACTTCTCGCACATCTGCGCTCACCGCACTGCACTGCTGCCATATTTGGAATATGGCTCCTTCGACATTACCTATCACCTCACGATACTCCGTCTCCCGCAATTAATTCCCATAAATGTCGGCATCTGCAACGGGATCTTGACATGAAGCAGGTTTCCCCCGATCCCGGCCCAATCCCGCTCTACCTACAGGCGTCGATCTCTAGGTGAATTCTCTGTCCATTCCTCTTGCCCCTCTGGTCTCCCTATTATCACTTATTCCTGCAAGCAGAACACGTTGACAACCTCCTCACTTACCACATTTTAGGGTTTACAAACCATCTTTCCAGTTCAGATGCCATTGCACCTTTTCTGTCCTGTCCACCTCTTCTTTCTGGCATCCATCCTATTCCAATTTCTGACGCTTGGCTTCCCTTTCCTTCCTCGCATGATTCTTCCTTCTTCTGCCATTAATTGCTTTGAAGTGTAACCCCCGGATTCTTAATTCATCACCCATCACTCACACACCACCACTACATCTAATATTATCTCTGCCTTGTACACTTTTCTTTCCACCCTCTCCCATCTTCTTCGCCTCTCCTTTAACGTACCGTTGAAGGGTCTCTGCTCGAACCATTTACTACTTTACTCCCCTCCATAAATGCAGCCTGAGCTGCTGAGTTCCTGCAGCATATTGTGTGTGTTGCTCCGGATAACACAAAAGGAACAGGCTGTCTGCTGTATCAATGCCTCCATAATCTCATTAACCGCGATCCTATCTCGCCTAAGCTTTCGTCGTCCAGAGAGAACTGTACTCAGAAATATACTCAGTGTGACAGTAGTCTTGTTAAAAACGTTTTCTTCTGAAACACCTACTGTCTTTGTCTTTCCTATGAAACTCCTCTCGCTTACCTTAGGTATAGAGTTGCGCTGGTTACACTCTCCGTTCGGGTTCAATCTGTAAATCCGGTTTGACTACGTGTTGCCAGAAAGATTTTGCTGAGAACTTTAAGCTGCTGCAGGAACATGATGATGAAATAGATAGCTTTGTTGCTAAGTTTGCAGATGATACAAAGACTGATGGAAGGGCAGGTAGTGCTGAGGAAACAGGTAAGATGCAAAAAGAACTAGACAGTTTAAGAGAATGGGCAAGAACGTGGCAAATGACATGGAATGTTAGAAAATGTATGGTCATTGTTATTAGAAGTAGAAATAAATGTGGGGGCAATTTTATAAACGGGGAGAAAATTCCAAAATCTGACATGCAAAGGCTTGTGTAGACCACCGTAAAGGTTAACTTGCGGTTGAGTTCGTGATGAGGAAGGCAAATGCCGTGTTACCATTCATTTCCAGAGGTCCATAATACAGGAGCAAGGATGTGATGCTGTGGATTTATAAGGCACTAGTGAGGCCTCACCTTGATTATTGTGAACCATTTTGGGTGCGTCGTCTTAGAAAAGATGTGGTAGCATTCGCTAGTTTCCAGAGGAGGTTCACAAGGATAATTCCAGGTATGAAACGGTACGAGGAATGTTTGATGGCCCTCTGGCTGTACTCACTGGAACTTAGAAGGATGAGGGGGATCTCATTGAAACCTTTCGAAAGTTGAAAGGCCGAGATAGAGTAGATGTGGAAAGGATGTTTCCCATGGTGGGAGAGACTTGGAGAAGAGCGCACAACCTCAGGATAGAGGAGTGTCCATTCTAAACAGAGATACGCAGAAATGTATTCAGCCAAAGGGTCGTGAATTTGTAGAATTGTTGTCACATGCAGATGTGGAGACAAACCGTTGGGTGTACTTTAGGCAGAGATCAAAAGGCGCTTGATTGCACTTGGCATCAAAGGTTACGTGGGATTGAGGAGGAGACAGCACAACTCAGGATTCTCTGGCCGCGTCAGTCCACTCCCAAATTCTCTCAGCTCCTCCTTTTCTGTTGCCCTGGCAATCTGTAACTAATGCTCCGACTCCTGCACTCGGAACAGAACTAACTCCCGCCTTTGGACCCCAAAAGATACCTCGTCCGTACAGGAAACGATTATATCACCACCAGGCAGATAAACTGGTGATCCCGATGGCTGCAGGAATTTGATTACCCAATGGCAGCTGACGATCCAAAGTTGGCCTGCTACTTTTGGTAATAATGAGGGAAACCTGGTGTCAGTGGTCAATCTCCTGGATGGACTCCAAGAGCCTGTAACTCTTTACGGGTCAAAGATACCCAGATGTTTCGATATTTCCTTGTCGAGTGAAGGAGGGATTTTGACTTCCCAGTCGGGATGGCCACCGACTGTTGGACCTGTGCCAAGACAGAGGAACGGTGATAGTCTATGCAGTCAACTTCTGCGTGCTTGCTGTAGAAACGAACACTCACTACTGCCTTCCAGCGTGGACTGAACGCTGGGTTCCGGTATGATATCGCTGTCCGGGATGAGCACGATAGTCTGGATGACCTGAGTAATCTGGCTATTCGAATGGATGACCGAGTAACTGAGTGACGCAGGGATTTATACTCGAAAGGCTTTCTTAAATTTATATATTATAATTATAGATTATTTGTTAAATGTACAGCACTTAAAATCTGTCATGTTAGAGTATGAATATATTAAGAATGTAATATTATTCCACGAGGACTGGACATTTGTGAGTTCACTTGAAATAGTAAAAGAGATAATTCGTGCGTGAATGAACGGAAGGCAGCAGTGTATTTGTTAGGGTTGTATTGACAGGATGTTTGAGTTAATCCTCTGTTTCATAATAGGAGGTGACAGTCTGAAAAAGTCTGTTTCTTTTTGTGAAATAAATTTGCAGGGACTGATGTGACTTTCAGAGGCTAAGTCTCATTCCGAAATTGCATGGTGCTACTGCATATAGGCCACACCAACCCTTATCCTCCTTCCCTCTGTTCTTTAGAATATTGGATAAGGATTTTCACTCTGGCAATTGCCTGATTATTCAGAACAAGCCAGTTACCTGCGAAGGTTTTGAAGGTAGAAAAGTGCAAGCTTGGACTCTGTGTTGCCTTACCTGCACACTTAGATGTTGTCTTTTATTTGTTTGTTTTCGTATTGATTTCAGAGGGAGACACAGTATCCACACCGGCCAGGTGGAATCAGGGTTAAAGGTTGAAGATATGAGTGTATCTATTCCGGGTACAATAAACCCACGGTTCAAAGGTAAATTTGTATTCCGGCAAATTCGTGTGTTCTTGAAAGTGGAATTTAAATTAGCATTTTGGGAGGCTGGTTCATTTCGGGAGCACTAGATGATGCCGGTCAAGACGTTGAAATGCCGATTTTTAGCTGCAGTGTTCCATTGGGAGTGTTGCTTTGAAGTGATCGTGGTATAAGTTCTGTAACATGTGAATGGGAGTTTAATTTAGATAGACTGTAGTTCCCGTCCGAATTCAGCATTTTGCTTACATCATTAGGCCTAATGCAATAAATTATCGAAGTGCTGCAGGATGGCCAAATTAAAGTCTGTCTCCCAGGACACTGTAACAGCAGAGTCGACATACCGTTATAAATTGTAATGAAGTTTATAACTTGCTCGCGGAACATCACTGACCACTGTCCTCCAGGAAGAATACACTCCGTCTACTAGCTCATCTGCCTTGCGTAGGTAAGGAAAATCTTAATCCATTTAGTCAGGTTTCACTTTAACCCATGCCACCAGATATTCTAAATGGGGAACTAGGTCAAACACGTTCCAATATTAATAAACCTGGCGTCTGCTGTTCTGACCTCACTCGTCTATTTTTTTTTCACTCTTTCGAAGAATTCAGTCTGTCCCTCCAAAAACAATGCTGACTATCCCCAACCATGATACGTTTCTCAGATACTCATAAATTCCGTCTCTCAGAATCCTTTCGAATTGCTTTTCTACTAATGACGAAAGACTCACTGGCCTGTAATTCTCAGGACAGTCCCTTTACATCTTTTGAAGAAAGAAATAACATTTGCTATGCTCCAATCATCTCGTACTACTCCTGTGGGCAGTGAGGACGCGAATGACATGTACAAAAGCGGAGTAATATCTTAGCTCGCCTTCTCTAAATACCAGGAAGCATATCCCTCTAAACGCGGGAAATGTTTTATTTTAATGTTTTGCAAGTTTCATAGTAATTGTTATCGTCGGCATGTCCCAGCAAATTAAACTTTTTATACTATATCCACATTCATGAAGGTGAATACTGGTGAATACTGAAACAAAGTTTCATTAAGGACCTTTACTCTTTCCCTGCACTCCAGAAACTTCCTTCCTATTTTATCGCTGATCTGTGCCATCCTCTCTCTAGTCATCCTCTGTTCTTCACGTACCGTAATGCGACTCTCGAAGGCCTTCTAATGGTCACTTCAATCTCTTTTCACTCTATTCTTAAATTCCTTTCCTGGCTACATTGTGACTATCCATAGCCCTGCCTGATCTTTTCTTCCCAAACATTAAGTATTTTTTCTTTCTTCCTCTTGGCGAGATTTTCCATATCTCTTGTCACCCAGGGTTACTTTTCGCGACCATCGGTTTTCTTCCTCAGTGGGACAAGCCTATACTGAACCCAAATCAAGTGCTCCATTTATATCTAACCGTTTCTGTTGCGCATTTCAAGGAGCACACCATTTCCCAAATTCGGCTCCAAGTTCCGACCTAACAGCAATAAGTAAATACATTCCTATCCCAGCGTAAGGTTATAGTAAATGTCGACAAATTGTGCTCTATCGTTCTGAAATGCTGACCCGCGGAGAGATCTGTAACCTCATCCGTTTCAATTTCCAGTACAAGGTCCAGAATGGACTGTTCGCTGGTCCTCCTGCCCGCTTATTATGCCAGGAGTCCGTTCAGGACACAAATGAGAAATTCTGTCATATCTAAAACTTTTAACCTGAGGAAGTGCCAATGAATACTGGTGAAGTTTAAGTTGACTGTAACAACAACCGTGTCAATATGGCACCTGTCCAAAATCTATCTCCCGACCAGCTTTTCGCTTTCTCCAGGTTTTCTTATTAGTGATGGGGTTGGGAGGGTGTGCGGTGGTCTGTACAGAATATTCCCAAACGAGTGATATCTCCCTTCCTGCTTCTGAATACTTCTTGCAGTATATGAATAGACAATCTCTCCACGGTTGTTCGCTTTCTGCTGCTGTGTTACTGTCACACTCTCCCTGTGCTTCAATGCACACATTACTCTCCTTTACCCGATTCTGTTCATATTGAAAGAACTGAACCCGGGGAAGTCCAGAAGCCATTCCTGACCTTGTGTTTTTTTAGATCTCTGCGATAGTTTAGAGTAATTCAAACAATGTAACATTCATGCCAGCCCATTGGAAATTTGCGCCAGTGTTTCCTACCTTAAACCTATGAAGAATGCAGCCTTCCGAGGGGTTTGCAATTTCAGGATGACAAGGCAAATGATGGTTAGAATTTATGACCAGCCTACATATTTTAATACCGTTTTATTTGAAAAATCCGCTGATTGCAAATTAACATAGATGCTATCTAAACAGATGGCCATTTAACGTAAACACATACTTAAAACCATTCATCAGTTCCTTTCTGAATTTCCTCTGTGTCAGTGTATAGATACAAGTATTGGTGCACATACTCAGAATTTGCAACATGTAGCCAAATTGTTGTAGTATATATACCGGAGAACTCAAATATTTGTCCTCATAAAAATAGTTTACCAGTTGCCATTCAAGAGAATGAGCTAAATATGGTATCCAAAATAATATGAAATTAGCTGATATCGCAAACAGCAAAATCATCGACTTTCTGCGGTTTAATATCTCGGTATCCTTCTCATTATCACTGTTATTCCGAAGTCCTCTGCGGACTCTATTTGCCGCAATAACATGTCTTACTGTTAACCCATTGAACACTAGAATTAATCCGATTGGTAGCAACGGTGTTAAAATGCTGTCCAACAATTCGATTCCTTTCCACACGGGTGAAGTAGCGTATTCATGAGTGAGGGCGCAACGCCACGGTATGTTGTCAATAATGACATAAGGTTCAACGGCAAAGTAAAACGGGGCACTTCTCCCGCAGCTCACTATAACCACCGTCACCATAACCACCGTTGCTGTTCTCTCAGTGCAGTATCGATCCCGCAGCTTCCGACAACATATTGCGACGCAACGATCGAAGGTAAAACTGACCGTAAACCAAACAGAACAATCCCTTGTTACAACCCTGAATACAAGTGTCAGAGCGCATACAGGAGTGATGAGCAGGGATCTAGAATAAATGTAGATATTGTTGGTCTGATCCACTAAAGCGAAAACTATAACCACCATCATATCCGCTGTTGCCATTCCAACCAGGTAACGGGTGATGCATTTGGAGAGGCCGCACTTTCCCCGAGATAGGATCACAATCGCCGTTAAATTAACTACAAGAAATTCGGAGAAAAAAAAAAACAAGACTGAATTATCGTTGGCTGCAGCTCTCTGAATGCCCACCATTCTCCCAATGCTATGCAGGGTTTAGTTGTTCTGGAAGTAAAAAGCAGAAATTCAATGTGTGCCGGCTCCGTCGGTGCAAACCGGCTGGAGGAAAATAATGGACCGGAGTGACAGTGGGGGGATTGGTGACCTTCAGACAGTTTAGAGTGAGGCATTTGATTCCCACGATGCACGTACTGCTGAGCAGTCGTTCGCTCCGGAAACAACACCATTTCCATTATTGGAGGTGAAACAACTGAGGTGATCATCTGTAGTGAAATTAATGATGTTCAAAGCATAATTTATTAATTAGTGATTATGGAAGAACTGACCTGCGAGTCGAAATTTGATTGGACGGTATTTTAAAAGCTGTCGATCTGCGTTGTGGCTTCAGAAAGCCGAGCAAAATAAAACTACGAAGGTATAGCAATATCAGCAACAACGTATTTGACAAAAGAGAAAATCTTCACATCGAAAAGAATATGGAAAATAAGACTGAAAATAGCATTTGTGCTGAGTAAAAGTCCGAACAGTTCAGCGGATCAAAAGCAAGACGACCGCACCATATATATTTTCTATAGTGACCAGCTCCAGTATCTTACCAGGGATACCGATCGCTATAATTGCAGGATAGAAAATGGCCGCGATGTAGTAAATCGCTGGATATCCCATATTCCGTCAGAGGCAGAGTTCAGCTGTACGGAAAGTTCCAACTGCGCATAAGGACCGGTGATCGGATTTCCAGAGTTATATGCAATTCAGAGTAATTCCTCTGAGGCAGTTAGTGTGGGTATGACATCAGTCTCATAAGGGAAAACAAGTTACAAATTAAAGTGTTTTTCTCACTCCGAATCCGTGCCATAAATTCGTCTCCCCAAGGATGTTGCAGGTTATTGACTCCAAAAACAAACAAAAAAAAGATAATATGAACGTTCCCAATTTAATTTCCAAGACGCCTGACTTCAGCTGCTGAAATGGGACATTTTCTGATCAATGCAGTTTCTAACATAGATATTCACCCTGAACGATCTACATGAACAATCTAAGTCAAACAGATTTCTTTTGTCACATTCGGCGCAGTACATTGGCTGCCGACATTAAGGGCAGAAGTTTAGCTCAGAAGGTGAAATGGAGTACACGTCTTCATTGAAGGGGAAGACAGCTTCATTATTTTCATTGTGTTCGTTCTCGCCACTTCTAGTGGTTTGTGTGATAAAAGTCGCAGTTACGGCTGATGAGATGTATCACAATAGAGCACGCTGTTCCAATTTTCATTCAGACACATCAAACTAAAACAACGTGAATCCAACACTGTTCTAGCGTACAAGGCCAGAGAGTGGATGGTTGATTCTTTGACTGTGACGGGTCTACTGCAGGGATTGGTGTTCGGTCCGTTGTTATCTATCATCCGTGTGGTACTAAATTGCTCAAACACCAAGATTGCATACAGAGTTGTTTTGTGTAATGTATGTACAGTCACATACAATGTACAGTCAGATATGCAATCAGATCAATGTTTGTTGCTAAATCTGATGGCCTGGCGATAGAAACTTTCCAAGAGACTCTTGGCCCTAGTCTTCATGCTGCGGTATCGCTTGCCAGAGGGAATCACCTGAAAAAGTTCATGGTTGGCGTGGCTGATCAACCGTTCCACTTGGTCATCGAGCCTTTTTTCATGCACCCGCTGCTGTACATATCTCACCAAGGGGAAGGTTCACATCCACAGATACATTGGGATGTACGCACCATCCTCGCTGTGCCCTGCAATTGAGGGTAGTACGGCTCACGTACTAGGCAGTGACAGAGCCAGTCAGAATGTTGTCAATGGTGCCCCTGTAGAAAATCTTGAGCTTTTGGGAACTCATGCCAAACCTCCTCAGCCAGCTGAGGTGAAAGAGGGGCTGTTGCCATTTTTTTCACAATCTAGCCGTCATGTAGAGTCCAGGTGAGTCCAGTATGTAGAGTCCAGTCCTCGATGATGTATAAACCGAGGAACTTGACACTACTGAACCTCTTAAATGCAGTCCTAGTGATGTTGACCGATGTT
This sequence comes from Hemitrygon akajei, assembly GCF_048418815.1. Classification (NCBI taxonomy): domain Eukaryota; kingdom Metazoa; phylum Chordata; class Chondrichthyes; order Myliobatiformes; family Dasyatidae; genus Hemitrygon; species Hemitrygon akajei. The sequence continues at coordinate 1,233,804 of NW_027331970.1, read as the reverse complement.
AGCTTGACTCTGTTCCTTCTCTAATCTACTATCGGCTCCTTCGTTTTTTCAACATTGAAGGAGACGTTGCTTTCTTTGCACAAATGTGTCAGGGTGTTGACTTCCCCTCTGTACGCTGTCTCATCATTGTTGGAAATAAGGCCTATCGATGTCCACTCAGCTGCAAATATGATCAGCGTGTTGGAGCAGTGCTTGCCAACACGGTCATGAGTGTATAAGGAGTCGAGGAGGGGGCTCAGGACAGAGCCCTGCGTGGCTTCTGTATTGTGCGTTAGAGGGGTAGTGGTGAGTGGGCCATTTCTTACCAGCTGCCGGCGGTCCGACAGGAAGTATAAAATTCTGCTAAACAAGGTGCGGTGCAGTCCGATGTCTCAGAAATTCGTGTCGAGAACTGTAATCGAATAACATCATTCTAACGTATGTATCTCTCTTCATAAGTGTTTGAGCTTTGCACAGTCTGTTGATTGTTTGTGTCACTTGGCGAATTGAGGGGGGCGGGGGCGGAGTGTAGGCCTTGACCAGCCTCTAAAAGCATTTATTTATCATTGTGGTGAGTAAGGCAGGTCGCCGATCGTGCAGACACGGTACATTGGTATTCGTGGTACACGTACAATCAGAATATTTTGAAGCTGGAGGGTACTACGCAGCGGGAGAAGGAAATAATAAAAATGTCTGCGATCACACCAGCCAGTTGTGCCGCGTACACTTTGAGTTCCCGCCCTGAGTGCTGCACATTCATTCTCTGATGAGATACGTGGGATTCAGTGGGTGACTGCGAAGCGACGGCGTTCCTCAACGCGGTTCCACAGTCTACGTTGTGTCTCACCAGTGTGAAGGCGGCCGCTCCGGGAGAACCGGGTATAAGCGTCTGTCCTGGAAGGACAGATTTTCGCGAATGGTGGTTGGTGACGGAGGAGGTGCAGAAGCCGGTGTGGCACTTATAACGCTTGCAGGGATAAGATCAGTAGGGAGTGATATGGACAACGGAGTGAGGGGAAAGAGATAGCTGCCGAAAGCGGATAAAGCCCTGGGGCGTGCTAAGATATGTGCATCGTCGTAAGACACCGTTAGAGACGGAGAAGTTATGGAGAATTATATGTTTCTTTGATAGTATGTAGCGACATAAAGAACACCTTTTCCCCCAGTAATGAATTGAGAGGATAGTGTGAAAACAAATTCTCTAGAAAGGTGACATCCATCTCAAAAAATTCTCATCTATTTCTGTGTGATCATTTCGTTCAGTCAAGCCAAGGCTAGGGAAATTTTGTATTAAAATCAAATCATTCGAATCTGGAAAATAATGGTGATTACCATCTAAAATAAATGAATATTCAGGAAACCGCGCGAGGCCTCAAGTGTGTGTCGATGGTTTGTCAGGTACTTCAGTGGGAGTTGTCTAAGGGATTTGGGCCGGAAGGTATACTTAGCTACTAGAAAGAGTTGTTCTGCCAACTCCAAATAAACTCCTAGTGGTGTATCTGCGTTGAATACAATGCTGCCATTGTCTGTGTGAATGTTGATCTCGTGCTGGTCAGATAAGTATTGTAAACAATTATGGTAAATATCAGCAACTACAGCCAGCATTACATTGCTAACGGCTCAGGGAAACGCGGGTCTTAAATCTTCAGGAGCACACATACACATGCATGTAACAGTTCTCTGCAGCAGCCCAGTTTGTTTTAGAATTAGAGGTCACGGGGCTCTGCAATGCCGGGGCTATGCAATGAGAGACATGTTGCTCTTCCTTGTGAGTCTGGAAGAGAGATTTTCAGGCTTTTTCGTCGGGGAGCGAGTGCGAGAGAGAGGACGCGACGGAGAGCGTCGGAAGAACACTGGGTGGAGTGGACGGAAGAGCGAGCGATCCGAGGGCCGGCAACGTCTGGAGGTTGTGGGGAACAATTGAATGAATAGTGAGCTCCAACGTTGCGCAATAGACTGTTTCAGGATAATGGGCCCTTTTCTTCCTTTTGTTTCTTTACCAACCTTATAGTCAAATTAAGAATTATAAAGCTCAATCGTTTAATCGCATATTGTGTATTGTTTGATATGGTACGGTGCGGGTTTGTAACTGGGGCGATATATCACGCAGCATCCACACAAATGTAATTTCTCAGCTTGACGGGGCCAGTGGCCATTTTCCCCTGAACAAACACGTGCTGAACGAGCCTGAGGATTACAAATGTGAGCGCTCGTCTGGGATTGATTCCACTGAATGCTGCGTGATTGCATTGAGCATTGAAACAGTTGTCTATGTGTTTAAATCTGGGCTGGTATGGAGGCTGCTGGGGTGCAGCGTTGGTGCACATCCGTGGGGTTGATTTTGTAACCCGGATGAATTGTGAATTCGATTTTTTGAGTACTGTTAAAGCTGTACGCAATGTTGAAACTGTAGTACGGAGTTCTATAAAACGGCGGGATCAGACCTAGTTTTAGTTGTCTATCGGTGCCCCAGGTGAGGTGGGGACATGGCCTGTCCATACTGTCAGGGAGGAAGAGAAGGTAGCCGTGCGGGTGAGTCACAAGTTGAGTTTCCCGTAGCTGGGTCGGAACTTCAAGGACGGAGTTCTGTCGAATCTGAGGAGAAAGAGTGCCGGAGTAGGAGACACAGACTCGGATGCGCGGTTGGCGCTGAGATCGCACGTCTTCCTCCCTCAATTCAGTTAAAGGGAAAGTTAGTGGTTGACAGTTTGAATGGGCTGGCCGCTGACGTTGGGAGAATTTTGGGTTGCAGTCTCCCGTAGAAACAGCTGTTAATTATCTACAGTGCTTTTGGCCGACAGGAAGCCCTATGGAGCTCATGCTGGGGTTTGAGAACAAGTGTTAGTTTTCCATCACCGTGAAGCCAGAAGAAAAAGGGGGAGAGGTGACAGCGAAGATAGAGGCGGTTACTACATGTCCAAGACCCCAGGCTGGGAGCGCTCTTCACTCGTTCCTCGCGGTCTGTGGTATATTCTGCTTTTCGCTAACTTCCCAATCATTGAGAAAGAGACTCCCGACCCTTCTACCATTGAGTTAGATAAGGAGGTGCGGAGGTCTCAGAGAATTAGGAGACCACCAGATAGGCTGGCCTACGTAGCACCAGGCGGACAGAGAGTGACCCCTACTGTCACTCTCAGTAGGTGTGACAGTTGGGGAGCTATGTTACTGCTTTGTAAACCTGGACTCGACTTTGTGTTTTGCAGGAAAGGTTGGCGAATTAATTCAACGTCATGAGGAAATGACTACATATGGTTGGGGGAGAGTGTAAAATGCTGTGCAGCTGCTAAAGGAACGGCTTACTTGTAGCAACCCTGTTGGGGTTAGAACTAGAGATTGCGTGGCTCCGGAATGCAGGGAAAATCCAATAAGAGAAATTATGTTCCTTCTTGTTGCGTATGGAAGAGAGATTTTCACGGTCTTTCCTTGGGGAGCGATGGCGAGAGATGATGCGATGGAGAGTGCCGGATGACCACCGGACGGAGCGGCCCGAGGAACGAGGGTCCGAGGGCCGGATACGTTTGGAGGTCGACGGGAACAAATGAACGAATTGTGAGCTCCAACGTTGAGCAACAGACTGTTTCATTTTTTTTGTATCTTTACTATCCATATAGTCAAATTAAGAATTATAAACCTCAATCGTTTAATCGCATATTGTGTACTGTTTGATATTTTGCGGTGCGGGTTTGTATCTGGGGCAATAAATCAAGCAGTATCCACACAGACGTGATTTCTCATATTGGCGGGACCAGAGGCGGTTTTTCCAAAGAGGGTTACACTAATGTATGCTTACATGTGTACAGGGTATTTTAACAATTACGTTTAAGATTTTATTCCTGGTATGAGACATCAGAGAAAACCATATCAGTTGTGTAAAGCTGTAAGTGGTGAAGGCTCGACAGATTATGTTCCCGGTGGTTCCCATTATCTGAACGTACTGAAAACAAGCTGCACGTACTTACATCTTTGTGGTTCTTTATCGACGAACTCACTGAACAAAGTCTGGATTTCTTTTCGTGCTGACTGACTAAATGAAAGAATGTAATAAGGCTTGCAAATAAATAACACCGAAATTGTTTTAAACTTACGAAGGTAAAAATATGTTTCGAAAAATAAACCCGGCCCAAGGTGGTGATAAAAAAAAAGTGAATATCTCTCCTTCACCGCCGGGTCACTCCTAATATCAGAACGAAAACAACAACGATAATAGTGTTTCCATGTCATTGTGTTCCGGCGGTTTTTCCGTCACTCGTTGGTACATTGACCGTACATATCTGTCCTATAATGTGAACGGAAATCCTGTCCACATCACGGAGACATCTGGTGAGGAGACTCAAAGTCGATTCGGGTATCGCATTGAGAACACCATCGCAGCTCACTCGCCCACTAAAGTCCATGCCTTTTGCAATAGCGAATTAATGTGTAACCAGTTCCCAGTATTCTATCCAAATGGATCTGCAGCCGGTCTATAAGGATTAAGCCCAGTGAATCCCAGGTACACTGGCAAATTGAGTTTCAAACTGTATGCAACAGGGGGCAGATATTCACGGTGGAGACGTGCTCGGTGACTCCCCTCCTAAAATATCCTACTTTCTGTCTACACAAGGGACGGAACAAGAATACGACGGAATATTCTACACTTATGGTAAAATAAATCTTCAGCATCTCGATAGGAATTTTGATGTCATCCAGAAAAAGAACCCCGCTTTATCAAATTGAACGCGGCAGAGTCTACTGTTTGCAATGCTGTTCCAGATAGCACCTCCAGCGCCTGGTGTAATGACCACAGCAGCAGGGAAACTCGCCACCCCAGTTCCTGTGCCGGTCAGGAAACTGCTCTGCCGAGAAAGATATGTCCGTCCGTCACTTTTCTTTGATCTACAATTTTCCGTTCGCTTCTTGAAAGACTGCAATCGTACATTATCTCCATCTGAGGAACAATTGGAGAAAGATGATAAATGAAGCCTTGATAACAACGCATATTTCGCAAAGAAATAAACGAAACCAGTGCAGGCGTGGATGTATTAATCAATCAACCCGATGTATTGATAAATACGCCGTTGACAATAAAACTGCGGAGTAGGAGTCGAAATGAACTGTTGTCACAACAAAGGACAGCTGTTTACCAGTTAAAGATAAAGGCCATTTAAAAGATAAGTTGAATCAAATCGTGAGACTGGCAAAGTCAGCCTCACAAGCAGTGTGAGCAGGTATACCTTGCTATCAGTACTGAGATATTCTCAAATGATCCGAGCGCTTCGCATCGATATCAACTCTACAATGGATAAAGAGTTGATTCATCCTCCAGTGATGATACCAGTTCCACATATCGCACATTGTACATCGACACCCGTTCGACAATGGGTACAAGGAGGTGATCCTCCAGAGAGCCGTGCGCCGCACATCGATACCCCTTCTACAATAAATAGAGAGTGAGGCTTCCCCGAGAAAGCCGACGGCCGCTCATCGGTGATTGAAAGGTGAATTTGAACACATCTTCTGTCCTGCATGTGCTTAGATGGGTGACGAAGAGGAAAGCTGAGAAAACGCTGAATTGAGAAATGGGATAGAGATAGTCATGGAGTCAATAGTCCATTATGTCAGAAAAATAGGCTGCTCCGCCCATCCAGATCTTCCCTCTGTGATCTTCCGTCTCGCCCCATTGATCTTCACCCTCCGTCCGCCTCTCACCCACGTACCTACACAATCTTCACCGAAATGATACAATTCATTCGGCATCTGCCACTTACACTGGCAGTTCCTTCCACACTCGCACGACAGTCTGAGTGAATAAGCGTTCCCACATACCCCTCTTGCATATTTCACCTTTCACCCCAAACCTAGTTGTAGATTCACTCAGAAGTTGGGGAAAATCTCCAAGCATTCACCCTGTCTGCAACTCTCACAATTTCGTGTACATCTCTAAAATCTCCATTCATTTTTAGGCTCTCAAGGGGAAAAATTCTTAACCTGTTCAACTTGCCCCTCTAACCCTGGTCCTCAGTCCCCGAATTCTTCCTTTCAATTTATCCCTGCACCCTTTGAAGCTTATTGACATTTTAAAATTGGAGGTAGCCGACCAGAACAGCTCACGAAATTCTAGCTACGGCCTCACCAAAGTGCTGTACAGCTTCAACATAACGTCCCAATTCCTGTACTCAGTGAACTGATTGTGAAGGCCAATGTGATTAGAGCTCAGTTGAAGCCGAGCTGCCAATGACGCCCGTTTCTTGACATTTTCAATCTGTATTCCCAGGTCCCTTTTTAGATACTGCACACGAAAGTCCACCTATTCAGTATGTGTTTCCTAACTTGGTGTATCTTTCCACACAACGCAGACCACCTCACAATTGCTGTATTAAATTCCATCTGCCATTTTCTAACACATTTTCTAGCCAGTGAACATCAAGGTACAAGCTTGGATAGAGTTCCTGGCTGGAACAACCTAGGAAAATCCCGATTTTTTTTTCTGATTCAGTTTTCTACATCAACATCTAAGTCATTAACATACATGATAAATAGCAACGTACCTAACATCAATCCTTGCACTACATTTGTCACAGTCGAACAATCAACCTTTCCACGCTCTGCCTATCCAGAAAAGAACGTTCATCAGTCTGTCCACAAACCGCAGCTTAAGTCTTGAGGGCAAGTGAAATTTTATCATGAAGTGTCCCTGGAATATTGCTCTGGATCTCGTTTAAATGCTGAGAAGAGCATACGTACATCGTGTTTTGTTGTGAAACCTGCCATCAGCCGTTACTGTGACTTCCGCCATTCAAAAGAATCGAAATGACTGGAACAGTAGGAAGATCCTATCTTCCCGTTCAATAAAGTGTACTCCATTTCACCTGCCAAGCTAATGTCCCGCCCTCAATGTCAGAAGCGAATGTGCTTCGCTGAATGTGACAAAATAAATCTGTTTGAAGTTGATTGTCCATGTTGATTGTTCAGGATGATTGTCTACGTTAGAAACAACACTGATCAGAAAATGTCCCATTTCAGCAGCTGACGTCAAATGTCTTGGAAATTAAATTGGCAATTTCCATTTTATCATTTGTTTAAAAGTTAATAGCCTGTAACATGCCTTGGTTAGAAGACGTTATTGCATGGTGATAGCGTGAGAAAAACACTTTAATGTAAGTGTTTGTGTAACTGCTGGTTCCTAATGTGACTGATGCAATAATCACACTAATTGCCTCAGGGGAAATATATAACTCTGTAAAACCTGGCACCAGTCCAAGTGAACATTTGCAAAGTTTCATAAGATTCATAACGAGTTAATTACGTCTCGCCTTGACTGTAATTAACCTGACTAGTGATGTGCAATAAATCTCTCCTGTTGTTCTATACCAGCTGCTTCAAACAACGAAATCATACGCATTTATTCGCAGCAAACAGCATATTTTTAAAAAGCTAAGTATACGTAACATATGTTTACACTTATACAGGGTATTGTAACAATAATATTAATTACTTTATTCCTAGTATGGACATCAGAGCAAACCATATCGGTTGTGTAAGGTTGATGAAGGCTTGGCATTCTCATGTTCCCCGGTGGTTCCCATTATCTGAACCCACTGAACACAAGCTGCTCCTCTTTTCGTCATTGCGGTTCTTTATCCGAGAACCCACTGAACAATGTCCGGATATCTTTTTTCGTGCGACTGACTAAATATAAGAGTGTAACGGGACTTGCACATAAAGAACACAGAATTTCATTTAGAAATACAAAAATAAAAATGTGCCATGCCTCGATATATAAGCACGGCCAAATCAGATGATAGAAAAAAAAGTGAATGTTTAATCTAATCCGCAGGGTCACACCTGATAGGAGTACTAAAGTAACAAAAAAAGCCAAGGTTAAATGTCTTTATGTCCACTGATGTTTCGGTCACTCTGGTACAACTCTCTCCCCTGAACTGTACAACCGATAATATCGAGTTCATAACTATAAGTTGTACGAAATTTCTGTCCACATTACATAGCCATCTCCTACTGTGCATGGTACATGACGCTATGGATTAGAAACATAGAAACATAGAAAACCGACAGCACGATACAGCCCTTCGGCCCACAAAGATTTGCAGAAAATGCCCTTACCTTAGAAATTACTTAGGGTTACCGATAGCCCTCTATATCTCACAGCTCCATGTACCTGTCCAGGAATCTCTTAAAAGATCCTGTCGTATCCACCTTTGCCAGCTTCCCATTCCACGCACTCAGCACTCTGTGCGTAAAAAGCCTACCCCTGACATCTTCTCTGTACCTACTCCCACGCACCTTAAATCTGTGCCCTCTCCTGCAAGCAATTTCATCCACAGGAAAAAGCCTCTGATTATCCACGTGATCAATGCCTCTCATCATTGTACACATCTTAGGTGATCGCACATTTGTAATTTTGACTGCGCATTTTGAAATTTGCGGATTTATCTGTATTTTATTTGCTGCAAGAGCGCGGTCATTGACAAATAAAGTGCTGAAGAGCATTTTTTTATATAAAAAGTGATATTGATATAGTTTTACGGCCATACATCTTCTTTTTGCTGTCCGTCATACGGTTGGACAAGCAATGAAATTACCAATATACTTGAAGTTGGTTTGAATAAGCAGTGAGAGATCGTCTGTCCGAATGAGCTGTGATAATAACATTACGGTATTGATGGAACTGGACAGGCAGAGACATTGCTTGTGTTGTCGGTGGCAGGCAAGAGTAAGCAATGATAACACCAGTGTTGTTCGTGATGTGCCTGTAGAGCTGTGACAGTCCTGTTCATGGCAAGGACGGGAGTAACACCACCTGTCTCCTCATAGCCCAGAAACGGAATCAAGTTATCTGTCTCGTAAATGTAATCCTTCTCAATCTGTTTATGCATATATCAGTCTATCTATGCAGCTATCTATCTATTTATATGCGCTCTTTGGCGATAATCTGAAAAAGTCTTTCTTTGAAATAGCCGTGGTGAGAATTTCTGTGGAATATGCAGAATTATAACTAGAAAACAGATGTGCACTTCAGATCTTTGTGAATACGGCTGAAGGTAAAATCCTGGTAGAATATCAATGCGTTATGTCCTAGTTGATTATTTTGTTGTTTTATTTCCAATTCCTATTTGATTAATGTTTAGCGGTGTTGATTGTCCGTCGTTTCTGACGATGGCATAACATTTGAAGGAAGAATTTCATAGTGAAAAAACCGTTGCACTGGGGTAGTTCCACTCTATCGGCCTCAAACGTCTTTGTCCAATGGCAAGAAAGACGTCGAGATTGGAGACCTTCTCAACTGCAGTGAATAACCATGACGTCTTCCGTGCCTGGTTTTCTCTATGAAGCGTTGCTGCACCGGCTTCTTTTGTGCTGGATCTTGCAGTTGACAAGATATGCCGAGTTCCGGGAACTGGCTTCACGTGCCGGGGTAGGCAAAGCCCTGACTCACGGGAGTTCGAGTTTCCCGGCTCCCCTCACCTGGTTTAACCCGTGTGTCGAAGCGCTGCACCCGGGTTGAAACTGTCGGATGCAAACAGTTACTGGGAGCCACCGGTAAGAGCTGGGTGTCAGTAGGGACCTAAAAGTAGACAAGCTGCCTCTGGGTAGAGTACGACAAGCCTGGCACCAGAGGTGCAAATAAGTTACTGTTTAGAGCATTTTAAAATGAAGGGTCTTGGAGACTTTATTTTGGCAGGAAATTTGAGCTGCTAAATTGAGAAACGTTAATAGTTAGTAACTTTCATAGCTCGTACAACATGCACTAAATAAGTTTCAGATCTGATCTTTGGCAGAGCACAATGGCTCGCTGTTAAGGACAGGGAGTATTTTAAGCAGGTAAAATGTAGTAGATGTACATCTGTTCCTGAAGGTGGAAGACCCACGTTTCGCTGACCCATTAGCGATTCAATGCTGGTTGTATTTGATGATATTTGGCATAATAAAGTTTTACGATGTTTTCTTGACCAGTACAAAATCAACATTTTCAGGATGACAATGACAGTAATTGTATTCACCGAAGAGACACCACCTGAAGTTTTGCTGCAGAGTTGGCAGAACAACACTTTCTAGCAGATTAAAATACCGTTTGCCAATGTCCTCAGATACCTCCCATTCAAGATCCTGAAGAAACATCTTCACATGCTTGAAATTTGGTGCAGTTTCCTGTATTCTCATTTATTTCAGATAGGAAACATACTTATTTTGCATGTTTCATTGTTTGATTTTGCACAACTTTTGACTGACCTTCGACTCCCTTGTCCACTATCCCTCCCTACTAATCTCCTTCCTGACACTAATCACTGCAAGTGTTACAAGTGCTCTACCTGCACTTACACGTCCTCCCTCATTCCACGTTGATGAGACCCAATATAGATTCCGGTATCGCATTGTGGTCACGATCGCTTCGCATTCACCCTCTAAAATCCATGTTGTTTGCATCAACGAATGATCGTGTAAACATTCCCCAGTGATCCTATCCAGAAGGATCTGCGGCCGGATCAAGTATAATGGAATATTCCACACTTAAGTCTTCAGCAAGTCATTACGGATGCTGATGCCATCCAGCAAAGTACCCCGCTTCATCACATTTCACTCTACAGTGTGAACCGTGTTCAGTGCTCATCTCGGCAGCAGCTCCAGCGTGGATATATATCTCCGTCCGTCCCCACCTCTTCTCATTCACCACTTGAAAGGCTGAAATCCTATAAAAGAGAAGTTAATCATTGCCATCGGAGGATCAACTGGAGCCAGATAATAAATGATGTTTTGGTAACAACACAATTATCGCAGAAGTCAACAACACTAGTACGAGCGTTGATGATTAATGAACGTTCAATGATTAATGGCGCAGTGGACAATGAAATGGCGGAATAGGAATTCAAAGGAATTGCTGTCGCAACAAATGGCAATGTTTTCCCGAGTTAATGATAGAAAACCATTTAGAAGAAAAGGTGAATAACGGAGTTCTCTGCGCAGTCAGCCTCATATATCGTATTCAAAGTGTGAAATGGAAAAGCGTTTATCAGTGCTGAGATACTCTAAAAGAATACAAGTGCCGTTGATCAGTAAGAGTGCCACAATGGATACAGAGTGTGAGTCAGCACACGGTGATGATAATAGTCCGGCACATCGCTTGTCGATACCAGTTCACCGATGGATACAGAGAGGCGAATCATCCTCCAGTGACACCAGATCCGCACGTTGATACCAGTTCCACGATGGATACAGAGAGGCGAATCATCCTCCAGTGACAGCAGATCCGCACGTTGATACCAGTTCCACGATGGATACAGAGAGGCGAATCATCCTCCAGTGACAGCAGATCCGCACGTTGATACCAGCTCCACGATGGATACAGAGAGGACAGTCATCTTTCAGTGAGGTGTGGGCCGCACGTTGATACCAGTTCCACGATAGATAAGACGTGAGACATTTTCCAGTCAACCGAGCGCTGCACATTGGTACAATTCCCACACTGGATGCAGAATGGTGAGACTTTGTTGTCCCTACAAGCCGGGGGCCGCTCATCGGTACGAGTTCCACAATAGGCACAGAGTAGTTTGTACTTCAATAACAGAAGGAAATGAGCTTGAAAGGTGAGCTTGAACACACCCTCTGTTCTGCACATACTTTGACTGGTGACGGTGGACAATGAGAAGACTCTGAATGGGTAAATGGACGAAAATAATCATGAAGTCACAGATTATTACTACAAAGAAATTGATTTTTCCGTCTATCTAGGTCATCGCTCTGTAGTGTTCTGCCTCCCCATTATCTACACCCTCCGTCCCTCTCCCATCCACGTACCTGGACAACCTCCACTGAAATGATACAATTGAATCCGCATCTACCAATTACGCTTGCAGTTCCTTTCACACTCGCTCGATCCTCTGACTGCAAACCTTCTGCTACATACATTCTTTGCATATTTCAACTTTCTCCCCAAGCCCATGAGCTCTAGATGTAGATTCATTCAAAGGATAGAACATATAACATAGAAATCTACAGCAGATTACAAGCTCTTCGTTCCACAATGCTGTGCCAAATATGTAACATACTATAGACACTCCCTAGACTTTCCCGAGCGCATAGCCCTCTATTTTTCTGAGCTCCATGCCCCTGTACAAAAGGTTTGTAAAACAACCTATTGTTCCGCTTTCACTGCCGCCGCCGGCAGTACATTCCATGCACACACAACTCTCTGTATGCTCTCTGTAACTAGTTCCAAACACCTTAAAACTTTACCCCCTTTTGGTCGCCATTTCAACCCTGGGGGAATAAAAGAACCACTTACTATCCACACGATCAATGCCTCACATCATCTTATACACTTGTATCACGTCACCTCTCATCCTCCGTCACTGCTGGGAGAAAAGGCCAGCCTGTTCACCTAAGGTACGCCCTCCAATCCAAGAAATGTCCTCGTAAATCTACTCTGCACTGTCTCTCTAGTATCTACCCGCTATAGTATAGACGCTGGATGGGGAATATCTGCGTGCATTCACCCTGTTCATTTCCCCAACTCTTCCTTTCAAATTATCACTGCACTGTTTGAAACTTATTGATATTTCAAAACTGTAAGTTGCTGGGCAGAACAGCCCACGATGTTGTCTATGACCTCACCAACGTGTTGTAAAGCTTCAACATATTATCCCGACTCGTGTACTCCATGATCTGATTGTGAAGGCCACTGTGATCAGAGCTCAGTCCCAGCCTATCTGCCTGTGAAGCCGCTTTCCTGTTGTTATCGATCTCTATCGCCAGTTATTTTTTCTTTATGTTTAATACCGTACACTAAACACCACATATTCAATATGTGTGACTTAACCTGTTGTATCTTCCTTCGCAACGCATAACTGTCTGTATTAAATTAAATCTTCCATATTTGAAGCCATTTCCCAGCCAGTCAACATCAAACTACAAGCTCAGATAGACTTCCTGGCTGGAACAACGCCCCCAAATGAGGATTCGTCCGCAATTCTTCTGAATCGGTTTTCTACATCGACATCTGAGTCATTAACATTCATGATAAATAACAACGGGCCTAACACCAATCCCCGCAGTAGCCTTCTCAAGAGTCAAAGAATCACCCATCAACTCTCTGCTAATCCAGAAAACAGCATTCACCAGTCCGCCCACACGACGCTTCTAAATTCGTGTGGGTGCGTATTTTTTTTATTATCAAAGGTCCCTGTAATATTGTTCTCGATCTCTTTTATATGCTCAGAACATAAGTATAACGTGTTTTATTGTGATACATGCCATCAGGTGATACAGTGAAATTCGTCATACAAATGACTGGAAATGACTGGAACAAGCGACAGAAAAAAATGATCCTATAGAGGAAACAGGTGTACTCTATTTCACCTGTCGAGACAAAGTCCCGCCGTCAATATAAGAAGGGAATGTGCTCCGCTGAATAGGACAAAATCAATCTGTTTGAAGCTGATTGTGCATATATTAGTTGTTCAGGATGATTGTCTATGTTAGAAGCAGCAATGATCACAAAATGTCCCATTTCAGCAACTGAAGTTAGATGTCTTGCAATGTACGATAGCAATGTTCATATTATCGATTGTTTAAAAGTTAATATCATGTAACATCCCTTCGGGATATGAATCCATTGCACGGTGACAGAGTGAGAAAAACAAATTAATGTAAGTGTTTGTGTAGCTGGTTGTCCCTAATGCGAAGATGTGATAATCACACTAATTGCCTCAGTGGAATTGGTCTCCATTGTATATAACTCTGTAAAACCAGTCACTAGTCCATATGAGCAGTTGGATCATTCTGTGCAACTGAACGCACCCGCTGACGGAATATGGGATATGCAGCGATATACTACTTCGCGAGCGTTTTCTATCCTGCAATTGTAGCGATCGGTATCCCTGGTAAGGTACTGGAGCTGGTCACTCGGCGCATCGTGTCGTCTTCATCTTCGTTTTTTTTTTTTCCGCTGCACTGTTTAGACTTTCACTGAGCACAGATGCTATCTTCGTCTGAAATCTGCTTCCAGAATTGAAGATTTAAGCACATGATAGTATCTTTATTCAGAATCCATATCTTTTCTATGTGAAGCTTTTTAAAAATTTCTTTTGTCAATTACGTTGGTGCCGATATTGCCATAGTTCCACAGTTTCACCACGCTCGGCTTTCTGAACCGGCAGTGATTGCTTTTCCAGATCAGAAGCTGTTTCAACTGACCGGCCAGTCGAATATCAACACTCAGGTCTGTTCTTCCATAAAGCACTAAATTATAACTTATGCATTAAATCTCTTAATGTCACCACAAATAAACCCTTCAGCTATTTCCTCTCAAACAATGGTAATGGTGTCGGTTAATTGATCTATAAACCGTGGAAATCAAATGCCCGGCTCTAATCTGTCGGAAAGTCGCCAACCCACTGCTAATTTTGTCCACTACTGTCCAGCTGGTGTGCACAGACAGAGTCCGCACAAATTAAATTTCTGCTTTTCACTTCCAAAATAAAAAAAAACATACCATTGGAAAAATGGTGGGACTTCAGACATTTGCAGCTAAAGATAATTCTGTGTTGATTTTTTTTTGCATTCTCCAAATTTCTTGTAGTTAATTTAACGGCGATTGTGATCCTACCACGGGGAAAATGCGGACTCTCCAAATGCATCACCCGTTACCTGGTTGGAATGGCAACAGCGGATATGATGGTGGTTATCGTTCATGCTTTAGTGGAACAGACCAACAATATCTACATTTATTCTAAATCTATGCTCATCACTCCTGTATGCGCTCTGACACTTGCTTTATTTGTTGTAACGAGGGACTGTTCTGTTTGGTTTACGGTCAGTTTTACCTTCGATCGCTTTATCGCAATATGTTGTCGAAAGCTGGGGGAACGATACTGCACTGAGAGAACAGCAACGGTGGTTATGGTAACGGTGCTTATAGTGAGCTGCGGGGGAAGTGTCCCGTTTTACTTTGCCATTGAACCTTACGTCATTATTGACAGCATGCCGTGGCGTTGCGCCTTCTCACATGAATACGCTACCTTATCTGTGTGGAAAGGTTACGAATTGCTGGATACCATTTTAACACCGTTGCTACCAATCTGCTTAATTCTTGTCTTCAATGGGTTAACAGTACGACATAAAATTGCGGCAAATAGAGTCCGCAGAGGGCTTCGGAAGAGCAGCGATAATCTGAAAGATACCGAGGTGGAAAACCGCAGAAAATCGATGATATTATTGTTTGCAATTTCTACTAATTTCATATTACTTTGGATTCCCTATGTTGCTCATTCCGTGAAATGGCAATTGGAAAATTACTTTTATCAGGACAGATATTTGAGTTCCCCGGTATATATACTACAGCAATGTGGGTTCATGTTGCAAACTCTCAGTGTGTGCACCAATACTTGTATCTATACACTGACACAGACGAAATTTAGAGAAGAGCTGAGGAATGGAATGAAGTATGTGTTTACGTTAAATGGCCATCTGTGTAGATAATTGTGTCATAATTGTTATTCAGCGGAGTTTTAGATTACTTCAGTAGGTTTGGCAACATGTCATAAAATCAAACAATCATGTGCCTGGTCTTCTTGAAATGAATGATTTCCGAACTATCTCAGAGGCTTGACAATCATTCACGAAACGGTACCGCAGAATAAATGGCTGGACCAGCAGGCTCTAGGAGAACTTCATCAACTAGACTAACAGATTAACTCACGCTGATTTGAGTGTTTTTTCTGTGTTACATTGACTGTTCTATTTATTATAAATTATTATATATTACTGTGAGTGCAAATTACACGTTTAGATGGATACATAACCTGAAGGGTTTTATTCCTCATGTATGTGAAGGATGTAGGAAATTAAGTCAATTCAATCACAAGGAGAGGAATGACTTTTGGACTCTTCGGGGTGCGATGTTTCAAAATGCTCATAGTCGGGTAAAAGAGAATAAAGGGAAAGCGTTTTAAATACAGGAAGAGTGTGATAGTATCACAACTGCAGAAAGGGAGGACACAGTGATTGGATTGTATGTAACTAGACTGGGAGTAGAAGTCAGAAATAGGAAGTGAACAAACACTCGTTTGAGAGTATTCTGTACAGAGCTCTCATCACAAAACGAAATTAGCGCACAGAGACAGTGACAGATCGGGAGACAGATCTTGCACAGGTGCCATATTAACACGGATGTTGTCACAAACAACCTCAGGGAACTTCCTCTGGTTAAAATGTTTTGATGTGACACAGTTTCTCAGTTGTGTCCAGAAAGAAGTCCTGGCATAATAAACGGGCAGGCTGTCGAGCGAACAATTCATCCTAGAACTAGTATTGGAAAGTGAAACGGGTCAGTTAACAGATCTCTCCGCGGGTCAGTATTTCGGAACGATAGAGCACAGCGATTCGACATTCACTAATACCTTACATAAGGATAGAAGTAGATAATATAGAGTGTATTTAATTGATGCTATTAGGTAGGATATTGGTAGGCGAATTTGGGAAGCGATGTGCTCCCACAAATGCACAACAGAAATGTGGAGATTGTTAATGGAGGACTAGACTGAGTTCTGTATCGGCTTGTTTCATTGAGGAGGGTGACGGATGGCTGTGTACAGTAAGCCTGGTTGATAAGAGATATGGATCACCTCTTGAAAACGAAGACATAAATATACTTGAGGTTTTGGAAGAGAGGATCAGGCAGGGTTATGGAAAGTCACAATGTAGCCAGGATGGAATGACCAATAGACTTAGAAGAGTTAGAAAGAGACATGAGACGGCCTCGTAGACCACATTAAGATAGGTGAAAAACAGAAGCATGACGAAGGACAGAGTGGGATAGATGAACAATAAAAGTGCAGGCTTGTGTCTGGAGTGCAAGGAGACAGTGAAGGCCCTTAATGATACTTTGTTTCGATATTTCCCAGTGATTGCGACATTGATGAATGTAGATACAGCCAGAAAGCTCAGTTGTACTGGGACATGCCGACGCTTAGAATTACGAGCTGGAAACTGGGAAAACATTAAAATAAATCTTTCCCCGGTGCTCTAAGGGATGTACCCCTGGTAATTAAAGACAGCGAGCGAGGTTATTGCTGGGCTTTTCGACATGACGTTTGTGTCATCACTGGCCACAGAGAATGGCAATTGTTATTCCTTTATTCGAGAAATGTAATGTCGTCCTGAGATTTACAGGCCAGTGAGTATCTGGAGAAACCTATCCTGGTTGGGGAGAGTCAGCGTAGGTTTCTGAGGGCAGGTCGTCCCTTATGAGCCAGAATTAATTCCATGAAACAAGTGAAAAGTAGGCAGATGAAGTCAGAACAGTCTATCTGAGGTATATTAATTGTTAAAGTGTTTGACTGGGCTCCCTATGGTGCACGCATTCAGAACGTCAGTTGGCCTGGGATCTAGTGATACCTGGCTGCATAGATTTAGAACAGGCTAACCAAAGGAAGGCCGATTTGGCAGTGGATGGAGATGTTCCGCAAGGAAGGTATAATCTTTATTCCATTCTACTACTACATCAAGACTCTGCTATTGCAGTGTTCTGAGAAAACGAAATTAATGAGACCGTCCGGCAGCACCTGGGTAACTTACTGAGATCGGGCCGATGATGATAGCATCATGAGCTCGAACTGAATCCGGAATGAAACCGCACTCTCTCTAAACTGAAATCCTGTTAATTCTTTACAGAGCAGATGCTACGATTACATCAAAACAATATTTTCCAATACAAGCGTGCAACTCTGATCTAGCATTTCAAATTCTTCAGCAACATCCTTTTGTGCTCCCGAAATAAACCAGCCTCCCTGAAGGCGAATTTCAGATTCCCAATTGAAGTACATATGAATTTGTCTTCATGTCAATTTGAACAGCGGGTTTATCCTAACTAGAATCGATACGCTCATATCTCGATCACTATAACCTTGATTTCACATGGCCGGTGTAGAATCAGTGTCTCTCTGAAATCAGTACCGAAGCAACAAACACGCAGGTAAAGCAAAGCAAATTCGAAGCTCGACGTTTCTTCCTTCAAAACTGTCGTCGTTTACTGGCGCATATACAATAATCATTTTAATTCCTAGAGTGAAAATCCTTACCAAATATTATACAGAGAAAAGAAAAAAAAAAACAGATCCGGGTGATTGCGGCCGCCCCTAGACTAAGACTTTATACATGTAGAAAAAACAAGCTGTCCCTGATATTCACATGTTCCTGGAAAGTTATTTCAACCAATGAAGCAGACATTAGCAGGCAGTTAGATCTTATTGTGAAAGAAAGGATTAATTCAAATATCTTTTGAATACAATTCTAACAATCACAAGACTAATCGTCCGTTGACTCGCGCACGCATGACCTTTGTTTCTCTTTGAACTCAATTAATAAATGTCCGGTCCTTGTGCAATATTTCACATTCTCAATGTTTTCACACTTAAAACTATCGCAGAACATGACATACTAGCAGCTAACAAATGACCTATGATCAGTAACATACAACTTTTAAGAAATACTTTCGAATCTAATGCAGAGGGACGCTGGTATTTATGTACAGTACGCGTTAGCATTCAATATATTAAAATCATGACGTCACCACGTGACTAAACCTCTGAGGTCTTAAACGTACTGTCACCTCCAATCATGACCAAAGATAGGACTGAAATTAAGTAAACGATTTGTTGCATACTATCAGGCTCAATAATCGATATTACCATGGTTAAAGTAACAGATTTGGACTGTACTGGGAACTTTGACACACGCACCTCCAATCGGTAACTATAGTTTTAACGCCTTAACGATGGAGTGAAAGTATATTCCTTTAGTGTGATACCTCCTTCATAATCGGAGAGCAGTGATGAGGACGATGGCGTCTAATAGAGACAGCATTTCTTGCATCTTCGGAAGCAGGAGCATTTCTATCTTTAATATTACTTTTACTTCCTTTTCAGGGTTCCTTTGGAGACTGTGGCCTCGAGTTAGACGCCATGGAAACATATAAAACTATGAAACCGATAGATAAGATAGAGACAATGAAGCTGTTTCCACTGGGAGATGAGACTGGACTTGGGGATATAGCCTCACGATTTAGGCCGTGGATGGAGATGAAGAGGAACTGCTTTTCCCAGAGAGTGGCGAATCTGGGATATTCTCTGTCCAATGAAGCAGAGCAGGCTACACCAGTCGGAGAATTAACGGTTATTGTGAAATAAACATGTAGGTGGAGATGACTCCATGGTCAGATCGGGTAATACTTTTCTCACCAGTGTCTGTTCATAGAGAGTCAAGGATTCTAGTAGGGTGCACACAGGTAGATAGTCTTTGAACCTAGCTTGAGACAATCAAAGTTATTTGTCGGTAATAGAAATGTCATGCTTAAATTAAGAGTAGATTCGTTGTTCAATTTCTGAACCTAGACAAGACTTTCTAACATTGTAGGGACCATTTTTGGATTATTTTCAAAACCTTGAGTTACCTTTAAACACATAGAATATGCAGCACACGGAAGAAACCGATTCGATGCAGTTGAATCATTTCGGGAGAAAATGGAAATCGCGAATGCCGGATCACCCGTTGGAGGCATCCGTACTCGGAATGTGCGTTCGCGCTCTCTTTCCCGTGTTGTTGGAATGGGGGTGTGTTTTCGATTCTCGAGTCGGTGAAATTGAAAAAAAAAAGCGACGCACAAACTTTAACGTGAGAGAGAGCACCGTGGTATGTTGCTTTGTCCTTTTTAACGATTAGATTTTGTTGTATTGTAAAATAATGTTTTTTTTTTCCCCTGGGGATTTGCTGTTGCTTGATTGGTAGGTGCAGGTTGTCGGTGTGTTTTGCTGCAACAATGGTGGAGGGATCGGCCGATGCTTTGCTGCCGCTTGTCCGTGTCTGGGGCGAGTAGGGGGATGCGTTTGGGTTCTAAACGTTGTTCCGTCTCTCAAACTTTGCCGTACGCTTCTGTTTCCGTAGTTGTCTACGAAGAACAAGAATTTCATTTTGTTTATGTATTCTGTTAGGTATCAATGTTGAAGTAGTAAAATGCCTTCAACAGTGACTAGATGGGAGATGCCAGGGAGTAGTGGTGTAACTACTGTAATAACTGTTTGTCAGGTTGGAGGCCGATGACTAGCGGTGTACCTCAGGGATCTCCACTGGTCCAATGTTGCTTATCATATAATTAATGATCTGGATGATGGGGTGGTAAATTAGATTAGTCGGTATGCACATGATACTAGGGTAGGTAAGGATGTGGATAATGAAGTAGGTTTTCAAAGTTTGCTGAGAGATTTAGGCCAGTTAGAAGATTGGGCTGAGCGATGGCAGATGGAGTTTAATGTTGATAAGTGTGAGTTGCTACTTTTTGGTAGGAATAATCCAAATAGAACATACATGGTAAATGGTAGGGCATTGAAGAATGCAGTAGAACGGAGTGATCTAGGAATAATGGTGCATAGTTTCCTGAAGGTGGAATCGCATGTGGATACGGTAGTGCAGAAAGCTTTTGGTATATTGGCCTTTATAAATCAGAGCATTGAGTATAATAGTTGGGATGTAATGTTAAAACTGTACAAGGCATTGGTAAGGCCGAATTTAGAGTATTGTGTACAGTTCTGGTCACCGAATTATAGGAAAGATGTCAACAAAATAGAGAGAGTACAGAGAAGATTTACTAGAATGTTACTTGGATTTCAGAAGCCAAGTTACAGGGAAAGATTGAACAAGTTAGGTCTTTATTCTTCGGAGCGCAAATGTTTGAGGGGGGACTTGATAGAGGTATTGACAATTATCAGGGGGATAGATAGAGTTGACGTGGATAGGGTTTTTCCATTGAGAGTAGGGGAGATTCAAACAAGAAGAAATGAATTGAGACTTAGGGGACAAAAGTTTAAGCGTAAAATGAGGGGTAACTTCTTTACTCAGAGAGTGGTAGCTGTGTGGAATGAGCTTCCAGTAGAAGTTGTAGAGGCAGGTTCGGTATTATCACTTAAAGCAAAATTGGATAGGTAAATGGATAGGAAAGAAATGGAGGGTTATGGGCTGAGTGCGGGTCAGTGGGAGTAAGTGAAAGTAAGCGTTCGGCGCATACTAGAAGGGCCGAGATGGCCTGTTTTCGATCTGTAATTGTTATATGGTTTATATGGTTGTATTGTAGAGATATTTTGAATTTGACTGGAACAATTGAACTACTGAATGTTAAATTTTGTTGATTCCCAAGAAACTAAAGTAAAGCACACTTCTACCTAGACTCTTCTTAACTCTGAATTCAGTTTCTGACTGTGAAACTATGAGTGGCTCAGCACACATTTCCCTTTGATTCTGCTGCTTGAATTTTCCCTGTTCCATTAGACTAAGAGTAATCACTCGATAAAATATATAGATTATGAAATTAGCCGGGAGGATATTAATTCACCTTGTTTCGATATCATTCTTCTTTTCTCAGTAACATTCGGCATTCCTGATAGAATGGTGCAAGCTGTCAAAGAGGGCATGAAATGGAACCGAACACGGCGAACTGGCTTGAATTACGTTTTTCATGGTCAGTGTCAGAATAATCCCGCATGGAGATATTATCAAAGTCTTTGGCTCTTCTCTGAACTTAATGTGGGTAAATGCTTAAATAACGAGCTTTAGAAAGTGAATGGTGTGCGTGAGCAGTTTTCTGATTTCTTCAATGATATCTGCGGGGGGAAATGGTCAGTATCTGAATTTGCAGCGAAAAAATTGGATAAAATTATTCCC
Source organism: Hemitrygon akajei (assembly GCF_048418815.1). Taxonomy (NCBI): domain Eukaryota; kingdom Metazoa; phylum Chordata; class Chondrichthyes; order Myliobatiformes; family Dasyatidae; genus Hemitrygon; species Hemitrygon akajei. The sequence continues at coordinate 1,212,123 of NW_027331970.1, read as the reverse complement.
GGATGCTGTCAGCCTAAGTGACATGAAGATGCCCGAAAGCCTGTGGCAAGAACACATAGTGGCGTTAGCATAAATGTGTTTTGGCGCGTTTAGCTGTCGGCAAGTGATTTTCCTCCAGTCCGGTCACTGAATGGCAGATAGGTATTCTTTACAATCCATCTTTCCTTGATTTACTTCAAGTGGCTGATGAGTAAATTGCATGTCACCCAAAGAAATCTGCACTTTACGGAGTTCAACACTTCCACGGTGAGTTATTTTATGCCACTGTTGAATTAGAAAGGAAAACTAATTGGATTTTAAAATATTTTCGTTACAACAGAACCAGTACATGATGCCACACCACAGTTGTACAAAAAGCTCCGGAGTATGGCACCTGATACTGCTCACTTGGATACAAAGAGGTAGGTTGAAAGGACAGCTTTTATCCAGACGCATCTGTACCGTTCTTCGACCTGTCCTTGTATATATTGACAAGCAAAATAGTTGTAAACGTTATGATTTTGCATAATTTCCCTCCATGAAAGATGACAGAAATGCAACTGCCGCAAGTTCCCGAAATCTGAAATGAAGCACAATTCAGGCACAGAATCACAGAAGGGATTAATGTCCCAGTTCCTAAATTAAGCAGTCTTAGTGAACGGATGTAGCAACAGTGGCCCAAGCTCCTACTAACTAAGCTATCCTCATTTGCTTCCCGTTGCAGATTTTCCTGTTAAGGCCTTCCTATCCATGGACTATCCGATTACATTTTGAATGTTGTGAAAGTGTATATCTCAACCATATCTTCGGCACCTCTTTGCATAAACTTACTCACTTAACTGGTCGAAGTGGTTCCTCCACTTCCTTTTCATTCTCTCTCACCACTTTCATGTCCATTGGTAAATGATTCTCTGAACTGTTTGTCTCTGGTAAGTCTGCAGAGGCAACAGTATTACTGCATTGGTTTGGTCAGTGATGGACCTGGATTAGCAAATCCGACATCATCATGGAAACCGCATTAAATTTCGGTACTACAATATAAAGCTACCCATCATTGCAGAGTGAATGGTTCAATGAAAGCAGTTCTCAATTCCCAGACCATTACTTCTAGCCACCGAATACAAGCGGCACATGTTTATGCAATTTCGGATTCTGTTTCCACAGATCCCCATTCGAATCCATATTTAAATTTTAACAGATAGGTCAAAAAGAAATCCTTGTGAGTGGAATTCATTGTAACTGTACTAAATTCCGTTCCGTCTTACAAATTAAAATACGTTTCCCAATCTGGGAAGTGACAGGAGAAAAAGACAAAGAGCTGAACAAGAAGGATATTTCCTCTTCTTGTTTTCATCTTTCACCTTCTGGAGCTTGTGCATATTCATCAGGTTGTGTTTTAGGTTGCAAATTACTTCAAAATCCTTAAAAACACTGTCACTTTTATTGCAGACAAACAAATAACTGAGCGTATGTCGCAGTTCGGCAAGTGCCAAACAATAATGTGTTAAATGCACTCACCTGACAGTAATTAATCTGCCAATTGATGAAAAATAAATTTCTCTTGTTGTTCTAAACCATCTGCTTGAAACAACAGAAAGCTTAAACGCTTATTCCACGCACACAGCACTTCTTTTCCCCAAAGGTTAAGCATTCCTAACGTATGTTAACACTTATACAGGGTATTTTAACAATTAAATTCACTATTTTAATGCTGTTATGAGGCATAGAAGGAAATCATATCGGTTGTGTTTAGCTGATGAGAGCTCGGCATTCTCATGTTCCCCGGTGATTTCCATTTTCTGAACCCACTGAACACAAGCCGCACGTATTTTCGACATTGAGGTTCTTTATCCGTGAACCCACTGAACAATGTCCGGATTTTCTGCTGTGCAGACTAACTAAATATAAGAGTGCAACACGACTCGAAAATAAACAACACTGAATTTCATTTAGATGTACGAGAAATCTAAATGTGCCGGTGCCTCGATATATTAACAAAGCCTAATGTGTCAATAGAAAAAAAGTGTGAATATTTTTCCTTATCTTCTGGGTCACACCTGCGATGAGAACGAAAGTAACAACAAAAGCCGAGGTGAAATGTCCTTATGTCCACGGATGTTTCGGCCACTTGTTGGCACATTGACCGTACACCTCTCTCCTCTGAACGATAAATTGCACGAAAATTCTGTCCACATCACATCGCCATCTCCTGCTGTGCAGGGACTGCAAATGACATTCATGATTGCATTTGAAGTACCGCGTGGGTAGTGATGTTGCTGTAGTCCAGTTTACTGTAGTAATGGAGCCCTTCGAAATAACCTTTGCTTCTCTTCACAAACCAGAAAAATCGAATTTTCTGTCTCGTAAATGCAATCCTTGTCAATCGATCGATCTATCCATTTACGAAACTGGCTATCTATTTATCTACGCCCATTAGCGATAAACTGAAAATCTCTTTCTTTGAAATACCATGATGACAATTTCTGTGGAATATGCAGAATTGTAACTAGAAAACAGATGTATATTTGAAATGACTGTGAAAACCGTGCAATGTAAATTTCTGAAAGATTATCAGTGGGTTATGTCCCAGCTGATTTGTTTGTTGTTTTATTCCTAACTCCTATTCAATTATTTGTAGCAGTGTTGATTGTCCGTCGTTCCTGAAGAAAAGGTAAATTGTGAAGTAAGAATTTCATATCGATAGAGCTATTGCTCTGGGACAGTTCCAATCCTTCGGCCTCAAAAGTCTTGTTCCAATGGCAGGAAAGAACTCAAGATTGGAGAATTCCTCCCACGGCTGCAGCAGATAATTGGGACAGTTTCTGTACAAAATTCCAGATGGCTTCTCTCCTGTCATTATCATCCTGAAAATGATGTTTTTGTACTGGTCAAATAAATATCGCAAACATTTATTACGCTAAATATCATCAACTACAAACAGCATTGAATTACTAACGGTTCAGTGTATCGTGGGATTCCTATCTTCAGGAACACATAAACATTAACTTCATATTATGAAAGGTATGTCACATCTGGAGTTTCCCAACTAGCGGATGATTTCCTGCACGATGCTCTGACGTATTGGGAAATCGTGTACAAGGCAAGTTATACCAGTAGCTTAGGCCGGGTGAGTTTATTTTAAGAGATCGTGCAAGCGTGTCGGCTGGATTCAACTCAGGACCTCTCGCCCCGAAGTCCAGCACTGATACCACTACGCCACCAGCAGGCTAACTGTTAAAAGACACTTTAAAATGGAGGTCTTGGAGATTTTATTTTGTCACGAAAGTTAAGAGGCTAATTTGAGAAATATTATAATAATAAGTTTCATAGCATGTACAACGTGCACTAAATACCTATCAAATCTGATCTTTAGCAGAGCACAATGAATCTCTGTTAATTATAGGGAGTTTTTTAAGCGCTAAAAATGTAATATATGTATATGTGTTTCTGAAGGTGGAAGGACAGTAATTGTATTCACCGGAGAGGCACCATCTGGAATGTTGTAGCAGAGTTGGCAGAACAACACTTTCCTGTAGTAAATAGACCTGTTTCCTTAGCTAACTCGAATTGAACATCCTAATCTACCATCCTCACACGCTTGAAATCTCGTGCCATTTCCTGCATACTCATCGAATTCAGATAGTAATTATCATTATTTTGCCGTTTTCATTGTTTCATTTTGCAACCATTTGCCTGACCTTTGATTGACTAAACGCTATTATCACCCTGAAACGGTTGAATATTTCTTGACATCAAAGTCTCACTTTCTGGAGAATTTACCTTCCTCCAGCGTCATAGAAACATAGAAAACCGACAGCACAATACAGGCTCTTCGTCCCACAATGCTGATCCGAACATGTCCTTACCTTGGAAATTAGCCGGAGTTACATATAGCTCTCTATTTTTCTAAGCTCCATGTACCTGACCAGGAGTCTCTGAAAAGACCCTATCGTATCGGCCTCCATCACCGTCGCCAGCAGACCGTTCCACGCAATCACCATCACTGTGGGGAAAAAAAAACATCTTACCGCTGACATCTCCTCAGTACCTACTTCCAAGCACCTTAAAACTGTGACCTCTCGTTCCAGCTAATTCAGTCCTAGGTAAAAGCCTCTGACCATCCACACGATCAATGTCTCTCATCATTTAAGATCAGATCAGATCAGATCAACGCTCATCCTCAGCCGTTCCAAAGAAAAAATGTCCGAGTTCACCAACCTATTCTCATAAAGCATGCTCCCTAACCCAGGTACCATCTTTGTAAATTTCCTCTGCACACTTTCTATGGTTTCCACGTCCTTCCAATAGCTGGAGAGAGAAACCTAACACACGTCCAGCGTTTCTCCTTCGTAACTTCGTAACAGGGATACAATTGCCTGAACGGCCCCCAGCCCGTTCTGCAGGTATCACGTCACCCCCTTGCCCACTATCCCTCCCAACGACTCTCTTCCCTGGCACTTATCAGTGCAAGTATTGCATGTGCCCTACATGCATCTACATGTGCTCCCTCATTCCAAATTGTTTATACCCAATATACAGTAGATCCAGGTACCGCATTGTAGAACACTATCGCTTCACATTCACCCTCTAAAATCCATGCTTATTGACATTGGCGAATGAATGTGTAAACATTCCCCAGGGTTCCTATCCAGACGGATCTGCGGCCGGTCTATAAGAATGGAACGCAGTGAATCGCAGGTTGACTCGCAAAATGAGTTTCCAACTGCCTTGCAACAGTATGCATAGATTTACATAGGAAACCTGCTCTGTGACTCGCCTCTTAAAATGCTCTACTTTGTGTATATAGATGACACGGAACAAGAATATGATGGAATATTCCACACTTAAATCTTCAGCAAGTCAATAGGAATGTTGATGCCATCCAGTGAAGGACCGCGATTCATCACATTTCATTCTGCAGTGTGTACGTGGACAGTGCTCGTCCAGGCAGCACCTCCAGCGTCTGAGCATTGACCACATTTACCGGGAAAGCTGACCACCTCTGAATCCCCGTGAGAGTCAGAAACATGCATTGACGAGAAATGGTCCGTTACTGTTCTTCTCTCCGTCTTCCCTTTCGCTCCGTGAAATGCTGCAATCCGAAAATCATTGCCATCGGAGGCGCAGCTGGAGACGGATAACAAATGACGACTTGGTAAGAATACAAATATCGCAGAAATCAACAAATCAAACCTTGATACGAGCGTTGCTGTATTGATGAATGAAACCGATGTATTGATCACTGGCGCAGTTGACAATGAAATGGCGGAGTAGGAATTGAAATGAATTGCTGTCACAACAAATGACAGCTGTTTCCGAACTACAGATAAAAAACAATTTAAAAGAAAAGGTGAATCACATGGTGAGGATAGCGCAGTCAGCGCAATCGTATTCAAAGTGTGAAAGTTGAAAAGCGTTTGATCAGCGCTGAGATCATATAAAATAAGCCGAGAGCCACGTATCAGTACGAGTTCCACAATGGGTACAGAGTGGTGAGTCAGCCCACGGTTATAATAACAATCCCGCACATCGACACCCGTTCTACAATGGGTACAGAGTGATGAGTCAGCCCACGGTGATAATAACAGTCCCGCACATCGCACATCGATACCCGTTCCACAATGGGTACAGAGTGGTGAGTCAGCCCACATTGGTACAAGTTTCACACTGGATGCAGAATGGTGAGACTTTGTTCTTCTAATAAGCCGCGGACCACCCATCCGTCCGAGTTCCACAAATGACACGGAGAGGGTTGTTCCACAAAAGCAGAAGAAAATGAGATTAAAATGTGAGTTTGAACACACCCTCTGTTCTGCACATACGAAACTGGTGTCGAGGTGGAAAATGAGAAGGCACTGAATGGAGAAATGGAACAGAGATAGTCATGGTCACAGATTATTACTACAGAGAAATAGTCTCTTCGGTGCATCTAGCTCATCCCTCTATGATCTTCCGCTGTGCCCTATTTATCTGCATCCTCCGCTCTCTCTCATCCATGTACCGGCACAACCTTAACTGAAATGATACAATTGAATCCGAATCTACCAGTTAGGCTTGCAGTTCATTCCACACGCGCTCGACCCTCGGAGTGAGTAACTTCCACTACATACACATCTTGCATATTTTAACTTTCTCCCCAAGCCTATGAACTCTAGTTGTAGATTCACTCAAATATAGAACATAGAACATAGAAATCTACAGCATATTACAGGCCTCCGTTCGGCAATTCTGTGCCCGAATATGTAACCCACTCTTAAAACTCCCTAGACTTTCCTGAGCGCATCGCCTTCTATTTTTGTAAGCTCCATGTACCAGTCGAAAAGGGTCTTTAAAGATCCAATTGTATCCGCTTACACCAACGCCGCCGGCAGAGCATTCGATTTGTGAAAAATAAATTACCCCTGGTGTCTTCTCTGTACCATTCTCTAGCACCTTAAACCTGTGTCCTCGTGTGTTAGCCATTTCAGCCCTAAGGGAAAAAAAAGAAACTCTTACTATGCACACAATCAATAACTCTCATCATCTTGTGCACCTCTATCAGGTCTTCATTCAGCCTCCGTTTCTACATGGAGAATAGTCCAAGTACACACAGCCTGTTCACTTAAGGAAAGCTCTCCAGTCCAGGAAACATCCTTGTAAATCTACTCTGCACAGTTTCTCTATTCCATCTGCGGCCTCACCAACGCGTTGTGCAGATTCAACATTAACGTCCCAACTCGTGTACTCCGTGATTGGATTGTGAAGGCCACTGTGATCAGAGCTCAATTCGAGCCGATCTGTCCGTGACGCCGATTTCCAGTAATTGTCGATCTGCATCGCCAGGTTTCTTTTTATATGCAGCAGACTAAACTACACATATTCAATATGTGGGTTGAAATCTGCTGTATCTTTCCTCAAAACGCAGACCATCTTACACTTGTCTGTATTAAATGCCATCTGCCATTTTTCAGCCCATTCCCCAGCCAGTCAATATCAAGCTACATGCTTAAATAGAGTTCCTGGCCGGAACAACGCCTCCACCTTAAGAATTGGCAGCAATTCTTCTGATTCAGTTTTCTACATTGATATCTGAGTCATTAACATACATGATAAAAAATGGGCCTAACGCCAGTCCCTGCACTACACTTGTCAGAGTCAAAGAATCAACCATCTACTCTCTGCTAGTCGAGAAATTAACGTTCGTCAATCGATATGTGCGCCTGGACGTGTTGCATCTTTTCTCACAACGCAGAACACCCCGTGCATGTTTGCATTAAACTCCACCTGCCATTTTTCAACTCATTTCCCAGCCAGGGAACATCAAGCTACAAGCTACGCCCTCAATGTCAAAAGCGTATGTGGTCCGCTGACTGGGACAAAATAAATCTGTTTGAAGTGGATTGTCCATGATGATTGTCTATGTTAGAAACAACACTGATCATAAAATGATCCATTTCAACAGCTGCCGTCAGATGTCTTGGAAAATACATCCAAGTTCATATTATCATTTGTTTAAAAGTTAATAAGTTGTAACATCCCTTGGGGATACGAATTCATGGCACGGTGACAGAGTGAGAAAAACAGTTTAATGTCTGTGTTTGTGTAGCTGGTTGTCCCTAATGCGAAGGTGTGATAACCACTCTAATTGCCTCAGTGGAATTGCTTTCACTTGGATATATCTCTGTAAAACCAGTCACCAGTCCATATGAGCAGTTAGATCGTTCCGTACAACTGAACGCTGCCTCTAACGGATTATGGGATATCCAGCGATTTACTACATCGCGGGCGTTTTCTATCCTGCAATTGTAGCGATCGGTATCCCTGGTAAGATTCTGGAACTGGTCACTGAATGTATGGTGCCGTCGTCATTTTCTTTTTGTTCCGCAGCATTCTTTGGACTTTTACTGAGGACAGATGCTATCTTCGTCTGAAATTTATTTCCAGAGTTGAAGATTCAAGCAAGTGATAGTTTCTTTATTCAGATTCCATGTCTTTTCTATGTGATACTTTCTATTTCTTTCAGTCAATTACGTTGGTGCCGATATTGCCTTAGTACTATAGTTTCACTTGCTCGACTTTCTGAACCGACAGTGTTCGCTTTTCTTGATCCGAAGTGTTTCAATGGACCGGCCCGTCGAATAAACATAAACCACTATATTATAGCTTATGCATTTAAAAATAATCCCTTCAGCTACCTCACCTCAAATAATGGAAATGGTGTTGCATATGGAGCAATCGTCCCTCACCGGTACGTGAGTCGTGGAAATCATATGCCCGGTTCTAAACTATTGCAAAGTCACCAAACTAATGCTAATTCTGTCCAGTATTGTCCAGGCGGTGTGCACGGGCTGAATCCGCACAAAATGAATTTCTGCTTTTCATTTCCAAAAAAAAAAAACAGACCATTGGAAAAATGGTGGGACTCCAGAAATTTGCAGCTAACGATAATACTGTGTTGTTGTATTTTTGCATTCTCCAAATTTCTTGTAGTTAATTTAACTGCGATTGTGATCCTACCACGGGGAAAATGTGGACTCTCCAAATGCATCACCCGTTACCTGGTTGGAATGGCAACAGCGGATCTGATGGTGGTTATCTTTGCTGCTTTACTGGAACAGACCAACAATATCTACATTTATTCCAGATCTCTGCTCATCACTCCTGTATGCGCCCTGACAAGTGTATTATTTATTATGACGAGGGACTGCTCTGTTTGGTTTACGGTCAGTTTTACCTTCGATCGTTTCATCGCAATATGTTGTCGAAAACTCGGGGAACGTTACTGCACTGAGAGAACAGCGGCGGTAGTTATGGGGACGGTGCTTATAGTGAGCTGCGGGAGAAGTGTCCCGTTTTACTTTGCCATTGACCCTTACATCATTATTGACGACGTGCCGTGGCGTTGCGTCTTCTCACATGAATACGCTACTTTACCTGTGTGGAAAGGATACGAATTACTGGATAGCATTTTAACACCTTTGCTACCAATCGGCTTAATTCTTGTCTTCAATGGGTTAACAGTAAGACATATAATTGCGGCAAATAAAGTCCGCAGAGGGCTTCGGAACAGCAGTGATAAACAAAAAGATACCGAGGTAGAAAACCGCAGAAAATCGATGATATTATTGTTTGCAATTTCTGCTAATTTCATATTACTTTCGATGCCCTATGTAGCTCATTCCCTAAAATGGCAATTGGAAAATTACCATTACCAGGACAGATATTTGAGTTCCCCGGTATATATACTACAGCAAATTGGGGTCATGTTGCAAACTCTCAGTGTGTGCACCAATACTTGTATCTATACACTGACACAGAGGAAATTCAGACAAGAGCTGAAGTATGGAATGAAGTATGTGTTTACGTTAAATGGCCATCTGTGTAGATAATTGTGTAATAATTGTTATTCAGCGGAGTTTTATATTACATCAGTAGGTTTGGCAAAATGTCATAAAATCAAACAATCATTTCCCTTGTCATCCTGAAATGAATGATTTCCAAACTATCGCAGAGACTTCACAATCATCCGCGAAACGGTATCGCAGAGTAAAAGGCGGGACCAGCAGGTTCCTGGACAACTTTATCAACCAGGCTACCAAACTGATTAACTCACGCTGATTTGAGTGTTTTTTTCTGTGTTACATTGACTGTTCCATTTATTATAAATTATTGAGAGTGCAAATTACACATTTAGACGGAGACAAAACCTAAAGGTTTTTATTCGTCATGTATGTGAAGGATGTAGGAAATTAAGTCAATTCAATTACAAGGGGAGGAATGACTTCCGGACTCTTCGGGGTGCGATGTTTCTAAATGCTCATAGTCGGGTAAAAGAGAATAAATTGAAAACGTTTTAAATACAGGGAGAGTGCGATAGTATCACAGCTGCAGAAAGGCGGGACACTGTGATGGGATTGTACGTTAATCGACTGTGAGTAGAACTCAGAAATAGGAAGTGAACAAACACTCATTTGAGAGTATTCTGTACAGAGCTCACATCACAAAACGAAAACAGTGCACAGTGACAGTGACAGATCGGGAGATAGATTTTGCACAGCTGCCATATTAACACGGCTGTTGTCACAGGCAACTTCATGGGAACTTCCTCGGGTTAAAAGGTTTAGACGTGACAGAGTATTTCAGTTGTGTCCAGGAAGGAGTCCTGGCATAATAAACGGGCAGGCTGTCGAGCGAACAATCCATCCTAGAACTAGTACTGGAAAGTGAAATAGGTCAGTTAACAGATCTCTCCGCGGGTCAGTATTTCAGAACGATAGAGCACAGCGATTCCACATTTACTAATACCCCACACTGGGACAGGATCAGATAGCATGGATTGCACTTAATGGATACTATTATTTAGGATCTTGGTAGGCGAATGTGGCAAGTGATGTGCCCCTCAAATGCACAACAGAAATGTGGAGATTGTTAATGGAGCACTAGACTGTATTCAGTGTAGGCTACTTCCATTGAGGAGGCGAACGGATGACCGTGTAACGCAACCCTGGTTGATAAAAGATATGAAACACCTCATCAAGAAGAAGAAATAAAAATACTAAAGGTTTTGGAAGAAAGGATCAGGCAGGGCTATAGAAAGTCACATAATAGCCAGGAGGGTATTATCGATGGACTTAGAAGTGTTAGAAATGGACACGAGAAGGCCTCGGAGAGCCGCATTAAGGTAGGTGGCAAACAGTTGGATGAGAGTGGGAGAGATCAACGACAAAAGTGCAAGCGTGTGTTTAGTGTGCAAGGAGACATTGAAGGTCCTTAATTATACTTTGCTTCGATATTTCCCAGTGATGAATGTGGATACAGCGAAAAAGGGCAGTTGTACTGCGACAAGCAGACGCTTAGAATTATGAACTGCAAATTGGGAAAACTTAAAAAAAAATCTTTTCCCGCTACAAGAGTGTAATCCAGGTAATTATGGAAAGCGAAGGAAAGGTTTAGCTGGGCTTTTGGACATGACATTTGCGCCAACACTGGCCACAGAGAATGACAAATCTTGTTAGTTTATTCAAGAAATACAATGTAGTCCTGAGAATTACAGGCCAGTGAGTCTTCGGTCAATAGTGGGCAAGCTATTGGAAAGGTTCTTAGAGACATAATTTATGAGTATCTGGAGAAGCGTCTCCTGGTTGGGGAGTGTCAGCATAGTTTTCTGAGGGCAGGTCGTCCCTTATGAGCCAGAATGAATTCCATGAAAAAGTGAAAAGTAGTCAGAGCAGTCTATCTGAGGTATATTAATTGTTAAGGTGTTTGACTGGGTTCTCTATGCTGCACGCATTCAGTCCGTCATTTGGCCTGGGATCTAGTGAAACCTGGCTGCATAGGTTCAGAACTGGCTAACCAAGGAAAGGCCGATTTGCCAGTGGATGGAGATGTTCCGCAAGGAATGTATAATCTTTAGTCCACTCTACTACTTTATCTAGACTCTGTTTTTACAGTGTTCTGAGAGACCGACATTAACGTGACCGTCCTGCAGCACTTTGGTAACTTATTGAGGTAGGACTGATGATGAAAGCAAAAATACTGAATCCAGACTGAAATTCCACGCTCTTCAAACTGAAATCCTGTTTATTCATTACAGGGCAAATGCTCCGATTACATTCAAACAACACTTTCCAATAGAACCGTGCAACTCAGAACCAGCATTTCAAATTATTCAGCAGCATCCGTTTGCGCTCTCGAAACAAACCAGCGTCCCAGAGTGCTAATTTCAAATTCCCAATTCAAGTACAGACGAATTTGTCTTAATGTAAATGTACCTTTGAACAGCGGTTTTATCCTAACTAGAATAGGTTATTATTACTAGTATATCGATCATGTTACCCTTGATTTCACTAGCCGGGGTGGAATCTGAAATCAACAGCAAAGCAAACAAACAACAGAACATAATCTAAACACACAGGTAAGGCAAAACAAAAATCTAAGCTTGACGTTTCTTCCTTCAAAACTGTTGTCGGTAACTGGTCTGTATCCTAGACTGAAAATCCTTGTCAAATATTCTAAAGAACAAAAGGAAACCAGATGTAGGTGATTGTGGACCCCATGCACTAAGACTTTATACATGTCGAAGAAAGAAACAGACTATGATATTCACATGTTCCTGGAAATTTGTTTCAACCAATGACGCAGACATTAGCTGGCAGTTAGATTCTATTGTGAAAGAAAGGATTAATTCAAATATCATTTAAATACAATCCTGGCAATCACAAGACTAGCCTTCCGTTGATTCGCGCATGCATTACCGCTGTTTCTCTTTGAACTGAACTCACAAATGGCCAGATCTTGTGCAATATTTCACATTCTCAATGCGTTCACACTTTAAACTATCGCAGAGCATGACATACTAACAGATAACAAATAATCCACGATTAGAATAATAAAATATTTAAGAAATCCTTTCGATTCTATAGCAAAGGGACACTTGTATTTAATTATCGTCCGCAAGTTAGAATTCAGTATATTGAAATCATGACGTCAGCACGTGACCAAATCTCTAACGTCTTAAACTTGCTCTCACCTCTAATCACTGACCAAAGATAGGACTGAGACTAAGTGAACGATTTGCTGCATACTATCAGGCTCAATAATCATCATTATCACCGTTACAGTAACAGGTCTGGATTGTAATGGGAACTCTGTCACACTCACTTCCAATCGGTAACTATAGTCTTTATGCCTCAGCGGTGGATTGAAAGTATATTCCTTTAGTGTGATATCGGAGGGCAGAGCTGAGGATGATGGTGCCCAACAGAAACTGCTTTGCTTGCATTTTCGGAAACAGCTCTATTTCTATCTTTAGTATCTCTTTTTCTTTCTTTTCTTTTGAAGGCTGTCGTCTGGAGTTAGACGCCCTACAAACATATAAAACAATGAAACCAATAGATAAGATAGAGACAGTGAAGTTGTTTCCACTGGGAGATGAGAGTAGAACCTGGGGATAGAGCCTCACGATTTAGATTGTGGACGGAGGTGAGGAGGAACTGATTTCCCAGAGATTGGTGAATCTGGGGTATTCTCTGCCCAATGAAGCAGAACAGGCTATCCCAGTAGAGGAATTAACGGTTATTGAGAAAAGACATGCAGGTGGAGATGAGTTCATGGTCAGATCGGGTAATGCTTTTCTCATCAGTGTCTGTTCATAGAGTCAAGGATTCTTGTAGGCTGCACACAGGTAGACAGTTTTTGAGCCAAGGTGGAGGCAATCAAAGTTATTTGTCGGTAAACACAGATTCTCTGTACCTTACCGGTCATTATTACAATGTGTGATTTAGAATTTACGTCCCTATGTGGGCTCGCGGATACAATCTCTTTGTTCAGTGAGGGACTCGAGTCGGACCACGTGGGTGAGGTACAGAGCGATCCAGAGCTGGGTCGCTAGCGGTTTCCAATTCAGCATGATGGATTCTGGAAACTCTGCAAGTCCAAAGGGCTTGGATTCGTGTAATTGGAGTGGATACCTTCAGAAATAACTGTTGTGAAAATGGCCGCAATATGAGGAGTCTGGCTTTGAAGGGAAAACTGCTGGGGGTGCTATTATCGATCTAACGTCAGAGAGATGACAGCAGGGGGAGGAAATCAAATCACACCGTTAGGAGTACGGCAGCTGAAGGATTTTGTGAAATAGATCGTGGCATGTGTGCTAGAGACGATCCTTGAGAGCTTTTCCAATCTACCATCCATCAGAGAGCAATACATGGCTTAGATGACTCCGAGGAACGGAAGCTATCTATAATGTGTTTGCATCCAAACATACACTCACCTTAACGAGTTATACAACGACATGATGGGAGAACGCGTGATGTTTTGATGAACGCAATAACGATTTTTATGGGTCTTGACAAAGCGGCACGGTAGATGCACTAGTCAAAAGATACCACAGGAGAGATGAAGATCACACTGCATTTGCATCCAGTTAATGGACTGTGCTCCAGGGTGAGTATGGAGCAGCATTAGAGCTGGACCGTTTAAGAACTCAAAAATCTGAACTAGCCAGTTGAGGACAGCTGCGTCTCACAGAACCCATGAATCTAAAACGGTACTGGAACTCACACTTACTGAACCATGGGTGCTGAAGAAGATCAGTAGAGCGTGGGAAAAGGAGACACACAGACCCGTAAAACTCCCTAATACGAAGGTGATGCCTGTCAAATATCAGTCTATCTGGAGCAATGAGTGTAGGGGACCTTACTGCAACACTATCAAAGGGCAAATAAGGGCACCGGAAACGGAAAAGGGGCTAGGAACAGGGAGATCTAAAGGTGTAGTAATTAAATGGTGCAGCTATGGTCAAGCGGGGAACATTAAGAGAGAATCCCCAATCCTGAGACATGAAAGATCAGAACAAGGCGGTTCACCTTGAAAGGGCCAGAAAGACCTATAACACATAATAACATGGTGGATGCACCATCATCCAGGGAATTGCACGCTGAGTCTCAATAACGGTATCAGCCCTCACCGACATGGGTGTGTGAACAAATGTGTGATGAAACAGGAAGAACCCTAGTTAGTGGAAAGTTTTCAGGCCGCCCTGTTACCTTTTTAATGACACTGCAATACAGTCAACACCATTCATGAAAAAACACACAAAGTGCAAGATGCAATCTAAAGTTACCTAACGTGGATTCACAAGACATTCACAAGTGGGACATATGAGTGTACCATTGAAAGTTAGAATAAGAGAAATGGCGTTGAAGCATTCAGTAGTGCTGGTGAAATAACTCAGAGAGCCGGAACATCTGGTGTTGTGTGATTATATGTCCAAAGCCTGCTTTGTTTTGACCCCGTTAATTGTATGGTTTGGAAGGTGCAAATGTCATGAATCCATACACAATACATGGACCCCAGTCGGAGAATATGAGGATAGAATAGGCACAATAGGTGAAATGTGGATAAAACCAGAGGAGGTGAGCAATGATCAAAGAAATGGGCTGGTGGCCTAAGATGGAGGATGCTGTGGACATTGTGTGGATAAATATTTGATTTGTGCTTAATGTGGCCCTACGGGACTAAAAGAAAGGAGCCCTTCGACACATCAGACCGTTTGAAGGGCTTCGGACTACTTTGCTGATATATTGTGTTAGTCCCTTATCGCCCACTCAAGGAGGCTACAGATATACTCTGGTAATAATAGATACTTTTACGAAGTTTCCCTGGTTTCCCTGGTTTCCCAGTTACTGTAAACACAGCAAAGGCCTCTGAAAAAATATATTTTGTAAAGTAGTTTCTCTTGCAGGGGACTATCCCGGAGTACCAATACCACTTGCTGGGGACCAGACCGAAGCAACGAAACGGATTAAGGCACATATTTCAGAGCTCACATAATGGCGGATATCATGGCTCTTTTAGGGATCTAACAGAGATTTCATAAACACTGTTAACCACAGTCAAGAGAAAGTGTGAAAGGATGAATCAAGCATTGAAAAACTATGATTGCAAAAGTGGTGGAACATCATGGAACAACGTGGCTTGTAGCGTTGCCTTTTGCCTTGATGATAATATGGAATACAATAGCCTATTCAACAGGTTACTCTCCTTATAAACTTATGACTGAAAGGGGCATGAAATGTTTGTGGATTAAATTTGTCAGACAGGAATCGATGGGATTTTATCAGGAAAGTGGGTTCAAAAATGGGAGAGTCTGTGAAATAGGCCAATTATGTGGCAATCCACAAAAACTGGGAGATGAAACAACAGAGCCTACTTTGAGTCACAGGTCAGTCTGGATTCTAAATTCTTCAGGACAAAGCGTGATGATTAGAATACAGCAACCTTCTCTATTTTTAAATCGAAGCTTTTGCGGGGTCTAGGAAATTATAGGGAAAACAAGTACATCAGTGGACAAAGTACAAACCGTGGGTGGTACCATATCAACGAGCTGAAATTTCTGGTGGAGAAACAGGTATGTTATTATCATCAGTGCCAGATGTAAATGATAGCGCTGATTTGGGTGAGTTCAGGATGGAAAATGTGTTCCAAGAAGATTGGGGCAGGTCCTATCAATGGGGTAATAGCCAGTTCCCTCACCCTGAGAGCAGGGCCGTCCGTCAAAAAAATCGAAGGGAAAGGAAAATATCCGAGAGCCTGTTCCCCCTTTTCCGAAACAGAATTGGGTGAGTAAAAATGGATGCTTTGAGTCCAAAGAGAGTCCGTATTCGATGGTCTAGAAAGAAAAATAGAAATAATATAAGATTTTCACTGAAAATAAGAACAGATATCACCCTTGTATTTTACTGGTTTCATTCAATATGATGAGAATGTTGTATTTCGTTGTGATGTCATTAACCATGATTGGGCCAGAGTCAGTTTTTTTCCAGAAATAGTATGGCGGACGTTTGTGTCAGCAGTGATAACATTGCTTGGAAAACACTCAGTAAACCCAGAAGAAATCCTCTCAACGGACCCGGGTGATACGAATTAACAAAAGGGAAACAGAGGACTGAAATTTGTTTTATACAATGTAATGAAGGGGAACTTCCACACCCAACGCACTGATACAGATGAATACCTGTGGGAATATGTGGCCACCAATCCCTCACTTGACTGCAGACTGGACACGTATTATGGAGGCGGCCACAGAAATAATCCATCACTGAACCGAACACACTAAACTAATTAATACACATTTGCTTTCTGGTAAATCAAATGAAGTGCTCAGATGCCCAGGGTTTTGGAGTACGTTTAAGAATTGTGGGACAGATGCTCAAAAATATCCGTCGATAACAATAGTAACACACGCTGTTGCAATCCTATTTTATGTACCCTCATAAATGATTTCTCAATGCATTTCAAACGAGAAGTTGGAAGGCATAACTAATGGAAAATAAAAGCGGATAATTCTTTCAGGAAATACAGAGAATGAGGTCAGTATAAATTCGGTGAATTCATTTCGTAACCGTTCCACACCTACAGGGGTTCTGTAAGAGAGTCCTCTGGGCATCCAACTAAATGAATGGGGGATAGTGATTCCAAGATAAATATCTTTGGATAAAGAGGAGGCAGATGTTGGCCAGAAGAAACTACAGTGTAATCAAGGACGGAGGAAGCAAACAAACAGGTTGTCTTTGCTTTCCAAAGATTTGGTTGTCTCTGAACTGATTCTTGCTCTGGGATAATGCAAATTGGGCAATTTAACGTGGACGCAAGAAGCTTCGTATAATGACCTGCTAATCCCAAAACCATTCCAAGACAAGTAGTTATTTAATCAAAGCAACTGCGTGTGTTCACAAGGAATTTAAGTTAATGACCTGCTAAATCTAAGAGACCGTTCTCACAGGAATAGCTACTTACTATGTAAACTGCCAGACCTACAAAAGAGGCAACCTGTAATCTCGTTAGACTCTGTCTGTTGCCCCCACTTAGCTGGTTTAGACCAGTCAGAGTTAAACCAATTATAAATTGGAAAGGCAGGGGTGGGCAGAGTCATGACACAGTGTTGGCTTTAGCCCTGTACAGTGACCAGTGAGGAGCTGAACTAAATAGCTCAGGTGACCGGGAGTCAATGGGTTGGAGGTCCACATGATGAGAAACACTATAAGAGCCAGGAACTCCAAATACACCTGGACGATAACCCTTCAGCAACGAGAGACCAAACATCGCCGAAGCGGAGAGAAGCCCACGGACACTTGGAGATTGGGAGCACATGGAATGTCTGGCCACGGTAGAGTGCTTTTCCCAGTAGGGAAAACTGTTGGGGACTCTGTCCAATCCTTCTGTAACCCCACTGGTCAAGCCTTCTGACATTGAAAAGGGCTCATTAATTCCGTCTCTCTGCCTTTAACCAGCTGATTAGTTTTGAGTCCACAAAAGTGCATTACCCGCAATCCCATGTGCTTATCAGAAAATTTCTTACATTTCATCCACACCACATTCATTTTCCCAATTTTCCATCTGTTTGTCCTTTACTGAACCTACACTTACTCTGCCAACGCTGTTGTTGCTGTTCATGCAGCCCCGTGGGTGGGGATGTGGGGCCTGGGTCTGTGTGTCTGCCTGTAGCACACTATGTACAGAAAACAATGAACGATTGACTGTCTGTACTTCAGTGTATTGAAAATTTCAGCGTCTGCTCTCAACTTTGTCCGTTGACAGGAGGGGAAATCGGATTGGAATTAAGTCTTTCTCTGTGGGTAGGAGAAGAAAACTGGGTCGATCAGGGAGAGGTAAAAGTCAGACGGCCGGTGCGCACAAGCGCGCACAGACACACACACACACACACACGCACACACACACACACGAGTCACATATCGATAGTCACTTATCTGTCAGTGTGTCTGGCGCTTGTCATTCATTTCCAGCCATTCTACATGTATTCATATTACAATTTATAGTACTGTTTTTATTACTTTCTGGTCTGCCAATTCCATCGCAGTCTGAAACATTTCTTCTCTATTTTAATGTGACCTCTGGCAGATTTGAAATGCTGAAAATACTGGAGGATCTCAGTAGAGATTTTCCAGCACAATCTGTGTGCAGCTTGGGTTTCCAGTATCTGCAGAGTTTTTCGGGTGTGTGTGTGTGCCCAGGAGGGAGTTGAAGCACAGAAGGACAGTTAAAATGGAAACCGCGGGGCAGATATGTGGGATTGGTCTGTCGGTGTTGGTGAACACCGTTTACAGATGTATAATTAGTGCAATTAGTATACTTATGCCCAAAATGTATAATTATACAATTAGTATAATTATGCCCAAGACTTTTGATGCATTTGTCTTTAATCGGCCCAATATTTACATCGGAGCCAATAGTGTTGAACTAAAGTTCTTGGTCAAGTAACTGTAAACAAGAAAATTATTCAGAGGTGCAACCATATATCTGAAGACCGAACTATTGTATAAATCAAGGACGATTGATTGCATCAGCTGAGAGTGTCTGCTGGATCTGTGAATTCAGGAGTAACAGAATTCATATATTCTCACTGAAATGGCGTATCCGGTCATATTGCTAATATAGGAAGTTTACTATCCTTTTATTTCAGTCTTTGGAATTCTCTGTTAAGCCAGAGTGTCTGCTGCCGTTGGTGGGAATTTATGTGAAATCCAATGTTGCGATAGTTTCCGTTGCTGCTTTCCACTGTCTCCTGTCCAGTCCCGGTGTTCCGCGCTTCAGGAATGGAATGGAAACACCGGGGATGTGGATTCTGGGATTTGCATCGAAATGAAACTGCTGCAGTAATTTAGCGAATCAACCTGGGCCTGTGTGTTGATTTGTCCCTCTTCGTCTGCCTGTGTGTTAGTGCTCGTGTACGTGTGTGCATGTTTGTGTGTGGAGAGCAATGGGTTGAAGGCCTGAAGGAGAATTCAAAATGGGAAACCGCAGGTAAAGAAGTTCAGGTAAGTTGGTGTCAGTGCTTTCGGTTTAGAGATGAATAATTCGTCAACAAAAATCCGGAATCTGTAAACATGACAGCTCCGTGATGAAGCTCATTCGCTATCATTAGAGCTCCGGCATTGTTTGCACCAGATGAGTTACTGCTGCGGTAATGCCCAAGAATTTTGATGCATTTGTCTTCAATCGGCTCAATTTGTACATCGGAGGCAATGGTGTCGAACTAAAGCGCTTTTTCAACTATTCTTTGTCAGGCGTATAATCACGTCTCTGGAGACTTATCCTCTGTATAACTCAGGGCCGTTTTGAACGCATCGGTTTAGAGTCTCTGCCGGAGCTGTGGATTTAGGAGTCACAGAAGTCGCAGATTCTCACTGAAATGGAGTATCCAGTTATTTATCGGATACAAAATGTTTACTATCCTTTTATTTCTGGCTTTATAGTTGCAGATAAGCCACCGTGTCAGCTGCCCATGATGAGAATTGAAATTTAGTTCTAATGTTGTGATTGTTTGTCTCGCTTCTGTCCACTGTCACCTGTTCAGACCAGGTGCTCTGCATTTCATGAATGGAATGGAAGCACCGGGAATGTGAATTGTGGGATCTGTATCGGAAAGAAACTGCTGCAGGAATTTAGCGATTCGGCTAACGTCTGTGGAATTCAGTGGATTGGGCAGCGTTCCTCCAGATGTTTGTGATCAATCATGGGATGTTCGGGGATCCGTGCTTTTGGTCCTGTAGCAGCTGCACTGTATTTATGATTATTCTGTTAACACAGTTCGCCGAGGTTATATCAATTGTTTGTTGGTGTTAGTGTGTTAGCGGTTCTCTGAGTTGGGTGAAACAACGAAACCATCGATTGGCAGTAACAAGTTAGCAAATGTGAGCAGTTCCATGTTGTAGCATGACATTTGTGGATTTTCAATAAAAGTTTCTGTTGTGACTAAATGTGAAGCAGTTGATGGACAGCACAATGAAGTTGTTGCAGAGCCGCGTGCTGCTTCATATTTATCAATACTGGGAATTGTATTATATCACATCTACATCTGACACGGTTACAGACATCTGACTACCGAGCTTGCTGCTGGTCATAGAATTCTTCCCCCTGCTTTCCTGAAATAAATTCAGTGGGAGGCGTCATGTCTGTCTTATGGTTCTACATTTTGCAGATGTTACCAGTAGTAAGGCTGCACTTGGACTAGTCTGTTCCGTTTCCTGCGCCCGCTCTCTGCAAAGTCCTTCCTCTGTGTGTCGCTGCTGCAGAGAATGGCAGCTCACCCGGAAGGCGTTATGTTGACGGGACATATGTAAACCGTTGGAATAACCTGTGCCTATAGAATCGATAAATGGATGAAAACACAAATAATCTGTCGATGGAGAAACAAGATTTTTTTCATTTTGACTCTCTGTCCTCACACCCCATTGGATTCACATTACTGCCAATCTAGTGGCCCTTCCAGCCGCTTCCTGTCACCGTCCGGTGCATAACCTTCCAAAGCGTCCCAAAGAATATATCTCTTTAACTGCATTTAAATAATGTTATTGCACCTGACTGTCCATTCCCTATGAATGCCATTTTTATTGAATGTTATATAAATCTAGGGAAAAAAAAACTGTGTCCATTCTCCGCGTTATTTTAGGCAGATCCATATGTTGACACTTCATTCAGCTCCGCTTCAAACAATAATATTCTTGCTGTCCAATTTCTCTCACATTGGAATTAATTCTCTCCTAGTAACATGTTAGTAAATTACTCCTGCACTACATTCAGTATAATACAATTTGTTCTGTGGCTGGCCCGTTATAACTGAACACACCAGTCCAAGTGCAGCCTTAATGACGTTGCACTGCCGCGTTTAGGGAACTATAGACCTTTACTTCCTCCGTTCTACTGCAATCGACAGGGCCAAACCGTTTATAGTGGATATTCCTCATTGTTTGACTCTCCCAACTGCAGCAACTCCACCTCATCCGAATTGAGCCCCATTTCACACTCCTCGGCCCACTTACAGAGCCGATCAAAATTTCAGTGGAATTCGGTATCACTATATAACCTGTATTGGTAACAGCCATACTGGTAAAATGTCGAACCATGTCTTGTATTTCGTTTTCCAACCATCGATTCATTCAGAAGACAGAAAACAATTAACCTAGTATAAATACCTGAGGCATATTATTAGTCAGTCCCTTTAGTCCGAAACAAATCGTTCCCTATATAACCCTCTGCCTTGTACTTTGAAGCCCATTAGATATCTGTTCAGCCAATTCGCCCTATACTGCATGCCAGCTAACTGTTCAGTACAGCCTGCCATATGAAAGGTCTCCACATGTATTGAACACGCCCACCGATCTACCTCGTCGAATGGTAAACCGCGACGACGATTCCTGACCAGCTCTGGTGAATTCCAACGCAGCTGCAGCTTGCCTGTGTGGACTCCGGATGTGCAGCTTGTGCTCCCTACCGAGCCTCCCTCTCACCCTTCAACATCACGGCAATTGTCAGATTTCCCTGAGGGTGTGGTTTGGTCAGGGCACACATACGGCCTGTGTACATGAGCATCATATGGTACCGTGAATCCATCCTTTTGCATCTGATAGTCTCACACAGCACCCCTCTGACCTTGGGTTACCCCTAGCTCTCCACCCACGTCTCTCACTTCACCTGGTGATCAGCCTCACTGCTGAGTTGTTGACCCACTTGCCGGACCACCGGACCACAACCTCAGCTGAGTTCATCCGATCAAACCTTGGAGTCGAATGAAACCCTCGAGCTCAGCCAGCTCCCAGAGGAACACCACGACTTAGACAATGCCTTCAGTAAATGGAAATCCAGCACCTTGTCTCCTCTCGCTGCGCGATCGACTGCTCAGTCAACGTGCTCCATCACAGCTTTATTCGCCCATCTCAATCCCCAGCCGGCGCCGGAGCGGATGTAAAACACTCAGAATGGTCCATCCTTCACTAGGCCGGATATACGGAGTGTGTACAATGTATCTGCATCTGTCAGGTGATGAGTGGATGAATACGAACATAACGCCAGTGGTCACTACGAATGCCTGGAGATGACTTGACTTTCCGACTTCCCTGCAGTCCAGCTGTTTTCCAAGCCATCATGAACGAGATCCCCTTCTCCTCAGGTAGTTTCTCGTTTGGTTATAATCTACAGAACAACGGTCAGTCAATAAGAGCAAATCAGCACGTGAACATGTTTGTGCGCTGTTTTGCCGACTCTAACCCTTCAACATGGAAGCTGTACTTTCTCTGGGTCTGTCCCGCTCACTATTTACACAGCTGCTCTGGAAGGCGTATGTGAACTTTTGCTATCTTCATGGTTACCAAACCCCAGCATTCTCTACGAAGTTGTCTACGGTGATCAAAGCCCTGGTGCTCCACTGCCCGAGGAGAGCACGGAGGACCGTCCTGACTGCAAACCGCACCTACTGCCGCCACGCAAACCAACATCGGCGCCCAGTAGACTACTGAAAGCTGGGGAAATTCTCTGAATGTCCACAGCTGAATTTTGTACATAGGGGGGAACCTCAAAATATGGATGTCTTAGGAATAAATTTCAGTGAATGGCAAGGCTATGCCGGGACGTCATCACTTTGATCAGTTGCAGCTGCTGAAGCAACAACATTATCAGTCGGGTTAACGATAGTCAGTAGGATTAGTAATGGTGCTATCGGACTGGCCATCGGTGGTAGCATTTCAGCTCAGTGATAGTTAATTGGAAGTATTTGATACTTCAACGTAATCAGTGACATTTTAGTAAAGTGCGGTCCATTATGCTTATAGAACGGAAGTGTCTATACGAACTATAAACAAGGTGTGCAATCGTTCTGAAGTTTCAGCATTACAGTCAATGTGTCTGCTGTCGTCCAATCCATATCCAGGCATTGGTTTTCCTGTAGCTCAGACAGATGACCGTGAGTGCGCATTCACTCGGCTGTGTTTCACATTACTGCCCATCTATAAAGACCTCTTAATTCTGTTCCTTGCAATGCTTTGTCTCATTCGAGCAAAATATACACAATATTTCAAATATATATTTTTTGGGAAACAAAAGCTGTCTCATGTTATTTTTCACAAACTTATAACTTGAAAGTATTCCTTTGTTCTGCAAGTGCCGAAATATAGCCGGTTAACTGCATCTCATTTTGACAGTAATTAATCAGATTAGTGAAGTGCAATAATTATCCTTTGTTGTTATCACACAGTCCAAATGAAAGAAAAAAAACACACATACACATGTATTCGCAGCATTCAGCACATCTTCTTCAATAGTTATGTATGTTAAACGTAGGTTTACCTGTACACAGGGTATTGTAACTATTATATTCGTTATTTTATTCCTGGCATGAGACAGGTTCTGTAAAGCTGGAGATTATGAAGGATCGCCATTCTTACGTTTCCCGATGGGTTCCATTATCTGAACCGATGGACCACAAGAACACAAGCTGCATCTATTTTCGCAACTGAGGTTCTTTATCCTGACCCACTGAACAATGCTAGGATTTATTTTCGTGTGAATGGCTAAATAAAAGACTGTAAAAAGACGGTCATATAAGTATCGCCGAATTTCAGTTAGATATACGAAAATAAAAATCTGCCCGTGCCTCGAAATATAAACGCAACCCAATGTGATGATAAAGGAGGAGTTAATATGTCTCCTTAGCCACAGGGTCACTCCTGGTATCAGTATGAATTTTTTCGGTCAGTCGTTCGTACATTATCCGATAATCTGAGACTTTATCTGCTTTCTCCAAAAGCATACCACCTCACATTTGCCCGTGTTCAATTTCATCAGTCATTTCTCAACCATTTGCCAAGCAGTCAAGCTTGGATAACATAGGACGCCCCCAGGTTTGAAGCAGTCCGGAAGTTTTTTCCGATCCAGCTGTCGACATTGACAACCCATCACTGTTATAGATGATAAATAACAACGGGACTGACCCCAATCCCAGCGGCACACTTGTCACGTTCCATACTAATCCGGTGTTGGATCCAAATCAGCAGCTTTGGATTTTCAGCAGACAATTTCAGTCCGAATATAATGCTTTGCATTTTATAGTATTTAATTCGGTTTCCGTGGCAAAGAATTGACCAGTATGGAACTTGATAGATCAGCGATTTTAAATTCTACTTCTGTTCAAACCAAATGTGGATGAGAAATGGTGGTAGGATTGTGGCAGCGCTGGCTATTATCTTTAAAATTAAATAGACTGCACCCCACGTCACGTGTATGGGATATAGTGGTCAGGTCTTTCACTAGGAGCGGGCCATTTCCTCATAACATTTCCTCATGTGTGTGTCTGCAGGAAAAGAACGTTCAACAGTCGGTCAACCAACCAGAGAAAACATTGTGCGGGCTTGTAAATTTTTATTATCAATGGTCCTTTGTCCCTAGTTGAACAAAGAAGACTATGGAGCCATAAGGGAGGAGCTGGTCAAAGTTAACTGGACGGATATCCTAGCAGAAAAGACAGTGGAACAACAATGGCAGGTATTCTTGGGAATAATGCACAAGGTGCAAAATCAGTTCATCCCCCGGAGAAGGAAGGATTCAAAGGGGGGAAAGGGGCCACAGTGGTTGACAAAGGAAGTCAGAGATTTCATAGCATTAAAAAAAGGAAGTATGACAGAGCTAAGGTGAGTGGGAGGATAGATGTTTGGGAAATTTTTAAGGAACAACAGAATTTAACTAAAAAGGCAATACAGGGAGAACAAATGAGGTACGAATGCAGAATAGCCAGGAATATAAAGGAGGATAGCAAAAGCTTTTTTTTAGGCATGTGAAGAGAAAGAAGATAGTTAAGTACAATGTTGGGCCCTTGAAGAATGAATCGGGTGAAATTGTTATGGGAAACAGAGAAATGGCAGAATTTAATAAGTACTTTAGATCTGTCTTCACTAAGGAAGACACAAGCAATCTCCCAGATGTATAGATCGGCCAAGGACATAGGGTAACAGAGGAAATGAAACAGATTGACATTAAGAAGGAAACAGTGATGAGTAGACTGATGGGACTGAAGGCTGACAAATCCCCAGGTCCAGATGGTCTGCATCCTAGGGTACTAAAGGAGGTGGCCCTGGAAATTGCGGATGCATTGGTAATCATTTTCCAATGTTACTTAGATTCAGGATCAGTTCCTAAGGATTGGAGAATGGCTAATGTTATCCCACCTTTTAAGAAAGGAGGGAGGAGAAAACAGAGAACTATCGACCTGTCAGCCTAACATCAGTATTGGGGAAGATGCTAGAGTCCATTATTAAGGATGAAATAGTGGCATATCTAGATAGCAGTGATAGGATTGGGCCGAGCCAGCATGGATTTACCAAGGGCATATCATGCTTGACTAACCTATTGCAGTTTTTTGAGGATGTAACCAGGAAGTTAGACAAGGGAGATCCAGTCGATGTAGTGTACCTCGATTTTGAGAAGGCATTTGATAAGGTCCCACATAGGAGATTGGTGGGTAAAATCAAAGCTCATGGCATTGGGGGGAAGACATTGACATGGATAGAAAACTGGTTGGCAGATAGAAAGCAAAGGGTAACGGTGAATGGGTGTTTCTCCAAATGGCAGGTGCTGACTCGTGGGGTGCCACAGGGCTCGGTATTGGGACCACAGCTGTTTATGATTTACGTCAACGATTTAGATGAAGGCATTGAGAATAATATCAGCAAATTTGCTGATGATACTAAGCTGGGTGGCAGAGCGACATGTGTTGAGGATGTTGGGAGAATTCGGGGTGACTTGGATTGGCTGGGTGAGTGGGCAGATACTTGGCAGACGACGTTTAATGTGAATAAGTGTGAGGTTATCCACTTTCGGAATAAGAACAGGAAGTCAGATAATTATCAGAACGGTGTAAAGTTATGTAAGTGAGAAATACAAAGAGATCTAGGAGTGTTTGCTCATCAGTCACTGAAGGTGATTGAGCAATTGCAGCAGGCAGTGAAGAAGGCTAAATGAATGTTGGCCTTTATTACAAAGGGAATTGAGTACAAGAGCAAGGAACTCCTTTTGGATTCGTACAGAGCCCTGGTGAGACCACACCTGGAATATTGTGTACAGTTTTGGTCTCCAGGTTTAAAGAAGGACATCCTGGCTGTAGAGGAAGTGCAGCGTAGATTCACAAGGTTAATTCCTGGGATGTCAGGACTATCTTACGCAGAGAGGTTTGATAGACTGGGCTTGTACACGCTGGATTAAGGAGATTTAGAGGAGATCTGATTGCAACATATAAGATTATTAAGGGATTGGACAAGATAGAGGCAGGAAATATGTTCCAGATGCTGGGAGAGTCCAGTGCCAGAGGGCATGGTTTGAGAATAAGGGGTAGGTCATTTAGGACAGAGTTAAGGAAAAACATCTTCTCCCAGAGAGTTGTGGGGGTCTGGAATGCACTGCCTCGGAAGGCAGTGGAGGCCAATTCTCTGGATGCTGTCAAGAAGGAGTTAGATATGTATCTTATGGATAGGGGAATCAAGGGATATGGGGACAAGGCAGGAACCGGGTATTGATAGTAGATAATCAGCCATGATCTCAAAATGGCGGTGTAGGCTCGAAGGGCCGAATAGTCTACTTCTGCACCTATTGTCTATTGAATATTGCTCTCGATCTCTTTCACATGCTTCGAAGAACATACGTACAGCGTGGTCTATTGTGATACATGTCATTTCTGTTACAGTGACTTCTGTGATTCAAATGATTCGAAATTACCAGAACGATCGAAAGAAAAAATGATCCTATCTCCCCCTTCGATAAAGTGTACTCCATGTCACTTACCGAGCTAAAGTCTCGCACCCAATGTCAGAAGCGAATGTGCTCGGCCGAATGTGACAAAATAAATCTGTTTGAAGTTGATTATCCATGTTGATTGTTCAGGATGTCTGTATTTGTTAGAAACAACACTGATCATAAAATGTCCCATTTCAGCAGCTGAAGCCTGGGATCTTGGAAATTAAATAAGCAATCTTCATATTATCATTTGTTTAAAAGTTAATAACTTCTAACATACCTTGGGGAGACTACTTTATGGTACAGTGATAGAGTGAGCAAAAGACGTTAATGTCAGTGTTTATGTAACTGGTTCTCTCTTTTGTGACTGACATGACAGTCACACTAATTATCTCAGTGGAATTACTCTCACTTGCGTACAAGTCTGTGAAACCGATCACCAGCCCATTTCAGCACTTGGAACGTTGCGTACAACTGAAAGCTGCCTCTGACGGAATATGGGATATCCATTGATTTACTACATCGCGAGCATCTTCTATCCAACAATTGTAGCGATTGGTATCCCAGGTAAGTTACTGGAGCTGGTCACACTATGTATGATGCCGTCTTCTTGCTTTTGTTTCCCTGCATTGGTCGGACATTTACTTAGCACAGATGCTACCCTCGTCTGAAACGTGTTTCCCAAATTCAGGATTAAAACATCTGATACATTTTATTCAGCGTCTATATTTTTTCCAAGTGATTTTTTTCCCCCACAGTTTTGTCAAATACTTTATTGTCAATATTGTCATAGTTTTATAGTTTGATCTTTTTCGTCATTCGGAAGCGACAGTGGTCGGTTTTGCAGATCGTCTGCTCTTTCGAATGACCGTCCAGTCGGATGTCGACACTCTGGACTGTTCTTCCGAAAATCACTAAATTTTAGCTTATACATTGAACCCCGTGAATTTCACTATATTAAATCTCTTCAGCTGGTTCATTCTAATTATGGAAATTGTGTCGTTTACTGGAGCGATCGACAGCTCACCAGTACGTGAGTAGTGGAAATCATGGCCCCGGCTCCAAACTATCGAAACGGCGCCAACCTACTGCCACTCCTGTCCATTATCGTCCACCAATCGCAGTGCGCGGACGGAGTCAACACACATTGAATTTCTGCTTTTCCCTTCCAAAACAAAAAAACATATCCTGCTTATTATCGGAAGAATGATGTGCATTTAGAGAGTTGCAGCTAACAATAATTCCGTGTTATTTTTCTTTTCAAATTTATTGTAGTTAACTTAACGGCGATTGTGATCCTATCTCGGGGAAAATGCGGACTCTCCAAATGCATCACCCGTTACCTGGTTGGAATGGCAACAGCGGATCTGATGGTGGTTATAGTTTTCGGTTTAGTGGAACAGACCAACAATATCTACATGTATTTTAGATCTCTGCACATCACTCCTGTATGTGCTCTGACTCTTGTATTTCGGGTGATAACAAGGGACTATCCTGTTTGGTTTACTGTCAGTTTTACCTTGGATCATTTCATTGCAATATGTTGTCGAAAGCTCCGGGAACGATACTGGACTAAGGGAACAGCAACGGTGGTTATCGTGATGGTGGTTATAGTGAGTTGTGGCAGATGCTCACTTTGCCGTTGAACCTTACGTTATCATTGACAACATAACAGGGCGTTGCGCATCCACATATGAATACGTTACTTCACTAGTGCGGAAAGGAATCGAATTACTGGATAGCATTTTAACACCGTTGCTACCAATCGGCTTAATCCTAGTGTTCAATGGGTGAACAGTAAGGCATATGATTACGGAAAATAGAGTCCACAGAGGGCTTCGGAAGAAATGTGATAATCAGAAGGATACCGAGGTAGAAAACCGCCGAAAATCGATGATTTTGTTGTTTGCAATATCCGCTAATTTCATATTATTTCGGATGCCCTATGTAGCTCATTCCCTGAAATGGCAAGCACAAAACTATTCTTATCAAGACAGATATTTGAGTTCCTCGGTATATATACTACAACAATTTTATTACATGTTGCAAATTCTGAGTATGTGCACTAACACTTGTATCTATACACTGACACAGAGGAAATTCAGAGAAGCGCTGAAGAATAGAATGAAGTATGTGTTTACATTAAATGGCCATCTGTGTAAATAACGTCCATGTTCAATTGCAATTCAGCGGAGTTTTCAAGCAAAAGAGTTTTCAGGATTAGTTTTGGCAAAGTATTCAGATATTCAAACAATCATGTGACAGGCCATTCTTAAATCCCAAAATCGGCGGAAGATTGCACACTTCATACAGTTCAAGTAGGAAACTGGGCAAATGGTCAATGAGCTGACGTAATTGTTACACTGGTTGATTAAACTCCAAATTATCACAGAAACTTCACAATCACAAGGAGAGGAATGGCTTCTGGACAGGCCGGAGTTCCGATGTTACAAAACGGATATTGACGGGTGAATAAGTTTAAAGACAGAGCCTTTCAACAACAGGGAAGGTCAGATAATTTAGCAGTTCACTTTGGTTGCTTATTTCAGTAAACAGATGGTTGTGTCTCAAGAGGTATTTGCAAAGCAGTCGTTTTGAAGGCAGGGTTAACGGGAAGGGTTTGGTAATAGAAATTTCTCGATGAGGTGTCAGACTATAGAAAATTGATTCCATTACCCAGTCCCATCATCTTCTGTCACCTCAGCCTTGCTGCCATCAGTTTTTTTTTTAATATGCGTCTGTGCATTTCAACAGATGTTACCTCTCCATCGTTCGTATTCTGATAAGGTCTTGTGGTAAACACAAATTCATATAAGCAGCCGTTGAGCAAAGCACACTGTTTATTGGAAATTTCAGAGGCATCAGGTTTTGCAGAAGATCCACGGTAAACTCTGCATGGAATTACAGTGCTGCGCATAAAGCCAGGGAGGCTAAAACATTTGTCAGTGCTGTATACGCCAAAATGGAGTGGAAAGTGAGTTTATAAAGCTGATGGGAGCAAAGGATGTTGGGAAGGGCGACATTGGAACGTCGCGTGAGAGGTGTTGAATTGGAGGCAGATCGGGAGTGCTAGAGGTAGTGGTATATTTCAGAATATAGAGTACATAATTAAAATGCCATAAGACATAACAGCAGTATTAGCCCATCAAGCCTGCTCCACCATTTCAGCATGGCTGATCCATTTCTCCTTTCAGTCCCAGTCTTCGGCAGCGCTCACAGCCCCCGACCATATCCCTTCATACCCTGACCAATCAGGAATATATCAACATCTGTCTTAAATATAATTAAAGATTTGGCTTCTACAGCTGCCTACGGCAAATAATTCCACCGATTCACTGCTTTCTCGCTGTAAACAATCCTCCTCAACTCAGTTCTAAATTGACGCACTCATTTCTGAGATTGTACCCTCCAACGTTAGACACTCCCACCATCGGAAGCATCCTCTCCAGATTCATTCGCCATAAAGGAGGATGTGAGAGTGGTGATCCTAGTGAGAAACCTGTTTCTAACCTCACTCTGCCCCACGCATTCTTTCACAGAGCTGTGTAGCACTTTGGCCGGGACGGTCCACGCTGCCCAAGTTTCAAAGAACTATTTGTCAGCGTATGCTCCTTTAGAACTATGCATGAGCCTGACATCAACTTTGTTACTGTACCTGCATCAGACAATTGCTCTGTCAACGCCTTCCCCTGTTGTCGTCCCTCAGCTTAAATCCATTTCCTTCAGATTTCAACTCACTGGCCCTGGGGGAATGATTGTTATCATTCTCCTTATCTATGCCACGTATATTGCCCGTTCAGGTGGTTCTTGGCCCATTGGCCTTCATCAGATTGGGATGTTGTAGTGCAGAAATACTACAGGATTCTGATGAAACCTTACTTGGTCACAGGAGCATCATCATTAAGCTGCAGACGATTTGGAGAATATTGCGTGGACTCAACGGCCACCGCTATGGGGAGACACTGAACAGGTCAGGACTTTGTCCCTTTGCGGGATGAATCAGAAAGATCTGAAAACTCATATCTATATATGGTGAATGAAGCAGGTATTTCCCTGTATTAGTGTATCAAAACTACAACATTTGTATTCAAGTTGAGAGGGGAAAGTTTTAGAACATACCCAGGGCATAACGTAATTACCCAGAGGGTGTCCTACATAGAAAGGGCTGTCAGCTGAATGTATGGAGGCAGAAAAACTTGAAATATGAAGCAACGGATCTTTAGTCGACACTATTGTGCTGAGTTGGATAAATTAACAATCAAATGCCCAATTAACAAAATACATTTATTTCTGTGGATATACTCAATATATTTATAGAATTATATCCATAACAGAATCAATGGAAGACCGCACCTACATGGATGTTCAACCAATGTGCAGAGAACAATCAACTGTGCAAATAACATGAAAATTAAGTAATAGATGTCGAGAGCATGAGATGAAGAGTCCCTGTAAGTGAAGCTATTGGTACTGGGTACATCTCAATGATGGTCAAGTGAAGTCATCTCGTTTGGTTCAATCCGTACACAACGTCCATGTCCTGCCATTTTTCACCCTTTCAAAGGTCGACCTAAGAATCTCTTTAACGTTGCTATTGTGATTGCCTCCACCACTATCATCGGCTTTGCATTCCAGTCAACCAAAACTCTCTGAAGGAAAAACCATCAACTGGCCTGACATCTCCTTTAAAATTGTCCCCTGTCACCTTAATTGAAAGCGCACTGGTAGGAGACATTTTTCTCCTCGAAATATGATTCGGGAGCAAGAAGGGGGAGAGTGAACTACTGATTTTTCGGAGCGAAGGGAGTTTTTTGTTACCACTCAGGTTAAAGAGAGGCGAGACTATGTAGGCGCGTGACGTCAGCCTGTAGAGCGCGAAAGGTTTAAACAGAAGGCAACCTTATCCAGAGGGCAGCGTCGGAGCGGGCAGCGGAGTAAGAGACAGCAGAGTGAAAGAGCTTTGGCTCAACGGACTTAGGCGGTGACGGGACGAGGCGAGTGTGTGAGCCCAGCTTTCTGTGCTCAGTGTCAGATATGGGGGGACCTCGAGTTTCCCAGCCTCACGGACGGTCATATGTGCACCAGGTGTGTCGAGCTGCAGCTCCTGAGGGAGAGCTGCTCGATGACCTTCGTCCAGTCATGGAGAGCGTGAGGGTGATAAAGAGGATTTACAGGCAGGTGGTCATAACGGGCCCTCGGCAAGCAGCCCAAAATTTGTGTTCAACCCCAAATCTGCTGAGACAGCGGAATCTGTGCTGACACCCCCCACATGAACTTCAGATTATCCCAGTTCTAGAAATGGCTGCGTCGACATTAAAATCTGCACACAGCCCAAAATTCGTGTGGAGCTCCAAATCCACTGATGCGCCCAAATGTGTGTGTAACCTCAATTCCACCTAAATCTGTGCGCATTCCCATATCCTCATCCATCCTCCAAAATGCACACATCCTTAAACAAGAGAGCAGGCCAAAATCCATGTGCAGACCCAATGGGAACCCTGCATGTAGCCCAAAATAAGAATTATTTAAATAGTTCAGATAATGGCTGCCTTAACCTGAAATAAAACACAAGAACAGAGATCAAAATTAATTTAATTATTGGCGTTTCTATAAATGAAACAACTTTCAGATTCGTCACAGCTCCAAATCCGTAGACACCCCAAATCTGTGAGAACTCCGAAATGCGTTCGCTCTCACAAATCCATATCATGACACCAGGTTTGGATCCACGTCCCGAAGGGTCAGTGTTAATTCTCTAATGGATGCGTCTCGTCCCAAACGTCCCGAAGGGTCAGTGTTAATTCTCTAATGGATGCGTCTCGTCACAAACGTCCCGAAGGGTCAGTGTTAATTCTCTAATGGATGCGTCTCGTCACAAACGTCCCGAAGGGTCAGTGTTAATTCTCTAATGGATGCGTCTCGTCACAAATGTCGACTCTGTTCCTCTTCATAGATGCTAAAGACCCCGAGAGCTTGACAGAAAGCTGTGAATAGCAGTTAAAGTATATTGTAACGGTATTCTGTAATGAAGGCTGATTGCTGAAGGTAGATGATCAGTTGTACAACGCAGGATAGAAATAAAAACATATTGTGTAAATGGAAGGGGAGGGATCCAGGTTACAGCAGATATCAGGTGACAATGCAGCGATCGCGAGGCAGACTGAGAAAGGGCACTCACCCCCAGTCAGGATGGTCAGTGAATACAAATCTGCTGGGACCTTTCAGCGGTCGGGCCAGCGATCGACTGGACAGCTTGGAAGGGTGTGCTGCCGGGCAGAGGTTTTTGTAGTTAATCAAATAGAGGCAACCCCCAGCCCTTTACTGACATAGTTGAGAATGGCTCGTTCACTTACCTTCCTGCTGACCCTGGGGGCGTTTAGAACCAGAGGGCACAGCCTCAGAATTGAGGGCGTTCTTTTAGAACGGAGATGAGGAGGAATATCGTTAACTAGAGGATGCTGAATCTGTGGAATTCGTTCCCACAGCAGCTGTGGAGGTCAATTCTTTATGCGTACTTAAGGTAGAGACTTACGGGGAGAAGGCAGGAGATTCGGGCTGAGAGGGGAAATGAATCAGGCATGATCTAATCACGGAGCAGACTCGGTGGGCCAAATGTCCTAATTTTGCTCCGTTAGATTTTTCGCATGGTCTGAGTTGATTAAGTTAATGAATCAGGGAAAGAGTACAAGAAAAATATGCTGTTTTGGGAGGAATATGAAGACATGCGTTAGGTAGTAAACTGGCTGCTGCTGATTTAGTGACAGTAACGCGTAGTTGTTTTGGTGGAATGTGTGAGCGAGTGAAAACGTTGACAGGATGTGCAAAGATTTTGATAACAGAAAGTAACGCTAAACGTTCAAAAAAAAACAAAAAAACAACGACGATGGAATTACAGTTTATACTATCAATCCTTCGAGACAGCGACAGCGTCCGAAGTCCGGGCAATTACAGCCGGCATCAACAGACCTGCGAGAAAGCGGCAACATCCTAGTTCTGGAAAGTCACAGCCGGCAGCAAACAGTCCTGTAATACAGTGCTGCCATCCGAGCTCTGGGAAATTACAGTCTATATCAAGCATTCCTCTGATTTACGCTGGCTGTCCCACCACTCTATATGTCCTGGCCCATCACGCCCATGACTCTGAATGAACCGGAGTTTATCCAGATTCAACTCGAACACCTTAAGGCGGAATGTTACACAATGCAGCTGTGTGCACTTCCCGCAGGTGTCGTCATCGGGAACTCTGGACGTCTCCCCGCCTTCCACATCCTGCGAGGAGCCTTTTACTTAGACAATGGCTGCCCCGCTTGTCCCTGCCTTACTTTAATATGTTCAGTGCCGTTACCACTGGATCTGAGAACCTGAGCGAATTACGTTCTCTAAAGCGTCTTATCTCTCAGAAAGGCATCTGGTCTAACGTACAAAACACCTTTCTTCTGTTTACTCTCCGTCAGATTAAACATTGACCGACAAGCCTGAACAACATTCTGACTGTAATAACTCATCCATGACGGAATGATGAAGCAAACCCTGGAGACCGAACGGCCTTTCTGCACGATGTCTTATGTTCTTGTGAACCTTATTTCGTTTTGGCTTCCTTCCATAATCATCAGATAACTGGGCCTTATAGTCTACTTACCAGCATCCATCTGTAAAGCAGCAACCATCTGTAAAGCACGGTACAATTGAACCTCCTGTGTTCAGTTTCTGTTGTCACAATCAAATCCCACCCAATGTTTTCAGATTCAGTCCTGTCTATAAACGTTTATTTCTCCGCTTCCCTAAATGTGAAAGCGATGAGTCTTCCAAGCGTTCTCATCCATCTCAACAAAAGTCCTTCGCAATTTCTTGCAGAGACGCGTCTCACGAGTCTTCGATTTGTAATTGTTATACAGCTTCACTTTCCACAGAAGCTGTTAACCTCTTGCCTTCATTTCCGATATGCAGGGCGAAATGCGTGTTTGTGTGTATATAACTTTGCTTACAAATCGGACATTCATTCCGTTCTCAAATACAACTCAAAAGTTGTCTAAGTGGTCTTAGGCGTAGTGGTTTAAGGCGCCAGACTCAAGGAATGAAAGTATTTCCAACAAAATGGAGTGTTCTGGTCTCCATCTGGGGTCGTAGGTTCGAATCCTACTCCTGACATAATTTGTCTATAAGCATTCAATAGAGGTGATGTTATTTCTGCAAAAAAAAAAGACACCTGGGGTGTTGAGGTGGATTAGAAAACCGGTTGGAAGATAAGGTTTTGTTTTTTGACACTGTACATCGCATTACAACAGATCAATGTATACCGAATTCTGGGTAAGTGATTTCTTCAGAAACAATTTCACAGTGAAGAATCTCGGCCCGAAACGCCGACTGTTTACGTTTTTCCACAGATGCTGCCTGGTCTACTGAGCTCCTCCTGGCATACGCAGCTAATCAATACAGAATAGCTTTTAAAGTGAAATGACTGGTTGTCAGAATGTTCAATGGATGAGCACGTGAGTGTACATTATCACCTTTTGATGAAATTTCATATGATATAAATATGATTTCAGAAGTTATAAGAATAAAATCTGGACAATATAAACATATTATATTAAACGTAAAGAAAGTTGCAATTGAGGTAGCACAATATAAAACAGAAACGCAGGATTCAATAGAACTGATGGATGAATGCTTTGGTTCTATATGTTAATGACTTGGAAGTTGGAATTGATGATCTTACGGACAGGTTTGAGGGCTAGATGAAGATAGGTGGAGGTGCAGGAAATCTGGAGGAAGTGGGAAGGCTACAAAAGGACCGAGGAAGATGAGCAGAATGGGCACAGAAGTGGCAGATAGTACACAGTGTCAGGAAATATGTGATTCTGCTCTTGAGCAGAAGAAATAAAATGGAAGGCTATTTTCTAATTGCAGAGGAAATTGGTAAATCTGAGGTCCAAAAGGACTCACCGTTGTTCGTTCAGCATTCCCTGAAGGTGAATATGCATGTTGCGAAAGTGGTGAGGAAGGCCAATGCGATGTTAGCGATAATTTCGAGAGGAATGGAGTATGGATGCAGCGATGTAATTTTCTGGTTTTCAAATGCACTGATGAAATGCACCTTGAGTATTGTGAGCAGTTTGGAGACCTTTGTCTTAGTCAGGGTGTACTGTCACTGTAGACGGTTCAAAGGTGGTTTAGAAAATTATTCCAGGGTTGAAAGCTTTGTCATGCGAGAAGCATGTGATGGTTCAGGGTCTCTACTCAATGGAATTCAGGAGAGTGAGTTGTTCCCCCATCAACCACCCCTTGTGACGCTTACAGACTACGGGACGGTCTCTTCCGGTGTCTATCACTCATGTCTCTCGACCGACTACTGGACCCTGTCTCCCCGTGTCTATCACTCATGTCTCTCGACCGACTACTGGACCTTGTCTCCCCGTGTCTATCACTCATGTCTCTCGCACCAGGCTGGGCGAAGCACATCGATAAGACGAGGACACAGAGCCGGAGCTTGGACAGGGCAAGGACATAGGACGTGTCTGGGTCTGGACGAGACCCCGAAGCCTTGATTTGTTCGAGGAAGGGACGGAAACGCAGAACACAGACACTAGTGACAGACAGGAACATGGAACACCGAGCCGGGACCCCTCCTTGGGTACAGGACGTAGGACCGGGACTCATTAAACAGAACAAGGCAAGGCGAATCAAGGCTCCAGGTAGAGGTAAGACGAAGCAAGGCAAAGCTCCAGGCGAGGCAAGACGAGGCGACGCCCTGTACGAGGCAAGGCTCCAGGCAGAGGCATGGCAAGGCAAGGCTCCAGGCAGGAAGTTTAAAGGAAGGGATACAGACGGGGACTTTGGACAGGAACAATCCAGCAGCCAGAGGCTGAATCCTGAAGCTAT
Organism: Hemitrygon akajei; assembly: GCF_048418815.1. NCBI lineage: Eukaryota > Metazoa > Chordata > Chondrichthyes > Myliobatiformes > Dasyatidae > Hemitrygon > Hemitrygon akajei. Next base: position 1,175,211 of record NW_027331970.1, on the reverse strand, counting down.
TTATGAAGCCAGCACAAAAGAGAATCAGCTGCCTGAACTGAAACTGGGGAAACACTGAAAACCTGGAATAAAATATGGACCGGACCGTGAACCGGAATGCGAACTTCACGGACCGGACCATGACAAAATATTCTTTCTGTTTCTCTCTTCGCATGCTCCTAGGAGCCTTCTCAGAATAATAAAAGTTCCATCCGTTTCAATGCAATCCGGGCAGACTGACGATGGTGTGTCAGTTGTCTCAGTTATTCCAGCATCTGCATTCGTAAATTCCAGCTTCAACGAAAAGTAACCAACGTAGGGGTACACATCAGTACTCACCCCTGGAATATCAAGGGCACTCACTGGAGTCAATGGCAAATGCGTCGGACGCCGGTTGTAAATGGATCTATAAAGCAAATTAACTTCAGATTCTGTGCCCGTTATGGCTCCAGCATCAACACCATCAATCCGCCGAGATACATCGGAGCTTGGTCCCAGTAACCCTTCAGGAATAGTATTTTTCGCACTCCCGCTTAAAATGTCTATCTTCCCGTCAGTTGCAACAGAAAACACTGGTCACTGCACTGTTCTAAAGACCCTGCTCAATATCAGCCCTCGCCTCAGTACATCGCACCAGTGGGTCGGGCATCCTATCTGCCCTTGCTGCTTGCTGGCAGCTCCAACTGATATCATCCCAATTACATCGGTTGTCAGATGTTTCATGACGACCTGTAAAACCCACACTTGTGTGACGTAATGGACGCTTCAGTAACAGAAGTTTCTATCGAGAACTTTGCTCTGATGATGGAGGCCTCCTGCTCCTCCAACTTGTTCTCCTGCTCTCTAACTTCCCTGAGTAATTCATTATAAAGATGGAGGAGACCGCATCTTTCCGGTCATTCGAATACGTAGAGCAATCACGTCATGTGCCTACCGGCTCTTCACAATTTGCTCCATCCACAATTTCTCTAAGACAGCTGAATGCACACTTTGTAGTTCAAACAGTGCAGCATCTTCGCCAATCTGAAAATGTAGGCAAGCAATTTAGCTCCTTCTTCCTAAAATGTGTGCCTAAACTTCACCGTAAGATCGGCTGCGCTTTCAGCAGCGTCAATAGCATCTTCCAGAGCTTGCAGGTAATTCGCTGATGTGGCAATGGATTTTCTGCCTTTAGGAAACTCGCTATACCAGCGGACGGACCGTTTAAGCTCTCTACCAGTCTCAGTTTCATCATATTATTCATCCAGTAACTGAGAAGTCTCCTCAGCCCAAGCCTCATATTCTGCATCCCAATCGGATATGGGCTTGATGCCACCGAACTTTCCAAGCCTACAAAACTGGCTTTCCGAAGAAATCCCTCTGCGTTTATCAGCCAGAGATGTAAAGACAAACCGAGTTCAGAATTTAAATTAACTGCTGAATGAATCATTACACCGTTCACATCAGAGAGCTTCTTCGCCTCACTCCGCAGAAACGAAAGCAACTTGTCTATAAAGGATTTGGCGTCAGTTACGGGAAACTCGGCTTCAAATTCAGCACTCTCTCCTTTACTCCCCTCTTCTCTGAAAGTATGGACAGCCCATGGTCCCACATCTCCAGATAGTCCAATGGGAATAGGCAGATCCACTCCCTCAGGTCATCCTTAGTTTGGATAAAAGCATATTTACCCGCCATTTAGTCAAACTACCGTCCCATGATCGTAACTTTCACTAATATTTACGATAGTTAAAACCCATAAGGAATTAATTAATCTGGTCTTTTCCTCTCTGACTCCTTCGTTCTGGCTCGCTCAGTTGTGGCTTTTCATGTTTATCCGGAATGTGAATTTCATGCTCAGCTTCCTGTTGAGCAAGCTCTTTGTGGTGAGGGAGGAAATGTTGTGGCAGTTCATTTCGGATGATCACGGTATCCACCTGTCCGCGGGAAGAGCAAACACCCCCCAGCACTCCCCCACCTACTGCTTGTCGGGACATCGCAGAACCAGCTCACTCCCGTCGGTTCGTCCTCATCCAGAGAACTTTGGTTGTCTACAGCGCTCTGGTCAGGTTGCCTGTGGAATATTGCATTTAGTTTCAGTCGCTCCATTATGGGGAGGATGCCGAGGATTTGAAAAGGGGATAGAGGAGGTTATCAGGAGGACCTTTAAGAGAAGATCTACAAGGTCTCAAGTTGCTGAAGTTACACAAACTTAAACAGTTCTTTCCGGATGGCAGAAGGCAAGGCAATGACTGGGAGGATCAGTCTTGTCATAAAGTGAAGTGATGTTGCCGCTTTATCAGTCTCTGGTTAGTTGCCATCTGGAGTTTAAAACCGGTTTCGGTCGCCCCGTTATAAGAAACAGACCGAGGCTTTGGAAAGTGTTCAGAAGAGGTTTACAGGGAGGAGATCTAAAAGGTGGATTTGCACGAAATTGAGTTATTCTTTCCAGAATGGCAGCAACCAAGGGGAGATAGAGAGGCATAAATACATTAAGCAACTGTAAACTTTCTCAATGAATTTAAGCATCGGGTAACAGAGGGCATGCAGTTGAGGTGAGAGAGGAAAATATTCAGTGGAGATGTGTGGGGAAATGTTTAAAACAAAACAAAGCAGAGAGCTGCCGGTGTCTAGAATGCATTCCTAGCGTGGTGTTGAAGGCGGTGGTAATCATAAGATTCTGAGATAGGTAATCAGATTCACAGAGAAGGGTCGGATATGGAGAACATGCAGGCAGGGTGATTAGTTTAATTAGGCATCACCGGCTTAACCATATTGGCCCAACATCACAGACTAAATTGTCTCTTCCTGTACCGAATTGTCTAACTGGAGAAATAGTCCCTGATGAGGGAAATTTATTTTCCACCCCATCGTGAATATCATTTCCTTTATTCTGAGTTTATGACCCATGGTAAAAGAATTTTCATTCAAGGGAAACATCCTCCCAGCAGTCGGTCGAATGACCTGACAGAATCCATCAGTTCTCCTCACAATTCCAGAGAATACAGGCCCAGCTCATGCACTCTCCCCGCACAAAGACAGCCTGACATTGCTTGCAGCCGTCAGGTCATTGTGATGAATAGCCCTTTCCCTCTCTCTGTTGCAGGGATAACTTTCCTGAGTAACTGTGCCCAGACCTGGAAATAATACTTAACGTGCATTCAGGCAGAGGGATTAGTTTAATGAGGCAACACTGGCTGACTTCCGTCAGCCCAACACCACAGACAAAATGTCCTCCTCCTGTCCTGCACGCTTGTATGTGTTAACTGAAGAGGGAATCACTCTTGCTGAATATCCGCTCCTTCATTCTGGGACTGTGACACATGGTAATATAATGATCATTCAGGGGAAATATCCTCCTTGCAACTGGGCTGAATGATCTGAAATGAATCCACCAATTCTCCTCACAATTCCAGAGAATACAGACTCACTCTCCCCGCACACAGCAGGTGTGACGTCCCCAGAACTATACTGTCAGTGTGAGGAATAATTTCGACACCCTCTCTTCAATAGTGACAACTTTCATAAGGAAGTGTGACAAGACCTGGATCTAACATTCAGAGTGCATTCTCACCACATCTGCAGGACACCTCCTATTAAGACATCTCTATAAGTCTTATCAATCCTCCTGTATCACAACACAAAAATAAAAACTGTTTGGCTACATAATTATTTGCGGTACCTGAATGTTAACTCTTAGTGATTTGTTGACAAGGGACGTTAGGTCCCTCCGAACCGTTCAATCTGGCCCCATGTAAATATTGATTTTCTCATTCCCCCCCCCCCCCGGAATGAATGGCCTCACATAACCCTATATACTGTCCGTCTGCCACATCTTCATTCCTTCACTTCTGTCTGCATCCCCAAACCCTCACTGCGTCCTTCCCACTACTAACCCTGCCATTCAGCTCTGTACAACAGCCGTCATGGATATAATATAGTTCGTCCTCACATCCAGATCTCCTCTGTAGACTGTGAACAGCTGCGGTTTCAGCCACAAACCCTGAGTTACCTAAATGTTTGAACGTGGTCCATTTATTTCATCTGTCTGACATTAACCTGCTGACTAATTCTGACACAGGCATATTATCCAGAACCCCGTGCGCTTATCCGAAACTTTCTTAAGTTCTTCCAATACAACATTCGTAATTTCCCAATTTTTCAGCTGTTCGTCTAATCCTGAGCTCACACTGACACTGCTAACCCCGTGGGTGTAGATATGGAGACTGGGTGTTTGTCTCTACTGTACGACAGTGGTGCCGAGGTCAATGGAGATGTTAACCATCTGTGTTTCAGTGTAGCCGTTGTATTGGTAATCTGTGTCTGGGTCTTGAGTTCAGTGTGGGACTGAATCTGAATTTCTCTGCTGTCTGAAACTGTGGAACTAATGAGCTGTCGGTGTCTCTGTGCTTTGCAACACACCTTGCGTGTCGGGAGAGGAGCTACTGCTCTGGTGCCTCCACAGGAGGGAAAATCGAAGTTGATGGAAGTTTTTCCCTGTTGGTAGGAGAAGGAAAGTCGGTCAGTGAGGGAGAGGTATATGCCAGACGGTTGTGTGAAGCGGCCGTTGCAGCGTGAGCCACTGTCAATCTGTCGGTCTGACCCTCTGTCTTTTTCACACAGATATAATATAGCATATGATGCTTGTCTCTCTTTCATTCACTTTCATCCATCCTACGTCGATTCATCTCCCAATTTAGAGTCCTATGTTTAATATTTATTATTGAATATTCCCTTTGCAGATCGAATCATTTCTTCCTTTGAGTTCTGGCGGGTCTGAGATGCTCTTAAGATCCAATTACATCAGCAACATTTCAAAATTCTTTTCCCAGCACTTTGTGTGTATCGCCTTCCTCTGAGGATTTCCAGCATCTGCAAATTCTGTCATCTTTATTACATCAGCATCGTGGTCATCCGAACACCGCCATTCCGCGTGTGTGTGCGCGCGTCCAGGAGTATGTCGGAAATGGAAAACCACACGGAGAGAAGTTTGGGTTCGGACGTGTCGTTGAACTCTGTTCACAAGTGGTTAATTAGCGGAGAGAAAAAATGAAATCTGTAAATGTGGCTGCTTCGGGTGTTTATCAATGGAACTCCGGCATTCTTTTCACTTGGTGAGGAACCGCAGAGGTAATGCCCAGGAATTTAGAAGTGCTTTTCCTCTGTCGGCCCAATATTTACATCAGAGACAATGAATGGTGCTGAATTACCATCATTGTTCAAGTGACTGTAGTCAGTCAGCGGCATAACCGTATCTCTGGAGACTGATCATTTCTATAAATCAAGGCCGTTTTGAATACATTAGCTCAGAGTTTCTGAAGGAGCTGTGAATTCAGGAGCAACACAATTGGCAGTTTATCACGGAAATGGGTTATCCAGTCCTTTTGCAGAGAGGAGAAGTTTACTATCCTTTTATCTCAGCCTTTGGAATTCTCGGTAAGCTGCGGTATCGGCTGCCGTTGCGGGGAATGGAAGTTAATGCCAATATAGTGATTATTTCTGTCGCTGGTTTCCACAGCCTCATGTCCAGTCCTAGTATTCGGCATTCTAGGAATGAAATCGAAGCCAGCAACTGTGGATTCTGATATCTGGATCTAAAAATAAACCGCTGTAAGAATTCAGCGAATCCGCCAACATCGGAAGACCTCAGTGCAACAGGCAGACATCTTCCAGCGGTTTGAGTTCAATAATGTGATGCTCGGGTCTCTGTGCTATTGGTCTCGAAGCAGCTACACTGCATTTGCAAATACTGTGTTTATACTGCCGCAGAGATTATGCTAATTGATTGTCTGCATTGGTATGTGAGCGGTTGTGTGAGGTACGTGTCATGACCAAACAATCGATTAGTGGTAACGATTCAGCAAATTTGAGGAGCTCCCTGTTGCAGCAGGAAGATTGAGGATTTTCAGTAAAAGTGAGCTGTGTGACAGAAAGTGAAGCAGTTGCTGGACAACACAATGATGTCATTGCTGATCAATTAACAAAACCGACCTGTTGATTCATAACTACCAACACTGTGAAATGTATTATATTATCCATATAACTATAAATACTGTAAAATGTATTATAATATATCCACATCTGACACCGCTACAGACATCTGACTGTGTCACCGTGCCTGCTACTGGATGTTGAATTATTCTCCCGGCTTCCCTGTGATGGATTCAGTCGGTGGCGTCAAGTATATCTGAGAGGCTGTATCAGACTAGGCTGTGACTGCTGCCTCAGTCAAAGTTCTGCTGTAAAGTCGGCGAGGTGGCAAATGCTGGAATAGGAAACAAACACGGGAAATGCTGGAAACACAAAGCCTCAGGCAGCTTGTATAGAAAGAGTAAGGGAAAGTCGTGTCATGGGGGCTCTCTGAAAACAGCTCAGGAAATACACGTTAACTGCATTCCCATATATTCTATTTTTTCTGGATGAGTGGTTCCGGGAATTCCTGTTTCTGTTGTGTCCTTCGGCTGTTCTGTCGCTGACAGGGAGTCACAGAGAAGTTGATGATTGTTTAATGCAAGAATCCCGCCATCGGCGTCCGAATTGATTCATTTCACTCATATCAGCCGCGGATGAAGCAAATAAAAATGTTCCAAACAGTACTGACTCTGAGGGTACCTAGTTTCATCTGTCCGCTGCCTCTTTATATTTTTGGTCATCAGAAAGGAATCAGAATTTAAATCATTTGACTTTACTTTAATGTGTAAACTCAGCCAGCTCTTGACCCTCTCTTCACCCTTCTACCGCTGAATGCAACAATGAAATGGGAATATTACATGATCCCCGAAAACTGCGGCAATGGGTTTTACAGTATTTTCTCAATTTCCTATTTCCCCTCTCTCTTCAGCGAACTTGATGGCGATTGTGATCCTGTCCCGGGATAAGTGCGGTCTTTCCAAATGTGTAACTCGCTACCTGGTGGGAATGGCTGCGGCCGATCTCCTGGTCGTTATCTCGCTACCGCTCCTGATGTGGACTGCTTGGCTTTATTTTCGCCGATCATTCCTGTTCATCACTCCTGTGTGCAGGATCGCTAGATGGCTGATTCATGCGAGCACTACTGCCTCTGTCTAGTTGACTGTCTCTTTCACCGTCGATCGATTTGTGGCTATTTGCTGTGAGAAGCTGAAAATTAAATATTGCACCGAGAAAACGGCAGCTGTGGTTATCGGGACAGTGAGTGTGCTGGCCTGTTCGGAATGTGTACAATGGGGCTTTGTATACGAGCCTACGATAATAATTGATGGTATCCCCTGGTATTGTGTTCTTACACCGAGCTACAGAAACTCTCCCTCGTGGGTGGTATTTGAGATGTTTGACCGCGTTTTTACCCCTTGTGTACCATTCTTTCTGATTTTGCTTTTCAATATTCTGACAGCCAGGCGGATTCTGGTGGTCAGTCGAGCCCGCAGGGGGCTCCGGGGACAAAAGAGTGGAGAGAATGGCAAGGACCGGGAGATGGAGAACAGACGGAAATCCATCGTTTTGCTCTTCAGCATAACCGGCAGTTTCATATTGTTGTGGGGAACACGTTTGGTATTTCTCATCTATCAACGGATTTCAAAGAGTTTTGTTTATTATTCTGTCATGAATCCCGTTTACATTATAGATGAGACAGCGGGAATGCTGCGGATCCTCAGTTCCTGCACCAACACGTGTATTTACGGCTTGACACAGAGCAAATTCCGAGAGGATCTCAAGAATGTGCTGAAATATCCACTGAATCGGATTTTGAAACTCATTAAAATATAGAAATAAATGCTATGCAGTAGTACAATTCAGCTGCCTTCACGCTGCTATTCTGCACTCCCACTTGTAATAAACGGAAACAATATGATGAACAGAGTTTCAAACAAAACAGGAGAAAATCTGTCGATGCTGGAAATACAAAACAACACACACAAAATCATGAAGGTTGTCGGCCCGAATAGTTGAATGTTTACTCTTTCCCAACGTTGCAGTCCATCTGCTGAATTGCTCCAGCATTTTGTGTGTGTTGCCTTACAGTTACACAACAAATATGTACAGTCGATCGCAAGCACCACTAGACTCAGCATCCCAGAAAAATCCCCTTTGCATCTCACCCGCGTCCCGCTTAAGTTGTGCCTTGAGTGAACCTGACAACCCTTCTTCCCGATTCTGACAAAACAGCTTGATATGGAGTATACTTTCGTCGATAATAACCACTCCTGCTCCCATCATTACCCTTCCTTTACTTCACGCTGATTTTCTCCTCTGTCCCTACCTGTATTTTATCCTCCTGTTTTCCGATTTGGACTAATTTCCAGTAACAGAATGTTAGCTTTCAAAGGGAAGGTGGAGGAGTGGTGTTGGGTGGACGAGGCGATGCTGTGAACCCAAGAACAAAAGACACAGCGAAGCGAAATAGGAACTGATATGATCTAATCTGACACAAAGTGCTGGCGAAAGTCTTCAGCTCAGGCAGCAGAATTGGAGAGAGAGGAAAATAAATCCAATTCTGATGAAAGGTCTCTGCCCAAAACGTCCACAGTTTACACTTGTCCACAGATGCTGCCTGGTCTGCAGAGCTCCTCCAGCACTTTGGATTTCTAGAGTCTACAGATTGTCTCTTACTTGTGATTGGTCTAATCCTAGTCACTGTCAATGAGATATTCGGCTGTGCCAACACAGAACTGACCCTGGACAAAGAAAAAATGAAATATGGTTGAAAAGGACAGTGTTATAGAAACAGAAACTTGATATTTAATAGTACAAAGGTTCAGTTAATTTTGAATTGGCGCAACTGGGAAATTGAAGGGTCTCTCTAAATAAACACGATCGGGAACAAATTATATATACAATTAGAAAGATGTTGGGAGTAGCGGCAGTTTGTATTCAGATATTACATTCACCAGAGAAAGCTGAATTGAGGTATCAATCTGAGTCCTTCAGAGGCTGGTCCATGATGTTTATTAATTTTAATCGTGAGCGGGTAATATCGAAGTATAAACTCTAAATATAAGCTTGGTTAAGACGGGTAATAAGTAGTAAGGATAATCCTGGGAATTGTAAAACAGTGACTACTGCCATTTATGGAGGCTAACAGTTTGAAGGGGATTCTTCACGATAGGTTTGACAAATAATTATAGAAGCAGAACCATAGGCAATCAACTGGCTTTGTGAGGGAAAGGTCATACCGTACGCACCTGTATGACTTTCTGAGAGAGTGACAAAACAAATTAAGGAGATGGATGATCTGTGTATGGAATTGAGTGAGGCGTTTGACAAGTGCCCCCACAATAGCTCGATCCAGAACGTCGGGAGTCATGGTGAGTATCGGGCTGGCAGTAGATGGGGCGTTTCCAAAAGATGTGTTCTGTAACCCTGCTTTCAGATTCAGATTCAGTTTATTGTCATTTAGAAACCACAAATGCAATGCAGTTAAAAAATGAGACAACTTTCCTCCAGAATGATATCACAAAAGCATATGACAAAACAGATTACACCAGAAAATCCACGTAACGTTTGGCAATCCCCAATCCAGTGTCTGGAGAGGCTGCTGCGTATTAATATCGCGCTACCGTCTTAGCGCGTTCCCCGGAAAGGAGCTCCAAATCCCCCAGACAAAAACAAGACCAAAAACTAAAGCTACAAGACCTGCACAAAACCACATAGTTGCAACATATAGTTACAACAGTGCAAACAATAGCATAGTTGATAAAAATACAGACTATGGGCACAGTAAAAAATAGACCAAGATGTTAAAGGACTGTATGTTCAAAATAAATCACCAGAGTTTCCACAAGTCCCCAGGGTCCCGACAGACTCGCCATCCCACACCGGTGGCAGAAGGGAATACCCCAGCTATGGACTTCCAAGGCGCCGCCCGACTCAGCTTCGCAGACGCAGCACACAATGGAAGCTCCGTCGAAACCAGCAGCACAAACCGAAAGAGACCTGAGTCCGTCGAACCTCCGAGCAGACGACGATCCCCACCGGCACAGCTTCTCCGAGCACCATCCTCTGCCGAGCGTATTAAGACGGCCCCGCGAACAGCCATCGGCAACGCGACCCCGACGACTGGGGGCCTGTTCTTCCCAGCAGAATCCCGGACCTCAAAGCAGCAGCAGCAACGAAGAAGGTCTTCCTGGAATTTCCCGATGTTTCTCCGTGCTTCCACGTCCGTTATCAATCGATTATGATTGCGCACGGCACCCCACTTCACAAATAACAGATATTTATCTGATATTTGTAAATGACTTGAAAGAAGAACTGTATATGTGGGTTGGTAACTTGCAGTTTGGGGCTCCACGTAGCATAGCGGTTAGAACCAGACGATTCCAGCTCGGGGCAATGGAAATCGGAGTTCAATCCGATGTTCTTCTGGAATTAATTTGTACGTCCTCTCTGTGATATTTATGGGTCTTCTCACAAGGTAAACAAAAAAAAAAGAAGAACGCAACTTAGCGATTAGGCTGGGGTATAATTGAGCTTACTGGGCGCCGTGGCTCATTATTCTTCGCTTCAACTCTAAATGAATCAATGTGGACAGCGTAGAATTTCATCGCAATAAAAATTTCATATACAATAAAATTTTAAACTGAATTACAGAGTACATATGGTAGATTTGATCGCAGTGTGGAGGAACAGGGGAGTCGTGCTATGCAAGCCTATAGATCCCCCAACATTTCCAAATAAGTTAATTTAGTGGTTCCGAAGGCTCATGGCTTAAGAACGAGCAACTCCGGATTAGTGATCTGACGAGGGAAGAGATGCTAAGGAAGTCCAGGTAAATGAGTGGCTGACGATTTTTGCAGGAGGTCATCGTATACACACATTATTGGACTCGCTTCCAGTTTGGTGCGACTGGTGTAAGGAGCACGGGTTTTACACCTGTACCGAAAGGGATTTAATATTCTAACTGAGGAGTTTGATGCAGCTGCCCGGGCATTAACATGTTGAATGCGCAAGCCTGGTATTGGGGGTTGGGGGATGGAGTAGGAACTAAAACTTTAGGTGAGCAAGTAGCATCGAATAAAAGGCAGAGACGAGGTCAATGAACGCCAAAATGAAGGCCAAACTGGACCCAGTTAATGATCCCGGTGGCTCCGAAGCCGACGTCAGTTTATGTCACAAAAGGTGTGCAACACTTAAGACAGACGTACTTCGAACCTGGATTAATACGTAACGTAGTGAGCCAACCATTACAGAGATCTGGTTCAGAGCAGAAAATGGCTGTCCCGACAATAAAAGCTCTCACGCCCCCTAAAATCCGTTTGCAGATTGGCCTAAACACCCAGATCTGGTTGCCACCCAAATTCGTGGGCACACTCATATTTAAAATGACCCCTTAGAAATGCGCACATCACTAAAATCCACGTGCACACCCAAAATCTGCGCATATTCCCATATGCACATTAAATTATCCAGACGAAGATTCACTCCAAACACAAAATGGCGACCTGAACATTAAATTAACCGCACGCATCCGAAGGTCCGACGCAGCCAGATCCGTCTGAACCATCATATACACCCACAAAAACTTTGCTACTCCCATATTCGTCGACAAACCCCAAATAGATCCGCAGCCCCATATTGGAACACACACCCCTAAATCAGCGCACGTGTGCAAATGCGTGTGCAAACCCATTTTTGAGAACTCACCTAAATCCGTGCGCATCCCCGGGTTCATGCCCTCCCCAAGACCATGTGTACTCCCGTTTTCGCCGACATAAACTAAATATGCGCAATCCGTATTCAGTGCGCACCCCAAACCTGCTGAAACTCCCACATGTACATCAGACTTTCCCAGAGCAAGAATCACTTCAGACAGATGTGAAAATGGCATACTCGTCATTAATAATCTGCACGCAGGCAAATATTCGTGCGCAAACCTTGATCCGCCAAACACAGCCAAATCGATATGTACTCCAAATGTGCACGCCCATCTTTGAAAACACATCCCAAAATCTGCGCATATCAGCAAATCAGTGAGATCTCCAAACACGCTGACACACCACATATATTACTTTTTTCCAGAGCAAGAATCATTTCAAACCATTCAGCAAATGGCTGTTTTGACATTAAAATCCCCACGCACACCAAAATGCTATTTCAACTGCAGATAGGGCGACAGACACAAACCTGTGTGAAACCTTCTAAACATACTTCTAAATCTGCGCACATCAGCAAATGCGTGCCCAACACGAGTAAATACTCAGGTGAACACTTTTAAATCTGCGCGACTCGCCAAATCCATGTACACTCAATAATACTGATTGCAGACCCGTATTTGCACTCCACACCCCTGAATCTGCGCATTTCCCAAATCAGTGCGCACCCCCTTATTTGATAAAACACCCCCACATCCGTGCGCATCTCCAAATCCATGGGCACACCAAAGCAGCATGCACCTCCATATTCGCCGATGCTGCCCTAAATCTGCGCAATTCACAATTGATTGTGCACCCAAGCCCGCTGACACATCCACTTGATAATGAGGTTATCATTTCAAACTGTTCAGAATATGACCCATTTTTTTTTATTAAGTGTGATCGTGAGCACACGATCAGAAATACTGATCAAGTCAACTTGTTCCCAAAGAGAATTCTGCAAGGCCAATCAGATGGTTCACTGCTGCTCGGCGATAAAACATAAAAAATCGAAATGTACAATTATAAAGCATTAAAAAATAGTAGAAATACAGGAGTCATGAAGATCATGATGAAGTCTGCTGGAGAGAAACATTCCCTGCTGTCCTCCATAATTCAAAGAGATTGAAGGATAAGGTTGCAGAGTGACAAAACGTGACAGGAGCACTTGGCCCTAAAAACTAATGCCTACCGGGAGAAAACAGCATCTGTCCTTTCCGCACTTTCTCCAGCAGTTTTAGGACTAAATCCAGCCGGAATATAACTGGGTAAGGAAATGGGCCTCAACATTAAAAATCGGCATGCAGCCCAGAATGCGTGTGCATCTCCAAATCCAGGCGGAGCAAAAGTTATTTCAAACGGTTCACAAAATAGCAGGTTGCAGCATAGAATAACAAGATTACTGTTGAAAGTTCAAAGTGCATTTATTTTAAAAGTATCTATAAATGAAACAACCTTGAGATGCGTCGCAACTCCAAATCGACAAAAACTTACTAATCTGTGAGAAGCCCGTGATCGGTAAACATCCCGGTATTGGCTTATACACCCGTAAATATATGCACATCCCCAAATAAGTGTGCACCCCTGTATTCGACAACACACCGCTGAATCTGTACACATTGTCAAATCAGTGTACATCTCTGTATTAGACGATGCACCGCTGAATCCAGACACATCATCAAATACGTGTGCATCTCCAAATCTGTTCACGTCACTAAATAAGAGCGCAATTTCAATGATATTTTTGTTGCTTTATCGATAAATGGAACAACTTTCAGATTCGCCACACCATCAAATCCGCCGACACACCAAATCTGAAAGAACACTGAGATACGTGCGCACCTCCAAATCCGTGTGTGCCCTCATGTCTATATACAACTTGAAACCCGTGTACACACCGACTAGAAAAATAGATTATCCCAAAACCTTTTCAAGAAATGACAAAATATGTGTACACCCCCAAATCTGCAAACTGCCCGCAAATCAAATTAGTATGCACCTCAAATCCAGAGACACTCCCAAATCTGTGTGCGCCCCAAACCTATTGAGAAACAGTCTAAGGAACAGGATATACAAGTCAATTGTAACATGAGAAACCTGATTTGCAGATGACACCTGGGTTTCATTGCGTGAGTGGACAGCGAAGTAGTTTATGAAAACTTTCAGCGTCAGTGAAACAGCTGGAAAAACGGACCGAACATTTTGCAGTTGGAATCTAATGTGACATTCCATCCAGATGGGATCAAGAGCCACTGCACTTTGGCCGGACCTACCTGGGTAGATATATACAATAATTGTTAGGGAATTGAGGAATGAGGGAGAGCAGAGGGATCTGTGAATACAGTTCCATAATTCCTATGTAAGCTGTTCGCATCGCAAATCAGTTGCCACCTATATATGCCGAAGCAGCCCTAAATCTGCGCAAACACTTTAAACATTAGAGAACGGTATCTGTGGAGACTTAATCCCCGTTTGCTTTCCAGTGAGAAATGTTGTAGTTATATATCAGCTAACGACGCATTCTTCGAGACTAACAAAACTATATATATAGACGGCACAAGAGCCTCAGGACTCGCACGGCCACGTTCAAGAACAGTTACTACCCATCAACAATCAGACTATTGATCAAAAGGGCATAATGTACGCTCACGTGCCCATTCATTGAATATTCCGACAACCAATCATTTCACTTTAAAATCTATTCTATATTGAATAGCTGAGCATGCCAGGAGAAGCGCAGCAGACAGGCAGCATCGGTGGAAAAGGGAAAGTGTCATTTCCCCCTCACCTCCGATGCTCCAGAGAAAAAGAACAAGGTTGTCCAAATTTTGGTTAGTGCACAAACCGTCTAATTCAGGAAGCATCTTGGTGATGCTCTTCTGCACACTCTCCGAATCCGCGTCATCCTTTCTCTGGAGGATGGCCTGAACGGAGTGCAGCACAATTCCAGTGCTGTGATGCTGTACGCTCTGATTCCGCACATGCTCGGCATTCTGAGAAAATGCACCACGTCCATATTCATTTAAAATCCCAGGATATAGTGTGTGTTTGTATGTATACCCGCTCAACAAAACAGTCAGTCAGTTTATTCCGAAATACAGCTGTTTATCTGGCATGTGGAGAGAGTACTGCAGGGGCTGTCAGCGTGGCCGAGTGGTCTAAGGCGCCAGACTTAAGGCGAGAAAGCCGCTTCCTAGTAAACGCGAATGTTCTGGTCTCCACCTGGAGGCGTGGGTTCGAACCCCACTCCTGACAAATACTCTGTATTACACGTGCTGTTTTTATAATGCAATCACTGTAATTTTACTGAGCGATCAAAGCGTGAACTGTTTGGGAGTACGAGAAAGAAGCAATTAAGATAAAGATTTTGATTTAGTCACAACAGAGAACGGAACAACGGGTCACATGACATGGGATTCGGGCTGCGGAGTTTGATGAGAACGAGGCCTCGTTGAGGAGCGTCTGTGTCACCTTCTCAGCCGTGGCTGTTTTTTGGGCAGAATGACATCAGGGCAATTCAGACACGTTGTTGGTCTCTATATTGAAACGGCATTTTACATCGTCGTTCTTCAGCGTACATCTGCCGTGGAGTTCAGTTACGTGCATTTAACACCTTTCTGGATTTGGGAATACCGGATTAATCATTCCGCACAGGATTATATTCTCTTTTTGTGGTTTAACAGGCCACTCTTCCTTGTTTTGCAATGCAGGTGTTTTAAATCGCACAGCACGGAAAATAGCCTTCGGCCCAATTGGTTCAAAGTTCAAAGCGAATAAATTTTGCATCAGAGCCTTTCTATATACATGTATCACCATGTACAATCAGATTCACTTTCTCGCGGGCATCACAATAAACACAATAAAATCCATGGATGACCGCACTAACAGGACAGCCAAAACACTCAATATGTATAACATAACACACTGTGCAAAGTCAAGCAAAAGAATAATGATAATAGCAATATTAATTGTTATTTTATGTAATAATCGAGGGCGACTACGAAGCCCACTGGAGTTTGTTTAGGTGTTACCGCTCTCAGAGACAACCAGATAGAACTATAAAATAATAAATATTACAGCACGGAAACTGCCCTTTTGGCCCTTCTTGGCTGTGCCGAACCATTTTTCTGCCTAGTCTCACTGACCTGAAACTGCGCCATGTCCCTCCAAACCTCTCTCATCCATAGACCTGCCCAAGTTTTGCTTAAATGTCAAAAGTGAGCCCGCATTCACCAATTCATCTGGCAGCTCATCCCACACTCCCACCACTCTCTGCGTGAAGAAGCCCCCCCCCATGTTCCTTTTAAGCCTTTCCCCTTCGCCTTTAACCAATGACCTCTGTTTCCCCCCCCCCCTGGCCTCAGTGGAAAAAACCTGCTTGCATTCATTCTATCTATACCCATCATAATTTTATACACCTCTATCAAATCACCCCTCATTCTCCTACACTCCAGGGAATAAAGTCCTAACCTGTTCAACCTTCCTCTGTAACTCAGTTTCGCAAGTCCTGGCAACATCCTCGTAAACCTTCTCTGCGCTCTTTCAAACTTATTAATATCCTTCCTGTAATTTGATGACCAAAACTGCACACAATGCTCAATATTCGGTCTCACCAATGTTGTATACAACCTCACCATTACATTCCAAATCTTGTACTCAATACTTTGATTTATAAAAGCCAATGTACCAAAAGCTTTCTTTACAATCATATCTACTTGTGAAGCCACTTTTTGGGAATTATGTACCTTTACTCCCAGATCCCTTTGTTCTAATGCACTCCTCAGTGTCCTACCATTTACCTTCTATGTTCTACCTTGGTTTGACCCTCAGAAGTGCAATTCCTCACACTTGTCCGCATTAATCTCCATCTGTCATTTTTCAGCCTATTCCTCCAACTGGTTCAGATCCCTGTGCAAGCTTTGAAAGCCTCCAATATTTATATCATCAGCAAATGTCTTATCCAATTTGCCACATTATCATCCAGATCATTGATATAGATGACAAATAACAAGGGACCCGACACTGATCCCTATGGCACACCACTTGTCACAAGATTCCACTCAGGGTAGCAATCCTCCACTACCACTCTCTGGCGTCTTCCAATGAGCCAATGTCTAATCCAATTTACTAGCTGTCCATGTATACCTAGCAAATGAATCTTCCTAACTAACCTCCCATGCGGGACCTAGTCAAAGGCCTTACTGAAGTCCATGTATACAACATCCACTGCCTTCTCTTCATCTGCTTTCCTGGTACCTTCCTCGAAAATCTCTAATAGATTGGTTAAACATGACCTACCACTCAGAAAGCCATGCTGACTTTTTCTAATAAGTCCCTGTCTACCCAAAAAATTGTAGATCCTATCTCTTAGTATTCCTTCTAATAATTTACCTACTACGGATGTCAAACTTACCGGCCTATAATTTCCCGGCTTAGTTTCAGAGCTTTTTTTAAACAACGGAACTACATGAGCTATCCTCGAATCCTCCAGCACCTGACCCGTGGATATCGACATTTTAAATATTTCTGCCAGGGACCCTACAAATTCAACACTAGTCTCCTTCAAGGTCAGAGGGAATACCCTCAGGTCCTGGGGATTTATCTGCTCTGATTTGCCTTAAGACAGCAAGCACCTCCTCCACTTTCATCTTTATAGGTTCCATGACCTCCCTGCTTGTTTGCCTTGTTTCCATAGACTCCATCCTAGTTTCCTCTCCGCAGAAACGAGAGCAAATTGTCTTTAAAGTCTTTGGCGTCAGTTACGGGAAACTCGACTTCCAATTCAGCACTCTCTGCTTTACTCCCCTCTTCACGGAAAGTATGGACAGCCCATGGCCCCGCCTCTCCAGATACTCCAATGGGAACAGGCAGTACCTCTCCCGTCAGATCATCTCCTGTTTGGATAAAACCATATTTACCCTCCATTTAGTCTGTTACGTACTCGTGACACGTGACAGTGATACCCTTGTCACGTGACTGGGGTTGAAGCTATACTGGACTTGAGGTAATGGTCTTGTGATGGTGGAGTGATGTCATTTTCCCGCCAGTAGAGGTCATGTGACAGGTTTTTTTTTAGAGGTTATAAAAGGAAGACCCACCCTGTCAGGTGGGGCAGTTCGTGGCGGGATTTGCCAAGGTGACTTCATGTCACTGCGTGATTTAATGTTATGACGCAGTTTAGTTGAAAAATGAAGTTTTATATAATGCCTAAAGTTTAAAAGGTCATTGCCAGCAGTTTTTTTTACTGTGGAGAGTGAAGATAAAAGTTCGGAAGTTAAAGATCGAGGAGAATCGATTTTCGACGGTGGAAAGTTCGACCTTATTTGATCCTCATTCGGAAGGATTCCGTTGACTATTCTTGCTGTTAATCCCTGGGTTGACCAGAAAGGATTTGAGAATAGTATGGAAAGAAGGTCAGTGCCTTTAAGCCGTTATATTTCATAAAATTCTTCGTGGGAAAGTTCGACGCCGGGGATCGAAGGACAACGACGTGGAAGAGAATTTAAATCGCCTTAAAAAGTCTCTTCTTTTAAATGGACTGTGAGCTTTTGAACTTTCCGCATACCGCTTTAAAGTACTGTTTTTTTTCAATACCGCCTTAAGAACTGTTTGAACTGCAACGCTATTAAGAACTGTGAATCTGCCGCACAGCAGCTGAATTCCGGTTAAGTTAGTGTTTGTTTACTTTTGGGGGGTTTGTTTTCAGTGTTTAATAAACGTGTTATCTGTTATAAAAACCGTTGCCTAACTCATATATATTTATTGTTGCCTGAATACGTAACAAGTCAAACTACCCTCCCATGATCGTAACGTTCACTAATATTTACGATAATTGAAACCCTTAAGCAATTAATTAATCTGGTCTTTTCCTCATTGACCCCTTCGTTCTCGTTCGTTCATTTGTGACTAGTCCTGCTTACACGGAATGTGAATCTCAGGCTCAGCTTTCTGTCTAGCAAGTTCATTGTGCCGTCGCCGTTCACTTCGGCTGATCATTGTATCCAGCTGTCCACGGGAAGAGCAAACACCCCCCAGCACTCCCCCACCTACTGCTTGTCGAGACATTGCAGAACCAGCAATGTCGGTTCGTCCTCGTCCAGAGAACTGTGGTTTTCTACAGAGCTCTGGTCAGGTTGCCTGTGGAATATTGCATTTAGTTTCAGTCGCCCCATTATAGGGAGGATGCCGAGGATTTGGAAAAAGGAATATAGGAGGTTATCAGGAGGACCTTTAAGAGAAAACCTAGAAGGTGTCAAGTTGCTGAAATTGCACAAACTTAAACAGTTCTTTCCGGATGGCAGAAGCCAAGGCAATGACTGGGAGGATCATTCTTGTCATAAAGTGAAGTGATGTTGCCGTTTTATCAGTCTCTGGTTAGATTCCATCTGGAGTTTAACATTGGTTTCGGTCGCCCCGTTATAAGAAAGAAGCCGAGGCTTTGGAAAGCTTTCAGAAAACTTTCATAGGGAGGAGATCTAAAAGGAGGAATTGCACGAACTTGAGTTATTCTTTCCGGAATGGCACCCACCAAGGGGAGATGGAGACGCATAAATACATTAAGCAACTGTAACCTTTCTCAAATAATTTATGTACTGGATAACAGAGGACATGCAGTTCAGGTGAGAGTGGAAAATGTGTGGGGAAATGTTTAAAACAAAACAAAGCAGAGAGTTGCGGGTGTCTAGAATGCATTTCTAGCGTGGTGTTGAAGGCGGCGGTAATCATAAGATTCTGAGATAGGCAATCAAATACACAGAGGATTGGATACGGAAAACATGCAGGCAAGGTGATCAGTTTAATTAGGCATCACCGGTTAATGATATCAGCCCAACATCACAGACTAAATTGTCTCTTCCTGTACCGAACTGTCTAACTGGAGAACTAATCACTGATTTTCCACCCCATCGTGAATATCATTTCCTTCATTCTGAGTCTATGACCCATGGTAAAATAATTTTAATTCAATGGAAACATCCTCT
Organism: Hemitrygon akajei; assembly: GCF_048418815.1. Taxonomy (NCBI): domain Eukaryota; kingdom Metazoa; phylum Chordata; class Chondrichthyes; order Myliobatiformes; family Dasyatidae; genus Hemitrygon; species Hemitrygon akajei. Next base: position 1,155,671 of record NW_027331970.1, on the reverse strand, counting down.
CAGCAGTCGGTCCGAGTTACCTGCAAGAATCCATCAATTCTCCTAGCAACTCCAGAGAGTACAGGCCCAGTTCATGCACTCCCCCCTCACAAGGACAGCTTGCCATCGCCTGCAGCCGTCAGGTCATTGTGAGGAATAGTCCATTCACTCTCTCTGTTACATGGATAATTTCCTGAGGAACTGTGCCCAGACCTGGAAATAATATTTAATGTGCATTCAGGCAGAGAAATTAGTTTGATGAGGCATCACTGGCTTAGTTACGTCAGCCCAACATCACAGACAAAATGTCCTCCTCCTGTCCTGTACTTTTGTATGTTTTAACTGAAGAGGGATTCACTCTTGCTGAATATCCGTTACTTCATTCTGGGACTGTGACACATGGTAATATAATGATCATTCAGGGGAAACATCCTCCCTGCAACTGGGTTGAATGATTTGAAAGAATCCCACAATTCTCCTCACAATTCCAGAGAATACAGACTCACTCTCCCCGCACACAGCAAGTGTGTCATCCCCGGAACTATACTGTCAGTGTGAGGAATAGTTTCGGCACCCCCTCTTCAATAGTGACAACTTTCATAAGGAAGTGTGACAAGACCTGGATCTAACATTCAGAGTGCATTCTCACCACACCTGCAGGATACCTCCCGATAAGACATAACTCTATAACTCTTAACAATCCTCCTGTATCACAACACAAAATACTGTTCGGCTCCCGAATTATTTGCTGTATCTGAATGTTCGCTCTTAGTTATTTGTTTACAAGGAACGTCAGGGCCCTCCGAACCGTTCAGTCTGGCCCCGTGTAAATATTGATTTTCTAGTTTGTTCCTCTGGGAATGAATGGCCTCACATAATCCTATATACTGGCCGCCTGCCACATCTTCACTCCTTCACTTCTATCCCCAAACCCTCCCTGCGCCTTTCTCAGAGCCATTCAGCTCTATAGAACAGCCGACATGCATATAATATAGTTCTTCCTCACATCCACATCTCCACAGTAGACTGTGAACAGCTGCGGTTAAAGCGACAAACCCCGAGTTGCCGAAATGTTAGAAAGTGGTCCATTTATTTCATCTGTCTGACATTAACCTGCTGACTAATTCTGACACACGCATATTATCCAGAACCCTACGTGCTTATCCGAAACTTTCTTAATTTCTTCCAATACTACATTCATAATTTCCCAATTTTCCAGCTGTTCGTCCAATCCTGAGCTCACACTGAAAGTGCCAACGCCGTGGGTGTGGATTTGGAGATTTGGTCTATGCCTCTACCTGTAGGACAGTGGTGCCGAAGTCAATGGGAATATTAACCATCTGTGTTTCAGTGTAGCCGTTGTATTGGTAATCTGTGTCTGGGTCTTGAGTTCAGTGTGGGACTGAATCTGAATTTCTCTGTTGTCTGAAACTGTGGAGCGAATGAGCTGTCGGTGTCTCTGTGCTTTGTACCACGCCTTGTATGTCAGCGAGGAGCAACTGCTCTGGGGTCCCCACAGGAGGTAAAACCGGAGATGATTGAAGTTTTTCCTTTTTGGTGGGAGAAGGAAAGTCGGTCAGTGAGGGAGAGGTAAATGTCAGAGGGTTGTGTGAAGCGGCTGTTGCAGCTTGTACCCTTGTTAATCTGTCGGTCCGACTCTCTGTCTCTTTCACACATAGTAAATATTGTATCTGACGCTTGTCTTTCTTTCATTCACTTTCATCCATCCTACGTCGATTCATCTCCCAAATTAGAGACCTATGTTAATCTGTACAATTGAATATTTCCTTTGCAGATCTAAGCATTTCTTCGTTTAATCTCTGACAGGTTTGAACTGCTGTTAAAACAGACAGACAGACAAACAGACAGAGAGACAGACAGACAGACAGACAGACAGACAGACAGACAGACAGACATACTTTATTGATCCCGAGGGAAATTGGGTTTATTTACAGACGCACCAACCAAGAATAGTGTAGACATATAGCAATATAAAACCATAAATAATTAAATAATAAAAAGTTAATCATGCCAAGTGGAAATAAGTCCAGGACCAGCCTATTGGCTTAGGGTATCTGACACTCCGAGGGAGGAGTTGTAAAGTTTGATGGCCACAGGCAGGAATGACTTCCTATGACGCTCAGTGTTACATCTTGATGGAATGAGTCTCTGGCTGAATGTACTCCTGTGCCTAACTAGTAACATGGACAACGTCTTCTTTTAATTATGCCAGATACATAAGAAACATCTCAAAATTATTTTGCCAGCACTTCCTGTATGTTCCCTTGGATTTCCATCATCTGCAAATTTTCTAATGTTTTTTACATCAGCATCGTGGTCATCTGAACACCGCCGTCCCGTGTGTGTGTGTGTGTGTGTGTGTGTGTGTGTGTGTGTGTGTGTGTGTGTGTGTGTGTGTGTGTGTGTGTGTGTGTGTGTGTGTGTGTGTGTGTGTGTGTGTGTGTGTGTGTGTGTGTGGTCAGGATGATGTTAAACATCTAAAACCACAGGGAGAGAAGTTTGAAATCTGCTCACAAGTGGAGAATTAGCGGACAAAAATGTGAAATCTACAAATGTGGCTGCTTCGGGTGTTCGTCAATGGAGCTCCGACATTCATTTCACTAAGTGAGTAACCGCTGAGGTAATGCCTAGGAATTCAAAAATACTTGTCTCTGTCAGACCAGTATTTACATCAGAGACAATGAATGGTGTTGAATTACCATGATTTTTAAGTGACTGTATTCAGTCAGCGGCATTACCGTATCTCTAGAGACTGATCCTTTCTATAAATCAAGGCCGTTTTAAATATATTAGCTCAGAGTTTCTGAAGGAGCTGTGAATTCAGGAGCAACACAATTGGCAGTTTATCACGGAAATGGGTTATCCAGTCCTTTTGCGGATAGGAGAAGTTTACTATCCTTTTATTTCAGCCTTTGGAATTCTCGGTAAGCTGCGGTATCGGCTGCCGTTGCGGGGAATTGAAGTTTATGCCAATATAGTGATTGGTTCTGTCCCTGGTTTCCACAGCCGCATGTCTAGCCCTAGTGTTCGGCATTCTAGGAATGGAATCAAAGCCAGCGACTGTGAACTCTGGTATCTGGATCTAAAAATAAACCGCTGTAAGAATTCAGCGAATCCACCAACATCGGAAGACCTCAGTGGGACAAGCAGATATCTTCCAGCGATTTGTGTTCAATAATATGATGTTCGGGTCTCTATGCTATTGGTCTCGCAGCAGCTACACTGCATTTGCAAATATAGTGTTAATACTACCGCGGAGATTATACTAATTGATTGTCTGCATTGGTATGTAAGCGGCTGTGTGTGGTACAATTAAACTCGAGTGGTGGTAATAATTCAGCAAATGTGAGGGGCTCCATGTTTCAGCAGAAACTTAAGGATTTTAAGTAAATGTGTGCGGTGTGACAGAAAGTGAAGCAGTTGATGGAAGCACAATGACGTCGTTGCTGATCACTTACCAAAACCGACAAGTTGATTCATAAGTATCAATACTGTGAAATGTATTCTATTATCCACATCTGAGACCGCTACAGACATCTGACTGCGTCACCGTGCCTGCTACTGGATGTTGAAATCCTGACCCCGCTTCCCTGTGATGGATTCAGTCGGAGGCTTCAAGTATATCTGAGAGGCTGTATCAGACGAGGCTGTGACTGCTGCCTCAGTCAAAGTTCTGCTGTAAAGTCGGCGAGGTGGCAAATGTTGGAATAGGAAACAAACACGGGAAATGCTGGAAACACAAAGCCTCAGGCAGCTTGTATAGAAAGAGTAAGAGAAAGTCGTGTCATGGGGGCTCTCTGAAAACAGCTCAGAAAATACACGTTAACTGCTCTCCCACATATTCTATTTTTGTCTGGATGAGTGGTTCCGGGAATTCCTGTTTCTGTTGTGTCCTTAGGCTATTCTGTCGCTGACAGGGAGTCGCATGGAAGTCCATATATGTTTAATGTAAGAATCCCGCCATCAGCGTCCCGATTGATTCATTTCATTCATATCGGACGCGAATGACGCCGATAGAAAATGTTGATTCTGATATTACCTCGTTTTATCTGTCCATTGCCTCTTCGCAGTTTTGGTCATGCGAAAGGAATCCGAATTCAAATCATGTGACTTTACTTTAATGTGTAAACTCAGCCAGCTCTTGACCCTCTCTTCACCATTCTGCCGCTAAATGCAACAATAAAGTAGAAATATTACATGGTCCCCGAAGACTGTTGCTTTGGGTTCTGCTTAGTATTTTCTCAGTTTCCTATTTCCCCTCTCTCTTCCAGCGAACTTGGTGGCGATTGTGATCCTGTCCCGGGATAACTGCGGTCTCTCCAAATGTGTAACTTGCTACCTCGTGGGAATGGCAGCGGCCGATCTCCTGGTAGTCATATCGCAACCGCTGCTGATGTGGACTGCTTGGATTTACTTTCCACAATCATTCCTGTTCATTACTCCTGTGTGCAGTATGGCTAGATGGTTGATTTTTGCGAGCACTGCGGCCGCTGTCTGGTTGACTGTCGCTTTCACCGTCGATCGATTTGTGGCTATTTGCTGTGAGAAGCTGAAAACAAAATATTGCACCGAGAGAACGGCGGCTGTGGTTATCGGGACAGTCAGTGTACTGGCCTGTTTGGAGTGCGTCCCCTGGGGCTTTACTTCTGAACCTCTTGTAATAATTGATGGTGTTCCCTGGTATTGTGTTCTGACACCGAGCTTCAAAAACACTCCCTCATGGGCGGCGTTTGAGATATTTCACCGTATTTTAACCCCTTGTGTCCCATTCTTTCTGATTTTGCTTTTCAATATTCTGATAGCCAGGCGGATTCTTGTGGCCAATCGAGCCCGCAGGAGGATACGGGGACAAAAGAGTGGAGAGAATGATAAGGACCGGGAGATGGAGAACAGACACAAGTCCATCGTTTTGCTCTTCAGCATAACGGGTAGTTTCTTATTGTTGTGGGGAACACGTTTGGTATTTTACATCTATCAACGGATTTCAATGAATTTTGTTTATTATTCTGTCATGAATCCCATTTACATTATAGAAGAGACATCGGGAATGCTGGAAATTCTTAGTTCCTGCGCTAACACGTGTATTTACGCCCTGACACAGAGCAAATTCCGAGAGGACCTCAAGAATGTGGTGAAATACCCACTGAATCGGATTTTGATACACATTAAAACATAGAAATAAATGCTATGTAGTAGTACAATTCAGCTACCTTCACGGTCCTATTCTGTACTCCCACTTGTAATAAACATAAACAATGTGATGAACAGAGTTTCAAACAAAGCAGGAGAAAATCTGTCGCTGCTCGCACACACAAAATCATGAAGGTTGACGGCCCGAATAGTGGAAAGTTTACTCTTTTCCAAAGTTGCCACAGCAACTTGCTACATTGCGACATTGCTAAATTGCTACAGCATTTTGTGTGTGTTGTCTTACAGTTAAAAAAAAACAACAAATATTTACTGTAGATCGCTACGGAACCACTAGATTCAGCATCCCAGTAAAATCCCCTTTGCATCTCACCCTCGCCCCGCTTACGTTGTGCATTGGGGCGAACCTGTCAATCCTTCTTCCCGATTCAGACAAAACAGCCTGATATGGAGTATACTTTCGTCGGTATTAACCACTCCTGCTCCCATCATTACCCGTCCTTTACTTCACGCTGATTTTCTCCTCTGTCCCTATCTGTAGCTTTACCTTCTGTTTTCCCGTTTGAACTAATTTCCAGTAACAGAATGTTAGCTCTCAAAGGGAAAGTGGAGGAGCGGTGTTGGGTGGATGAGGCGATGCTGTGAACCCAAGAACAAAAGACACAGCGAAGCGAAATGGGAACTGATATGATCTAATCCTACACTAAGTGCTTGCGAAAGTCTTCAGCTCAGGCAGCAGAATTGGAGAGAGAGGAAAATAAATCCAATTCTGCTGAAAGGTCTCTGCCCAAAACGTCCACAGTTTACACTTGTCCACAGATGCTGCCTGGCCTGCAGAGCTCCACCAGCACTTTGGAATTCTAGAGTCTGCAGATTGTGTCTTGCTTGTGATTGGTCTAATCTTAGTCAGTGTCAACGAGACATTCGGCTGTGCCAACACAGAGCTGACCCTGGACAAAGAACAAGCGAATAATGGTGAAAAGGACAGTGTTATAGAAACAGAGACTTGATAATCAATGGAACAAAGGCTAGTTAATTTTGACTGTACGCAACTGGGAAATTGGAGGGTCTCTCTAAACAAACACCATCGGGGATATTAGTTCTTATACAATTAGAAAGATGATGGGAGTAGCGGTAGTTTGTGTTCAGATATTGCATACTCCAGAGAAAGCTGAATTGAGGAATCAATCTGAGTCTTTCAGTGGTTGTGTCACGGTCCGGTCCAAAGTTCGCACTGCGGTTCACGGTCCGATCCGTGGAATCAGGACTCCGGGTCCTCCCACAGTCCCTTGTTTGTTTGAACTTAAAAACATAAGCACCTGATGCTCATCTTGGGAACCTGGAATATAAATGGCCCTGGGATTGAGTGTGGTTGGAGGGTCGTCTCGTCAGTGTCCCCTTGGAGCAACCCACCGGTGGAAGGCTAGTACATTCAGTGAGCTATGGTTTCGGCTGTTCCGTAGCCCGCCGAGTTTAGTGGCCGCTTCGAGTGTTGGAGCCACCCCAGACCGAGCTCCCTTCCTGTTCCTCGCCTCCGTCGAGTAAGGCAGGTCGATTTCCTTTACACTGCGGTTTGTTCTGTCCCTTCCTGTCGCTCGCCTCCGTCGGGTAAGCCCGGCTGGTTTCCGTTACCCTGCGGTTGGTTCTGTCCCTTCCTCTGCCTTGCCCGCGTCCTGCCCAGGATCCCGCGTCCTGCCCAAGAGCAAACTCCAAGAACCCAAGCCTCCAGCCTGGAGCTCCAAGAACCCAAGCCTCCAGCCTGGAGCTCCAAGAACCCAAGCCTCCAGCTTTGAGCTCCAAGAACCCAAGCCTCCAGCTTTGAGCTCCAAGAACCCAAGCCTCCAGCTTTGAGCTCCAAGAACCCAAGCTTCCAGCCTCGAGCTCCAAAAAAACAAATCTCCAGTCTCGAGCTCCAAGAAAACAAATCTCCAGTCTCGAGCTCCAAGAAAACAAATCTCCAGTCTCGAGCTCCAAGAACCCAATTCTCAAGCCTCCAGCTCCAAGAACCGAAGCCTCCAGCCTCGACCTCCAAGAACCCAAGTCTCAAGCCTCGAGCTCAAAGAACCCAATCCTCCAGCCTCGAGCTCCAAGAACCCAAGACTCCAGTCTCGAGCTCCAAGAACCCAAGCCTCCAGTCTCGGGCTCCAAGAACGCAAGTCTCAAGTCTCAGGCTCCTAGATCATTGGCTTCGTCACGTTTTCGCAGAATTTGTGGTCCAAGCCCGAGTTAAGACCCAGGTTTTGGGTCCTTGTCCAGTCTTGGGCTCGGAATTCACCCCAGGCTCCTTGTTCCCAGTCCCTCATCCTGGTTATGCTTCCCTTGCCTAGTCTGCGACCTGTCTCGCCCTTTAGTTTTGTCCAGTTCTGTTCCTAGTACATCAGTGTCTGTGTCCTGCTTTTGGGTCCAGTCTTAACGCCCCCCTTATGATAGGTTGGTTCATGATTCCTATTAATTTTAATCGTGAGCGGGTAATATCGAAGTATAAACTCTAAATATAACCTTGGTTAAGACAGGATAATCCAGGTAGTAAGGATACTCCTGGGAATTGTAAAACAGTGACTCGTGGCATTACTGGAGGCTAAACGTTTGAAGGAGATTCTTCACGATAGGGTTGACATATAATTGGAGAAGCATAATCACAGGCAATCAAACGGCTTTGTGAGGGGAAGGTCATGCCTTATGCATCAGAATGACTTTCTGAGGGGGTGACAAAAGCCCCACATTAGCTCGATCCAGATCGTCGGGAGGCATGGTAAATATGGTGCTGGCAGTAGATGGGACGTTCCCAGAGATCTTTTCTGTAGCCCTGCTTTCTCTGACATTTGTAAATTACTTAAAAGAGGAAGTGGATATGCGGGTTGGTAACTTACAGTTTGGAGCTTCACGTAGCAGAGCGGTTAGAATCAGACGATTCCAGCTCGGAGCAATGGAAATCGGCGTTCATACCGGTGTTTTTTCTGGAAGTTTGTACGTCCTCCCCGTGATATTTATGGGTATTCTCACAAGTTAAACGAGAAAAAACTTAGCGACTAGGCTAGGGTAAAATTGAGGTTACTGAATCAATGACACCTATGTGGTGTTGTGGTCAGCGTAGAATTTAATCACAATAAAAAATGATACAAAATAATAATTCAAACTGGATTATAGAGTACATATGTTAGATTTGATCGCAGTGTGGAGGAACAGGAGAGTCGTGCTATGCAAGCCTATAGATCCCCCAACATTTCCAAATAAGTTAACTTAGTGGTTAAGTAGGCACATGGCTTAAGAGCTAGCAACTCCGGATTAGTGATCTTACGAGGGAAGAGATGCTAAGGAAGTACAGGTAAATGTGTGGCTAACGATTTGTACAGGATGTAATCGGATACACACGTTATTGGACTCTCTTCCAGGTTTGGTACGACTGGTGTAAGGAGCACGGGTTTTACACCTGTACTAAAAGGGAGTTAATATTCTAACTGGGTAGTTTGATGCAACTGCCCGGGCATTAACATGTAGTAAGCACAGGCCTGCTGTTGGGGATTGCGCGAAGGTGTAGGAACTAAAACCGCAGGTGAGCAAATAGAGTTGAGTTAAGCAAGAGACGAGCTCAAGGAACGCCGAAATGAAGGCCAAATGGGGCCCAGTTAATGATCCCAGTGACTCGGGGGTTGAAGTGAGTTTATGTCAGAAAAGGTGTGTAACACTTAAGACAGACGTACTTCGAACCTGGAATAAGACGTAACGTAGTAAGCCAGCTATTACAGAGAGCTGTTTGAGAGCAGCAAATGGCTGTTCCGACATTAAAAGCCCTCACGCGCCAGAAAATCCGTTTGCAGATCGGCCGACCAACCCAGATCTGGGTGCCACCCAAATCCGTGTGCAACCACATATTCAATAGTAAACCCCTAAATATGTGCACGTCACTAACATCCGCGTGCACCCCCAAATCTGTGCAGATCCCCATATGCATATTAAAATATTCCAACGAAGAATCACTCCAAATACAAAATGGAGACTTGGGCATTAAAATATCAGCACGCATCCCAAGGTCCGACGCAGCCAGATCCGTCTGAACCATCATATACAGCCACAAAAAGTTTGCAACTCCCATATTCGTCGACACACCCCTAAATCTGCTCAAACCCCAAATAGATCCACAGCCACATATTGGAGCACACACCCCTAAATCAGCGTACGTGTGCAAACCCATTTTCAAGAAATCACCTAAGTCCGTGCGCATCCCCGGGCTCATGCCCTCCCCAGGACAGTGTGCACTCCCTTTTTCGCCGACAGAAACTAAATATGCGCAATCCGCATTCAGTGCGCATCCGGAACCTGCTGAAACCCCCACATGTACTTCAGATTCTCCCAGAGCAAGAATCATTTCAAACAGTTGAGAAAATGGCTTCTTCGTCATTAATAATTTGCACAGAGACAAAAATCCCTGTGTAATCCTTGATCCGCCAAACTCCGCCAAAACTACAAGTATCCGAAATACATGTGCACGCTCATCTTTTAAAACACTCCCCGAAATCTGAACATATTAGCAAATCAGTGCGCTTTCCAAGCACGTTGACACACGACATTTATTAGATTTTTTCCAGAGCTAGAATCATTTCAAACCGTTCGGCAAATGGCTGTTTCGACATTAAAATTCCCATGCGATTTCAACTGTAGTTCGGCCGAGAGTCGCAACTCTCAGTTTAACCATAAATACGTGTGCACCCCCATATTCGACAAAGCACGCCTAAATATGCGCACATCGTAACATACGTTTGCACCCTGAATTCGAGAACAGATCTTTAAGTCTGCCACATCCGCGGATTCATGTGCATTCCCAAATCCGTGTGAACCCCATGTTCGCAAAGACACTCCTAAGTCTGCAGAGTCTGCAAAACAGTGTGAACCACAAACTCACTGGCATCTCTACATGGAAATTAGATTAATCCAGAGCAAAGATCATTTCAACCAGTTCACAAAATGTACGCTAGTCATTAAAAATCCACAGGAACCAAAATTTATTTGTGTGCAAATCTTGATACGCCAGCACACCCAAAACGCACCTGAATTTGTGCACCTCACCAAATCAGTGCGTTCCAAAACACTCTGACACCCCACATACCAAATAGATTATTCCAGAGCAGGAGTAATTTCAAACAGTCCATAAAATATCTGTTTCGACATTTAAAATTCCCATGCACACCGAAATGCGATTTCAACGTTTGATAGGGTGACAGACATAACTCTAATGCGCAGCCCCGAATCTGTATGCACCCTCATATTGGGCAACATACCTGTAAATCTGCGCACACCAATAAATCTGTGCCCAACCCCAGATTCAGGTAAACACTTTAAAAGCTGCGAGACTCCCCAAATCCAGGTACACTCCATAATACTGTTCTCAGACTCGTATTTGCCGCCACATCCCTGAATCCGCGCATTTCACGAGTCAATGCGCACCCCCATATTTGATAAAAACACCCGTATATCCGTGCGCATCCCCAAATCCATGATCAGCCCAAAGCAGTGTGCACCTCTATA